>NC_135819.1:74823764-75423764 GCF_964213995.1 Mustelus asterias
GGTTGAAGTCCATCTGCCACTTCTCCGCCCAGTCTTGCATTCTATCTATGTCTCGCTGCAACTTCTGACATCCCTCCAAACTATCCACAACATCACCTACCTTGGTGTCGTCAGCAAACGTACCAACCCATCCCTCCACTTCCTCATCCAGGTCATTTATGAAAATGACAAACAGCAAGGGTCCCAGAACAGATCCCTGGGGCACTCCACTGGTCACTGACCTCCATGCAGAGAAAGACCCCTCCACAGCCACTCTCTGCCTTCTGCAGGCAAGCCAGTTCTGGATCCACAGGGCAACAGCCCCTTGGATCCCATGCCCTCTCACTTTCTCAAGAAGTCTTGCATGGGGGACCTTATCGAACGCCTTGCTGAAGTCCATATAGACCACATCCACCGCTCTTCCTTCGTCAATGTGTTTGGT
The DNA here is from genome assembly GCF_964213995.1 of Mustelus asterias. Taxonomy (NCBI): domain Eukaryota; kingdom Metazoa; phylum Chordata; class Chondrichthyes; order Carcharhiniformes; family Triakidae; genus Mustelus; species Mustelus asterias. The sequence continues at coordinate 74,824,186 of NC_135819.1, forward strand.
CACATTTTCAAAGAACTCAACCAGGCTCGTAAGGCACGACCTGCCCTTGACAAAGCCGTGCTGACTACTTTTGATCATACTAAACTTCTCTAGATGATCATAAATCCTGTCTCTCAGGATCCTCTCCATCAACTTACCAACCACTGAGGTTAGACTCACCGGTCGGTAATTTCCCGGGCTGTCCCTGTTCCCTTTCTTGAATATAGGGACCACATCTGCAATCCTCCAATCCTCCGGAACCTCTCCCGTCTCCATCGACGATGCAAAGATCATCGCCAAAGGCTCCGCAATCTCCTCCCTCGCCTCCCACAGTAACCTGGGGTACATCCCATCCGGTCCCTTGGTGCTGTTTTACACAGTAACACAAACTAAAGTGCTTCACAGAAGCATTACCAAACCAAACTTGGCACCGAGACACACTGAGCCAATAGGACAGGTGACCAAAACCTGGTCAAGGACATTATTTTTAGCGAGTGTCTTAAAAGTAGAGGGAGAAATAGAGATGCACGGAGGTACAGGGGCAAATTTTCCTGCCACGGGAATCGTCACAGGCGTAACGGACCATTTCACAGACCATTGAGTGGTCCATTGACCTTGGGTGAGAGTTTCCACACCTGCCTGCTCGGGGACCAGGAAATCCCACCCCCAGCGAGGAAATCCTCGAGCACGGGAGTCCAGGTCGCTGAAGGCATGGCCACCAATGGTGGAATAACGATAATGGGGGGATTTACAAGAGCCCAGAATTGGAAGAGCACAGAGATTTCAAAGGGGCCATAGGTTTAAGGTGTGAGGGGCAAGGTTTAAAAGAGATGTACGTGGCAAGTTTTTTACACAGAGGGTGGTGAGTGCCTGGAACTCCCTGCCGGGGGAGGTATCTGGAAGCAGATACGATAATGACTTTTAAGGGGCGTCTTGACAAATATATAAATAGGATGGGAATAGAGGGAAATGGTCCCCAGAAAGGTAGGGGGTTTTAGTTCAGTCAGGCAGCATGGTCAGTACAAGCTTGGAAGGCCGAAGGGCCTGTTCCTGTGCTGTAATTTTCTTTGTTCTTTGTTCTTGGGCGTCAGGGCTGTTAATCAACTTCAACCTTACTCTCTCAATTTTCCCACTCAAGCTGCATCTTTACAGTGTCCATGAAACTTCACACAAGCTCATTTGCTTCCCAAACCTTCCCTCTGGAAAAAAATGCAAATGCAGAGCCTGGGACGTTTATAACTAGCTAATGAATATTTATGAGGTACCACTGAAGCGCCAGAAATAACCAAGGGATAAAACTGGCCACTTACCGAGTACCCACAAGTTAGGATGATGAATGAGCTCTCGCGGTTTTATTTCAACAGAATTGTTTTCCAACCAGCCTGCAGTTGGTCTTCTGAAAGGAAGTTGCACTTCAAGTTTGCGAGAATGAAATACTTTTTAATAAGGTGTCAAGTCGGCGCCTGCGGATGAGGTTAAGAGCTTGGCCAAACAAATACAATTCAATATCCTGTCGAAAATGGAACAATTTGAAACTTTCAAAGACATGTTGAAATTGAGAGGGATAAGGGAAGGATTGGATTGAGTTAAACTGTTAATTTGTCTCAACTTTAGAGATGTTCCAGGCTTAAAAAGCTTTCGTGTAGGTTTTCAGTCATGGTTAAATTATATAGTGACTCAGTGGGGTAATATTTTCCTTCATGCAGCAAGGCCATTAGCTGTTAGGAGAAGTCAAACTGTGTCTCTTGTTCTGCCTTTCCCAGTTTCTCTAATGCCTGTCACAACTGTAAAACGATCTCCTTCCCAGTCACATAACACTTTCGCAAATAACAAAAATAGTCGATCATATAATGGAGAAATGCAGTGGAAGAAGGCAAGACATCATTGGCACTGTGGTGAGCACTGCTGCCTCATCGCGCCAGGGATCTGGGTTCGATTCCGGCCTCGGGTGACTGTCTGTGTGGAGTTTGTACATTCTCACCGTGCCTGCGTGAGTTTCCTCTGGGTGCTCCAGTTTCCTCCCACAGTCCAAAAATGTGCTATTAGATAGTTCAGCCATGCTAAATGTACGGGGATAGGGCAGAGGGGTGGGCTTGGATAAGAAGCTCTTTTGGAGTGTCTGTGCTGACTTTTTTTTATTAATTCATGGGACATGGGCCAGCATTTGTTGCCCATCTTTCGTTGCCCTTGGAGGGCAGTTGAGAGTCAACCACATTGCTGTGGTTCTGGAGTCACATGTAGGGCAGACCGGGTAAGGACGACAAATCTCCTTCCCCAATGGATATTAGTGAACCAGGTGGGTTTTTACAACAACCGACAATGGCTTCATGGCCATCAGTAGATTTTGAATTCCAGATTTTTGTTTTGGTTGGATTCATATTCCACCATCTGCTGTGGCGGGATTTGAACCCGGGTCCCCAGAACATCAGCGGAGTTTCTGGATTAATAATCTAGCGATAATACCATTAGGCCATTGCCTCCCCTTTGATGGGCCAAATGGCCTCCTTCTGCACTGTAGGGATTCTGTGGATTCTATGGATCATACAAACAAATTAATTTCCCTCTCACGACACAAACCTCTTCCCCGAGTCAACTTTAATGGCCTCCAGTGCAATCATCTTCGTTTCCTCTGAATCCAGATTCCTCCATTTACAAATCATCATCTAATTAAATTACAACTAACAATAAATTCTTCAGCAAACACCTGCACAGGTCAATCGAGATGCTGTTGACTCCAGGCTCTGGAGGTTCACTGCCTGCTCATAGGGGCAGTTTAAAATGGACGTGGCGGGATTCACATACTTTCTAACAAGATAAATAACTTAGCACAAATTTAACTGACTACTTTGTGCCGGGCACTTCAGATTAAAATCCCACCCATGTTGTGATGTGATGTGCCTATACCTTGAAGGACGCTTATCTTAAACTACTGTAAATCATCACTGCCTTGACAGGAAATGATATATTAGTCCCATGAAATCAAGGCAAGTAGCAGTTGTTGAGGTCGGATATGTGTCTCGCCGCCTCTCAGTGAACAGTATCTGTATACAGTCTTATCATTTACTGTTTCACCAATCCTCATGTGTAATTGGTACATTTGTGTCAAAGAAAAGAAGAAGGTTACAATGCACACCTCATTTTCACCGCGAGAGATCCACACTTCAACCAAAGGTGGACCAAAATGTTTCACAAATGGGAATTAATTTCCCCTTATTTTAAGCATTGATTATGAAGAGATGGGATAGGATAGATAGAAACACACCAGGGGACTGGGTGGGGCATCTCTCTGCCCCACTGCGCTTGTCGATTCACATAGCAGGGCGGGAAATTTAAGCAGGCGGTTAAAAATGTGAATCACAACCGATGTTGGGCCATTCGCGATCCCCCCCCCTTCCCCGCCGCCCTCCACCCCCCCCCCCCCCCCCGGCCCCCCCCATCCACTTCAAGACTTTTTTGATGGCATAACAGACACAAGGCTGATTTCTATATTTATAAGCTCACAATAGTAGTCCGGACTTGCTGGTGGAGTTCCTCACTGATGAGGGTCACAGGCAGTCACCACCGACGTGACAATCGGGAGGGTTTGTGAGGGGGTGGGGGGGGGGGGTGGGGGGTGGGGAGAGGGGTGGTGATTGGGAGAGGTCTGTGGGGTGGGGTGCGATCGGTGGTGGGGGGTGTGTCTGTGGGGGGGGGTGGCGATTGGGGGGGTTCTGTGGGTGGGGTCTGTGAGGATCAGGCAATTGGGGGGCATCTTTGGTGGTCAGGGGTACCATGGGGGGAAGTGGCGATTGAGGGGGGGGGCAATCAGAGCGTGGGGAGGTCCATGGTGGGGGTAAGGGGGTGATGACAATGGGAGGGGTGGTTGGAGGGTTGGTTGACACCTCTCCCATATACTGTATACACATAGAAGATCAGGGCGCATGCCGAGCAGTCTGCAGCCAGCTTTCCCGGTGAGCTTAGGCTCCACCCCACTCACGGCATGTAACTCCCGATGCTAATAAAATTGACAGATGTGTGGGATAATAGCGCAGGGTAGCTCGCTGAAAACAAAATGGAGTGAAACTCGCCAGTTTTTAGGCTTTTGAGACACTTTGGGCGATATTTTCCCATCCCACTCGCCACGGGAATCATAGCGAGTGGGACACGGATCATGCAAATGTCCGTTCACCACTGACCCAAGACCAGAAAACCTCACCCATAGAATTTCTTTGGGAAAACCCTGCCCACTGTTTCCAGTGATTGAGCTTTCTGGAAAAACATATAGATTAATATGTTTGAACGTAAAACCTTGCATTTCTACAGCGCCTCTCAAAGCCAATAACCATCTTAGAAGAAGAATCTTAGAAACCCTACAGCACAGAAAGAGGCCATTCAGCCCATCGAGTCTGCACCGACAAACAATCCCACCCAGGCCCTACCCCCATATCCCTACATATTTACCCACTAATCCCTCTAACCTACGCATCCCAGGACACTAAGGGCAATTTTTAGCATGGCCAATCAACCTAACCCACACATCTTTGGACTGTGGGAGGAAACCGGAGCACCCGGAGGAAACCCACGCAGACACGAGGAGAACGTGCAAACTCCACACAGACAGTGACCCAAGCCGGGATTCGAACCCAGGTCCCTGGAGCTGTGAAGCAGCAGTGCTAACCACTGTGCTACCGTGCCGCCCAAGGTGCTTTTAACCAACAAAATACTTTTGAAGTGTACTCACTGTTGTAATGTAAGGAAAAGTGGCAGCCAATCTTTGCACAGCAAGATCACAAAAACAGGAATGTGATCATGACCGGATTACCTTTTGTTAGTGATGGTCACTAAGGGATAATTATCAGCCAGGACACCAGGGAGAAATTGCCTCCTCTTCAACTAGCCTCATGGGATCTTTCGCATCCCCCCAAGATGGAAGACAGAGCCTGGGCTTAGTGTCACAGTTGACTGAATGAGCTATGGTTTCCTTTCTCTTTCACTGGACAGAAGATTGTGTATTACGCTGACATTATTGTTTATCAAATCTCCCTCATTAAGAGACCATGACTACCTCCAATGACAAGGAATGACACAGATTATTATTTTTTTGCCCAGGCAACATATCCCTGAAAGCGATCATTACCAGGAATATCTCCCAATCATGGCCGTAGTCCTCGGTGCAGATATCCGTTGACATTTCTCTCCTGTCACAACAACCTGCCAGCCTAGAAGGACTCCAATTGAGTGAGTCATAAAAAGTCAGGAGCAAACTGTTTGGTCCAGCATTGCAGAGAACTTTCAGATTAATGGGACTGTGATTTATATACACAAGATAGCAATGCCTTTGGGCACTGGGTGATATATACATCCGACTAATCTAAATTACTGGGGCACAGCAGCAAAAACTTAGAATTTACAGTTTATGTTCTGACACATGTTAGGGATCAGATGAGAAACTGGTACACTGTGAAATTGGTCTAGACACCAACTAATTTTTATTTTGGCATTAATGCGAGCATAAGGGGTTTCGCTCGAGGTGTGATTCTATTGACCCACTAGGAAGCTTTTATTAAAACAAACTTTATTTTTAACAATACAGTTTGACTATAGCAAAAATAATTCACATAACTTTTACCTATTGAAATACTTAAAAATAACAACGTAAAATTCTTAACTGCCAGCTATCTCTATTAGTTCCAATTTAAGCAATATTCATCATAGACATATGCTCCTCTTCAGAATCAATTAGCAAAACTCACAGGCTTATGTGGTTGCTAGGCCTCAAGCCTTTTTGTCATCTCTGGACAGAGATATAGAGAGACACCTGCCTTCTGACTCTTAGATAGCAGCTTCCAGAGAAAGACCTGCCTTCAATCAACAGAACTCCAAAGGAAACGAGAGAGTGAGAGAGGGAGAAAACACCACTTGCCTTTTGCAGATTTCTGGAGAGAGATACCTATTCTCTATCAGGTCCCAGACTTCAATTTCCAGAGAGAGAGTGAGAGAGAGAAAGTGCAAGACGTCTTTCCCTTTTTGGCTCTAACTACGCCCCTGTTGCCTGGTAACAGGGGCGTAGTTAGAGCCAAAAAGGGAAAGATTTGTGAGGTGATTCATTTTGGTAGGACAAATTTAAATGTGGATTACAGGGTCAAAGGTAGGGTTCTGAAGACTGTGGAGGAACAGAGAGATCTTGGGGTCCATATCCACAGATCTCTAAAGGTTGCCAGTCAAGTGGATAGAGCTGTGAAGAAGGCCTATAGTGTGTTAGCTTTTATTAACAGGGGGTTGGAGTTTAAGAGCCGTGGGGTTATGCTGCAACTGTACAGGACCTTGGTGAGACCACATTTGGAATATTGTGTGCAGTTCTGGTCACCTCACTATAGGAAGGATGTGGAAGCGCTGGAAGGAGTGCAGAGGAGATTTACCAGGATGCTGCCTGGTTTGGAGGGTAGGTCATATGAGGAAAGGTTGAGGGAGCTAGGGCTGTTCTCTCTGGAGCGGAGGAGGCTGAGGGGAGACTTAATAGAGGTGTATAAAATGATGAAGGGGATAGATAGAGTGAACGTTCAAAGACTATTTCCTCGGGTGGATGGAGCTATTACAAGGGGGCATAACTATAGGGTTCGTGGTGGGAGATACAGGACGGATATCAGAGGTAGGTTCTTTACGCAGAGAGTGGTTGGGGTGTGGAATGGACTGCCTGCAGTGATAGTGGAGTCAGACACTTTAGAAACATTTAAGCGGTTATTGGATAGGCACATGGAGCACACCAGGATGATAGGGAGTGGGATAGCTTGATCTTGGTTTCAGATAAAGCTCGGCACAACATCGTGGGCCGAAGGGCCTGTTCTGTGCTGTACTGTTCTATGTTCTATGTAACAGCAGACGCTACCACAAAGTCAAAATGGACATTCCCTCCAGCTCACTGCCAAGTTGAATAGACATGTGTTCCTGCATCCAGAGTCATATCTACCCATGTGTCTGGCAGTGAATGCATCTATTCATTCATGTTGCATAATTTTATGTTAAATAAATTATGTTATGTCTTTTGCTCTGTACAAATTCGAACGTGTATTGCCCATCCCTAATTTCCCTTGAAAGGTTAATGGTGAGTTGCTATCTTGAACTGCTACAGTCCCTGAGGCGTAGGCATACCCACACTGCTGTTAAGGAGGAAGTTAGGAAGAAATCTCTCCAGAGGACTGCCAAAGGCAAGAGGTGTTTTCTCTTTTGAAAGGAGGACAAGATTGTGTGACAGAGATGTGAAGGTGGATTTGGGAACTGAGGTTCCCGAAACATCGAAAGCTGCACCTCAAGTTGATAAGGTCAAAAACAAACTCATGGTAAAATAGATCTATGGAAAGAAATGTAGAATATAAAACTCTATCTATACAAAACTTTAAGAACATAGGCCTGTATGTCAGCATGGGCTCCACACAGGAGGAAGAATGTCGAGATCAAAGCAGATTTGAAAATAAAGAGGACATTCATGGGGTTACCGAAAATATGATGAGCAGAGTAGATGTGTCCAGTGTTTGATTGGTCATTGTGGAAGGGAATTTCTAACCAATTTATAGGCAGAATGCACTCTTTCAGGGGACAAGATATCAGCAAAGAGTTAAATGATTATTGGGCAAGCTAACATAACCAGTTTATAGATATGTGAATGCAGTAAGTGAATCAAAACAATTAATTATGATTTAAAACGTGCTATGCTGATATTTTAAATGTACTTTTAATATATTGTACACTTCAGTCAAGCAAAGCTACCAAAAGGCATGGTGGTAAAAGTCAATAGTTTAAAGCCAAAGATCTGAGAACAGATTGGTCAGCAGTCATCAAATTGGGTGGAATTCCAAAGATGCAACATGAATGAATGGATGCATTCACTGCCCAGACACAAGGGTAGATATGACTCTGGATGCAGGAACAAATGTCTATTCAACTTGGCAGTGAGCTGGCGGGAATGTCCATTTTGACTTTGTGGTCGCGTCTGCTGTTACCAGGCAACAGGGATGTAGTTAGAGCCAAAAAGGGAAAGACGTCTGAATTTGAAGGACAAATAGAATATCACCATGCTATTAAGTGTCATATGGTTGGCTGAGGTACTTGACAGAGATTTATATTGATGTATGACTGTTAAATGAAATTGATTTTAGGTTAATGAAAGGCGGAATTAATGATTATGAAAAAGTATAATTGATCTGTATTTGACTTTGTAATGCAGCTCTTTCAGAGAGATTCTGTCTCTCCGTCCGTAGAACTATTTAACCCCTTGGAAGTCTCCAGTCGGCTGTATGTTTGTATTGTATTGTTTTGTATTTTATGTAAAATAAATTTTGTTACGTGTTTTGCACAGGGATATTTGCCTTGCGAGCTTTGAAATGTCTAAGTTTAAGACACAATTGGCCACCTTTAAAATTCCTCACAACAGTCACAGACACAAGATTAAATATAAAGGATTTCTCTCCTGACAGATGCTGCCAGACCTGTTGAGTTTTTCCAGCATTCTCTGTCCTTGTATTAAATGTAAAGGGTTTGGAACAGAAATTGGGGCAAACATTCTTTCAGCATGAAGGGCATGTGGAATCTGATTCAAGCAGAGACTTAAGATTAATTTGGAAAGGTGCTTAAAGTCAAGAAGAAGAAAGTAAGATGGAAACACATGGGACTGAGCGACACTGCTGGCATGCCGGATGAACATCAGTGTTTGAACTGAACAGTTTTTTTCTCTGTTGTGATTCTCGGTCTTCCCGTTACTGAGAAAGGGAGAATATATGGCCTTGTGAACGAAACTGGAAGCTGCTGCCTGAGCTTTGCCAGAAAACCTGCTCCTAAATACCAAAGTGAGGACTGTATAGCAGAGATATAGATACCTCTGAACTAACAAAGTTGGTACGGGGCTAGTGCCTGAGTGACACTGATTAACACTGTTTCAGCAACAATTCATCAAAATGGTGGCACAGTGGTTAGCACTGCTGTCTTACAGCGCCAGGGACCTGAGTTCAATTCTGGCCTGGTGTCACTGTCTGTGTGGAGTTTGCACCTTCTCCCCGTGTCTGCGTGAGTTTCCTCCGGGTGCTCCGGTTTCCTCCCACAGTCCAAAGATGTGCAGGTTAGGATGATTGGCCATGATAAATTGAACCTAATGTTAGGGTTAGTGTGTGGGGTAACGGGAATAAGGCCTGGGAGGGATTGTGGTCAGTACAAACTCTTATTGGGATTTTAGGAAAATGCATACACCTTATATTTATATAGCACCTTAAACGTAATGAAATGCCTCAGTGCTCTTCACAGGAGTTATGAAGCTCAGTATCACACGGAGCCACATCAGGAGGTATTAGGTCAGATGACCAAAAGCTTGTGCAGGAACTTTCCAGCTCTTCCTGTTGGTGGGACCTTCCGGCCTCACCGATGGTGATCCCCATTCACCGTGGCAAGTTCCATGGCAGCGGAAGCTGCAGGGAGCACACAAAGCCCCGCAGACCTTGGCAGGACTGGAAGATCTCACCACCGGCCAATGGCAGGCCACCTTCACTACCGGAAAAAACGCCGTGGGGGGATGGCCAGAAACTCACGCCTTTGGTCAAAGCAGTAGGCTTGAAGGGTCAGCTTAAAGGAAGTAAAAAGGCGGAGAAGTCTATGTGAGAGGGAATTCCAGAGCTTGGGGCCCAGGGAACTGAAGGCATGGCCACCAAATGTAGCAATTGAAATTAGGGTTGCACAAGAGGCCAGAATTGGAGAAACGCAGAGATCTCGGAGCGTTAGGGGGCTGGAGGAGATCACAGAGATTGGGAGGAATGAGGCCACAGAGTGATTTGCAAACCAGGCTGAAATTTTTTTAATGAGTACCGGGAACCAACATAGGACAGTGAGCACGGGAGTGATAGGGGAACGGGGCTTGCTGTGAATTAAGATATGTGCAGCAGAGTTTTAGATGACGTCAACTTCAGGATGTAGAGGGAAAATGGAAGATCAGTCAAGAGTATGTTGGGGAATGGGTGGTGTGGTGGTATTGTCGCTGGACAAGTAATCCAGAGACCCAGGATAATGCTCTGGGGTTCGAATCCCACCAAGGCAAATGGTGGAATTTGAAAATTCAATAAAAATCTGGAATTAAAAGTCGAATGATGATCACGGAACCATTGTCGACTGTCGTAAAAACCCATCTGCTTCACTAATGTCCTTTGGGGAAGGAAATCGGCCGTCCTTACCTGGCCTGGCCTACACGTGACTCCAAACCCACAGCAATGTGGTTGACTCTTAAATGTCTTCAGGGCTGGACAACAAATGCTGGCCCAACCAGTGACGCCCACATTCCATGAACAAATTAATAAAGTCAGCCCAGAGATAACGGAGGCATGAGTGAGGATTTCTGCAGCAGGGGGGCTGAGATTGTTGGGGTTAATGGGGACTTCCAGGTATTGCAGCTTGCCCATTTCAGTCAGAATTGCCCTTTAATAAATACGTTAATTGGTTTTCAATCAACATGCAACATTCTATGGAAAACACGGTGACATAAACATTGCATAGTCCTGGCAATGACTGTGTTACTTTATATGCGGTATAATCTGTATAATTTTTATGGAGATGTATTTTGTGATAATGCTACCTCTCATAGAAGACATAGTACATTGACAATAAAATTTCACACAAATTAGGGCCTGGTGAGATAACAAGTGCAAATTACAGTGACAATTATGACTTTGAATAGATATTTTCAGGAGCAGTGGCAATGGGTTGCAGAGTGGAATGGTCTGGGATCACTGTTGGTACCTTGCTCTTTCTAATTTACATTAATGACTTAGATTCAGAATGTCAATGCAAATTGCTCAGTTTGCGGATGCCAGTAAACAGGAAGTCCAGAGTTCTTTTGGATAAATTAGATGAAATGTGTATGTAGGAGGAACAGTGTAGATGAAGTGGTACATCGACATGTACACCAAGGCATCACAAGAATTCTGCTGCTGGTGTCAAAGGAGCTAAAAGTGAAGGTGAGGGAAGCTCTCGAGATATTAGGCAGACTCGGCGCTGAACTCTCCACCAACGACTGAGCACAAAGGAAGATTGTTGTTCAAAATCAGTCATCTCAACATCAGGACATCACTGCAGGAGTTCCTCAGGATAATATCCGAGACCCACCGTCTTCAGCTGCTTCACCAATGATGTACCCTCCATCATCAGGTCAGAAAAGTGGGGAATATTGACTGATGTGGAGGCTTTGGAGGGGGTACAGAAAAGATTTACCAGGATATTACCTGGTATGGAGGGCATTAGCTATGAGGAGAGGTTGGAGAAACTTGGTTTGTTCTCACTGGAACGACGGAGGTTGAGGGACAACCTGATAGAAGTCTACAAGATTATGAGGGGCATGGAGAGAGTGGATAGTCAGAAGCTTTTTCCCAGGGTGGAAGAGTCAATTACTGGGGGGCACAGGTTTAAGGTGCGAGGGGCAAGGTTTAAAGAGATGTACGAGGCAAGTTTTTTACACAGAGGGTGGTGGGTGCCTGGACCTCGCTGTTGGGGAGATAGTGGAAACAGATACAATAGTGAGTTTTAAGGGGCATCTGGACAAATACATGAATCGGATGGGAATAGAGGGATATGGTCCCCAGAAGGGTAGGGGGTTTTAGTTCAGTCGGGCAGTATGGTCGGTGCAGGCTTGGAGGCCAAAGGGCCTGTTCCTGTGCTGTAATTTTCTTTGTTCATTATATGATTGAATATTGGTCTGCTCCACTGCTCAGATAATGAAGCAGTCGATGCCCTCATTGGAGCAAGTCCTGGACAACATTCAGGTCTGAGCTGACAAATGACAAGTATAATTGACACCACATAAATGCCAGGCAATGACCATCTCCAAAAGATAAATGGAATCTAACCATAGGGCGGCACGGTGGCACAGTGGTTAGCACTGCTACCTCACAGCACCAGGGACCCGGGTTCAATTCCGGCCTCGGGTCACTGTCTGTGTGGAGTTTGCAAGTTCTCCCTGTGTCTGCATGGGATTCGTCCAGGTGCTCCAGTTTCCTCCCACAGTCCAATGATGTGCCAGTTAGGTTGATTGGCCATGCTAAATTGACCCTGGTGTCAGGGGGAATAGCAGGGTAAATAAGTGGGGTTATGGGAATAGGGCCTGGGTTGGGATTGTGGTCGGTGCAGACTCGATGGGCTGAATGGCCTCCTTCTCTACTGTATGGATTCGATGATCTTCCATTGCCATTCACAGTATCAAACAGAGGAAAAAAACAACGTAGAGTTAATATCAGGATTCTTTTCTTCATATAAACAGTGTTCAACACATCAGCATGGAACTGCAAAAATGTAAAAATAACAGGCCCCTGAGCTCAATCCTTATGCTGCACCAGAGCTTCCCACCTTCATCTAAAACTATCACATCAGCATATCCTTTTATTACTTTCTTGTGTGTTTATCTTGCTTCCCCTTAATTCCAACTCTGCTCTTCCTCTCAACAGCTCCTTTGTGGTTTTCAGTTAGACGTTTTAATCACTCTCTGGATAAAGAAATTTCTCCTGCATTCCCAACTGGATTTATCAGTGATTCTCATGACATTGTAGCCCCTGGTTTGGGTCTCCCAGTCTCCCATCCCACAAGTGAAAATATCTTCTTTACATCGAGCCTATCAAGCCCCTTCATACCTCACTGACACCTGAGCAGGACAATGGATATAAACACCATGAAATCATTGAAGTCTGCAGATGGAGTACAAAGCAGTTCTGTTGTTATGTAAATCCATAGGTGGCACGGTGGCACAATGGTTAGCACTGCTGCCTCACAGCACCAGGTACCCTGGTTCAATTCCGGCCTTGGGTGATTGTCTGTGTGGAGTCTGCATGTTCTCCCCGTTTCTGTGTGGGTTCCCCCCGGGTGCTCCAGTTTTCTCCCACAGTCCAAAGATGTGCGGGTTAGGTTGATTGGCCAAGGTAAATAGCCCCTTAGTGTCAGGGGGATGAGTAGGGTAAATGTGTGGGGTTACGGGGTCATGGCTTGGGTGGGATTGTTGTTGGTGCAGACTCGATGGGCCAAATGGCTTCTTTCTGCACTGTAGGGATTCTATAATTCTATGATTCATAGTCGGGGGCGCCTTAAATTCGAAGATGTTTATTCTGTGTGTTCCAGGAACAGTGCATTTCTGGTGCATACTCTCACAGTGCTCACAGTTAGGTCTGGCAGAGAAATATCAGCCCTGCTACACCATAAATTGAAAAGTGAATACAAAGAGCACAGCAGAGGTTCAATCCGGAACCTCTCTAATGCTGAGTGCATGTACATTAACTGAGCACTGAACACAAGATGATATTCAATGGTTTGGTGCCTGTGACACAGGAAAATGCATCACATAATCCTATAATGGCTACAGCACAGAAGGAGGCCATTCGGTCCTTATATCCATGCTAGCGGTCTGCAGGAGCCATTTAGCCAGTGCCAATCTGCCACTCTATCCGTGTAGCCCTGTGAATATTTGCTCAGCATAAGCAAGGACCCCATTCACCCTGGACATATGCTGGAATTGCACTGCCTCGCCCGTCCGAGGCTCGTAAAATCCCGCCTGAGACCAACGGAGAATGCCGATCTGCGAGCCTCGCCCGCCCCGATTCTGGGGCGGGTGTGCCGGTAGAATTATGGCCATACTCTCTTCCACCTTCTTCCATCGGGAAAAAGACACAAAAGTCTGAGGACACGTACCAAGCGACTCAAGAACAGCTTCTTCCCCTGCTGCCATCAGACGTTTGAATGGACCGACCTCATATTAAGTTGATCTTTCTCTACACCCTAGCTATGACTGTAACACTACATTCTGCACTCTCTCCTTTCCTTCTCTATGAATGGTATGCTTTGTCTGTATTGCGTGCAAGAAACAATACTAATACATGTGATAATAATAAATCAAATCAAATCATCCAATTGCTGTTTAAGAGGCCTGACTGAATCCTCCTTCACCACATTCTCAGCCACTGCATTCCACGTGCTAATAACTCACTGAGTAAAAATGTTTTTCCTCATGTTGCTTTGTTTCTTTTGCCATACATCTTGTATTTGTGTCCTCAGATTCTCAACCCTTCTACTAATAAGAGTAGACGGAAATCTTTGTCGCTTCTTTGGACACGGGTGAGGTCCCTGAGGATTGGAGGATAGCGAATGTGGTCCCGTTGTTTAAGAAGGGTAGCAGGGATAACCCAGGAAATTATAGGCCGGTGAGCTTGACGTCCGTGGTAGGGAAGTTGTTGGAGAGGATTCTTAGAGACAGGATGTATGTGCATTTAGAACGGAACAATCTCATTAGTGACAGACAGCATGGTTTTGTAAGAGGGAGGTCATGCCTTACAAATTTGGTGGAGTTTTATGAGGAAGTGACAAAAACGGTTGATGAAGGAAGGGCCGTGGATGTCGTCTATATGGATTTCAGTAAGGCATTTGACAAAGTCCCACATGGCAGGTTGGTTAAGAAGGTTAAGGCTCATGGGATACAAGGAGAAGTGGCTCGATGGGTGGAGAACTGGCTTGGCCATAGGAGACAGAGGGTAGTGGTCGAAGGGTCTTTTTCCGGCTGGAGGTCTGTGACCAGTGGTGTTCCGCAGGGCTCTGTACTGGGACCTCTGCTATTTGTGATATATATAAATGATTTGGAAGAAGGTGTAACTGGTGTAATCAGCAAGTTTGCGGATGACACAAAGATGGCTGGAATTGCGGATAGCGAAGAGCATTGTCGGGCAATACAGCAGGATATAGATAGGCTGGAAAATTGGGCGGAGAGGTGGCAGATGGAATTTAATCCGGATAAATGCGAAGTGATGCATTTTGGAAGAAATAATGTAGGGAGGAGTTATGCAATAAATGGCAGAGTCATCAGGAGTATAGAAACACAGAGGGACCTAGGTGTGCAAGTCCACAAATCCTTGAAGGTGGCAACACAGGTGGAGAAGGTGGTGAAGAAGGCATATGGTATGCTTGCCTTTATAGGACGGGGTATAGAGTATAAAAGCTGGAGTCTGATGATGCAGCTGTATAGAACGCTGGTTAGGCCGCATTTGGAGTACTGCGTCCAGTTTTGGTCGCCGCACTACCAGAAGGATGTGGAGGCATTGGAGAGAGTGCAGGGAAGGTTTACCAGGATGTTGCCTGGTATGGAGGGTCTTAGCTATGAGGAGAGATTGGGTAGACTGGGGTTGTTCTCCTTGGAAAGACGGAGAATGAGGGGAGATCTAATAGAGGTATACAAGATTATGAAGGGTATAGATAGGGTGAACAGTGGGAAACTTTTTCCCAGGTCGGAGGTGACGATCACGAGGGGTCACGGGCTCAAGCTGAGAGGGGCGAAGTATAACTCAGACATCAGAGGGACGTTTTTTACACAGAGGGTGGTGGGGGCCTGGAATGCGCTGCCAAGTAGGGTGGTGGAGGCAGGCACGCTGACATCGTTTAAGACTTACCTGGATAGTCACATGAGCAGCCTGGGAATGGAGGGATACAAACGATTGGTCTAGTTGGACCAAGGAGCGGCACAGGCTTGGAGGGCCAAAGGGCCTGTTTCCTGTGCTGTACTGTTCTTTGTTCTTTGTTCTCTTTGTTCTAAGAGCAGTTTCGCTCTGCTCTTTATTTTATTGCTCGTAGGATGTGGACGTTGTTGGCTAAGTCAGTATTTATTGCCCATCCCTAACTGCCCTTGAGATATTGGTGCTGAGTCATGTTCTTGAACCGCTGGTGTCCAGATGGCATAGGCACACCCATAGTGCTGTTGGGAAGGAATTGTCAGGTTTTTGACCCAGCGTTAGTAAAGGAACGGCAATATATTTCCAAGTCAGGATGGTGTGGGTGGCTTGGAGGTGAACTTGCAGGTGGCGGTGTTCCCATGTGCCTGCTGCCCTTCTCGGTGGTAGAGGTTGAGAGCTTGGACGGAGCTACTGAAGGGGTCTTGGGAAGTTGCTACAGTGCATCTTGGATGGTACACACTGCTCGCAGTAGAGGGAGTGAGACGTTAAGATGATTGAAAGAGTGCCAATCAAGTGGATTGCTGTCCTGGATGGTATCAAACTTCTTGAGTACCGTTAGAGATGTACATGCTCAGGCAAGTGTCTGGCCCCCTCACGAACACTTGTAACAAATCTCTTAACTTTTCATGTTCTGGGCAATCTTCTATTTATGTAACTGAACTCCCTCATTCTGGAATTGTTTTCATACATTACTTCCTTGTTACACCCTTCTGACTTTCCAGCCATAAATTTAGCTTGGCAATTTCATTTTGGGGTGTTTTTACCACAGGTACTGGTAATTGTTCAGATCACATTGCCAACTAATGGCAGCTCCTTGGTAACATTCAAATAGTTAAAACTTAAGGGAGTCATTTTACTCTAAGGTCCCCAGTGTGAAGGGATGGACTCAGGTTAAGTATGCGTATTAGACCCCCGCTCTATTTTTATCTCTATTGAAGTGAGTGCAGATTATAAACAGATGGGGAGTGAAGTGGGTGCTGGATGCAAGCCCGCCTTGATCCTGTGGGGCAGTTTAGTTTAAATGTTCCCTATTTTGCTTGAAAAAGTAAGCTCAAAACCAGTAAAAGAAAGAATCTGCATTTTGATACCACCTTTCAGAGCCTCATTGTAATGTTACCATTGTAATGTAAGAAACAAGGAACCAATTTTTGCACAGCAAGTATGCCGCCCCAGTGGCCTAATGGAAAAGGCACTGGCCTCTGAAGCCAGGGATTATGAGTTCAAGTCCCAACTGTGGTGAAAACATTTGTGCGGCATGGCGGCACGGTGGCACAGTGGTTAGCACTGCTGCCTCACAGCGTCAGGAGCCCGGGTTCAATTCAAGCCTCGGGTCACTGTCTGTGCGAAATTTGCATATTCTCCCCGTGTCTGTGTGGGTTTCCTCCGGGTGCTCCGGTTTCCTCCCGCCGTCCAAAAATGCATGGATTACGTTGATTGGCCATGCGAAATTGTCCCTTAGTGTCAGGGGATTAGCAGGATAAATATGTGGGGTTCTGTGAATAGGGCCTAGGTGGGATTGTGGTTGGTGCAGACTCAGTGGGCCAAATACTTTAGGTATTCTATTCTATGAAGTCACCACAAATAGAATATGATAATGACCTTTGTTCTTTGTTCTTTGACCTTTAATAATCCCGCGCACTATTGTTCAAGAGAGTAATGTCGGGCAAAATACTGGAGAGAAATTCTTCAGGAAGTGCAATGGGTTCCTTTATGTCCACTGGTTACAGCAGTGCAGATGTTAATGTTGCAATGCATATTTCGGGGGCACAGGTGAAATGCAAATTCCGCTGCCAAGGAGGAACTCTCACAATCAGGAACCTGGTTCCTTTCCCAGCAGAGACTTCTTGAAAGAACTGCATCCAGACTGTCAAAACATTTCAATCAATTGTGGGCAGCTGAGGGAGGTCCAAGGCCCTGTACACTTAGACCATAACACATAGGAGCAGAATTAGGCCACTCGGCCCATCAAATCTGCTCCGCCATTCAATCATGGCTGATATTTTTCTCATCCCCATTCTCCTGTCTTTTCCCCATAACCCCTGACCCCCTCATTAATCACTTGGGGAGGGATTTTCAGGCCGCTCTTGCCTCGAAACCAGAAAATCCCACCCGAGGTCAACGGACCTTTCTATGGTCCGCTACGATTCCTGAGGCGGGTGGAATGGGATAATTCGCCCCTTTGTCTATCTGCTCTGAATTCACAGTGGACTTACACTCCACACGGAGCGAGACAAAAGCTGGATGTGAGGGCCCGCCCCCCCGCAGGCACTGAATCCTGATTTGCAATGCATCTTCAGCACAGTGGAAACACATTTTAAGAAGTTACCCCATGGAGCCACATTGACTGCCTAAATTCAGGATGAGTGATTTTTGCGTCATGCATTTAATATCAGTGCAAAGGTTCACTGATGAGGAAAAAAAAACAATTTGACATAAACATAGAATAGAATAGAATAGAATCCTTACAATGCAAAAGGAGGCCATTTGGCCCATCAAGCCTGTACCAACCACAATCACACCCAGTCCCTATCTCCATAGCTCCATGCATTTATCCTGTTAGTCCCCCTGACACTAAGGGTCAGTTTAACATGGCCAGTCAACCTAACCCGTACATCTTAGGAGTTTGGGAGGAAACCGGAGGAAACCCACGCAGATACAGGGAGAATGTGCAAACTCCACATAGACAGTGACCCAAGCCAGGAATCGAACCCAGAACCCTGGCGCTGTGAGGTAGTAGTGCTAACCACTGTGCCACCGTGCTGCCCATCAATAAAGGCAAGGGATCCAAAGGTAGTGGTTAGCCGGGATTATTCCTAAGCATCTCCAACAGGATGAACCATAGCTCGAAAAAGTTCCCCCACATCCCCCATATCCCCTCCCCCGATTCTTTGCACTATTCCAGAATTTACGATAGACCCATCTCGAGACGATGAGCCATTTCCAAAGGAGCTAAATTGGGTCTCACCTGACTAATGTCAACCTTTACAATGCCTGCTTTTCAGTTCTATATGCCCAGGAGGAGGAAAAAACCTAGAGCAAATACAGAGAGCAATTAGTCACAGAAAACCCAAATCTGTCATAAAGACGGGCAATCAATAAATGAGGTAAAAGCTGCAGTCAGGCGACTAATGTGAACAAGGCCCACACAGGGGGCGGGGGGGGGGGGATTATAATGTACCTTCACTGACTGATAAAATTAAAAAACTCTCCATATAAAATTAAACAATAACCGGCATCATACACTCAATACTGTCAGAAAGGGAAAGTGCTCCATATTCATATTTAAAAAGAAATCATAGATGGAATCCCTACAGCGCAGAAGAGGCCATTGGGCCCATCGCGTCTGCACCGCCCCTCTGACAGAGTATCATTACACAGGTCCTCTCCCCATCATTATCCTTGTAACCATGGCAAATACTTGAGTCTTTAAAACATCAGTATCCATTCCAAGAGAGTCCAACTTGGCTGAATATGTGCTGTACAAATTTTCTTTTTGTTTCATTCATTTTGTTTGCCTTTGACTTTGTGATGAAGTAGAATCATAGAATCATAGAAACCCTACAGTGCAGAAGGAGGCCATTCGGCCCATCGAGTCTGCACCGACCACAATCCCACCCAGGCCCTACCCCCACATATTTTACCCACTAATCCCTCTAACCTACACATCCCAGGACTCTAAGGGGCAATCGTTTAACCTGGCCAATCAACCTAACCCGCACATCTTTGGACTGTGGGAGGAAACCGGAGCACCCGGAGGAAACCCACAAGTACTTTAACTTGGGAAACCTTGTCATTTTTCTTTTTGTATAGTGAGTTTATTACTGCATGTTTTTAATTAACAAGGCATATTGCTATTTAATACTGTGAACTCTGGTTCACGGTTAATCCATCTAACCTACACATCTTTAGACTCTAAGGGGCAATTTTAAGAATCCCCTGACTATGATTCATAGATTTATAAAATCTCTACAATGCAGAAGGAGGCCATCTGGCCCATCGAGCCTGCACCGACAACAATCCCACCCAGGTCATAACCCTGTAACCCCACACATTTACCCAGACAATCACACCTGATGCCTGGTGATTGTCGAGCGGTGTTCATTCATCCGCTGTCGTTGCATCTGCATGGTCTCCCCAATGTACCATGCCTCGGGACATCCTTTCCTGCAGCGTATCAGGTAGACAACGTTGGCCGAGTTGCAAGAGTATGTACCGTGTAACTGGTTGATGGTGTTCTCACGTGAGATGATGGCATCCGTGTCGATGATCCATCACGTCTTGCAGAGGTGGCAGGGTTGTGTGGTGTCGTGGTCACTGTTCTCCTGAAGGCATTCCCCGACATTAAGGGGCAATTTAGCATGGCCAATCAACCTAACCCACACATCTTTGGGCTGCAGGAGGAAACCCATGCAGACACGGGGAGAATGTGCAAACTCCACACAGATAGTTACCCAAGGCCAGAATTGAACCCAGGTCCCTGCTGCTGTGAGGCAACAGTGCTAACCACTGTGCCACCGTGCCACCCTGCAGAAATCTTCAAGATGTCACTAAATAATGTAAATATTACACATCTTCCTGCTGACCGGTTAACTTTCAGTGCGGCTGTGGGCTGTAAACAGAGAAGTCTTAGATTGCAAAAGCAGAGAGGTCTTGAGGGAGTTGAAGAGAACTTCGCTGAGGCCACAGCTGGAGTGCTGTGTGCATTTCTGGCCGCCACATTATAGGAAGGATGTGAACGCACTGGAGGGGTGCAGAGGAGATTTACCAGGATGTTGCCTAATTTGGAACATTTAAGTTAAGAAGAGAGGTTGGGTAGGCTTGGGTTGTTTTCTCTGGTTGCATTCTTGGACACACGCATCTCCATCAAGGACGGTCACCTCAGCACTTCACTGTACCGCAAGCCCACGGATAACCTCACGATGCTCCACTTCTCCAGCTTCCACCCTAAACACGTGAAAGAAGCCATCCCCTACGGACAAGCTCTCCGTATACACAGGATCTGCTCAGATGAGGAGGATCGCAACAGACACCTCCAGACGCTGAAAGATGCCCTCATAAGAACAGGATATGGCGCTCGACTCACCGATCGACAGTTCCGACGTGCCACAGCGAAAAACCGCATCAACCTCCTCAGAAGACAAACACGGGAGACAGCGGACAGAGTACCCTTCGTTGTCCAGTATTTCCCCGGAGCAGAGAAGCTACGACATCTTCTCCGGAGCCTTCAACATGTCATTGACGAAGATGAACGTCTCGCCAAGGCCATCCCCACACCCCCACTTCTTGCCTTCAAGCAACCGCACAACCTCAAACAGACCATTGTCCGCAGCAAACTACCCAGCCTTCAGGAGAACAGTGACCACGACACCACACAACCCTGCCACAGCAACCTCTGCAAGACGTGCCGGATCAGCGACACGGATGCCATCATCTCACATGAGAACACCATCCACCAGGTACACGGTACATACTCTTGTAACTCGGCCAATGTTGTCTACCTGATACGCTGCAGGAAAGGATGCCCCGAGGCATGGTACATTGGGGAGACCATGCAGACGCTACGACAACGGATGAATGAACACCGCTCGACAATCACCAGACATAAGGTGATTGTCTGAAATCACCAGGTGTTCTCTTCCTGTTGGGGAACACTTCAGTGGTCACGAGCATTCGGTCTCTGATCTTCGGATAAGCGTTCTCCAAGGCGGCCTTCACGACACACGACAGCGCAGAGTCGCTGAGCAGAGACTGATAACCAAGTTCCGCACACATGAGGACGGCCTCAACCGGGATCTTGGGTTCATTTCACACTATCTGGAACCCCCATGACTTGCCTGGACTTGCAAAATCTCACGAACTGTCCTGTCTGGAGACAATACACATCTCTTTAACCTGTGCTTAACACTCCCTCCACTCACATTGTCTGTACCTTTGAGACTTGGTTGCCTGTGGAGACTCGCATTCCAACCATTGTTTTGTGGATTGAGTTTGTGTCTTTATGTGCCCTGTTTGTGAATGGAACTCCCACTCGCCTGACGAAGGAGCAGCAAGCGCTCCGAAAGCTAGTGGATTTTGCTACCAAATAAACCTGTTGGACTTTAACCTGGTGTTGTGAGACTTCTTACCTTGTTTTCTCTGGAGCAGAGAAGACTGAGGGGCGACCTGATTGAGGTGTTCAAGATTATGAGGGGCATGGACAGGGTGGATAAGGAGCAGCTGTTTCCCTTAGTTGAAGTGTCAGTTACGAGGGGACAAAAGTTAAAAGTGAGGGGTGGAGGTTTAGGGGGGATTTGAGGAAAAAACATTTTTACCCAGAGGGTGGTGACGGTCTGGAATGTGCTGCCTGGGAGGGTGGTGGAGGCGGGATGCCTCACATCCTTTAAAAAGTACCTGGATGAGTACTTGGCACATCATAACATTCAAGGCTATGGACCAAGGGCTGGCAAGTGGGATTCGGTGGGCAGGTCAGGGCCTTTCATGCATCGGTGCAGACTCGATGGGCCGAAGGGCCTCTTCTCATAGAATCCCTACAGTGCAGAAGGAGGCCATTCGGCCCATCGAGTCTGCACCGACCACAATCCCACCCAGGCCCTACCCCCACATATTTTACCCGCTAATCCACGCATCTCAGGACTCTAAGGGGCAATTTTTTTAACCTGGCCAATCAACCTAACCTGCACATCTTTGAACTGTGGGAGGAAACCGGAGCACCCGGAGGAAACCCACGCAGACACGAGGAGAATGTGCATACTCCACACAGACAGTGACCCGAGCCAGGAATCGAACCCGGGACCCTGGAGCTGTGAAGCAGCAGTGCTAACCACTGTGCTTCCGTGCCGCCCCCTTCTGTGCTGTAGTATTCTGTGATTCTGTGATTCTGTGAAGTCAGCTACCTGTCATACACCTTCGGGATGGTTTGGGAAATTAAGCAGTCCCTGAGAATCTGTTTAACCTGCAATATCAGCTTTACTCTCCTGTGTCTGAAAATTAACTGAATTGTTAATATGTGGCAACCAAGTTAACAATCTGCCGTTATCCTTGGTCCCGGTGCAAATGCAAACTGGGAGATTGCTTTGCGAGAAGCCTCCATTCAGCCTGCGAGCGTTTTAATTAACCACATTATCTTAACCTGCCTTCTCTGTACTTATCCAGCCAATGAAGCTCAATGTAAATCTCAAGGAACATCACCACATATTTTCACACTCAATGGCTGGAATTTTCCCAAAATAATTCCCAACTTGCATGAAAATGGGAGCAACTCCCGCTGGATTTTTAAGTGGGATTTTAAGATTGAATCTCCCACATTCCGAGCACTGCAGAGTGCCCGGGCGTGATTCACTCTGGAAATCTGTGGGCGGGGCCTATTCCCACTGGCGAGGCTGGCAGCATAGCGCTGAGCGGGCCACAGCACATGTGAGGCCGTGACGCCCAGCCAGAAGCTCGCGAAACAGCCTCCGCTGATGTCTCCTGGCCAGTTGTGCTGTGAGAGCAGTGCAGCAGGCTGGGCGAAGCTTTTAAACTAAAGTAAAAGTAAAGTGGTGGCACAGTGGTCAGCACTGCTGCCTCGCAGCGCCAGGGTCCCAAGTTCGATTCCCAGCTTGGGTCACTGTCAGTTCTCCCCGTGTCTGTGTGGGTTTCACCCGGGTGCTCCGGTTTCCTCCCACATTCTGAAAGACATGCCGGTTCGGTCCATTGACCCAAACAGTCATCAGACTGTGGCAACTAGGGGAATTTCACAGTAACTTCATTGCAAGAACAATAACAATGTAAGCCTGACCTGTGACAAATAAATAAACTTTATTTTACTTTAGAATCACCCCCAACATTGACAATTCAGACCCCAATTTCTTCCCTTTCTTTACATGTTACAATTTGCTTCTCGCTGCTGCTTTCAAACAACAGCTGTCATCATTCTGCCATTCACACCTCCTCTAGACACATCGGTTGGTTCTTATCTCATTACCTTTGAACCCCGCATCACCAAACTTCCTGTCATTTAATCCTTTCTGGTTTTCCTCCTATTACAGACCTTCCCTTTGTTTTTTCTGACCCTCACCCCTTTCACCTGCTCCAAACACACTGGATTGCTAACATTTTGCATTTCCGATGAATCATCATCCACCTGAAACGTCAACTCTGTTTCACTCTCCACAGATCCTGCCGGACCTGCTGAGTATTTCCTGTCTTTATAATGAATGAAGTTGTTCCTTCCTTTTCATGCAATCAAAAACTCAGGTTCTTAATAGGAAAATGGGAGGTGGGGGCAAGAAAAAGGTGGCGCAACCTAAAATAAGTTCAAAATTGACTAATTTTGCAAATGTCTGCTTCAATGTACTCGTTGGAGTTTAGAAAGATGAGGGGGCACCTTATTGAAACTTACAGGATACTGTGAGGCCTGGATAGAGTGGACGTGGAGAGGATGTTTCCACTAGTAGGAGAAACTAGAACCAGAGGGCACAATCTCAGGCTAAAGGAATGATCCTTTAAAAGTGGTGAATCTGTGGAACTCTTTGCCGCAGAAGGCTGTGGAGGCCAGGTCATTGAGTGTTTCTAAGACAGAGATGGATAGGTTCTTGATTAATAAGGGGATCAGGGGTTATGGGGAAAAGGCAGGAGAATGGGGATGAGAAAAATATCAGCCATGATTGAATGGCGGAGCAGACTCGATGGGCTGAGTGGCCTAATTCTGCTCCTATGTCTCATGGTGTTATGATCGAATGGGTAACACGGCGGCACAGTGGTTAGCACTGCTGCCTCACAGTGCCAGGGACCCGGGAACGATTCCCGACTTGGGTCACTGTCTGTGTGGAGTTTGCACGTTCTCCCCGTGTCTGTGTGGGTTTCCTCCAGGTGCTCCGGTTTCCTCCCACAGTCCGAAAGATGTGCAGGTGAGGTGCATTGACCATGCTAATTTAACATCAGGGGGTTAGCAAGGTAAGCATGTGGAGTTATGGGGATAAGGCCTGGGTGAGATTGTGGTTGGTATGGGCCTGATGGGCCGAATGTCCTCTTTCTTGCACTGTAGTGACTCTAATGAATCTGTATCTCTGCAGAACGGGGCCTGCCTCTCACACTTGGTGTTACCAAGCACAACCCAAAAAGAAAATACCACAAACTGAATTACCCAGGAGACTATTCTTCTTGCCTTCATGGTTTCGTGAACAGAGCTCAGAAAGGCTGCAGCTGCACATACTTCATATCAGGCGCCGTGCGCACCAGGCCAAGCCACTGCCTCGCTTGTCCGATTCCACACAACTGCCTTTCCCAGCAGGGATTTCATTCTGACAGCAAAATGCAGCTGCAAATCATTCACGGCTCCCTCCAGAATAGCAATAACATTTGTTCTTTTCATTAACAAATAAGAATTTCATCTAATTAACATCTGTCTTGTAAGCTGAAGAGGCTTAAAGTGTGTGTGCATATGTGCGTGTGTGTATGTGTGTGTATGTGTGTGTGTAATCTTTCCCTCCCTAAAGAGGCGTGAAGGACAGCGGCTAATTTTTTTTGTGCACATTTTGTGATCATTAAAAGAGAGGGGAGTTAGTGCTGTGAAACGGAACACTCTCAATTTTGGTCTCTTGGCTTCAGGATCAAGCTCTGCCATGCAAGATAGATCAGAATTAAACGAAATAAAACAGAAAAAATCCCTCTACTCCTTTCCAGCAATGTACTTCGAAGTGTCGGAGGACAAAAGCCTTCTGAACCATTTCCAATTTCCCAAACCTGACCTCTTGTGATCTCAATGAGTCAATTCATCAATTTAAGGACAATTTTGGCAGTTAGTCCTGTGTCCATTCGGAACTGGGTGGGGACGGTCCTTGCAGGACTTATCAGTCAGAATTCAGAACGGATTTTCATTTAATCAAATCTGAACTGGACTTTTTAACCCAAAATCCCAAAATGAGAAGTCCAGCTCGCTACTCTGCCCACTTCCTTCTCACTTATCTGACCCGGGAAGTAAGGTACCTGGCAATTGGCCACATCTGAGTCTGGGCAGAGCTTCCAGTGGGCAATGTAACTGAAGGACATGAAAGCTAAACCCAATGGACCCAAGTCCAGGCCTCATTGTTGCACACATATCACCCTCGGGACACCCTCAAGATTCCAAAATGTTCATGAGTCAGAAGGGCATCACCCTCTGTTAATAAGCATTTTGGTATGTAATTATCAACAGCATGTTTTGCAGGTGCGTGTTTGATTCCCTAGAAACAGCCACCGTGCTTTTATACCGCACTCATTTCCTGAAAGGTTTGCTGTTTGGAGACATGGACATCCACTTTACATTGAACTCATGGCTTCAGTCTGGACCCCAAGCCCAAATGAACCACAGTCAGACCCATGGAGAAGGTTCAAGTCGAACAGGTTGATGGGGGTCTTCTATCCTGGAATCAATCAGCAGTTTTGACAGAGGAGAGCAGGAAGCTACATTGCTTGATGTGGTCTGGCCAGATCTGGCGATGAACGGCTAACGCAGCTTCCCGCCACAAACTGCATCCCCTGTACATAGGTGAGATGAGACATCTACAAGGACAAGGGCAGCAGATACATGGGAACACTACCACCTGCAAGTTCCCCCTCCAAGCCACTCACCATCCTGACTTGGAAATATAATCGCAATTCCTTAGCAGTGGCTGGGTAAAAATCCTGGAATCCCTTCCAAATGGCATTGTGGGTCAATGTGGATGGCAGCGTTTCAAGAAGGCAGCTCACCACCACCATAAGAGCAATGAGATATGGCCGATGCCCCACGAATGAATAAAAAAATGCATACCAGGATGAGAGAAGGGAGATAGTGCTTCAAAGCTATCAAGAAAGGATGGTGTGGAAAATGAGGAAAGATCATCAGTGGATGAAGTCATTGATGCCCTCCCAAGGTTGAATATAGCCCAATAGGCCTCTTTACTCTGGTTCATGTTGGTTGACCAAGAAGGAATAATGAGAAAATGGGCGACTCAAACAGTACTGACATGTGTAATCTTACTATCAATGAAAAAAAAAGTTCTACCAACCAGAGAGCCTGACGTCAGTGGCAAGGAAATTATTGGAGAGGATTCTTCGACACAGGATTTACTCCCACTTGGAAATAACTGGACGTATTAGCGAGAGGCCACATGGCTTTTTGAAGGGGAGGTCATGCCTCATTAACTTGATCGAATTTTTCGAGGAAGTGACGGAAATGATTGATGAGGGGAGGGCAATTGAAGTTATCTACATGGACTTCAGTAAGGCCTTTGACAGGTCCGTCATGGCAGACTGGTGCAGAAATTGAAGTCGCATGGGATCAGAGGTGAGCTGGCAGGGTGGATACGGAACTGGCTCAATCATAGAAGACAGAAGGTAGCAGTGGAAGGGTGCGTTTCTGAATGGAGGGCTGTGACAAGTGGCGTTCTTCAGGGATCAGTGCGGGACCTTTGCTGTTTGTAGAACATAGAACATAGAACAGTACAGCACAGAACAGGCCCTTCGGCCCACGATGTTGTGCCGAGCTTTATCTGAAACCAAGATCAAGCTATCCCACTCCCTATCATCCTGGTGTGCTCCATGTGCCTATCCAATAACCGCTTAAATGTTCCTAAAGTGTCTGACTCCACTATCACTGCAGGCAGTCCATTCCACACCCCAACCACTCTCTGCGTAAAGAACCTACCTCTGATATCCTTCCTATATCTCCCACCACGAACCCTATCGTTATGCCCCCTTGTAATAGCTCCATCCACCCGAGGAAATAGTCTTTGAACGTTCACTCTATCTATCCCCTTCATCATTTTATAAACCTTTATTAAGTCTCCCATCAGCCTCCTCCGCTCCAGAGGGAACATTCCTAGCTCCCTCAACCTTTCCTCATAAGACCTACCCTCCAAACCAGGCAGCATCCTGGTAAATCTCCTCTGCACTCTTTCCAGCGCTTCCACATCCTTCTTATAGCGAGGTGACCAGAACTGCACACAATATTCCAAATGTGGTCTCACCAAGGTCCTGTACAGTTGCAGCATAACCCCACGGCTCTTAGACTCCAACCCCCTGTTAATAAAAGCTAACACACTATAGGCCTTCTTCACAGCTCTATCCACTTGAGTGGCAACCTTTAGAGATCTGTGGATATGGACCCCAAGATCTCTCTGTTCCTCCACAGTCTTCAGAACCCTATCTTTGACCCTGTAATCCACATTTAAATTAGTCCTACCAAAATGAATCACCTCACATTTATCAGGGTTAAACTCCATTTGCCATTTTTCAGCCCAGCTTTGCATCCTATCTATGTCTCTTTGCAGCCTACAACAGCCCTCCACCTCATCCACTACTCCACCAATCTTGGTGTCATCAGCAAATTTACTGATCCACCCTTCAGCCCTCTCCTCTAAGTCATGAATAAAAATCACAAAGAGCAGAGGACCAAGCACTGACCCCTGTGGCACTCCGCTAGCAACCTGCCTCCAGTCCGAAAATTTTCCATCCACCACCACCCTCTGTCTTCGATCAGACAGCCAGTTACCTATCCAATTGGCCAACTTTCCCTCTATCCCACACCTCCTCATTTTCATCATAAGCCGTAATATGTTTTGTAATATATATAAAGTTTGTAATATATATAAAGTATTTGGAGGAACATATAACTGGTTTGATTCGTAAGTTTGCAGACGACACAAAGATTGGTAGATTTGTGGACAGCAATGAGGACCATCAGAGGATACAGCAGGATATAGATCGGTTGGAGACCTGGGCGGAGAGATGGCAGATGGAGTTTAATCCGGACAAATGTGAGGTAATGCATTTTGGAAGGTCCGATGCAGATAGGAAATATACAGTAAATGGCAGAACCCGGAAGAGTATTGATAGACAGAGGGATCTGGGTGTACAGGTACACAGGTCACTGAAAGTGGCAATGCAGGTGGAGAAGGTAGTCAAGAAGGCATACAGCATGTTTGTCTTCATCGGCCGGGGCATTGAATTTAAAAATTGACAAGTCATGTTGCAGTTTTATAGAACCTTAGTTAGGCTGCACTTGAAATATAGTGTTCAATTCTGGTCGCCACACTACCAGAAGGATGTGGAGGTTTTGGAGAGGTACAGAGAAGGATGTTGCCTTGTATAAGGGCGGCACGGTAGCACAATGGTTAGCACTGCTGCTTCACAGCTCCAGGGACCTGGGTTCGATTCCCGGCTTGGGTCACTGTCTGTGTGGAGTTTGCACATTCTCCTCGTGTCTGCGTGGGTTTCCTCCGGGTGCTCCGGTTTCCTCCCACAGTCCAAAGGTGTGCGGGTTAGGTTGATTGGCCAGGTTAAAAATTGTTCCTTAGAATCCTGAGGTGCGTAGGTTAGAGGGATTAGTGGGTAAATATGTGGGGGTAGGGCTTGGGTGGGATTGTGGTCGGTGCAGACTCGATGGGCCGAATGGCCTCCTTCTGCACTGTAGGGTTTCTATGACTAAATAAAGGGCATTAGCTATGAGGAGAGGTTGGAGAAACTTGGTTTGTTCTCACTGGAATGATGAAGGTTGAGGGGTGACCTGATAGAAGTCTACAAGATTATGAGAGGCATGGACAGAGTGGATAGTCAGAAGCTTTTTCCCAGGGTGGAAAAGTCAATTACTAGGGGGCATAGGTTTAAGATGCGAGGGGCAAGGTTTAAAGGAGATGTACGAGGCAAGTTTTTTACACAGATGTTGGTGGGTGCCTGGAACTCACTGCCGGGGGAGGTAGTGGAAGCAGATGCGATAGTGACTTTTAAGGGGTGTCTTGACAAATACATGAATAGGATGGGAATAGAGGGATATGGTCCCTGGAAGGGTAGGGGGTTTTAGTTCAGTCAGGCAGCATGGTCGGTACAGGCTTGGAGGGTTGAAGGGCCTGTTCCTGTGCTGTAATTTTCTTTGTTCATTGTTCTTCGTTCTTTGTTTAACTGCTCCCAGAGTAAGTACTGGAACAGTAGATATGCCCCCATTACCAATGATGGACAGTAGCTTTCTTGTCAGCAACATAGCTTTGCCCGCCTGTATGGTTGTACGGTGGTTAGCACTGCTGTCCAACAGCTCCAGGGGCCTGCGTTTGATTCCGGGTTTAGGTGACTGTGTGGAGTTTGAACATTTTCCCGTGTCTGCGTGGGTTTCCTCCAGGTGCTCCGGTTTCCTCCCACAGTCCAAAGATGTGTAGGTTAGGTGGATTGGTCATGCTAAATTGCCCCTTAGGTGTCTCAAGATGTGTCGGTTAGACAGATTAGCCATGGTAAATGTGAAGGGTTACGGGGATAGGGCGGGGTGTGGGCCTGAGTAAGGTACTCTGCCAGAAAGTTGGTAAAGACGTGATGGGCTGAATGGCCTCTTCTGCACTGTAGGGACCCTATGATTCTATGAACTTGTGTAAAAGACCTCTCATTAGGACAAAGAAAACCTGCCTTCAAAATATACTGGATGATGGTATGATTAAATTGTAATGTACTGATATGCTGGAGGGGATTTAAAGACAGGTTGGTGACAGCTGAGGGGAGAGGGAAGGGAGCCTATGTGCAATCCTCCCACGTTCTTGCTCATCGTCCAATTAGATACCACCCTGACACCATTATTGACTTTATGACTTTGGAAAATATATCTACTGATGGTGATGACTTGGTTTTCCGCCATTATTGCACTAATTCTTTCAGACAGACATGATAGATTTGTTGGATCTGTGTCTTTGTAAAATACGTCAACACCATCCGGTCCTAGAAAACTGATGAAGCAACTCCTTTGGGACAACATTTCAGCCATCAAATTGTTACACTTCTGTGATTAACAGTTAAGGTGTTCCAAGAATATTAACTCATGAACATTACTCATATTCAGTTTGCAGACTGGATGAAGAGTAAGGTGTTTACCATGTTGTAAAAGTTGGCGATCTATACATGATATTTATAACAGGTTGACCTACCTTGCATTAAGTTGATCTTTCTCTCCATCCTAGCTATGACTGTAACACTACATTCTGCACTCTCCCGTTTCCTTCTCTGTTAACGGTATGCTTTGTCTGTATAGCTCGCAAGAAACAATATTTTTCACTGTAAACTAATACATGTGACAATAATAAAGCAAATCAAATCAAAATCAAACCTGCATCGATCAGAGGGTTAAAGTGAATCAGTTCTCCTGAAGGCGGGTCTGGCCCACAATCTTCAGGACAAGGAGGCAGGTCCCAAATCCCACCCCGACCAGACCGAGGAAATGGATCCATGCTGTTGACACCAACCCGATCCAACTACTTGTTTCCCAAGGAATCTGAATTGCGATGGCGACATCAGCTTTTCCATGCATGTTTTAGTTATGGATAGTGATGGTAGAGGCTCCAATTTCTTTCCATCTACATGGCTGACCAGGAATCTCTCCCTGGCCTGCGTATGTTGGAAGGACTTATAGGTTGATTCTCAACTGTTTTGCTGTCTTATGAACACATGTCTTATGTCCTTGGCCACCTAATTCATGAGTGGGACTCGAACCCTGAGCTTCTGGCTCAGAGTAGGGAGACTGCAGCTCCATGCAACGTGTTCTACTAAATATTTTATGAATTCAGATTAGTGACTGGCGCAAGGCAAACTTTAAAAACTTGATCTTTAATTTTTAATCTGCTTGGTGAAGGAGGTCACATTGGCCCTTCCCCGTCTATCAACAATGAATTAGAATTTAAGGATTTGTGACTCCAACAATGCAAACCTTTTGTTCTTTGGATGGGGGGTTTTAGTTCAGATGGGCAGCATGGTCGGTGCAGGGTTGGAGGGCCGAAGGGTTGGTTCCTGCGCTGTAATT
Organism: Mustelus asterias; assembly: GCF_964213995.1. Lineage (NCBI taxonomy): Eukaryota > Metazoa > Chordata > Chondrichthyes > Carcharhiniformes > Triakidae > Mustelus > Mustelus asterias. The sequence continues at coordinate 74,855,419 of NC_135819.1, forward strand.
TTCTTTGTTCTTTGTTCAAAAGTGGAAAAAGCTCTGTTCAACAACAATACTCTTAGTAATCTTGGCAGGGGCAGCATAGTAGCAGGGTGATCAGCACTGTTGCCTCACAGCGCCAGAAACCCAGGTTCAATTCCAGCTTTGGGTGACTGTCTGTGCGGGATCTGCATGTTCTACCCGTGTCTGCATGGGTTTCCTTGTGGTGCTCTGGTTTCCTCCCATAGTCCAAACATGTGCAGGTTAAGTGGATTGGTCATGCTAAATTTCCCCTTAGTGTCCCAAGATGTGTAGGTTAGAGGATTAGTGGGGTAAATGTGCGAGGTTACCGGGATAGGGTGGGGATGATGTTGGGTAAGATGCTCTGTTAGCGGGCCGGTGCAGACTCGATGGGTTGAATGGCTTCCTTTTGCACTGTAGGGATTCTATGATTCTAAAACACAAGAATTTTTCACCCACGAGCGAATGTGCGATATAATAAAATCCTCATCCTCTTTTGCAAATCCTTCCATGGCTTCACGCCTCTTTATTCCTGTGATCTCCTCCAGCCCCACAGCCATATGAAAGGGAAAACATGTTTGACAAACCTACTGGAATTTTTTGAGAACATAAAAGATAAGCGCGAACCAGTGGATGTGATGTATTTGGATTTTCAGAAAATGTTTGATAAAGTCCCACAGAAGAGGTTAAATTAAAGCACATGGGATTGGGTATAATATATTGGCGAGCATTGAGAATTGGTTAGCAGACAGGAAACAGAGGAGTGCAGAAGGAGGCTATTTGGCCCGTCAAGTATGCACCAACGCTCTGACAGAGCATCCCACCCAAGCCCTATCTCTGTAACTTCACGTATTTACCCCATTAATCCCCCTAACCTACACACCTTGAGACACTAAGGGACAATTTAGCGTGGCCAATCAATCTAACCTGCATGTCTTTGGACTGTGAGAGGAAACCGGAGCGCCCGGAGGAAACCCACGCAGACACGGGGAGAATGTGCAAACTCCACACAGTCACCTGAGGCCGGATTTGAACTCGGGTCCCTGGCACTGTGAGGCAGCACTGCTAACCACTGTGCCACCCTGGCGCTGTGAGGCAGTGTTATAGGTTGACCTGAGTGGGTTCGTGATCAGTAGTCCTGTGAGGCAGCACAGGCTAGGAGTAGGAATAAACTGATCTATTTTTGGAGTGAGGTCCCACAGGGATTAATGCTTGGGCATCAGCTATTCACAATATTCATCAATGATTTGGACGATGGAACCAAAATGCAAATTTGCTGATAATATAAAACTTGGTAGGAATCTGAGTGGATGAGGGGGGATGTTCAGAGGCCTCAAGGTGATTTCAACAATTTGAGTGAGTGGGAAAATACATGATAGATGCAGTATAACGGGATAAATGTAAAGTTATCCACTTCAGCAGGAAGAACAGGATGACGGAGTATTATTTAAATGGTGATTGCATGCAAAACCTGGTCCCAGCGTTTAATAAAATGAAGGACAGCTAGCTCCTTATTTGTACCTTACCATTCCATGGAGTGACATGGAGGTCACACAGAATTTTGGGTCCTAACTTTCCAAGGAATGGTTGGAGAAATGGTCCTTATCTACCCTGCCCTTAGTTGCCCATAGTACATCATTACTTATGATATAAAAATATCCTTGGAACCATGGCAATATTCAACCATTCTTCCACAGCACCTTATAAAAATGCATGCAGTAAATAGATAGCTGGAAGTCAGAAAAAAAACAAAGAATAATTTTGCGCTTTGTAGAGAACTAGTCAATTATTAATAAAGCCTCACGAAACGAGACCTTGAAAATCAAATCTTGTTAAAATGAAAATTAGCACATAACGTTAGATTAAGGTCAACTTTCAATACGCCAAGTTGCAATTTAATGAGCATCAGAATCATCACCTCTCAATTAAAAGAAATAAATTAATTTTCAGTACCCACTACCTTCTGCATGGGGAGGGGGAGGTGCAGATGTGATGGCATTTGAGGAACACATCTATAAATATGCAATAGTTCAATACTGCACAAGTACTTCTAGAAGCCATAATACTTTGCAGAATAAGAACATTTATTGACAGTGTGTCGATCATTACATTTTGCTTTTGGCAAGAAAATGTTTATTTATTTTCATCTATGCTTAATAACTCATTCAAAATTGAACATCACAATTGCAGACAAGTGCAGTGAGAGTTTAGTTCCAACAAATCCAACCCTTCGTAAAATTAAAATGCACTTGTTTTACTGATTGATATTCCACAGCATGACATAATTAAGAACTAATTTTCCCTGAAACTTCTGTCAAAAGGTCACTTGCTTTGAAATGGTTGTCGTGATGTGTCTATCTCTGGTTACACAGCCATTATTGAGTATTAAATGGACCTAGTGCCCTGAAGCAGCAAGAGGTTTGTATGTGTAATTGTCTGAGAAACTGAATGATGAATTGGACTACTGGAGGGTAAGGCTCAATACTGATGCCATGAATTACGTTGGCCATGGAATTCCCAACCTGGGAAGTAAACACACTGTGAAATACATAAAACATCAGGTTGGTCAACAACAGAATGAAAAAAAGCAGTGGCCTACTCAGATATAACTTATTTTATGCTAGTGCTTTTTCAAGTTTGGGCTAGGAGGTACCAATGTCCATGAGGTGGTTCCATTTGCAATATTAAACCCAATCCGCTTGTAAAAAGGAAGGAAGTCTGGTAGATATGCCTTTCACAACCTCAGGACATCCCAAAGTGCTCCTTGGCCAATGAAGTACTTTTGAAGTTCAGTCACTGTTGCGATATAGAATTCATGCACAATATAAAGTCCCATAAAAAGTAACGTGATAATAACCAATCTCATTTGCAATATGGATTGAGGAATGAATATTGTCCAGGACAGCTATCCTGCTCTCTCTAAAACCAGGACCATGTGAACATTGACATCCACAGAAGACAAATGAGGCCTTGGTGCGAGATCTCATTAGAAACACAGACCATCCACTGGGGCGTCTGCCTAGATGTTGCGTCCAAGTGTCCAGAGTAGGACTTGAACTCACAGATTTCTGACTCAGAGGTAAGAGTCATACCCATGGGCCATGGCTGAGATCGAACGGACTCAGAATTATGTGGTCTGTGAAAGTGGTGATGGTTTCTTTAGCCAACTGCTGAATTTTCAATCTCTGTAGAGATGGGACGGAATTTAATGATCACCCCATGGGGGGGGGGCAGTGCGGGGAGGGGTGGATTTAACCCTGTCACCTTCTCACCTCTGCCCCTGTTAAGTCAATGTTGGGAAGGCCCATTGAAGGCCTTCCTGCCCAAGTTCCTGTCCAATGCTAAGTAAGGCCCTGAAGTGGGCAATGAATGCTTGTATCACACAATGCAAGTGGACACATGGAACTCCAGCAGTGTTTGTAGTGTAGGAATAAAGTTTGGGAACCTCAACCAATATTTCCCTCTTCGACCCTGGAAAACATTAAGCTGATCACAAACCATCCTTTCTCCTGTTGGTGAGATTATCTAACGCAACACAGATCAGAGTTTGAAATTAGAACCTAACATGGAATCATGGAATCCCTATGATGCACAAGGAGGCCATTCGGCCCATCGAGTCTGCACCGACCACAATCCCACCCAGGCGCCATTCCCGTAACTCCTCATATTTACCTTGTTAATACCCTGACACTGGGGTCAATTTAGCATGGCCAACCAGCCTGCATAAGTTCCGGACTGCTTCAAGTATTGCTTCTACCTGGTTTGCCCACCCTCCTCTGGGTCAGAGTGAGGGGAATGGGTGAGGAGGAAGAAGCAGTGACTACGTATAACCATAGAGGGTTAATCATGGCTGATTTCCAAATTGGGAAAATACAACCCATCAATCATTTGCCATGCTAAATATCGATTGAATTTGGCCAGTACAATCCACCTACACTGCTACTCAGTACAGTCGACTCTTTATACTGGCATTCCTCTGTGTAAGGTAGTTAGAACTAAATTGGCCATTCCAAGGTTCTACTTTTAATGTCTTTGCCAAGATCAATTATAAACATTGAACAGTAAAGCCCCAGAATTGAACCCTAAAGTGCTCTGCTGTCCAATTACAGCAACTATCATTGATTACTGCCCTTTGTTTCTTGTTATTTGGGCAATTTATTATCCAATTTAGTTCCTCCTTTATCCAGGAGGTTTCAGTTTAGTTACAAACCTCTTGTGAGGTCTTCTGGAAGCCAAGATATATAACATACCCCAACTTTCCAAAACCTTCAATAAATTTGTTCAGTATGACCTGTCTTTCATAAAGTCATGTTGGCTTGGAATTATTGCCACTACGCTTGTAAAAAGCTCTTGAATTACTTCCTTTAGAATAGGCGACATTGTTTCTCTTACTCTGGATGTCATGCTAACAGGCCTATAATTCTCAGATTGTGTTCCTGACCTTTTGTTAGGAAAATGGAAAGTTAGCTACTTTCCAATCTTCTGATACATGCTCTGCCATTAACGAGTTGCAAAAACTGTAAGCTCCAGTTGCCCTCAGAGTTACCATAAAGTCTTACCACAAAGTATTTTTTTCCAGTTTTAACCCAGATACATATATTTACATGCTTTTTGTTGCTTTCTTCCTTTACTCATTCTGTCAGTTAACCTCTACTCTGGAGCCAAGTGAACATGAAAGAGCTTTACCATTAGGAGGCTAATGGGAAGTCTATCATGGAATAATCCAATAATAATGTGGGCAGCACGGTGGCACAGTGGTTAGCACTGCTGCCTCACAGCACCAGGGACCTGGGGTTCCATTCCCGGCTCAGGTCACTGTCTGTGTGGAGTTTGCACGTTCTCCTCGTGTCTGTGTGGGTTTCTTCCGGGTGCTCCAGTTTTCTCCCACAGTCTGAAAGACATGTTGGTTAAGCGCATTGGCCACACTAAATTCTCTCTCAGTGTACTTGAACAGGGGTGCCGGAGTGTGGCGCATAGGGGATTTTCAGAATAACTTCTTTGCAGTGTTAATGTCAGCCTACTTGTGACACTAATAAATAAATACAAATAAATCATACATAGACTTTGCAGATTTACTGGGTGTGCTTCCAAGTTTCATAGGAAGTAAACACAGCACCTGTGTAGAGAGAAACAAGATTTAAGGTTTGGAGTCCATATGACCCTTCTACACATAAAAACACAAGAAATAGAAGCAGGAGTAGGACATCAGGCCCTTCTGGCCTGCCCCGCCATTCAATACAATCATGGTTGGTCTATACGGGCCTCAACTCCTTTTCTGTGCCATTTCCCCATGGTCCTCTATTCCTCAATCTATCAAATATTTATCCACCTCCACTTTAAATACTTCTAATGATCCAGCCTCCACCACCCTTTGGGGTAAAGAATTCCAGAGATTCACCACCCTCTGCGAAAAGAAATTTCTATGCCTATCAGTTTTAAATGACCAGCCTTTTATCTTGTTGCTATGTCCTCTTGTTTGAGACTCTCCCACCAGTGAGAACATTTCACCATCTACCCTCAGGATCCTCAGGATCTTTTACACAGAACGGAAGTGGGAAAGAAATGTAATGAATTGCTTGGTTGGAGAGGGAGGTGGGGCAGAATGGAAGGTCAGGGATAGGTCGGAGCCAAGGGGAGACTGACAAAGATGCCATGGGCACAAGGCAAAGATAATGGTGCCATCAAAGACTGAGGAAATGTTAATAGTGGCATAAAGGTAAGATAGCAGAATGCATTAATAGGAGGACACAGGGAGAACATAGGGAACATCCTGGGGGATTCCCTCAGGGAGAGTCAAGTTTACAGCTGAGTGTCCCATCTTGCCGCTCCTTCATGTAGAAGATGGACTCTTCAAGGACTCAGAACTACATTCCTGGGGGTGGAAAACATTCTCTCTGTCAGTCCGTCCGGCTAATTGCCAGGGTTACATAGAAACATAGAAGATAGGAGCAGGAGAAGGCCCTTCGAGCCTGCTCCGCCATTCATCATGATCATGGGGGCGGCACGGTGGCACAGTGGTTAGCTCTGCTGCCTCATAGCCCCAGGGACGCGTGTTCGATTTCCGGCTTGGGTCACTGTCTGTGTAGAGTTTACGCGTTCTCCCCGGGTCTGCGCGGGTTTCCTCCGGGTGCTCCAGTTTCCTCCCACAGTCCAGGGATGTGCAGGTTTGGTGGATTGGCCATGCTAAATTGCTCCTTAGTGTCAGGGGGGAGCTAGCTAGGGTAAATGCATGGGGCTATGGGGATGGGGCCTGGGTGTGATTGTGGTCGGTGCAGACTCGATGGGCCGAATGGCCACCTTCTGCACTGTAGGAATTCTATGATTCTATGATAGGTCAATGCTCAGTGGGAGCACAACTGATAAACAAGGGACATATGGCCATATGGGGGACAGGTGAAGGTTGCAAGCCATGTGAACTGTGTTTTTCTCTCCACACATACCACCAGACCTGCTGAGTTTATCCAGCACGTTTTGTTTTTATTTCAGATTTCCAGCATGCACAGCATTTTGCTTTCAATGGAACAAGTTTCCTTGGTCAATATCTCACTGCCGTGTGTTGGATCTTTCTCTGCACAGATCGGCAGCTGAGTTTCCTGCATGGTGGCAGTGTCTACACTTCAAAAGTACCTGAGTGGTTACAAAGCCCTTTGGGGTGATCTGAACGGCACTATATAAATGCAAGCGAGTCCTTTTCTTTTTTGTCCAATTCAGTGAGTCCTGATTTCCCTTACAATATCTGTAATGGAACAGTTCCTTCAGACACGACTAATAATGATATATAATACTGCTGCACTCTATCGCCAGTATGTTAATATACTGATGCTTCGATATCGCTTTACAGCAGAAACACTGGGTGTTAGTTAACAGTCAATGTTTTATTTAAAAAGGTTAAAGCGAGTCGATAAGAGCTTGAAATATCATTTTTTAAAAATACAGCAGAATGAGAATTAAGCCAGGCCGAGATTAAATGGACAAGAAATAGATTGGGAGGAAATTGCACAGGCTCCCATTATTGTAGTTAATGCAAGACAGCGGTGACAGAGTCTGCTGTGTACAACTCTCGCCTGTGTCAGCCAAGCAGAAAAGCTGGTGGTGTCAAACCAATTAAGTTTCAAATGAAATTGAGAGACAAGGGATCTGAAGGGGGAAGCCGGCTAGTCCCAAATCTTCCCCCCGACTCCCTCCTTTGTGCGGCCTCTGTGGTTTCAGAAATGACAAGCTCTGGTTTGCAGCATTGCTGTCCCATATTGAAGCGTGCAGCTGGAAAGGTTAGGGACAAAATAAGGAACTGAGCAGAAGAAAGCCCCAAAGATCTGACAAGGCCTTTGTTGTAATGACTTCTGGAAACTCAGGATAATTATTTTGATGTGAGCCTGTGTCCATTCCAAGTCTTCTTGTCTTGATTTAAATCCTCTTTTTTTTATGAAAGAAGAAAGGACAATGAGTGCTCTCATCTACGAGGAACTGGCATGAATTTTAAACATCAAAGTAGGAGAGAGACTGAAAGCATTTTTGTGGCGATTTGATTTATTCGGCACCTATAGCTTGATAGACCTCCTCAATAATAAGTAAAGCAACTATTTAGAAACTGTGTAACCACAGATTCCTCCAACCTTTATAAATTCCCCATGATCAGAGTTTCCTCCAAATAAAATAAATAAACAATCATTTGTAGGATGCTTGTTATTTTTATATATAATACATATTTTAAACAATTTTTTATTCATTTGTGGGACATGGGCGTCGCTGGCTGGCCAGCATTTATTGCCCATTCCTAATTACCCTTGGAGGGCAGTTGAGAGTCAACCACATTGCTGAATTCTGGAGTCACACATGGGCCAGATCAGATAAGGACACCAGATGTTCCCCCCCCCTCCCCCCACATCTTCATCTGTCACAGTTTACAACTTCTCTGCCGTTTGGCCATCCACACCCTTTATTCTCTCTGTGGACAGCTATTAGCAGTCTTTTTCCCGAATGTCTGTGGCTTTGACTCATCTTTCATTCCCTCATCCTGCAGTATAAATATCTCTCACTTTCTATGCCTTTTAGCTTTGACAAAGGGTCACCCGGACTCGAAACGTCAGCTCTTTTCTCTCCTTACAGATGCTGCCAGACCTGCTGAGATTTTCCAGCATTTTCTCTTTTGGTTTCAGATCCCCAGCATCCGCAGTAATTTGCTTTTATTAAGGACAGCAGGTTTCTTTCCCTATAGGACGTTTGTGAACCAGATTGGTTTTTACGACAATTGATTCCAGATTTCTGCTGAATTCAAATTTCACCATTTGCCGTGGTGAGATTTGAACCTGGTTCCCCAAATCTTGCTCTGGGTCTCTGCATTACTGGCCCAGTGACAATACATCTACACCACTGACTCCCCACAACTATCTACCAGAATGGGCGGCAAGGTGGCACGGTGGTAAGCACTGCTGCCTCACTGCGCCCAGGACTCACTCGGGTTCAATTCCGGCCTCGGTGTGTCTGTGTGGAGTTTGCACATTCTACCTGTGTCTGCGTGGGTTTCCTCCGGGTGCTCCGGTTTCCTCCCACAGTCCGAAGATGTGTGGGTTAGGTTGATTGGTCGTGCGAAATTTCCCCTTAGTGTCAGAGTATTAGTAGGATAAATGCGTGGGGTTATGGGGTAGGGGTCTGTGTAGGATTGTTGTCGGTGCAGGTTCGATGGGCCGAATGGCCTCCCTTTGCACTGTAGGGATTCTATGATTCAAGATTCTTTGATAAACCTATGAGTGAGCTTTTTTCCTGACTGACTGCTCGATCTCTGATAATGAGTTAACAATAAGAATCCCAGTTTTCTTCTGCAAGCCACCAGGCTGCTGATAATACATCACCATCAGAGATACCAACAAAGTGGGTGCTGAAGACTCATCTGATGAAGGAGCAGCGCTCCAAAAGCTCGCGATACCGAATACACCTGTTGGACTTGAACCTGGTGTTGTGAGACTACTTATTGTGCCCACCCCAGTCCAATGCCGGCATCTCCACATCATTATCAACTGAGTTCGTGATTGTAGGTAAGAAGTTGTCCCGCAGACAAATAGAGAACCACAAAAGTAGTTGTGGTTCCAGTGAATTACCCCTTTTAAAGAGGAGCTTTCTAAAGTCTGTTCATGAAGGGGATTGCCTGGATCAATATTCTTTTTTTCAGTTTATTTATTAGTCACAAGTAAGGCTTACATTAACACTGTAATGAAGTTACTGTGAAATTCCCCTAGTCACCACACTCCGGCCCCTGTTCGGGTCAATGCACCTAGCACCTTTGGACTGTGGGAGGAAACCGAAGCACCCTGACGAAACCCATGCAGACATGGGGAGAACGTGCAAACTCCACACAGACAGTAACCCAAGCCAGGAATCGAACCTGGGTCCCTGACGCTGTGAGGCAACAGTGCTAACCACCATGCCACCAATACTCCTTGAAGAGAATTGTTGCTTCAATGCAAGATATAAAGGAACATGACAACCGAAAGGCAGTAAGGCAGGATGGGAAAATGAGGAGAGTCAAATCTCTGGAATTTAGTCATGGCTACATTGGGAGATCAGGAACTAGATCAAAACTTTGCTTCGAGGATGAGAAGGAAGCAAGTTTGATTGCACTGTGGTGTCAAATGTGAGCCACAATTCTCTTGATCTGAGGTGTTGAACACGCAGCCAAGATAATGTTGGATTTTTTTGCACCAGCACTTAAAGCCAAAAATACCCCAATGTGCGTGAGAGTTCATAACAGATGAACTATAAATGGACTCTGGAAGGAGAAAGCTTGATGAGAGAAATGGCCTTTTCTCATTTCATGCCTCTTGGGTGCATCTCAAAATTATAAGATTTAGTGGAATAGGTATATAGGACCTTGGTTAGGCCGCATTAGGAGTATTGCATGCAATTCTGGTCACCACACGACCAGAAGGGCGAGGAAGTTTTGGAGAGAGCGCAAAGAAGGTTCACCAGGATGTTGCCTGGTCTCAAGGGTGTTGGCTATGAGGAGAGGTTGAATAAAATAGGATTGTTTTCACTGGAAAGGCGGAGGCTGAGGGGAGACCTGATAGAGGTGTACAAAATTATGAGAGGCTTAGGCAGGGTGGATAGTCAGAGGCTTTTTCCCAGTGTGGAAGTGTCAATTGCAAGGGGGCACAGGTTCAAGGTGAGAGGGGGAGGTAGGAGGCATCTGAATGGGTACACGAATAGGGAGGGAATAGAGGGATATGGACCGAGTAAGGGCAGAAGGTTTTTTTAGTTTAGTTAGGACATCATGATCGGCACGGGCTTGGAGGGCCGAAGGGCTTGTTCCTGTGCAGTACTTTTTATTGTTCTTTGTTTTTATGTCCTTATCGTTCCCAGAGAACTTCCTTTGTTTTAAATGAGTTGTCCCTTCTCCGGCCTCATTCAGTTCCCATTCACAGAAGCTCCAGGAGTTAATTAACTGCATAACTTGTCCATGTAGCCTTGCTGAAGTAACAATGTCCCGTCCTCTTCATTTGTCCAGCAATACCCATGTCCCTGGTGTAAATGCCAGCAAAGTACCAGCAGGCAAATAGTGACATTATTGCAATCCAGTCAGAGGTAGGAAACAGATGGGTTGATAACGGCACTGATTTATCATCAACAGTAACCATGGCAATTCCTAGAAAGAGATTAAAATAAGCACTGTAGAACAATGTAAGTCACTGCGTGCTGAGGTCACAGTGATGTACTGTGAACAAAAATTCAGCTTTAATATGTGGCTCATTATTAACTAGTTTTGGGATTGCTTGCTGCTTATATAATTCACTTAGATTGTCAGGCACATCTATATGGATGAATCAAAACGTTAATGATTTCACAGATATCTAATTTATCAGGCCTTAATTGGCAATAGCAGGTCATCTAACAACATCTGCCGTTACTTAGACATGCCTTCGGACATTTAGCGCTTCAAATTTATTGAGTGACAAGTTGCTGAAAATGCCAGCCAGCAACCTCACAACGAGGCAGCCTGGGTAAACAGGGCAAGAAATTGTGCCTTTCTTTCACCAATCAGGTTAAAAGATAGTAAAATCAGCAGCACACAGGCTGGGAAGGATGTATAAATTAGAGTGGGTGAATTAGAATGCTGAATCCGGTCTGAAGGAGAAATAAAGGGGGCGGATTTTCCCGACCGCCTGCCACGGGAAGCGTAGTGGGCGAGGGCAGACCATGGAAAGGTCCATTGACCTCGAGTGGGATTTTCCGGTTTTGGGACAAGCACAGCCAGAAAATCCCTCCCAAAGACATGGAAAGAAAGATTGGGTGAAGAGATGAGGCAGAAAGGAAAAAGATTATATAAGTTTACATCTGACTTGTTTTTTTAGTCTCATGAACAACTAAGATCTGATAGAATGAGATTCCACACTTGTAAAAGTTCACTTGAGGTACCAAAGGACAATAAAGAACACTGAGCATGTCATTAAAACAAAACCTAAATTGGAATGGATAAAGCTTAACTTCCTGTGAGGCATTTAGTTTTCTAAAGTTTATTTATGAGTATCACAATTAGGTTTACATTAACACTGCAATGAAGTTACTGTGAAAATGGTACAGCAAATTCAGGTGAGGGTCAAATGTGCAGTTAAACTAAAATATTCAATAGTTGCAATTTAAGTTACACCTCACAAGCCTGACTCGTCATTGATGTATGTATTGAATGCCGTGAGTTGCTGTTTTTGCATGATAGACATTATATGGGTGGCACGGTAGCACAATGGTTAGTCCCCTAGTCGCCACACTCCAGTGCCTCTTCGGGTACACTGAGGGAGAATTTAGCATGGCCAATGCACCTAACCAGCACGTCTTTGGAGTGTGGGAGAAAACTGGAGCACCCAGGGGAAACACACGCAGACATGGGGAGAATGTGCAGACACCGCACAGACAGAGACCCATTCGGGGATTGAACCCGGGTCCCTGGCGCTGTAAGGCAGCAGTGCTAACCATTGTGCTACCATGCCACCCGTATAATATCTATCATGCAAAACCAGCAACTCAAGGTATTCAAAACATATATCAACAGCGAGTCAGGTGGTGAGGTGTAATTCAAACTGCAGCTATTGGATATTTTAGTTTAACTGCACATTTGGCCCTCACCTGAATTTGCTGTACCATTTTTGCATAAATAATGGAGAATGCCATCAGCCTCATCATTATTTGACAGTAAAATCTGGGCCAGAACGTCTCTTGCTGGTGATGGGTAATCCTGTAATATTTGAACACAGTCCAGTGATGCACTTTTGAGAGCTGTCATCTTTCTGGAAATATCATATCCAAAACCAGCAGGACAAAGAAAAACTAATGTTACTCAAATGTAATCCAATTAAAGTGAGTGCCCAAAGGGACTGGATGGCACACAGTGGGTTATTAGACTGGCATTTTAATTCCCAAAACTGGGTTTGAATCCAGCTCAGACTGGGAAAATGAGTTTCTTCTGTCAGATCACTGAATGGACCTGACACAACGTTAACCTCTGCTAGGTTAGCGAGCACACGTCGCTATATTAGTCACAAAATAGCACAGTAGCAAGTCTCACTCAAAGCGCCCGCAAGATGGCTGATGAGGCATTATTTATTTATTGTCACAAGTAGGCTTACATTAACACTGCAATGAAGCTACAGTGAAGATTCCCTCATCGCCACTCTCCGGCGCCTGCTCGGGTACACTGAGGGAGAATTTAGCATGGCCAATGCACCCTAACCAGCACGTCTTTCGAACTGTGGGAGGAAACCGGAGCACTCTGAGGAAACCCACGTAGACACGAGGAGGACGTACAGACTCCGCACAGACAGTTGACCCAAGCCGGGAGTCAAACCGAGATCCCTGAAGCTGTGAGGCAGCAGTGCTGACCACTGTGCCACCGTGCCGCCCCATCATTGTGAAGTGGAGTGGAGACAATTACTGGAGGAAGGTTTACCCTCCACCTGTTTGTACCAGATGTGACCTGGGCATGCTTGATATGGAAATAAAAAAGCGTTGTTGATCTCAGAGCTAAAATGTCTCCCCCATTTTGAGCAGCACGGTGGCACAGTGGTTAGCACTGCAGCCTTGCAGTGTCAGGGACCCTGGTTCGATTCCGGCCTTGGGTGACTGTCTGTGTGGAGTTTGCACCTTCTTCCCGTGTCAGCACAGGTTCCCGCTGGGTGAATCATTGAATCCCGACAGTGTAGAAGGAGACCATTGAGTCTGTACCGACAACCATCCCACCCAAGCCTATCCCCATAACCCCATGTATTTGCCCTGCTAATCGTCCTGACACTAAGGGGCAATTTAGCACGGCCAATCAAGCTAACCCGCACATCTTTGGAGTGTGGGAGGAAACTGGAGCACCCGGTGGGAAACCCAGGCAGACACGAGGAGGATGTGCAAACACCACACAGAAAGTGATCCGAGGTTGGATTTGAACCCGGGTCCCTGGTGCTGTGAGACAGATGTGCTAATTACTATGCCACCGTGCCGCCCCGGGTGCTTCAGCTTCCTCCAACAGTCCAAAGCTGAGCAGGTTAGGTGGCTAGGCCATGCTAAATTACCACTTAGACTCCCAAGATGCATATGTTAGGGGGTTTAGCAGGGTAAATACGTGGGGTATGTGGAGTGGGCCTGGATAAGATGCTCAGTTGGAGAGTCGGTGCAAACTCAATGGACCGAATGGCCTCTTTCTGCACTGTAGGAATTCTCTGCTTAATGAGCACCAAATCAACCTAGCCATTTTCAGGATGTATGTAACTTAAACATTGTAGCGCTAAATACCAGTATTGTTGAACAGAAAATAAAATATTAGATGGATTCATGTGATATTGAAGACTCGTAAATAGAATGCTTTCAGCAACATCAGTGAATTCTTTTAAAATCAATTCACAATCAACACCACAGAAACATTTGCTTCAACAAAATGACCATTCATCAGAATTTAAGGGTACAAATAAATACAAAATACTGGGAGACTGAAGTGGACACAAGCAGCAAAAGTGTTGGTTAATATATTGTGCCGCATGTGTACTCTGAACTGACATTCAGCAATGACTCGTAAGTAGCCCCTGATAGTGCCCTGCCAACTGAGTGCAAATGTAAAGCAGGAAATTGAGGCTACAGCCAAAACCTTTTACATTTTAAATTTCAGCGGACACAAATTGGATGAGTTATTGAGCATTAATGAAGAGGGAAAGAGGTGCTCGGTGCTATATCCGCTTGTGCCTATGAGTGAGCATAGACCCTTTCTCTCTCTCTTAAATGGCACTCAGGATCAACAACATCCTCAGTACAAAATTCTCATCTATTGAGCCCTCGGATGTGGAAATGTACAGATTCCCATGAGAAAAGTTGAAGGCTGTAAATAACTTGCATTTATAAAGCACCTTTGCCATGGTAAAATAGTCCACTGTGCTGCACAGGGATATCATCAAACCATTATGGCACCGAGATATTAGGACAGGTGACCAAAAGTTTGATCAAGGAGATAGACTCTCAGGACCAATTTAACAAGGGTGCGGCGTGTGGCACAGTGGTTAGCACTGCTGTCTCACTGCGCCAGGGACCCGGGTTCGATTCCCAGCTATGAGTGACTGTGTGGAGTTTGCACGTATTCTGCCTGGGTTTCCGCTAGGTGCTCCAGTTTCCTCCCTCAGTTCGAAGATGTGCAGGTTAGAAGGATTGGCCTTGGGTGGGATTTTCCAGCGTTGGGGCGAACGCAGCCGGAAAATCCCACCTATAGTCCCTGGAGTCCAGGACCAAGTAAGTTTTGGAGGTCTCTGGGCAGGGAGGAAGGGTGAGGCCCAGGGGGCAGGCAGAGAGGGAAAGGGAGAGGCCAGTAGTGGAGAAAGTATCCACAGAGCCAGACTTTATGGGGCTGGGGTAGTGGGGGGGTGGGGGGTGGGGGGTGGGGGGTGGGGAGGGGGGGGCGGTGCGGGAGTGGGAGCTGCTGCTGCTCGATGTTGAAAGAAGACTGCGGATGGATATGCCCGTACCCTACTTCCCACCTGAAACCTGAGCAGGATGACTTCCTGGGCTTCCACCCTGCCCCAGTACTCTTCCCACCTGCCTTTAGGAATCATCAAGTGGCCACTTAAGGGACTCAACTGGGGCAAGCTTGCGGTGGGGGAGGGGAGGGGGGGGGTGGTGACGGTGGGGGGTGGCTGTGGGGGGGGTGGCGGGGGTGGGGGCTGGCCTAGGCTTTACCTGTCCCACCATGAAATTGAAGAGAGGTCAGGGCAGGTGAGAGACCAACAAGAAGGTCATCTGAAGAATTTTACGACCTACCAACCCGTCACCGGGTAAACATAAAACTTTGACTCAGGCTTCACAATCCCAGTATACAAAATTGTTCCATAATAGTCGTCTCACATCTCTGAAACACTGAACTCTACATTCCCTCGCTGTACCTCAGATACTTACAAGTGACAACACAATAACAACATGGACGTCCCTCAAAAATGTACTTAACCTAACTGATATCTTCCAATCATTTTCTGGCTGTGGTTCATAGAATCATAGAATCATAGAATCCCTACAGTGCAGAAGGAGGCCATTCGGCCCATCGAGTCTGCACCGACCACAATCCCAGCCAAGCCCTATCCCCATAACCCAATGCATTAACCCTAGCTAGTCCCCCTGACACTAAGGGACAATTCAGCATGGCCAATCCGCCTAACCTGCACATCTTTGGACTGTGGGAGGAAACCGGAGCACCCGGTGGAAACCCACGCAGACACGGGGAGAACGTGCAAACTCCACACAGTTTTTTATTTATAGTGTAATTCTGTAGTTGAGAGTTATATTACCCTCATGGACTCTTTCGATCATCATTTATCAATGAACACAAGTATCTAAATTAACATATTCCCCAACTGTCTCCAACTCTTCCAAATTCCATCAATCTTATTACTTATGGAAATATCTCTGCCTTATCTATCTTGACTTCCAAAAGGCCTTTGACAAGGTGCCTCACGGGAGACTGCTGAGTAAAATAAGGGCCCATGGTATTCGAGGCAAGGTACTAACATGGATTGACGATTGGCTGTCAGACAGAAGGCAGAGAGTTGGGATAAAAGGTTCTTTCTCAGAATGGCAACCGGTGACAAGTGGTGTCCCGCAGGGTTCAGTGTTGGGGCCACAGCTGTTCTCTTTATATATTAACGATCTAGATGACGGGACTGGGAGCATTCTGGCCAAGTTTGCCGATGATACAAAGATAGGTGGAGGGGCAGGTAGTATTGAGGAGGTGGGGAGGCTGCAGAAAGATTTAGACAGTTTAGGAGAGTGGTCCAAGAAGTGGCTGATGAAATTCAACGTGGGCAAGTGCGAGGTCGTACACTTTGGAAAAAAGAATAGAGGCATGGACTATTTTCTAAACGGTGACAAAATTCATAATGCTAAAGTGCAAAGGGACTTGGGAGTCCTAGTCCAGGATTCTCTAAAGGTAAACTTGCAGGTTGAGTCCGTAATTAAGAAAGCAAATGTAATGTTGTCATTTATCTCAAGAGGCTTGGAATACAAAAGCAGGGATGTACTTCTGAGGCTTTATAAAGCACTGGTTAGGCCCCATTTGGAGTACTGTGAGCAATTTTGGGCCCCACACCTCAGGAAGGACATACTGGCACTGGAGCGGGTCCAGCGGAGATTCACACGGATGATCCCAGGAATGGTAGGCCTGACATACGATGAACGTCTGAGGATCGTGGGATTATATTCATTGGAGTTTAGGAGGTTGAGGGGAGATCTGATAGAAACTTACAAGATAATGAACGGCTTAGATAGGATGGACGTAGGGAAGTTGTTTCCATTAACAGGGGAGACTAGGACGCGGGGGCACAGCCTTAGAATAAAAGGGAGTCACTTTAGAACAGAGATGAGGAGAAATTTCTTCAGCCAGAGAGTGGTGGGTCTGTGGAATTCATTGCCACAGAGGGCTGTGGAGGCCGAGACGTTGAGCGTCTTCAAGACAGAAATTGATAAATTCTTGATTTCTCGAGGAATTAAGGGCTATGGGGAGAGAGCGGGTAAATGGAGTTGAAATCAACCATGATTGAATGGTGGAGTGGACTCGATGGGCCGAATGGCCTTACTTCCGCTCCTATGTCTTATGGTCTTATGGTCTTAAGTCCACTTACAGACAGCATCCCATATGCCCATGAGAATCTGTTTTAACTCGTGAGCTGCTCCTGTTAGGGGCCGGTTAGCCCAGTTGGCTAGGTGGCTAGTGTGTGGTTCAGAACGATGCCAATGATGTCGGTTCAATTCCCATCCTAGCCGAGGTAGATTTACTCCTGCCTTCTCCTACGTGCCTGTGCTGGATGTGGAGTGGTGTCTCCTCAAGCAATATAACCCATTGTCACTCGACAGAATGGTCCTTTGTGGACAATGGCTAATTACTTAACTTCCTGCGCTGATCCTGCAGTCAGCCTCGGAAGCCTGGGTACTTGGATGGTATGAACTGTTGTTCCCACATCGGCCAACAATCAAAACAGCTGGTGTTCCTCAGAAAGAAACTTCAATGATATAAAATATGATTCTCCAAATGTCTTTGTGCTGCTACAGCTAAAGTCTTTTTGCTGTGTATGTAGTCTACGTCTTAAGTCCTGTCATACTGAAAATCTGCATGACAATAAAATAAATGAAGTTTATGAGAAAGAAAGAATCCAGTTTAATTGTATACTGCAGGAAGTGGTCAGGAGTATTTTGCTCTGTGGATCCCTGGACACTCATCACTTCTCCGCTTCACTGTTTCATCATGCTCTCTTCCTGTACATCGTTCCACACAGTGCCTTTTGTACAGAGGAAAAGCTAGATCTTGCTTTGAATTGCTCATTACGAACAATGAAGCGAAGTTCAGGCAATGTCAAACACTCTGACAGCAATTCTCGTGCACTTCATAAAATAACCAGAGCCCCAACGATGTATTACAGACTCAACGTGCAGTCTCTGAGGGGTGGGGGGAGGGGGGGGGGGGGAGGTGGTTCAGCGTGCAGTCTCTGAAGGGTAGTGGGGGAGGCTCACCGTGCTGTCTCTGAGAGGAGGGGGGGAGTTCAGCATGCAGTCTCCATGGGTGGGGGGAGGTTCAGCGTGCAGTCTCTGAGGGGCGGAGGGGTGGGGGGGGGTGGTTCAGCGTGCAGTCTCTGAGGGGTCGGGGGGGGGAGCCACCTGCAACTCTGTTCATGGATCCAATACTGAGCGGAGCAGCATGACATGGTTTAAGAGGCTAAATGGGCTCAGGAAGCAGGAAGAGTGGCAGATGATCCAAGCCTCATCCCCATCGCTGATTTGCTGATGCTGGCATTTTCTTTTTCAACAGAAAGAAGCAGCTTGCAAAGTTGGCAGTGGAGCTTGGCGGCAACCTAACCGAACCTTTGTCCTTTCCTTTGCACAGATTGTTGTACTTTAGCAGTGAGGTGCAGAGAAAGTAAAAAAGTAACCGTCATTCGCAACCTCTCACGACATGTCAGTCATGGATGTACTCTTTGAAATGGAGTCACAATTGTAATGCAAGAAAGATGGCAGCCAATTTGCACACAGCGAACTCTCACCAAGGGCAATGCGATAAATAACCAGATTACCTCCTTTAATGACCTTGGGCTGAGTGGAAGAGAAGGACATAGCAAATAGGAGGCAGGGTGCACCATCGATGTTAGGAATGGGAATGCAAGTGATTAATTTCTTAGCTTGCATCTCTTTATGAACTACGTGAGCGTTGCTGTGAGATTGAAGCCGAAAGGCAGGATTTGGGTTTTACAATGACCTCAATGAGACCCTTTGAGTATGAGCTCCCTGATTGAGGTAATGATTGCCTGCCCAATCAGGGAACCTCACCTGTATATATACATATATATATAACAGATATATATATATATATATAGATTGAGACTGACTCACCTAATTCTGACTTTGTACCTGAAGCACTCTTAGGAGTAGGATTGAGTTTGTAAATGAAGGGAATCTGGGGAAGGGACATCGGCCTCTGAGGAGTTATTTCAGGTTTGTTTTCGATTTTGGAATTCATTGCTGACTGATAGAAACAAGATTTCTTCCTGCATCAAATGACCTTTCCACATTGAACTTCCATTTGAATAATAGCTAGCACATGTTTAAGATTGAGAAGTTGTGATTGCAATCCCGCTAAGATTTCTTCTGATCTTTGTCCAAAGAACAAAGAACAATACAGCACAGGAACAGGCCCTTCGGCCTCCAAGCCTGCGCCGCTCATGTGCCCAACTAGACCATTCGTTTGTATCCCTCTATTCCCAGTCTGTTCATGTGGCTATCTAGATAAGTCTTAAATGATCCCAGCGTGTCCGCCTCAATCACATTGCTTATCAGTGCATTCCAGGCCCCCACCACCCTCTGTGTAAAATACGCCCCCCTGACATCTGTGTTGAACCTTGCCCCCCTCACCTTGAACCCGTGACCCCTTGTGTTCGTCACCTCCGACCTGGGAAAAAGCTTCCCACTGTTCACCCTATCTATGCCCTTCATAATTTTATACACCTCTATTAGGTCGCCCCTCATCCTCCGTCTTTCCAGGGAGAACAACCCCAGTTTACCCAATCTCTCCTCATAGTTAAGACCCTCCACACCAGGCAACATCCTGGTAAACCTTTTCTGTACTCTCTCCAAAGCCTCCACGTCCTTCTGGTAGTGTGGCAACCAGAACTGGACGCAGTATTCCAAATGTGGCCTAACCAACGTTCTATACAGCTGCAACATCATATGCCAAGTTTTATATTCTATGCCCCGTCCAATAAAGGCAAGCATGCCATATGCCTTCTTCACCACCCTCTCCAGCTGTGCTGCCACCTTTAAGGATCTGTGGACTTGTCTACCGAGGTCCCTCTGTGTGTCTATACTCCTGCTGGTTCTGCCATTTATTGTATAGCTCCCCCTTACATTAGATCTACCGAAATGCATCACTTCGCATTTATCTGGATTAAATTCCATCTGTCATTTCTCCGCCCAATGTTCCAGCCTATCTATATCCTGCTGTATTCTCTGACAATGTTCATCACTATCCGCAACTCCAGCAATCTTTGTGTCGTCCACAAACTTACTGATCACACCAGCTACATCTTCCTCCAAATCATTTATATATATCACAAACAGCAGAGGTTCCAGTACAGAGCCTTGTGGAACACCACGAGTCACAGACCTCCAACTGGAAAAAGACCCCTCCACTGTTACCCTCTGTCTTCTATGGCTAAACCAGTTCTCCACCCATCTAGCTAGCTCACCTTTTATCCCGTGAGATTTAACCTTTTGCACCAGCCTGCCATGAGGGACCTTGTCAAACGCTTTACTAAAATCCATATAGACGACATCCACGGCCCTTCCCTCGTCAATCGTTTTTGTCACCTCCTCAAAAAACTCAACCAAATTTGTGAGGCATGACCTCCCTCGTACAAAACCATGCTGTCTATCGCTAATGAGATTATTCAGTTCTAAATGCGCATATATCCTATCTCTAAGAATCTTCTCCAACAATTTCCTTACCATGGACATCAAGCTAACCGGCTTATAATCACCCGGGTTATCCTTGCTACCCTTCTTAAATAAAGGGACCACATTTGCTATCCTCCAATCCTTTGGGACCTCACCTGTGTCCAGTGAAGAGACAAAGATTTCTGTTAGAGGCCCAGCAATTTCATCTCTTGCCTCCCTGAGGAGTCTAGGATAGATGCCATCCGGCCCTGGGGATTTGCTTTCTTGTCCTGCAGTCCTATCAACTGCTCCTTAAAAGACTCCCACATGCCAGATGTAGATTTACCCTCGAACAGCCTCTCCAATCAACAGCCACCAAATACCTGCATGGGAACCTGGGGGCAACTTAATGCACATGCGTTACTTGGGCTTACTGTGGGAGTATTTGCCTTTAGCAGTCCCTTGCGAATGCAAGATTTATCACCCACCTCATGTTGCCCCAGTGAGAAAAGTTCACATTCTTCCTGGAATATAAAAATGGAAACCTTGTTTACTTGGTCGATGAGGACAATTCTGGGACTTTGGTAAAGAAGCTCAGTGAGGAAGAGTATATCTTAACCTAAGTTGTAATGAGCTGTCTAGACTGGGACAGTGGCTGTTTCTTTAGTTTACATTTCTTGTTTGCCAATAGATGGTGATGTAGTGAGGTGGAACTCTGTGGAACTTCATGTACCCATGTTTCGGAATTTTACAACACTTCCAAGGACAATTAACTTGAAATGTTTGTTCCTTTTTGGTTAAAGTATCAGCACTTGTTACGTACTCAATTGCTCTCATTTCAGTTCACATATTACTAACGCCTCTTCCTTTAATTGCCATGTTTTAGGTTTTGGACTTAGCCCATGGGTGAATGATGAAAATCAGCTTTTACTATTGGCCAAGAGCCACAATTTAATCTTGGCAAGCTCTGTGCATTTAAAGAATAATGTTTGGATTTTGAATGTTTAGCATGGGCATTGTAGCATTTTTATTGGGGCTATCTGTTCGGTCATGAAGACTTAAAAACAAATCCTCTCAATAATGCACTGAAAGGAATGAATGTGAAAGGGCTATACACCATGGCCTGGATGTAACCTCCCGCTGTGCCATGTCTCCCGCCCAGCGGATGCGGTCAGCCATTTAAATAGCCATTTACTTTGGCAGGACTGTAATATCAACTTTTACAGATGCACCATAGAAAACATTCATTCTGGTTGCATCACAGCTTGGTGTGGCTCCTGCCCTGCCCAAGACCGCAAGGAACTACAACAGGTCGTGAATGTAGCCCAATCCATCACGCAAACCAGCCTCCCATCCATTGACTCTGTCTACACTTCCTGCTGCCTCGGCAAAGCAGCCAGCATAATTAAGGACCCCACGCACCCTGGACATTCTCTCTTCCACTTTCTTCCTTCGGGAAAAAGATACAAAAGTCTGAGGTCACGTACCAACCGACTCAAGAACAGCTTCTTCCCTGCTGCTGTCAGACTTTTGAATGGACTTACCTTGCATTAAGTTGATCTTTCTCCACACCCTAACTATGACTGTAACACTACATTCTGTACTCTCTCATTTCCTTCTCTATCAAAGGTATGTTTTGTCTGTATAGCGTGCAAGAAACAATACTTTTCACTGTATGTTATTACATGTGACAATAATAAATCACATCAAGATGCACTTAAGGTGAGATTGGGAAAGTTCAAAGGAGATGTGAAGGGCAAGTTTTTTACACAGAGAGTGATAGGTTTCTGAAACGCACTACCGGGGATGGTGGGCAGATATGATAGGGGTGTTTAAGGACCTTTTAGATAAACCCATGAATATGCAAGGAATAGAGGGATATAGACCAAGGGCAGGCAGAAGGGATTAGTTTAATTTGGCCTCATGTTCTGCACAACATCATGGGCTAACGGGCCTGTTCTAGTTCTGCACTGCTCTATGTTGTATGTTCTATTCTGCTGTGGGGAAGGAAGGAAGGGGTAATATTGTGGCCGATAAGAATTTATTGACAGGAAACAGCAAGAATAAGCAAGATCCAGTCAGAAACACCTGCTGCATGTGCTGTTAAAACAAAGGCCTGGTTTGCGTCCCCCCCCCCACACCCCCTGCTCCCCCAGCTGAAAAGCTGGTTGGGAGCCTGCCCACCATGAAGCCAGCTGCCCCCTAGCCATTTTACACTTGGTTAATTGGCTTAAGGCCAGGCCCTCTGAGGACGCGATGGCCTGGTGGTATTATGGCTAGACTATTAATCCAGAAACTCAGCTAATGTTCTGGAGATCCGGGTTTAAATCCTGCCAAAGCAGCTGGTGGATTCAATAAAAAATATCTGGAATTAAGAATTTGCTGATGACCATGAAACCATTGTCGATTGTTGGAAAAACCCATCTGCTTCACGAATGTCCTTTAGGGAAGGAAATCTGCCATCTGGCCTACAAGTGACTCCAGAGCCACAGCAATGTGGTTGACTCTCAACTGCCCTTGGGAAATTAGTGATGGACAATAAATGCTGGCCAGCCAGTGACGCCCATGTCCCACAAATGAATAAAAAAAAGGAAGTCCTGCTTGAGAGAGCTGTTGGCCATTTCAATTGGCTGGCAGCTCTGTCGTCCCAGCAACACCCGGTTCGAATAGTAGCCATTGCCGGGACTACTGAATAAAAGATGGTTAGGAAGGCTGGACTTAAGGTAAGTCGCGGTATCATCAGGGTTAGGCAGACAGGCCTCAGCGGGAGGGGTTGGGGGGGGCAGGGGGGTGGAAACTGGATTTCAAAGGCCAGGCAGGGAGGGTCAAAGGGGAACTATGACCTTGGGGTTCCTCTGATGGCCATAGGTGCCTCAGCAAAGCAGCCAGCATAATTAAGGACCCCATGGACCCTGGACATTCTCTCTTCCACTTTCTTCCTTCGGGAAAAAGATACAAAAGTCTGGGGTCACGTACCAACCGACTCAAGAACAGCTTCTTCCCTGCTGCTGTCAGACTTTTGAATGGACCTACCTTGCATTAAGTTGATCTTTCTCTACACCCTAGCTATGACTGGAACACTACATTCTGCACTCTCTCATTTCCTTCTCTATGAATGGCATGTTTTGTCTGTATAGCGCGCAAGAAACAATACTTTTCACTGTATATTATTACATGTGACAATAATAAATCAAATCAATATGCACTTAAGGTGAGATTGGGAAAGTTCAAAGGAGATGTGAAGGGCACAAAGGGGGTTTCCCCCACCACCTCCCAACCAACCTGCCCAGTAAAGGTTGCCAGGCTGCCCCTTAGTGCGGACCTCCCAAGGTTATGGATCAGATAGTGGTGGAGACCATTAATGGGTAGACTGCTCGAAGCCTCCACTGCCCCATCCCCACTCACGTAAAATGAGACACTGGTGTGTGGAAAGGTGGTGGGCCAACCACACATTATATTTTACAAGCGCCCCGCCTCTGAACATGTGAGTGGAGTGCCGCAAAATCCAGCCCATGGATTTGGTTATTCTCCCTCTGTTGATATATATGTATGGTAGCCTTAAGCAAACAAAATGCATAACGCAATTTTAAATACGCCACATACCCCTCATTCCATCCATTTCAGATAAGTGGAAGTGGTTTATTTAGGCTTTCAGAAGGTTTTTGCCAAGGTTTCACATAGCAGACTACTATGTAAGGTTAAAGTGCCTGGGATTGCAGGTAGTGTCTTGAGATGGATAGAAAGCTGGTTAGCAGATAGGAAGCAAATAATTGGTATAAATGCGCCTTTTTCTGACTGGCAGGCAGTGACTAGTGGAGTACTGCAGGGGTCTGTGCTCGGACCCCAGCTGTTCACATTATATATTGATAATTTGGAAGAGGGAACTAAATGTATTATCTCCAAATTTGCAGATGATTCAAAGTTGGGCGGGAGGGTGAGCTGTGAGGAGGATGCAGAGATGCTTCAGTGTGATTTGGAAAGGCGGAGTGAGTTGCCATCTGCAGATGCAGTATAATGTGGATAAATGTGAGGTTACCACTTCGGTGGCAAAAATTGTAAGGCAAATTATTATTTGAATGGGTGTACATTGAGAGGGGTGAATTTTCAGTGAAGCCTTTGTCTTCTCGTGCATCAGTCGCTGAAAGTAAGCGCATAGGGACAGCAGGCAATAAAGAAGGCAATCGGTATGTTGGCCTTCATATGAAGATAATTTGAGTATAGGAATAGGGATGTTTTACTGCAATTATACAGGGTGTTGGTGAGGCCACACCTGGAGTGTTGGGTGCAGTTTTGGTGTTCTTATCTGAGGAAGGATGTCCTTGCTATAGAGGGAGTGCAGTGAAGGCTTACCAGGCTGATTCCTGGAATGGCAGGTCTGTTATATGAGGAGAGCCTAAGTCAGTTGGGGATTATATTCACTGGAGTTTGGAATAGTCATAGAATCTCATAGAAAATTATAAAATTCTAACAGGGTTAGACAGGGTGAGTTCATAAAGAATGTTCCTGATGATGAGGGCATCCAGAACTTGGGGTCATAGTTTGAGGATAAGGGGTAAATCTTTTAGAACTGAGGTGAGGAGAAATTTCTTCACCCAGAGGGTGGTGAATGTGTGGAATTCACTACCACAGGAAGTAGTTGAGGCCAAAACATTGTGTGATTTCAAGAAAAAATTGGATTAAGCTCTTGGGGCTAAAGGGATCAAGGGATATGGGGGAAAGGTAGGATCAGGATATTGAATTTGATGATCAGCCATGATCAAAATGAATGGTGGAGCAGGCTCGAAGGGCCAAATGGCCTACTCCCGCTTCTACTTCTATGTTTCTCTGTTTATAAGTAAGAAGTCTCACAGCAACAGGTTAAAGTCCAACAGGTTTATTTGGAATCATGGGTTTTGGGAGCGCTACTCCTTCATCGCTCACCTGATGATCCCAGGTGAGCTCGTGGTTCCAAATAAACCTGTTGGACTTTAACCTGGTGTAGTGAGACTCCTTACTGTGCCTACCTCATGCCCATGCCACATCATGTCTATGTTTCTAAGGCAGAGACTCAAATGTGTCCATTCCCTGTGGCTAAATGCCAGATATACTTCTGGTGTTGTACACAGGATGGAAATATCAGAGCTCTTACACCAACATTTTTTCCTCTTCTCCTTAAACTCGGAATAATTAATCCACCTCACAAATGCTGCATATTAGTTTCCACACACAAGCGTACCACATTCAGGTCGGGAGGTCAGTGGTGGGTGGAAACAGCAGGGTGTGCAGAGAGGAGGAGGAGGAGGTGTGTTTTGAATTAAATGCAAAATGCAGTAATTAAACAGAGCTGTGTTATTGATATTAAGAGTTCTGGCTCAGAGTATAATGTAACGTGACAATTCTCTTCCAAACTCCAAGCAATTGCACAGACTGTGCTGCGACCGTCCTGACTACGATGTTCTTCAGGGGATAGTCCTCAACATATGTGTGACTCTATTCCTGCTTAGCACAGGAGAAAACGTGACACGTCCAGACATCTCTTTCCTGAAATCATGAGGTGCCTTTTAGCAACGTTTTTTTTTTGGCCTGGAGAAATTAATTCTTAATGTAACCAGACAACTTGCACCATCTGGAATTGACATCAATGTCCAAAACCACTGAGAAAGTGACACAACTCTACAGCTTAATCTTTTCCAGAGGAAGTTGGCCTCTTAGCTTTGCATTATGTCAGACACATACCCAAAGGAAATCTGATTGTTGGACCCCACCCATTATTTGGTTCATTATTAAATGAGCCGAGAGAACTGTTAGAAAGTAGTTGCCTTGTCTTGGGTGTAGAGGAGGCTTAAATAAGACAATGAGTCAAGGACTCATTGTATGTACCTAAGACCAGGATTTTGAGGTCAGGGATGAATGGACATGCTAACTGTTACAATCATAGAATCATAGAATCCCTACAGTACAGAGGGACTACATTTGGTCCATCGAGTCTGCACTGACCACAATCCCACCCAGACGCTATTGCCGTAACCGCACATATTTATCCTGCTAATCCCCCTGATACTCGGTCAATTTAGCATGGCCAATCAACATAACCCATATACTTTTGGACTGTGGGAGGAAACTGGAGCACCCAGAGGAAACCCACGCAGACACAGGGAGAACGTGCAAACTCCACATAGACAGTCACCCGAGGCCAGAATTGAACCTGGGTCCCTGACGCTGTGAGGCAGCAGTGCTGTTCATTACTTTTATACTTTACCACAGAGTTCCTATGAGCTTGAGCACTGGAATTTGGTGACATTAGAGAGTCAAAACAGTGTGGCACTCTCGACAGGGGGTCTGTGTCAACATGGTAAGCAATGGTGTCGCTCCTTGACCAATCAGAATGAAGAACCCTCACTGAGACACAAAATAGGCTGTGGAATTCGACGCCATAATGCCAAAAGATGGGAAATCTTAAAATGTCAGCTAAACCGTTTCTGGTCATACTGCGGGGTAACATGATTGCAAGGGCATGAGTGTGGGAGTGCCATTTGATTTGATTTGATTTGATTTGATCTGATTTATTATTGTCACATGTATTAACATACAGTGAAAAGTATTGTTTCTGGCACACTATACAGACAAAACATACCGCCCATAGAGGAGGAAACAAGAGAGTGCAGAACGTAGTGTTACAGTCATAGCTAGGGTGTAGAGAAAGATCAACGTAATGCAAGGTAAATCCATTCAAAAGTCTGACAGCAGCAGGGAAGAAGCTGTTCTTGAGTCGGTTGGTACGTGAGCTCAGACTTTTGTATCTTTTTCCCAAAGGAAGAAGGTGGAAGAGAGAATGTCCGGGATGTGTGAGGTCCTTAATTATGCTGGCTGCTTTGCCAAGGCAGCGGGAAGTGTAGACAGAGTCAATGGATGGGAGGCTGGTTTGCGTGATGGATTGGGCTACATTTACGACCTGTTGTAGTTCCTTTCGGTCTTGGGCAGAGCAGGAGCCATACCAAGCTGTGATACAACCAGAAAGAATGCTTTCTATGGTGCATCTGTAAAAGTTGGTGAGAGTCGTAGCTGACATTCAAAATTTTCTTAGTCACTTATGCATCAGAAGCGAGCAAAATGGGCTGAATCATGATGTCAAACTGCCTCCAATTTGACCTGTAATTTTGGATCCCGCATGTCCTGTTGATATCCTGTTTCAGTCACTCCCTGCATGAGGAACCACCCTCCAGGGCTATTTAATTGGATGCCCACGAAAGTTCACGTGAAGTGCTTTTGACTTTCTGGAAGCATTGCGTTTGGCGTGTCAGAAGTTTGCAATTTTGGATTCACAAGGGAGTGGTCTGCACTTTGAATAGGAGATGATGTGGCGATGCCGGCGTTGGACTGGGGTAAACCTGGTGTTGTTAAAACTCTTACTTTGAATAGGAGGCCAGTGGGATTTGATTGCCTGTCAGGAGGTTCCCTGCTTTCACTAATGGGGGGTTTTGTTGCAGGCACTCCAGCCTGCCACAGCAGACAAAGCAAGCAATGGTTAAAATCACTCTCATCAACTTTGAATTGAAATGGTCGGTTAATTATTTTATAAGGGGCTGGATCCCGATTGTGTGCATATTAAATTGCTTTGTTTTGAGAAAATGGAAATTAAGCAGACTATTTTGATTACATACCAATCAAAAGTGACTAAAAATTGATATCTCTAAATCATATGCTCAGCCAGGTCATGAAGATATGCTTGGAAATAATTTGGGTGATGGTAAAGTTATGCTTTCATAATATAACAACAGAAAATTCTGGAAAATCTCTGCCGGTCTGGCAGCCGCCGTGGAGACAAAGAACAAAGAAGAATACAGCACAGGCGCAGGCCCTTCGGCCCTCCAAGCCTGTGCCAATCTTGATGTCCTGACTAAACTAAAAGAAAAACCCTTCTGCCGGTCCGTATCCTTTATTCCCTCCCTATTGAAAGGGAATAACTACAATGGGTCATGAATGAAGCCTAATCCATCATGCAAACCAGCCTTCCATCCATTGACTCTGTCTACACTTTCCGCTGCCGCGGCAAAGCAGCCAGCATAATCAAGGACCCCACACACCCCAGACATACCCTCTTCCACCTTCTTCCGTCGGGAAAAAGATACAAAAGTCTGACTCAAGAACAGCTTCTTCCCTGCTGCCATCATATTTTTGAATGGGCCTAGCTCACACTAAGTTCATCTTTCCCTACACCCTAGCTATGACTGTAACACAATATTCTGCACTTTCTCTTTTCTTTCTCTATGAATGGTATGCTTTGTCTGTATAGTGTGCAAGAAACAATACTTTTCACTGTAGACTAATACATGTGACAATAATAAATCAAATCATGTACCCATCCAAATGCCTCTTAAATGTTGCTAATGTGCCTTGGTGCCCAGGCTCGATGGGCCAAATTGCCTCCTTCTGCACTGTGGGAATTCTGTGATTCATAGTCGGGAGCACCTTAAAGTAGAAGATGTTTATTCTGTGTGCTCCAGGAACAGTGCATTTCTGGTGCATACTCTCACAGTGCTCACAGTTAGGTCTGGCAGAGAAATATCAGCCCTGCTACACCATAAATTGAAAAGTGAATATAAAGAGCACAGCAGAGGTTCAATCCGGAACCTCTCTAATGCTGAGTGCATGTACATTAACTGAGCACTGAACACAAGATGATATTCAATGGTTTGGTGCCTGTGACACAGGAGCATGATTCATATAATCCTATAATGGCTACAGCACAGAAGGAGGTCATTCGGGCCTTGTATCCATGCTAGCTGTCTGCAGGGACAACTTGGCCAGTGCCAATCCGCCACCCCATCCATGTGGCCCTGTGAATATTTGCTCCGCTGATGATAGAGGCAGCCAGCATAATCAAGGACCCCACGCACCCGGACATTCTCTCTTCCACCTTCTCCCTTCGGGAAAAGATGCAAAAGTCTGAGGATACGTAGCAACTGACTCAAGAACAGCTTCTTCCCTGCTGCTGTCAGACTTTTGAATGGAAGTACCTCGCACTAAGTTGATCTTTCTGTACACCCTAGCTATGACTGTAACACTACATTCTGCACTCTCTCCTTTCCTTCTCTATGAACAGTATGCTTTGTCTGTAAAGCAGGCAAGAAACAATGCTTTTCACTGTATACTAATACATGTGACAATAATAAACCAAATCAAATCATGTACCCATCCAGATGCCTCATAAATGTTGTTAATGTGCCTGTTTTCACCACCTCCTCCGGCAGCATGTTCCAGACACCCACCACTCTCTGTGTGAAATACTTCACTCGCACACACCTCTTAAACTTTCGTCCTCTCACCTTGAACCTGTGCCCCCTTGTAATTGACACTTCCACCCTGAGAAAAAGCCTCTGACTATCCACCCTGTCTATGCCTCTCATAATTTTGTAGATCTCTATCAGGTCTTCCCTCAGCCTCTGTCTTTCCAGTGAAAACAATCCTAGTTTATTCAACCTCTCCTCATAGCCGACACCCTCGAGACCAGACAACATCCTGGTGAACTTTCTTTGCAGTCAGAAACAGAGTTAACATTTCACATCCAATATTACTCCTTCGGAACTGAGGTGAGGTAGAAATACGATGGGCTTTATGCTGTTGGTAAAGGGGGGATGGTCAGGTGGAGCTAAAGAGAAGTGCCAAACCCCAGCTGCCCATTTACCTTGGTAAGTTTTTATGGTCCTGCCAATGGCTCACTCCAGCCACAGGCTTCCCAACGATAAGGGGTCTGTTCAATGGGAAACCCTCATTGACAATTGTGGGGCCATAAGGTCCCATCAACAAACGGCGCACCACATCCCACTGCCATGAAGCACACCACAGATGAGAAAGGAAATCCTGCCCAAGGTCAGGGATAGGTTAGAGCGGAGAGGAGATTAAATATCAAAGATTTAATGGAATACAAAGCAAAGGAAGTGGTAACGATAGTGTTAATGACACAAAGCATTGGTCCAGAGTATCATAGAAATCATAGAAACCCTACAGTGCAGAAGGAGGCCATTCGGCCCATCGAGTCTGCACCGACCACAATCCCACCCAGGCCCTACCCCCACATATTTTACCCGCTAATCCCTCTAACCTACACATCCCAGGACTCTAAGGGGCAATTTTTTAACCTGGCCAATCAACCTAAATAAGTTTATTTATTCATGTCACAAGTAGGCTTACATTAACACTGCAATGAAGTTTCCATGAAAATCCCAGAGTCGCCACACTCTGGCGCCTGTTCGGGTACACTGAGGGAGAATTTAGCATGGCCAATGCACCTAACCAGCACGTCTTTCGGACTGTGGGAGGAAACCGGAGCACCCGGAGGAAACCCACGCAGACACGGGGAGAATGTGCAGACTCTGCACAGACAGTGACCCAAGCCGGGAATCGGACCTGGGTCCCTGGCGCTGTGAAGCAGCAGTGCTAACCACTGTGCCACCATGCCGCCAGGTATAGATGGTAATAGCAGAATATAGGTCCACACTGTCTGAAAGGAGAAGCATGAGAACGAGATACAGACCGGCATTTGGGGGAAGAAAATTCAAGATGGAGGACAGAGTTCACGGACTGATGTTGTTGAACTCAATGTTGAGGCCGGAAGGTTGTAAAGTGCCTAAGATGAGGTGCTGCTCCTCCAGCTTGCATTGGGTGGTCACTGGAACTTGGCAGCAGGCCGAGGACAGAAAATGTGAGCATGAGAGAGCAAGTTGATAAATTGAAATGGCAGTGACAGGAAGTTGAGGGTTACAGACTGAGTGCAGGTGTTCCACAAAATGGTCACCCAGTCTGCGTTTGGTCTCCACACTGTAGAGGAGACCGCATTGTGAGCAGCGAATGCAGTTGACCAAACTGAAAGAAGAATAAGTGAAATGTTGCTTTACTTGGAAGGAGTGTCTGAGGCCTATTACAGGGAGGAGGTAAAGGGGAAGGTGTCACCTCCTGCGATTGCATGGGAGGGTGTCATGGTGGATAGGGGATGAGATGTTGGGGACGGTGGAGAAGTGGACCAGTGAGTTGTGGATGTTAATGGTCCCTTTGGAATGCTGACCGAAGAGGGGAGAGGAAGATATGTTTCATGGTGGTAACATACTGGGGTTGATGGAAATGGCGGAGGATTATCTTTTGAATATGGAGGCTGGTGGGGTCCAAAGTGAGGATAGGGGGAATAATAGTCCTGGGATGGAGAGAAAGGGGAAATAGATCATGGTTCAGGCCCTGTCAATCATAGTCAGGAAGGAAGCCTCGGCTGAGGGAAAAAGGAAGACATGTCAGAAGCACCATCATGGAATGGAGCATCACCAGAACAGTGACAGGGGCAGAGAAAATGAAGAATGGGATACGGTGTGAGGAGGATTAAGTGAGGTAATGGAGTTGTTGGGCCTGTAATAAATATTAGTAGACAGTCTATCCCCAAAAATGGAGGTAGGGAAGCCAGGGAAGGTAAGGGAAGTGTCGGAGATGGACCACGTCAAGGTGAGAGAGTGTGTAAATTGGAAGTAAAATTGATTAATTTTTCCACTTCTAGCTGAGAGTGTGAACTGGCACAGATACAGTCGTCAACTTACTGGAAAGTGGGAAACGGGCTGAGTAGGACTGGGGCAAGGATGTTCCATATACTCCATAAAAAGATGGGCATAACTCGTGGCCTTGTGGGCACCCATAACCACATCTTTTATTTGGAGGAAGTGAGACAAGCTAAAAGAGAAATTCTTCAACGAGAGGACAAAAACAAGTTCAGGTGAGTGGAGGAGATGCTTGAGGCAAGGGGGGTGGGGGGGGGGGGGTGGGGGGGGGAGTGAGGGGGGGGCGGTGGTGCGCATTGTTCGGGTCTCTGTTCGAAGATGAAGTAGTGAGTCCTCAGACCATCCTGGTGGGGGATGGAGGTGTAGAGTGATTAGACATTCCTATTGAAGAGGAGGCAGTTAAAGCCCAGA
This sequence comes from Mustelus asterias, assembly GCF_964213995.1. Lineage (NCBI taxonomy): Eukaryota > Metazoa > Chordata > Chondrichthyes > Carcharhiniformes > Triakidae > Mustelus > Mustelus asterias. The sequence goes on from NC_135819.1 coordinate 74,887,758, forward strand.
AAGTGGAAATTGGTGAAATAATGGAGGGTATCAGAAGGGTCACAAATATAGGTGGCAAGAGACTGGGTGCGAAGAGAATGATTAGAGTCAATTTGGAAGAGATAAGTTCAGTGGGTCAAGAACAGGATGAAGTGACGGGTCCACCAGGACAATCCTGTTTGTGGATTTTGGGAAGGAGATAGAAGTGGGTTATGCAGGGTTAGGGACTATGAGTTTGGAAGCTATAAAGCTATGAAGACACCAGAGGAAGTGAGGTTAGTGACAGTCCTGGAAACAATCGCTTGGTGTTTGGTGGTGGGTCCTAGGCCAGGGGGAGGTAGGAAGAAGTGTCTGAGAGTTGGTGCTCAGCCTCCGCAAGGTAGAGGTCAGTACAGCAGACAACAACAATACTACCCTTGTCAGCAGAATTGATAACAAAGTCAGCTGAGAGAAGTTTGGAGGGAGATAGGATAGAGTTGGTGAGGAGATTAGGACAGTTGATGTCATGTCAACAGTGAAAAGATCTAGAGCGAGTAAGAGGCCAGAGGGAGGACTCCAAGTAGAGAAGGAATAATGGAAGGCAGGTGAAAGTGTTTGTTGAGCAGGGGGAGGATTCCTGCACAAACAAATGAGCACAGAGACGAAGGCAACAGAGGTGGCATGGTGACACAGTGGTTAGCACTGCTACCTCACAGTGCCAGGGACCCGGGTTCGATTCCTGGCTTGGGTCACTGTCTGTGTGGAGTTTGCACCTTCTTCCCGTGCCTGTGTGGGTTTCCTCCGGGGGCTCCGGTTTCCTCCCACACTCCAAAGATGTGCAGGTTAGGTTGATTGGCCATGCTAAATTGTCACTTAGTGTCAGGGGGATTAGCTAGGGTAAATACGTGGGCCTACAGGGATAGGGGCTGGGTGAGATTATGGTCAGTGTATACTCGATGGGCTGAATGGCCTCCTTCTGCACTGTAGGGATTCTATGGCGTCTTCTTCTATCTAAGAAGAGTTCAATGTCATGCCAATCTTGGAATTCATTAAGGTAAAGGTGATAAAAGGCCTGTGAAAGTGAGAGTGATGGGTTCAGAGAGAAAGGGAGAAGGAGGAAGAATCTGGAGGGACATCGGTACCAATAACTAGTTGGAGCTTGTTGTTATCTTTATTTAATCCAATTAGCCTTCCATTGGTTTACCTTGTTGACACTAATCAAGATTTGTTTGGTCTGATTGGTTTTCTACACCTGCGCTAAGAAGAAACAAAATAAAGTAACTCGAGGAGCTAAAAAAATCCCGCAGCCTGTGTGTTGCTATGGTAATGATGGGTTAGACCGTTAGACTGTGCTGACAATGGAAATGAATACTTTTGAACATTCAGTGTGTAATAATGTCTCCACAGTGCTTCACCTTGATACATTTCCACATCTCTCAGCTTTTGCCATTTTCTGAAAAGTCAAGGAACTCCAAGGCAAAGTTTTAGGAACAGGGATAGGCCTTCGAGCCTCTTTGCTACTCAGTTAGATAACCATCAATCCGGCCCCTGTGGAGGACCTCCATCAGACTGCAGCCCCTGACTCTCAGTATGGACAGCCGTGGTCACTGGCTCATGAGGAGCAGAAGAAGGCTCTTGTCAGGGGGCCGGGGAGGTAGCAGAGGATGACAGTGCTGAGGAGTGCTCTACACCTTCATTCTCCTCAGTTATCTCCGCAGGCCTGGGTTGACCTTTAGATGAGGCGGATGGGGCACACAGCAGTTGTCTATTTGGGCTAACGATGCGATCATCCTGTTCAGGGTTACACAGCTCCTCATGTATTCCACGGATCTCAGCGCTTGTACTCTGAGCAGGCTGATCCAGGCTTGCACCCTTCCCTGCATCCTCCCCAAACGTTGGTGCACATATCTCTCCACAAGATTGGCCAATCTCTCATGGTCACAACTCATGCAGTTGAGACTCCAAGACAATGTAGAGGTCATGACGGCTATGGACTCTTCCATTCGCACTCCAAGAGCTCCCACTACCTCAAGGGGATTTTGCCAGATGTCCATACATCTGTTCCTGATTTTACAAATACTCCAGAAGCTGACTCCAGAGGCTCTATGTTCCTACCCACTGGAGCATCACTGAGACTTTCCACCCTTCTCCAAGGGGGACTGAGCACTGGTGTCTCTTTGCCCTTTTGTTCTGCAACCGTAACATGAATTCACAGCACACAGAGAGATAATGTTCCTCAATGTGTCTGTGCAGAGTCGCCTACAATGCTGTGTAAGTGCTATCAGACACAGGTCAGAATGGCAGGTTTCTTTTCCAAAAGGAACAGGCAGCGAGTCAGACAGTTAGGCTGAGCTGGCAGCCTGATCCCCTGACCTTCTTGAAATCTGTAAGACGATGATTGCTTCAGCCCTGTTTGTCGCCGTGTGTAACCTGATAGCCGCCTTTGTTTAGTTTTGACATGTACCCAGATCCTTTAAAAGAAAGCACCATCTATACAGAAAGCACTCAACCCAAGACAGAAGCCGATAGCATTTTATGATTTCTTTAGTTCATGAATTTTGCTTTAATTGGCAGATCAATTATTGCTTCACAATTTTCTCTGAACTTCATAGTTGGTGGCTTTCATTCCGACTTACCAATTGGTTCAAACTTCATTCGGAATTACAGCTGAATTGGTCGGCATTGTACCATTCAGGTGCAAGTGTGATACCAAGGTGCAAAAGACAGAAATGCAAGTTACATTGTTTTTTTTCAACTTGGCCCATCGAGTCTGCACCGACAACAATCCAACAGGGGCTCTATCCCCGTAACCCCATTTATTCACCCTATTAATCTCCCTGACACTAAGGGGTTATTTAGCATGGCCAACGACCCTAACCTGCACATCTTTGGAGTGTGGGAGGAAACCAGAGCACCCGGAGAAAGCCCACACAGACAAGAGGAGAACGTGCAAACTCCATGCAGACAGTCACCCAAGGTTGTAATTGAACCCAGGTCCCTGGCGCTATGAGGTAGCGGTGCTAACCACTCTCAATAGTTTGGAGGTCATCATTAGACTTTTAATTGCAGATTTTTTTGATTGAATTCAAATTTCACCATCTGCCATGGTGGGATTCGAACCTGGGTCGCCAGAGCATTACCCTTTGTCACTGGATTACAAGTCCAGTGGCAATACCACAATGCCAACATCTCCCCCATTTTGTCTTATGTTGTAAGTTATCAGATTCCCCATGGCATTGCTCATCAAAGTTCCGGAGATTTTCTAAAAGGACGTCAGCACAACCTTTGGCTTTCAAATTATAGCTGTGTCTTTTTCTGGCTGCAAAATCCAATTGTTTGACAAATATAAGCTTGAGCCAATAATTTTATTCGCTCTTTGCGTAGGGAATGTTGCAGATTGCAAAATGCTTGTAAATGTCAGGCTGCATTTCAGAAGCCGCCGTGTTTCTTTTTTGTTAAAGATTGCTTGCATTAGCGAAAGTTGACATCTGGCTTGAGCGATGCATATCTCATCATTTTCCATCTCAATCAAAAATTCGGAAGTACTCCCTTTGGGTTTGCCTTTTCCTTCAGGTGCATCCAAAACAGAGCATTCAGAAAGATTATTGAAGCTAGTACACAATGAAGAGATTTGATTTGATGCCGAAAATATCTCCGAGTAATTAAACTTACATTTAAACTCATAACCATTATAATGCACTACACCAATCTATACAAGCTCTGTTTCCACATTAAGATTTTCAAGGACATATGGTACCTGCAATGTGCAATTAGTGTCATTCGTCAATTTATTAGACCTGGAATCAGAACAAGGGCAAAGCTAATTCAGGCAAACCGCAGTGAATTTCAAAATGGGGCTGCAAAACTACAGATCAGCGTAAGGACAATGCACTAATAGTATGCATTGATATACAGTATACAGATCATTGGCACAGTGGTCAGCACTGTTGCCTCACGGCGCCAGAGAACCAGGTTTGATTCCCAGCTTTGGTCACTGTCTGTGCGGAGTCGGCACGTTCTCCCCATGCCTGCGTGGGTTTCCTCCAGGTGCTCAGGTTTCCTCCCACAATCCGAAAGATGTGCTGGTTAGGTGCATTGACCATGCTAAATTCTCCCTCAGTGTACCCGAACAGGCAGGGGAGTGTGACAACGAGGGGATTTTCACAGTAACTTCACTGCAGCATTACTGTAAGCCTACTTGTGACTAATAAATGAACTTTAAAATACTTTAAAACTTTAAGTACGGCCCCACTGGTCTCAATGGAGATTTCAATGATCCACCACATCCTCCGGGGGATGAAGACACACTGCGAAGAGGTGGTAAAATTCTGGCCACTATTTCATTCTGTAGCAACAATCTTTTCCAGCTAATTGTGCTGGCCATGCATTTTAATAATGCTGATATATGAGCTGGTGTGGCAGTTATTGCATACTGTACACTGCAATCGACGATTCACAAGTGAAATAAAGTTGTTGTTACTTAAGCTCAAAAGTTTTCAGATTGGTTTGTATGGGATGAGCGATGTCTAAATTAGGCTCTTAATGGTGCAGTCCATCTCCACTTGATTAGAGGAAGGTGGAAGAAGATTGCAAGGGCAAACAGCTTTCAAGTCATAATAGATTCTCCTGGTAATCAGGTGACAGCAAACCGGGAGAGACTGTGGACTTAAAGGAGGCAGCACAGAAATTACAAAATGAACTAATTTAATATGGAGTCTCACAACACCAGGTTAAAGTCCAACAGGTTTATTTGGTAGCACGGGCTTTCGGAGCGCTGTTCCTTCATCAGGTGAGTGCCTGATGAAGCTCTGAAAGCTTGTGCTACCAAATAAACCTGTTGGACTTTAACCTGGTATGTGAGACTACTTACTGTGCCCACCCCAGTCCAAATCCGGCAATTCCACGTCATAATTTAATATGCAAAGAACAGAGGGATGTGGACCAAGAGCAGGCAGAAGGGATTAGTTTAATTTGGCCTCATGTTTGGCACAACATTGTGGGCTGAAGGGCCTATTCCTGTGCTGTACTGTTCAATGTTCTATGTTCTAACTTAATGGGATGATAAAATGATGGTGATGGTAATGGGGTTGACTATTCTTTATGTGAAAATATGCAAATTCAGGTGAGGAGAAAACGCATAGTTAATCCAAAAGGTGCGGTCTGAGTTGTGCCACTCTGCTGTTGATTTTTGCAAAAATGGCATTTTGCCATCTGCCTCACCATTGAATATGATGAAGTTGCTGCATTTGTATGCGAGATACAAGCTAAATCAGCCACAGATATCTCAGGCTTGTAATTAATAGAGCAAGCACAATTTAGCAATGTGATAATTGCTAATGGCTACCAATCCACCTCTCTGGCACTGAAAATTAACGATTGCAAGTGTGGAGTCTCATTCCTTTCAGGTTTTGAATGCTTTAGGAAGATCTTAAAAATGTCTAATTTCAAAGTTTAAAAATGACTTCTTTTTAATTTTCCTTTCTGCCTATATTTCTTTTCTCTCTTAATCCACTTTCTTTCTCTCTAATTCTCTTTTTGTACCTGTTTGACATAGAGTTCATCCACTTTAATTCACCTACTTTCTCAATCAGTCCTATGTTTATTTCCCAATCGTTAACTCTCATTGATTGAGGATTTACCCTTTGATTGACCTATTCATTCAGATCCCAAGTGTCTTGTTTCCCTTGCTGTGACAGTATCATCTCACCCTATCAGCAAATGTTGAAGCTTGATTATAAAGATTAGAGAAACGGGGACCATTCAAGACTTCAAAGGTGTGTGGGTTAGGTTGATTGGCCATGCAAACTTCCTCCTTTGTGTCAGGGGGACTAGCAGGATAAATATGTGGTGTTGTGGGAATAGGACCTGGGTGGGATCATTGTCAGTGAAGGCTTGCTGGACTGAATGGCCTTCACCTGCACAGTATTGATTCTGTGATTCTATAATTCTAAGACATATCTGAAGTGATCTAACGGAGGTTTATAGAATCCCGACAGTGCAGAAGGAGGCCATTCGGCTCATTGAGTCTGCCCCAACAACAATCCCACCCAGGTCCTATCCCCGTAACCCCATGTATTTACTCAGCTAGTCCCCATGACACTAAGGGGCAATTTAACATGGCCGATCCACTCAACCCGCACATCTTTGGACTGTGGGAGGAAACCGGAGCACCCGGAGGAAACCCACGCAGACACGGGGAGAACATGCAAACTCAACACAGACAAGCACCCGAGGCTGGAATTGAACCCGCGTCCCTGGCGCTGTGAGGCAGCAGCGCTAACCACTGCGTCACTGTACCACTGTCAATGGGGTTTCCCATTGTTTACACTCTCTGCTGCTGGGGAACCCTCAGTGGAATGGAAGATCCCGCCAGCGGGAACGTTGGAAAATCCCGCCCTTAACCATTCTTCAGGAGTAATCTACTGGCCGTGAGGGGCTCTGGAATAAGTGTGAGGATATGAAGAGACACTGTATAAATGCAAGCTTGTTCTTTACCTTTGGAAATTATGCGTGTTTCTATTGTGTTTCGAATCATCAACAGGCATCATCAAAAATGACATTTTTTTCTGTTTGCGGTTGGGAATGGTTAATTCCCCGGCTGAAGCGAAACAGTGGCTAAAGTGGCACTGAAGCAAATACAGGTTTAATTTAAATACAAGCTCATTATTTACCTATTCAAGTGGAACTGGTGGTGGTTAAGAATTGCCAGTTATTGCTTCATTGCTCTCATTTCCACCCCTGCCTTCAGAGGCAGACTCTCAGTAACTGTTGCAATACCCCCGGCCAAAAGGTCCATTCGTCCACCAAGATCGATATTTTCGGAGCATTGCTCTTCCTCCTTCAGAGTGCACAGAAGCTGCTAAGATATTGACACATCTCCACTCTCAGCCTTCTGCGCTCCAAGACATAATCATCCTTCATAATTATCTTATTTTGCATGTGCTGTGTGCATCTGCTGCTAGCTTCCTGTTTAATGGCAGGAGTAGTCCTACTGTGAAACTTAGATTTCATGGCCATTTAATTTTACTCAACTGATTCTAACAGAGAAAGTCTTCTCTAAAGCTTGTTCCAAGTCCACGTCCACAGAAGTGCTGGTTAGGTGCATTGGCCATGCTAAATTCTCCCTCAGTGTACCTGAACAGGCACCAGAATGTGGCGACAAGGAGATTTTCACAGTAACTTCATTGCAGTAAGCCTACTTGTGACACTAATAAATAAACTTTAAACTTCTATGTCTGTTGTCAGCCATCTGATCCTGGATATATTTTTTCCAAATTTTTATTCAATCCAAATCCAAAATCCAATTGAATCCAATTCAAGGTCCCCACAAGGGAGACAAACAAGATCCAAACTGACAAGATGAGTCATTGCATTCAACGTTGGGCTTGATGCTTGATCTGAGCCAAAAGGCCGAGGTTTCTGAACGTGTTCTATAAAAATTCCCCAGCTTCCTCATTTCTTCCTGGCGACATCTCAAGGAGAAAACATGAATTTTCATCACCTCTTTAACATGTGTTACTTTTTAAAAACTTATTTCAATGGATCATAAAATCCCGACAGTGCAGAAGGAGGGCATTTGGCCCTATGAGTCTGCACCGACCACAATCCCACCCAGGTCCTATCCCTGTCAGCCCACATATTTACCCTGCTAATCCCCCGACACTAAGAGGCTAGGGCGGCACGGTGACACAGTGGTTAGCACTGCTGCCTCACAGCTCCAGGGACCCGGGTTCGATTCCCGGCTTGGGTCACTGTCTGTGTGGAGTTTGCACATTCTCCCCCGTGTCTGCGTGGGTTTCCTCCGGGTGATCCGGTTTCCTCCCACAGTCCAAAGATGTGCGGGTTAGGTTGATTGGCCATAATGAATTGCTCCTTAGTGTCATGGGGATTAGCAGGGTAAATATGTGGGGGTTACAGGGATAGGACCTGAGTGGGATTGTTGTCAGTGCAAACTCGATGGGCCGAATGCCTCCTTCTGCACTGTAGGGATTCTATGATTTACTGTGGCCAATCCACCTAACCCGTACATCTTTGGATTGTGGGAGGAAACCGGAGCACCCGGAGCAAATCCATGGAGACATGGGGAGAACGTACAAACTCCACACAGACAGTGACCCAAGGCTGGAATTGAACCCGGGTCCCTGGCATTGTGAAGCAGCAGTGTTAATCACAATGCCACCCTGTTTTAATCCTTTCACATTGAGGGATACCAATTTATTATCTATCACTGCATGGTATATAGTAAGGTGGAAACTAGAAGTGGGGGGGTGGGGTGGGGCAGGGGGGAGGACAGTAATTACTCTCCCTTCTGGCTATCTACAGTTTGCCCCTTTGGGTTTTTTTGACAAGGAAGGGTCAGCTAAGAATCTGTTGTCATGTAATGCAGCACACACCAGTGCTTAGGAAATGTAGCTGCACTGAATGGACTAGTTTTATCCAGCATTTCTTTTTTCTCCCTTGAATCAGCTTGAATAAGCACATACCCCAGAGATCGCCTCAGAGAGATAAAAAGAACAACATTAAAAAAAGGCACATGAAACAAATTTTCCTTCCCCCCTGTGAGAAAACTTGACATAATTAACAGGTAAACCTATTGCAGAACTTGTAATGAGGGGATCAAAGTGTGTCAGCCACTCCCCTCATGTATGAACATTGTTAGATTCTAATACGCTTTTCCGAATGGATTGTGTGTAACATGGGGCAATTCTGTATTTTGTTGTCAGATTTTTTTTACCTTGCACTCATCAGGACAAATGCAAGAACGCCAAATTTCAAACCATCGCAACAATTTGTACTGCAGGAGAAAAGGGTGTTTAAAACTGCTGCCTCACAGCGCCGAGGACCCGGGTTCAATTCCGGCCTTGAGTTTCTGTCTGTGGAGTTTGCACATTCTCCCCGTGGATTTATTTTGGGTGCTCCAGTTTCCTCCTACTGTCCAAAGATGCACAAGTTAGGTGGATTGGCCATGCTAAGTTGTCCCTTAGTGGCTCAAGGTGTGGTTAGGGGGTAAATGTGTGAGATTATGGGGATAATTCAATGGGCGGGCCGAGGTAAGATGCTCTTCATGACACACGACAACGCAGAGTCGCTGAGCAGAAACTGATAGCCAAGTTCCGCACACATGAGGACGGCCTCAACCGGCATCTTGGGTCCATGTCACACTATCTGTAAACCCCCATGACTTGCCTGAGCTTGCAAAATCTCACTAACTGTCCTAGCTGGAGACAATACACATCTCTTTAACCTGCGCTTAACCCTCTCTCCACTCAGATTGTCTGTACCTTTAAGACTTGATTACCTGTAAAGATTCGCATTCCAACCATTATCTTGCAAATTGAGTTTGTGTCTTTATATGCCCTGTTTGTGAACACAACTCCCACTCACCTGAGGAAGGGGCAGTGCTCCGAAAGCTTGCGGCTTGTGCTACCAAATAAACCTGTTGGACTTTAACCAGTTGTTGTGAGACTTCTTACAGTGCTTACCCCAATTCAACGGCGGCATCTCCACAAGATGCTCTGTCAGAGAGTTGGTGCAGACTCGATGAACCAAATGGCCTCCTCCTGCACTGTAGGGATTCTATGATTCTATGAACCCAGGGTGAAATCCTTTTCTCCTATACTATAGATTGTTGTGATGCTTTGACATTTGGTATTCTTGCATTTGTCCTCTACAAGACAAGAAGCCTTGACAATATCTCCCTCTTTTCAGCAATATTCAAGTTCTGTATTAACAAGTGACTGATAAGAAGTAGATTTAAAATGAGGTCGAGAAATGAGGGATACATCTTGTAAAATTCTGATCCTAAGACATAACCAGGTTCATCCTGAATGCAGATTGGGGAATCTGGCTAGAATGGAAGGAGTAATCACTGAGATATTAAACAAAGAGGTTTCAAGGAATATGTGTCACCAGAACATAGAACATAGAACATAGAACATTACAGCGCAGAACAGGCCCTTCGGCCCACGATGTTGCACCGACCAGTTAAAAAAAAACTGTGACCCTCCAACCTAAACCAATTTCTTTTCGTCCATGAACCTATCTACGGATCTCTTAAACGCCCCCAAACTAGGCGCATTTACTACTGATGCTGGCAGGGCATTCCAATCCCTCACCACCCTCTGGGTAAAGAACCTACCCCTGACATCGGTTCTATAACTACCCCCCCTCAATTTAAAGCCATGCCCCCTCGTGCTGGATTTCTCCATCAGAGGAAAAAGGCTATCACTATCCACCCTATCTAAACCTCTAATCATTTTATATGTTTCAATAAGATCCCCTCTTAGCCGCCGCCTTTCCAGCGAAAACAATCCCAAATCCCTCAGCCTCTCCTCATAGGATCTCCCCTCCATACCAGGCAACATCCTGGTAAACCTCCTCTGCACCCTCTCCAAAGCCTCCACATCCTTCCTGTAATGTGGGGACCAGAACTGCACACAGTACTCCAAGTGCGGCCGCACCAGAGTTGTGTACAGTTGCAACATAACGCTACGACTCCTAAATTCAATCCCCCTACCAATAAACGCCAAGACACCATATGCCTTCTTAACAACCTTATCTACTTGATTCCCAACTTTCAGGGATCTATGCACACATACACCTAGATCCCTCTGCTCCTCCACACTATTCAAAGTCCTCCCGTTAGCCCTATACTCAACACATCTGTTATTCCTACCAAAGTGAATTACCTCACACTTCTCCGCATTAAACTCCGTCCGCCACCTCTCGGCCCAACTTTGCAACCTGTCTAAGTCTTCCTGCAAACTACGACACCCTTCCTCAGTGTCTACCACACCACCGACTTTGGTGTCATCAGCAAATTTGCTAATCCACCCAACTATACCCTCATCCAGATCATTAATAAATATTACAAACAGCAGTGGCCCCAAAACAGATCCCTGAGGTACACCACTTGTAACCGCACTCCATGATGAATATTTACTATCAACCACCACCCTCTGTTTCCTATCCGCTAGCCAATTCCTGATCCAATTTCCTAGATCACCCCCAATCCCATACATCTGCATTTTCTGCCTGGAAAGGGCTCACATGTCAGATCATAGAACACGGTAGACTTAAGTCACTGAAAAAATGGGTAAGCACAGGTGTTGTGTGCTGAGCTGCATGTTCAAGTCTCTGATCTGCAATGGAAGTAGAGCTTAGCAAAATCTACTCAGATCCTTGTGAGACATAAGTCAGGTTCGTTATTTTCGAAATCAGTCAGGATATTGTGAATCACTAGAAGGTGCTAAATCAGATCACCAACAATCTGTCCTGGTCCCTCCACGCTGACGCTATAGTTAAGAAAGCCCAACAACGCCTCTACTTTTACATGAGGTGAAGGAGATTCGACATGTCCACTACAACTCTCATATCTGTGTGAGGGTTTTACTGAGATATTCTGCCCAACTTGCTTCCTTACTCAAAACCATTTCTCGTTCTTTTTGAAGCTTGCGCACGTGGTATTTGAACCCTTCATCGTAATGAACAATGGGCCTGATTCAATGTTACTGATTCCCTTCAAAACTTCAAGTAGGCCATCTTCCCCAGCACTCCGCACCCACCGACAACCAGTGGAGAGAGAAACCTCCTTAATTTGCTCTCAGTTCCTGGGCCTGAATTTTCCGTCCGTTGTGTATGCATGCGCTCAGCAAGCCTGGGAGCGAGCGTAAAATACATTTCCGACCATGGTGGGCATGGGACGGTGATTTCACGTTGGCTGGCCAGTTAACAGGCGGCCAGTGTGAAATGCACACTGGGAAAGGCTGATCGGTGTCAGGGAGGGCGGAAAATGGGCAGATGCCAATGCAAAGGTAGGGGATGGTTGGCGACTCTAATGTACTCCCTCAGGGGCACAGCCGCTATAGAGCTGTTTCAGCAAGCTGCTAACCTATTAAAAAAATCAATTGCGATGAAGGAGTTATGTATTGAGGAGCTATGAGTATCTCTATCTCAGCAACACATTCAAACATAAACTTCAGTCCCCAGACACCTCCGAAAAATTTATTTAAGATTTCCCACCCTGGATCAAGGTTGCAGCTAAAATATAAAAGTCGCTGGGACAATCAGCCTATCTGCCAAATGTAAAAGCAACTAGCCATGTAAAATTGTGTCCAATTGGCCCCTTAATGGGCCCAATTGCGTGCTTGGTTGGCAGTGGGCGCGATTCCAACTCTCACGTACGTTGTTGGGGTGGCATGGTGGCACAGTGGTTAACACTGCTGCCTCACAGTGCCAGGGACCCGGGTTCGATTCCTGGTTTGGGTCACTGTCTGTGTAACATTAAAGTTAAGTTTATTTATTTGTCACAAGTCGGCTTACATTAACACTGCAATGAAGTTACTGTGAAAATCTCCTAGTTGCCACACTCCGATGCCTGTTCGGGTACATTGAGGGAGAATTTAGCATGGCCAATGCACCTAACCTGCACATCTTTGGAGTATGGGATCGAACCAGAGCACCCGAAGGAACCAGAGCTCCCCACGCAGGCACGGGGAGAACGTGCAAAATGTCTCCGTGTCTGCGTGGGTTTCCTCTGGGTGCTCCAGTTTCCTCCCACAGTCCCAAAGACGTGCATTGGCCATGCTAAATTCTCCCTCTGTGTACCCGAAAATCCCCCAGTCTGGTGGCTGGGGGATTTTCACAGTAACTTCATTGCAGTATTAATGTAAGCTTACTTGTGATACTAATAAATCAACTCAAACTTAAAAACTTAAACTTAAAGATGTCGCGTGAGTGAGCGGTGAGGTTGGGATTTGTGTCAGACATCTTCTTGCGCAATATCACATGCTTCTGGTTAGCCGCGTGCCAGCTCAAGCAATGGAAAATTCTGGCCTTGGTTCCTGAACAATTACAGCTTGCGAAGACAGCATGAATGTTGAAATACTTTGCAGCCTAGCAAGGCATAGCGTTATACACCAGCACAATAGACATCATATTTTTTGACACACTAGTACGTTTGATAATAGGGACAGACATTCACACATTGAACTTCTGTGGCAATTTCTTTCCTTGTAGAATGGGGTATTGGTTCCATCACTATCCTTCTACCTCTGGCACTTGGGTTGAGTGCAGCCTGAGATAATGAGACAAAAGTTGCCTTTCACTTGACAGCTGTAAAGGTCCATTGTGAAGCTACTTTCAGAAGTCCCGATGCAGCTCCTGGTAGGCGTGGGTCCACAGCACTCCTCCATGGCCAGTTCTGCACTAATTGGATGCCTTACTCAAAGAACGAGAAGGATAGTCTGTGTGGGAAGTAGAAAGGTTTCAGTGCAAGCAATCTGTTGAGGTACATTGCTGAGATCATGAAGGATATTAACCCTATATGTAACCTACGCTGTAGCTGACCATGGAGTGTTTGATATTGGCTTAGATGCAAAAAAACGGAACAATTGTTCTAGTCCCAGAAATCATGGAATAATGTAATAGAGAAAGCAGCCATTTGGCCCATCATGGCTGTGCCAGCCCTTTGAAAGAACTATCCAATTCCAATTCCCCATTTCCCCTTTTTAAGCAAATTTCCACCACCATTTTGAAAGTTGTTACTGAAGCTGCTTCCACCCCCCTCCTCTCCCCCAACCCCCCCACCCCCCCCTTACAGGTAATATCTTTCACATCGTCATAACTTGCTGAGTACAAAGAAAAACTCATCATCTCTGCTCTCGGTTATGTTATCTTCGATCCATATCCTCAAGTTGCTAATTATCCTGCAAGTGGAAACTGTTCCTTATCCATCTTATTAAAACACCGAGGGCGGGATCTTCTGACTGTGCTTTCCCCAAGGCTACACATTTCCTCCCGAGGTCAATGGACCTTCGCGTGGTCCGTCACTGCTCACTGCGATTCCCACGGTGGGCGAGCGGGACGGGAAAAGTCCGCCACTGAACTCTTTGAACGTCTCTATTAAATCACCCCTTACACTTCATCGCTCCAAGGAGAACAATCCCAGCTTCTTTGGTCCTGCTGCATAAGACCCTCAATCCCATTTATCCCTCTGGTGAGCCTCGTCTGCACCCTGCATCTCAGATGAACATAAAGTACACACTGGACAAATATGTGATCTGAAAGTTTATAAGCTAAGTAATGAATGCTGATCGTCTTTCTGGGCAATGAGAAGATGGAGCCAGCAAGCATCTCCTTTTATATTGCAGCTTGGGTTTCAGCAGAGAGTTCACAGAATTGTTTGCAATATGTGAATGGGCTTTGCACACTCAGGGCTTTGCACACTCAGGGCTTTGCACACTCAGGAACTAACAATTGGCACAAGGAAAGGCTGGCTTCACTATTTTGGTTGCAGGCTGTGTAAGGTTCCCCATGAAGTGATGTGAATCAGTGCAGTTGTAGGTCAGAGATTTTATTACATTTGGAACATCTGGATGTTCATCAGGCCCTCACTGCAGAGGTTAGGTCCTGAGTCCAGCAGATTCAGTAACAGCTTTCAAAATGGTGGTGGATATTTGCTTAAAAAGGGGAAATGGGGAGTGGGAACTGGACAGCTCTTTCAAAGGGCTGGCACAGCCACAATGGGCCAAATGGCTGCTTTCTCTATTACATTATTCCACGATTTCAGGGGATAGAAGTTCAGGACCTCACTGCCGAGATTCTGGAGCCACCTGTGTGTGGCATCACCAAGGCAACAGTTCATAAAGGGCTAGTGAAAAACAGATCATTGTCTAAGGCCGATGGACAAACCGCTGGCAGGGCGATGCTAATATGGCTACAGCAGCTCTGTGTTAAAGGAATCAATGGCCAGAGACCAAATCAACTGTAGTTAACTTCACAAATATGCTGATAGCCAATGAAGTGCAAATTATGTTCGCATCTTGGGCTGGATTTTCCCCTTGGAGGTGGGGAGTGGAAGGTGGGTTCATAGAAACATAGAAAATAGGAGCAGGAGGAGGCCGTTCGGCCCTTCGAGCCTGTCTGCCATTTGTCACGATCATGGCTGATCGTCCAACTCAATAGCCTAATCTTGCATTCCCCCCATATCCCCTTTGCCTCAAGTGCTATATCTAACTGCTTCTTGAAAACATTCAATGTTTTGGCCTCAGCTATTTCCTGTGGTAGCGAATTCCACAGGCTGACCACTCTCTGGGTGAAGACATTCCTCCTCATCTCTGCCCTAAATGGTCTACCCTGTTTTCTCAAACTCTGAGCCTTGGTTCTGGACACCTCCGCCATCAGGTTCAGCTCCACATTGTGAATCCAGTTCCATCAACAGCTTGCTGGGAAATGGGATTTTCCAGGGATCGGGACCTTAATGACCTGAGAGACTAATTGCTGCACAATTAGTGGCTGGTGGGAGAGGAATGGAACTGGAATACTAGGAAAGCTAATCAAATTCTGCCCACATTAGCAGCCAGTGTCATGGCGGTCATTTGCAAATTACTGTTTTGGGAGCATGTTCACACTTTCCATATTTCAGAGGCTGATGGGAGTCCTGGAACTTGAGACGGGGCAGGCTGGTGACATACATTTTCAATCAGTAAATTCTTACATTATGGGGTTGGACCCTGGTGCCAAGTCTCACCTCAAACTGCATTTTGTCACATAAGCTTGATTCCCAGCAGCTGCTGAACAGCTCACTAGGAGGTCCCCGGTGTGGGAGAATTGTCTTATGAGGAGCAGGTTGGGACTCTACTCATTAGAGTTTAGAAGAATGTGAGGGAATCTCATTGGAATATATAGGATTCTTAAGAGGCTTGACAGGGTAAACGCTGAGAGGATGTTTCCCATCATGGGAGAGTCTCGGACCAGAGAACACAATCTCAGAATAAAGGGGCTCCAATTTAAGACTGAGATGTGAAATAATTTCTTCTCTCAGGGGGTTGTGATTCTTTGGAACTCCCTGCTGCGGAGAGCTGTCGGGGCAGAGCCCTTGTGTATGCTTAAGGCTGAGATAGATTTTTGATCAATAAGAGAAGCAAGGGTTACAGGGAAAGGCAGGGAAGTGGACATGAGGAAAATCAGATCAGCCGTGATCCTATTGAATGGCGGAGCAGGCCTACTCCCATTCCTATTTCTTATGGTCTTATGAACTCCAGTTGTCTCATAGACAGTTGGGACAGGCTCTTGCGGGGACAGGTTCTTGTCAGGCCCACAGCAATACAAATTGCTTAAAGGAGAGGGTGAGTGTTAAAATCCACTTAATCCTTTGCCTATGTAGGAGGGAAATAAAATGAGTCGAGCTTTGGAGACCATGTCAAACTTCAAGAAAAGTATTTATTCCACATGTATGAGGGAAAGGTGATCTCGGGCCTGAAATCCCAGATTGCCTGCGAGTTCTCTTTGCCCATCGTAGATTCGGAGAGGCTATTATACTTTTCCGAGTCGCAAAGTTTTACATTACCATATTAATTCCTCAAGTTGGATACAAGATGGTTCTTGTAATCTCAACATGCAAATACATTGTTCAGTATATCCCTGCTAATCATTTCTCTGGACATCTCCCGTTTACCCGATTATAATGACAAATAATGTGTTTGCCCAACCGATTTACAGCGATGTGTTAATCACACCCCCCACCTCCACCCCCTCTGCTAGGTAATTATGTTTCCCAGAAGACTATGACCTTCCTAGACTATATGGAACCTGGTTGTCTCAATGCCGGTTCTCCCATTGTTGTGATAACTGGGAAAGATCTCCTGCGCATTACTATTGTTAGAAGTTGATAGCATGTGTTGATAGCATGCTCTGTCATCAGAGCAGGCCTCTAGTTGTCTGCATTAACCCTTTTCTCCCCTCTGGTGAGGCCTGGCTCTCTGGGCTTGCCCTATGTAACTCTGCATGCATGACACTGAAATCAAACAAAATGTGAACGGACACATAAATTAAAATATAAAAGACAGCATCCCTGATATTGCTCTGCAACAGCCCACAAAGAAATGGCAGATGGCTGAAACAGAGACCGGATCTCCAACTGTGCTGCTCCAGCCAGCATAATCAAGGACCCCACGCACCCCAGACATTCTCTCTTCCACCTTCTTCCATCGGGAAAAAGATACAAAAGTCTCAGGTCACGTACCAACCGACTCAAGAATAGCTTCTTCCCTGCTGCTGCCAGATTTTGGAGTGGACTTACCTTGCATTAAGTTGATCTTTCTCTACACCCTAGCTATGACTGTAACACTACATTCTGCACTCTTTCGTTCCCTTCTCTATGAACGGTATGTTTTGTCTGTATAGCGCACAAGAAACAACAATTTTCACTGTGCGTTAATACATGTGACAATAATAAATCAAATCAAATCTCTTCTGTCCTGATTCAGGACTGGAAAATTCCAGTTGTTGGGTTAAAATTGCCCACTCCCATGGGGAAGATTAAAAGTCCTTCAATTTTTCATCTGGTCTTATTATTTGGATACAATGGTTGGAATTCTCCGGCCGTTGATGCCGGTGGGATTCTCCAGTCTCGCCGGAAGTGTTTCCCCGCCTGCGGGTTTCCCGCTGGCGTGGGGTGACGTCAATAGGAATTCCCATTGACAGCAGCGGGACTGGAGAATCCCGCTGGCGGGAAACATGCAGCTGGGAGGCCAGGGAATCTTGACTGTTAGCATTTATAATATGGAAAACAGACAACAAATAAATGGAAACATAAAACACATTTGACTCAGGTTGATAATGCAGCTGAAAACTTGCGGTGGCTACTTGTGAGCTTGGAACAAAGAGGCAATAAATGTGTATGAAAGCAGGAAACAAAACCATTTGTAGTCAGGGCCACTGGTAAAAAGTAAATGAATAAATCAAATTCTATTTTTAGTATATGGGAATTCAGGAATCTTGAGGATTGCAGTCTGCGGTTCTGATAGCTTTACTGTGAATGCAGAAATCCCTGTTATCCAGCCTGTTAGATGCTGCTATTCTCATAAATGGGGCCAATGACTAAGTCACAATCTCCTGTAATTATCTGTGATTCTCGGATTTGTACTTTTTGGCTATCTCAATCTCTCTCATTTTTCGAAATGAAAATGGCCGCGGTAATGGTTGTGTTTAAACACTCTCAGCTTGACACACGGGAGCTGACCTAGACTACCAAGTGTGAGCTGTGAATCAAGCCGATATAAGTGCACGATGCCAATCTTTTTTGCCTTTTTGCTCTTCAGAGAAAGAATGCTACATTGGACTGGTAATGTAAAACTGCCCGGAGCATGAGGCGAATCAGTGTAGCTGTAAGTATGAACCCCAGGAGATTCCATTATGTTTGGATCATCTTGATTCAAATATAATGCAGCCCCTACAGGGGTAGTCTATAAATGGGGCTTTAGCATTTGGTTATGATCATCACCGTCCAATCTACTAAGAAGCAAGTAAAGAAGCAAGCCATGGATTTATCTCACTGCACGTCAAACAACAGGAGGGGAACTTTTAACAGAACTGATGGGGGTAAATCAGGACATACCTAAGAGAAGAAAGAATCTCTTCCCTACTCCTCTATTTTCTTGGGCAGCTCCCTATTTGTCTGAGTCACTAAATGACCTTTCTCATTCACAGGTCTTGATCTCTTGACCAACGCACTGTCTCCAATTCTGGTGAAGGGTGGACGCCTGACATGAGTCTTCAAATAATACTGTCTGACCTGTGTGTGGATGATGTATTTACTGTTTTTTAACACAGCTTGCAACACACGATCTGTAATAACTGCTTCAAACTTCGAATTTCAATCTGTGACCTACTTTAATGCCAATAGTTAATTGCCGGCACGGTGGCACAGTGGTTATCACTGCTGCCTCACAGTGCCAGGCACCTAGGTTCGATTCCCGGCTTGTGTCACTGTCTGTGCGGAGTCTGCACGTTCGCCCACGTTCTGCGTGGGTTTCCTCCGGGTGCACTGATTTCCTCCCACAGTCCGAAAGACGTGCTGGTTAGGTACATTGGCCATGCTAAATTCTCCCTCAGTGTACCCGAACAGGCGCCGGAGTGTGGTGACCAGGGGATTTTCACAGTAACTTCATTGCAGTGTTAATATGACAATATGATATGACTACTTGTGACAATAAATAAACTACAATAAATAAATAAATATGACTACTTGTGACAATAAATAAACTTTAAAGTTTAGCTATTAGAACAGCGCTTCCAAAATTATTCTCCAATACAATTCCATTTCAATGCTTAAAAATTAATGCACACCCAGATACTAAACCAAAGCAAAACAGCAATAAAGCAGGATAGTAACATTCAGTATATAATAATTAGTCCTCTTCAGTGGGAAGGAAGCATAATAGACAAGACCTCAGTGAGGAGAGCAGGACATACGGAGTGTGACTTCAGTGAGGAGAGTGGTATATAAAGAGCAAAGCTTTAGTGAGAAGGGATATATAAAGAACTAGGCTTCTGTGAGGAGAATGGGGTATAAAGAGTGAGAGTTTAGTGAGGAGAGGGATGTTGGAAGAGCGAGACTTTACTTGGAGAGCGGGACTTAAAGAGTGGGACATCTGGGAAGGGAGTGGTACACAAAAAGCAAGACTTCAGCAAGGAGGACAGGGTATAAAGAATGAGACTTCTGTAAAGGGGGAGGTACATCAAAACCAAGACTTCAGCGAGAGGAGCAGGCGCCACTGCACTTTATGAATCCCTGGGAGAGAGGTCCTGTGAGAAGGAGAAAGGAGGAGAGTGTGTACTTGTGTGTCCTAGGCCCATACAGCAAAGTTTGTTCTCTAATCATCTTCGACTCCCTTCCCAATGGACCAAGGCCTTGCTCGGTCAAGCCCAAAGTAGCCACTTCATGTTAAAAGAACTCAAGCATGGGCATCTTCCACCCTTTAAAGTGAAGTTCTGGACCTGGAACGTCAGCACCCTCATCGACAGACATCATTACCTGGGAGCTCAGGCATTTCAACATTGACATTATTGACCTAAGCGAGACGTGGTGGGCAAGGGAAGGTCAGCTCAGGGAACAAGCTGGTGGTTACACCTTCCTCTGGGAAGGTAAACCAGAAGAAAATCTCCATCTCCACAGTGTTGGCTTAGCTAGTTGGTGGTCTCAGACTCCCATTGCTGGGTAAATGAACACCTTATGACCCTTCGGCACATCCTTGCCCACAACCAGTGCACTACAATCCTTAGCGCATATGCCCCAATGCTGGGAGCTACAGACGAGTCCAACAAGAAATTTTACTCCAGCTTGAACAATCGTTGGCCTAAGACCCAATGTGTGATAAGCTGATCCTCCTTGGTGACTTCAGTGCTGGAGTTAGAAAGGACACAGGCCTCTGGGGAGATGTATTGGGTAGAGCAGGAAAGAGAAGTCCAACATCAATGGTACCCTGCTCCTGATAGAATGCTGAGAACATAACCTTGTTACAACCAACACCTTGTTCCGTCAGGGATACAAGAGGCCTCATGGCAACACCCTCGCTCCAAGCACTGGCACCTGGTTGACTACGTTATCCTTCAAGTGAGGGACTGCAAGGGTGTGCGTATCACCCGGGCCATGACAAGAGCCAATGATTGCTGGACGGAGCCCCGTCTAATCAATTCCATGATCAACATCAATGCAGCCCCAAAGCAGCGGCGGCAACAGAAACAATGGCGCAGGGTAATCAACGCTGAGGCTCTCAAAGGTCCTGATGAGAGGGCCCTATTCAACCACCCCCTCATTGCCAACCTGATGACTCCCGGTGATCCAGAGATACAGACTGTCCACAGTGCCTGGTCTGCCCTCAAGGCCTCCATAATCAGCACTTGCGGAGAGACACTTGGTCACTCGACCAGGAAACACCAAGGGCGGGATTTTCCGGCCACGCTCGCCCGAAAACCGGAAAATGCCACCCGACCGTTGCCTGTTCTGCCCCCGCCCACTACGATTCTCCCTCAAGACTGGTTCACTGAGACTGACCAGGAGATCCAGGAGCTGATAAGCCACAATGCTTTTCTGAACCGGAAACAGTAACGCAACTCGAGAGCAAGAAAGAAGCTCCACAGACGGCTGGAGGCCGAGATCCAGCAAAAAAAACCTGCGACCTAAAGGTCACTTGGTTGGTGGAGAAAATGTAGGAGACCCAACAGGCAGCCAACAAAATGATGCCCGCACTTTCTTTAGTGCAGCCAAGTCCACCTACAGTCCTAACAATAACCCAAGACGGGAATTGAACCTGGGTCCTTGGCGCTGTCAGGCAGCAATGCTAACCACTGCGCCACTTAATTTCTCTGATCTGGAAAGAGGAGAACATACCAGAAAATTTCAGAGGTGCCGTCATTGTGACCATCTTCAGGAAAGGTGACATCTGATTGCCGTAACTAAAAAGGAATTTCCCTGCTGTCAGCCACATGGAAATCCATTGCAAGACTCCTTCTTAATCATCTTCTCCCTGTGGAAGAAGAGCTCCTTTTTAGTTTATTTATTAGTGTCACAAGTAGGCTTACGTTAACACTGCCGTGAAGTTATTGTGAAAATCCCCTGGTCGCCACACTCCGGCGCCTATTCGGGTACACTGAAGGAGAATTTAGCATGGCCAATGCACCTAACCAGCACATCTTTTGGACTGTGGAGGGGAAACCGGAGCACCCGGAGGAAACCCATGCAGACACGGTGATGCGCTATCAATAAGGCGAAAGACTACCGATATGCCAATATAAGTGTAGGCTTTTATTCACAACAGAATCAGGAGCAGATCCCAACAATTAACCGACCTGGACTGAACAAGGGGGAGGAGACAGCCACCTTTATACTAGGTGCTGAGGGGAGGAACCAAACTGGAAGGGGATGTGTCCAGGTATGACAAACACACACAACGGTGGTCCATATAGGACAAAGGCACAACTGAGGTCCACCACACACGGGGAGAATGTACAGACTCCACACAGACAGTGACCAAGCCAGGAATCGAACCCCGGTCCCTGGCGCTGTGGGGCAGCAGTGATAACCACTGTGCCCCTGTCCCAGAGTCACAATGCAGAGAGCACCCAATAAGGGCACAATGGACATGTTCTTCACCATACGGCAACTAGAAGAGAAATGCAGGGAACAGCACCAATTCTTGGACATGGCCTTCACAAAGACCTTCAGCTTGTCAATCGTGATGGATTATGGAGTATCCTTCTCTATTTCAGCTGTTCCCAAAAGTTTGTCACCATCCTCTGTCTGCTCCACATGACACGCAAACCATGCTCCTGACGATCGGATCCACCACAGACTCAATTCGTGTTCAGGCAGGGGTCAAGCATGGCTGTGCTGTCGCACCAATAGTCTTCTCGATCTTCCTTGCTGCAATGCTCCTTCTCGCCCTCACAAGCTCCCTGCTGGGGTGGAGCTAAACTACAGAACAAATGGGAATCTGTTCAACCCCTGCCACTGGCAGGCCAGATCACAGGTCACCCCATCCTCTGTCATAGAATCATAGGATCCCGACAGTGCAGGAGGAGGTCATGCGGCCCATCAAATCTGTGCAGACCACAATCCCACCCAGGCCCTATTCCCATAACCCCACACATTTACCCTGCTCATCCCCCTGACATTAGGGTCAATTTACCATAGCCAATCAACCTAACCTGAACATCTTTGGAGTGTGGGAGGAAACCAGAGCACCCGGAGGAAACCCACGCAGACACGAGGAGAATGTGCAAACTCCACACAGACAGTGACCCAAGCCGGGAATCAAACCCCGGTCCCCTGGCGCTGTGAGACAGCAGTGCTAACCACTGTGCCACTGTGTTGCCCATTGAACTACTATCTACAGACGATGCTTCTGTCTGCGCACACTCAGAGACTGAGCTCCAAGCCATCATCAACACCTTCACAGAGATGTACGAGAACATGGGCCTCACATTATCTTTAAGACAAAGGCCCTCCACCAACCTGGCCATGCCACACAGCACTGTCCCCCAGTTATCCAAATCCATGATGAAGTCTTGGACAAGTTGGACGACTTTCCAGACTTTGGGAGCCATCTGTCAACAAGGGCAGAGATTGACGATGAAGTTTAACACCTCCTGCAGTGTGCCAGTGCGGCCTTGATCACCTGAGGAGAGAGCATTTGATGACCAGAACTTCAGGCCAAAATGTTGTGCGATTTCAAGAAGAAATTCGATATAGCTCTTGGGGCTAAAGGGATCAAGGGACATGGGGGGGGGGGGGGGGATCAGGATATTGAATTTGATGATCAGCCATGATGATAATGAATGGCGGAGCAGGCTCGAAGGGCTGAATGGCCTCCTCCTGCTTCTTGTTTCCATGGTGATCGGCGGGGAATGAGAAATTGAGCATTTTCAAACTGACTCAGTATGCAGATTGAAGCTTTTTATTTCTCTGCATGCCTTCAGTCACAGGCAGCTCATTCCAACATCAAACAGTGGCCAGGAAAGTTACAGAGTAAAACTCCCTCTGGGAAAAAAGCCTAGTCAGGCTCCAGTGAACTGCAGAATCACATTCAGCCCATTCATCCTGCACTGGCTCTGTGAAAGAGCTCTCCAATTCCTCCCACTCCCTTGATGTTTTCCACATCCTTGCACAGTTCTCATCAAGCCTTTAGCGAATTCCCTTCTGAAAGTTGGGTCTGCTTCTGGCAGTATATACCTAACTGCGCCTTTCCCCCCCGCCAAAAAACTCTGTACAAGTGAGGGCTGTTGCAAATTCGAAGAAAATTAGTGTTGAATCTGCTCTCTTGAGTTCAATTCACTGGAAACTGGTTAAGGTGTGCCAAGCTCTGTTCATTAAGACCATTACATTAACAGGGAGCTTATGTGGAAAGAAAGTTTGCTAATGCATTGTGCCACTAAGTACTCCAAAATTCCATTAAAAAAAATAAGGTTGAAGCCACAGAAGTGGTCCACAAGTATACACTTATCCACTTTACATAAAAGATGCACATGACATTCACACCACTCTCAATCTTGGACTCAATTACGATATGCCAAAACCAAGGGAAAATGCTTCTTTCAAACTTGTTTCGGGGGATTGTGCGCAGGAACCTGAAGAATGCCAGTGTTGGGGAATATGTATTCTCTACTCAGTGTTCCCAGTGGCAGCATCAACCACTGGCACAACAAGCACAATTCAGGCTGCACAGAGTAAAGTGTCCTTGACAATTCTCCATTAATGGGTTCTCGCGGCAACTGCAGAGAAGCAGTCCTTACTGTATCAGTCGAACCTTTTTTTAAAAATGTTACTATTCCTCCGACTGACAATTAGTGTGGAATCGAAAGAGAAAATGTTGGAAAATCTCAGCAGGTCTGGCAGCATCTGTAAAGAGAGAAAAGAGCTGACGTTTCGACTCCAGATGACCCTCAAATGGGTATTTTCTCTCCTTACAGATGCTGCCAATCCTGTTGAGATTTTCCAGCATTTTCTCTTTTGGTTTCAGATTCCAGCATCTGCAGTAATTTGCTTTTAATTAGTGTGGAATTGTGGATAACTTTTCTTTTGCTGTTTATTTGAGCGAATGGCATGAGATCATGCAATCTCATTTCACTCATGATCCTTATATCGCTGTGATCATAGAATCACTGCAGTGCAGAAGGAGGCCATTTGGCCCATCAAATCTTCACTGATGCAACATCTTGTACCCAGATCCTCCCCCACCTCATCCGCACAACTCCACACACCTACCCCGCTAATCCCCCAAACCTAAAAAAAGTTTATTTATTAGTGTCACAAGAAGGCTTACGTTAACACCACAATGCAGTTACTGTGAAAATCTCCGAGTCGCCACACTGTTCGGGTACACTGAGGGAGAATTTAGCATGGCCAATGCACCTAACCAGCTCATCTTTCGGACTGTGGGAGGAAACCGGAGCACCCAGAGGAAACCCACGAAGACACGGGGAGAACATGCAGACTCCACACAGACAATGACCGGAGCCGGGAATCAAACCCAGGGCCCTGGCACTGTGAGGCAGCAGTGCTAACCACTGAGCCACCATGCTGTGCTACACATCTTTGGACTCTAAGGGGCAATTTAGCATGGCCAATCCACCTGACTTCCACATCCTTGGAATGTGGGGGGAAACTGGAATACCTGGGGGAAACGAGAGAATGTGCAAACTCCACACGGACAGTCACCCGAGGCCGGAATTGAACCTGAGTTCCTGGATATGGATTCAAACATTTCCTGGTCCATGAAATAATTGTTACTGTGTTCATGATGTTATCTGTTCTGTAGAGAGAACCTTCAGGGAAAAAGTGCAAACTGTCTTTGCAGTAGAAAATGGGTATTTATCACATATCTAAGGAACAAGCTGCCTCACCAAGCTGGTAAATAGATTGGAAGCCAGACGCAGAGTTTAGACGCAGATCTCAATTGTAAGAGTTCATCGGCTGAAATTTATTTTGCTACATCAGGCCACATTTGAAACCAGCCCAGTTTAATTTTGATGCCGGGGTGGGGTGGAATTGTAAATTACATGCGACAAATGCGGTAACAGCTTTTGAGCACATTCTCCACCTGGAGTACTGGAGAAACCTTCATTGGCAAATATGCTTGGTGCATCGAGATGACGTTGTTTATGCCAAAGTGGTGTCATTTCAAAGCTCCAAGAGCTATTTGGGAGCCTGTGTCAGGCTGCATTTAATTCCAGTCTGAAAAAAAATACCATCTGTTTCAGAAGTGAGTCAACTATAAAGCTGTTACAGAATCTCACTGAATATGACTGCAATGATCCTTCTAAAGAGTGAAGCTGGCCCATTTTCCTCATCACCAGGAAACACACAGCAGGTGGCTGTATTGAAATCAGGGAGGTGCTACATTGCAGGAACACCAGTGCTCACTGCCAGAACCGTTGTTGTGATTCGGGAAGAGAAGGTGCCTCTGCGGGTAACAAATCCTGTTGACAATCTGAGGACTATATCCAACATATGGCAATCTCAAGATGTCATCCTGTTGCAACGTGCGATGCTGACTTCACTCTGTTGGAAACTATGCATTTGCCTGTGTGGTCAGAGATGACCAAAGCGCAGAAGACCCCAGGGCATCTGTTCTAACTGTTTGCCAGACAGGGTCCAGCTAAGTAACAGAGGGGTAGGCGGGCTCAAAAAATAACTTCCAAGGCATTGCTGTTGTTTGTCTGAGGATTTTGAATGGGTGAGATGTGTGGACAATGCACACAGTCTGGAGACACATTTGTCAACCTATAAGAAAGGTACTTTTGCAAATGGGGGGTAAATAGATGGATCGGGGTGTTGCATTGTGGAGTTTCAGAACCATTAACACATCCACACATATATGAGCTGTTATTTTGATGAAGGAGGCTGCAGTCCTGTGATTCTATGCTCAGAACAGAAAACTGTCTAGCGTATTAATCAGAAACCCCTAATGACCGATATTGATGGACATCCACCGGTACTTATAATTTCTTGCTGGTTTTCAATCTGAGATCTTTACTGGCAAGGTAAAATCATTGGAAGTGATAGAATAAAAACTACCGTCACTCTGGTGAGTGGTCCCTAGTACAGCTCTTACCCTGCTTGGCTCAGTAATAGTTACGAGCACGCCATGCCACAATGGGATGGTTTTACACATTCATTTCTTCAGCGCATTAAGAATGTTAGTTAGGTTAGTTGGTTAGGCTTGTTAGTGTCACTCATGTTGGAGTGTCACAGATTCAGCATACTGGTGCACAAATTGTTTGATCTGCCATGACCACATCTGGCTTGCCTGTTATTGCATTCCCACCATCACAGACAAATCTTTCGACACTCCAGGTTCATCCTCAAGAATTGGGATCCGCCCCATATTCCTCATCCCAGCAAATTAACAGCATCCTTCGATGCTTTTGTTCCAGCCCTCACTCCATATCATGAACACATTATTCTCCCCATGCCCTCCTCCAGCCACATTCTTCTGCCACACCCAACCTCACCTCTCTGGATCCCCTCAACAAACACCTGGTGGCTCAAGTATTTCACCCAACTCCAGTTTTCATCAACGTTTTTAATGGCTACCTTTGCATGGGATCCATTCCCTGTTTCTTCAAGAATGCAGCCCTCTCCTGAATCATAGAATCCTACAGTGCAGAAGGAGGCCATTTGGCCCATCGATTCTGCACCGACCACCGACCACCTGGGCCCTATCCCCATAACCCCATGCATTTACCCTAGCTAGTCCCCCTGACACTAAGGGGCAATTTAGCATGGCCAATTCACCTAACCCGCACATCTTTGGACTGTGGGAGGAAACTAGAGGAAACCCACGCAGACACGGGGAGAATGTGCAAACTCCACACAGACAGTGACGCAAGCTGGGAATCAAACCCGGGTCCTTGACTCTGTGAGGCAGCAGTGCTAACCATTGCACACAATCTGGAGACACATTTGTCAGCCTATCAGAAAGATATTTTTGCAAGTGGGGAGTAAATACATTGATAAGGTGTTGCATTGGGGAGTTTCAGAAGCATTAACAGATCCACGCATATATGAGCCATTATTTTGATGAAGGAGGTTGCAGTGCTGGGATTCTATGCACAGAACAGAAAACTGTACAGCTTATTAATCAGAAACCCCCAATGACCGATATTGATGAATATCCACCGGTACTTATAATCTCTTGCTGGTTTTCAGCCTGAGATGCATGGTGAGAAGCCCATCTTCTCAATCATATCATGCCGGATCTTTCTTCTTCCAAGTGGTTCCAGTTATCTTCAGCATCTCATCTCCATACTCATAGAACAATTACATCAATACATCCCTAGAATCATAGAATCCTACAGTGCAGAAGGAGGCCATTCGGCCCATCGAGTCTGCACCGACCACAATCCCACCCCATCTCTATCCCCATATCCCCATGCATTTATCCTAACTAATCCCCCTGACACTAAGGGGCAATTTAGCATGGCCAATCCACTTAATCCACACATCTTTGGACTGTGGGAGCAAACCGGAGCACCCGAGGAAACACACGCAGATATGGGGAGAGTGTGCAACCTCCACACAGACAGTGATTCCAAGCCGGGAATCGAACGTGGGCGCCTGGTGCTATGAAGCAGCAGTGCGAACCACTGTGCCACCATGCCACCCTTCCTTTCTCGCTAGCCTGTACAATCTCCAATTGCGCAACTGTACCATCCATGCCAACTCCCTTTCGCTCTCTAACACATGGAGGGCTTGTCATGTCATAAGCCTCCATTTCTTCAACACCCATGAATGAGATGGGGCTTATTACTTTTATTTTTGTGATGCCTGGGAGGGTATTCATGGCTCTCTGGTAAGTAAGATGTCATTCCAAAGGCAGTATACTCTTTTAATAAAACCAATACTCAGTAAATTAAATAAAAATGACAGGAGTGACAGCCCCTGGTGGGGCACCGTAACTAAAATAAAAATATCAAAAGGAAACTTGACTAATTCAAATTAAAATGTCATTCCTAGGGGTGATGATGAACCTCAGTCCTGTGGTACCACTGGTCACAGAGATCTGAAGGGTGCTGGTGGACATATATGCTACCTCTCCAAGGCCACCGGGCCATGAATATAGCAGTTGTAGAGGGGTCAGAGTACACCCTCAATCACCCGCTGCCTGGGTCTGTTAAGGCTACCTTGGCTAGATCTGGGAGCAGACTCATGAGAAGTTCCTCCTCGCTCCCCTGCACCCCCTCTGCTCTGGGTAACTGAAGATGAGGAAATGGGTGGGACTGTAGTGCAACCCAAGGTTGAGGAGCAGCCCCTTTGAATAACTAAAAAGGGGTTGCAACCTCGACAATATATATAAATGTGGAGCATGGAACCTTCCCCACTGCCCCCCAGACACAGAAACGACATGCAGCCTGGGGGGTCCATTAACCACCTTAACCTGTGGGACACTGCTGCTGTAATACCTTTCAGGATGGAAAGAGTGAAGACTGCCACGTAGAGAGCTCTCCATTGGAAACCTCCCCCATCGCCAAGTGCCAAAGTCATTATACTTGTGCAAACACAACTTGATTGCAAATAAAGAAGTAACCACATTGTACAGTCCGATAAATTTAAGGTGAAATGCTTGGGAATATACAAATGACATCTCAGATCGGTACACTGGAGTTCAGGTAACCATTGCTCTAAATTGATAAAAGTTGCTCAACTCTGGAAGACCACTTTTGACTTTCTGTATCACACTTTTGAATTTTCCATGCAGCTTGCACTTGGCTTATTGATTCATCTCAAGCCATTAAAAAGACGGAAGAACATGTAAAAATCGTTAGATTATTATAATATGATACTCAGAAATATTATGCTAAGGAAGGTGAATCAGATGTACGGCTAAGATAATTATCATCACTGTCTTTGAAACAATACCAGGTTTAAAAGTTTGTTCTCAAGTAAAATCTGTATTGGCCATATGCTATTGTTCAAGGGGCAGCACGATGGTTAAAACTGCTGCCTCACAGCACCAGGGACCCAGATTTGATTCCGGCCTCGGGTCACTGTCTGCGTGAAGTTTTCATGTTCTCCCCATGTCTGTGTGGGTTTCCTCCGGGTGCTCAGGTTTCCTCTCTTCGTCCAAAGATGTGTAGGTTAGGTGGATTGGTCATGCTTAATTGCCCTTTAGTGTCCCAAGATGTGCAAGTTAGGGGGGGATTAGCAGGGTAAATGCGTAGGGTTACGAGGATAGGGCAGGGGGTGGGCCTGGGCAAGATGCTCTTTTGGAGAGTCCGTGCAGGTTCAATGGGCCAAATGGCCTCTTCTGCACTGGAGGGATAACCCGCCTGCATACAGAAAAGTGGTATTGTATTACAAAGTTAAAAATGTACAGGTTTCTCAATGTGCTTAGCAGCTATTCCACAAAAGATTCCAATTAATGCAAAACAGTTAAAAAGATGAATTCAAGTATTGGGATGAATCCCAAGAGTATTTGACTGCCAGATGAAACAAGTAACTTTGACCTTATATAGGTTACTGCAAAGGTCACATTTGGAATACCGCATAAAATATTGAACACTGTGCCTTCAAAAGGGAATAGGTCACTGGACACGATTCAGCGAAGAATGATGATTTCAAGAACTAACACCGAGATCTATAATTGTTCTTACTGGAATCTATTCAGAGGCAATACCATTTAGATTTTATAAATGTTGACATAATGTAGATGTAAGCAGATCATTTAATTTGTACAGTTAACGCAGGAATAGGGAACGCATGTAGAGAGAGTAACAAGCCTTGAAATTAGAACCTTTTTCCACGGGTAAATGGAACATACTCCCAGTAAAAATAAATCTCTAATGTCACGTTGATTAACTGATGAATAAAAAGATAGGCAGAGAATGAAAGGTTATACAAGTGCAGTCACAAATGATAGTCTTTGGAAAGTGATGGCTCCTTCTCTGGTTGGGCCATGAGATTGCTATCTGTGGAAAGCAACCAGCTCAAGTTGACTAATGCAGGCAGCAAGATTAAGTAGATATTTGGAGAAATGTTTCCTGGTTTCCCTCAGGAGGTGAAATATGATGGGCAAAGTGCAGATAAATCAAATTATACATGTAAAGAATAGCCTTGATGGGATGAATACCTTGTCTTGTTCAGTCTTTTTTTATGCTTCTTCAAGGAACTAGTTTATCACTGAGACACATGGTGTGGTCACAGCCTGGTAAAAAGACAGATGACCCGTTGTATTGTAGTCTTAGGAAACAATGATTTAGAGTTATTTCAAAAATGAAATTGTTAAAAAGAATTAGGGTCAGCCTTGACATGCCTTGGGATATTTTTCCTTTGTTAAAAAAAAAGTTGCTGCATTATTGCAAGTTGCTGTCTGGAAATGAAAACTGGAAATTAATAGCAACTCCAATCACTATGATATGATTAATAGCAACTCCAATTACTGTGAGTTAGCACTGCTGCCTCACAGCACCGGGGACACGGGTTTGATTCCAGCCTTGGGTGATTGTCCGTGTGGAGTTTGCATGTTCTCCCCGTGTCTGCGTGGGTTTCCTCCGGGTGCCCCAGTTTCCTTCCGCAATCCAAACATATGCAGATTGGGTCGATTGGCCATGCTAAATTGCCCCTTAGTGTCCCAAGATATGTAGGTTAAGGGGGATAAGAGGGGTAAATACGTGGGGTTATGGGGGTAGGGCCTCTGGGTAAGATGCTCTGTTGGAGAGTCAGTGCAGACTCGATGGGCCAAATGCACTGCCCTGAATTCCTTCTGCACTGTAGGGATTTTATAAGATATTTAACAGAAAAAATGAGTTTAACATTTCAGAGATGACACTTCATTAGAACAAATGTTATTCTGGATAACTTAAATAAACATATGAGATGTCATATGACTTAATTGTTTACATAGTTCTTCAAATTTGTTCAGCCCAGCGGCATTCACAGGTTTTAGCCTCGCAGGAATGTTACTGGAAATTTTGAACATGTACTTGCTAAAAAACTGTGGAGCTGGCACTGTGACAAGAAACACATTCTTCCAAGAGTCTGAGTTTTACCATTTGAGCACATTTTGAGTCAAAGCAAAACTGCAAACATTTACTGGATTCTTATGGAATAAAGTTTATTTCTTGGTGCCACAAGTAGGCTTACATTAACACTGCAATGAAGTTGCTGTGAAAATGCCCCGGTGCCTGTTCAGGTACACTGAGGGAGAATTTAGCACGGCCAATGCACCTAACCAGCACAGTCTTTTGGGCTGTGGGAGGAAACCGGAGCACCCAGAAGAAACCCACACAGACACGGGGAGAATGTGCAGGCTCCGCACAGACAGTGACCCAAGCCGGGAATTGAACCTGGATCCCTGGTGCTGTGGGGCAGCAGTGCTAAACACTGTGCCACTGCAAAGCTTCAAAGGAAGTTGCGGATCCATTATTTTGTTCGTAACTGTGGAGTCTTTGCAGGTTGTTAAAGGGATATGGTTAAGCAAAAGAGAGTCATTATCACCGCCAATTTTAATATATAATAAAAAGAATGCCTGGCGAAATATTGAACGAGCAACACATATTGGCAAAATGGTTCTTTTTAAAACCTTATTTCTACAGAAAATAAAATGTTCCAGGTTAATGGCTTAAAAGCTTAATTTGTTCTGTCACAGTCATTTTTGGAGGCATAAGAAATCAGTTTTGCATATCTTACATAATGAAAAAGGTAGATACAATATCTAGAAAGCTGCAAAAACAATTGTATTCAATTGGCTGAGTGTCAAATCCAAATTTATGCAAGATGTTAAAGAAATATAATCAAACCAGAACTGTGCTCTCATACAGTCACTGCAATATTCCAGGTCTGCACTGGCAACAGGCAGTGTTTGTGGCTTTCTCATTAACAGGGAAATCATATAAAACACCTTTTCTATCAATCCCGACGTCTTTAAAGACAGATTTAGAAGGTCTGCTGCATTCCGCTGGTGTGGATCTGCATTAAGCAGGCAGTAAGTGACAATCTTTAGAGAAACTTTTGACACTTGCCTTGCTGAGGGCTTGACTGAGTTGCAGTAATAATGGTGTCAAGATATCAAATGTTATCTGACTGGTTGCTTATCGCTGTGCCAATTCAGCACAATTTTAACTAACTAACAAGAAACTGGCTGGTTCAAGTAGATTACACCGGGCAAAAAAGTGATCTCTTGCTCTCGAGTGAAATTATAAAGGCAATTGTTGTCACCCTGTGTGTCACTCTACTGGAATCATATAGACGTGCTGCACTGTGAAAATAGCAACACTAACAATATTGGGACACAATGCAAAATGTTTTCCTGTGTACAATACAAAACTTAAAAAGCGAGAGACAACTGAAGATAAGCATGCCACTTATAAAATCTCGATGTGGACAGAAGTTGGAAATAGTGTGGATAATTCTGAGACTGCTATAACTGATCATAATGTCTAAGCAACCCTTCTTCTATGACAAAAAAACAACAATAGGGATTGGCAATGACGATCCCATTTTCCGGGAATTTGGAGGTTTACTGCATCTATTGGCATTGTCAAAATTCTGGATGAATACAATAGCATGCTTGCCATTGGTAGCAACCTGCAAAGGTGGACAGAAAAAGAAAGACTTGCATTTATGTAGTGCCCTTCACAATCTCAGGACATGCAGATGACACCAAGATTGGTGGCATAGTGGACAGTGAAGAAAGTTATCTCCAGTTGCAATGGAATCTTGATCAATTGGGCCAGTGGGGTGACGAATGGCAGATGGAGTTTAACTTAGACAAATGTGAGGTGATGCATTTTGGTAGATTGAACCAGGGCAGGACTTACTCAGTTAATGGTAGGGTGTTGGGGAGAGTTACAGGACAAAGAGATCTAGGGGTACATGCTCATAGCTCCTTGAAAGTGGAGTCACAGGTGGACAGAATGGTGAAGAAGGCATTTGGCATGCTTGGTTTCATCGGTCAGAACATTGAATACAGGAGTTGGGACGTCTTGTTGAAGTTGTACAAGACATTGGTAAGGCCACACTTGTAATGCTGTGTGCAATTATATTCACCGTATTATAGAAAGGATACTATTAAACTAGAAAGAGTGCAGAAAAGATTTACGCGGATGCTACCGGGACTTGATGGATTGAGTTATAAGGAGAGGCTGAATAGACTGGGACTTTTTTCTCAGGAGCCTAGGAGGCTGAAGAGTGACCTTATAGAGGTCTATAAAATAATGACGGACATAGACAAGGCAGATAGTCAATATCTTTTCCCAAAGGTAGGGGAGTCTAAAACTAGAGGGTGTAGGTTTAAGGTGAGAGGGGAGAGATACAAAAGTTTTCAGAGGGGCAATTTTTTCACACAGAGTGTGGTGAGTGTCTGGAATAAGCTGCCAGAGGTAGTAGTAGAGGCGGGTACAATTTTATCTTTTAAAAAGCATTTAGATAGTTACATGGGCACGATGGGTATGGAGGGATATGGGCCAAATGCGGGCAATTGGGATTAGTTTAGCGGTTTTTTTTTAAAAAGGGCAGCGTGGGCAAGTTGGGCCGAAGGGCCTGTTTCCATGCTGTAAACCTCTATGACTCTATCTCAATGAGCCAATGAAAGACCTTTGAAGTGCAACCATTGTTGTAATATAGGAAATGGGGGCAGTTAATTTGTGCACAGCAAGGTTCCACAATCTGTAATGGGATAATAACCAGATAATCTCTCCTTTCTGTCATTGGCTGAAGGACAGATATTGGCCAGGCTACCTGGAATAACTCCCCTGCTCTTCTTTCAAATAGTATCATGCCATACTGTGCATCCACATGAGAGAGTAGATGTGGCCTAAGCTTAACATCTCATCCAAAAGTCTGCATCTTCAAAACTCTCTTTGTACTACATTGGAGTGTCAGCCTAGATTTTTGTGCTCAATGGAGAAAAGCAGGAGCTGCACTTGAAGCCGCAACCATCAGGTAAAAGAATGGTACCAACTGAGGTACAGCGTAAAGCACTCAAGCAGCCCCATATCTTTCAACATTTCTTTGAGCTGCAACATTTGGTTTGATAAAGAAAGCTACTTGTAGCACTGAAGCACCAGCCCATAACAGTGTTGTATTTCTATGTTTCTTTAATATAAACTTACAAATCTCACACAGGACTAGTGAACTCAATGTAGGTTTGATTTATCTGAAGATATGGTACGAAATTGCTGAACAGACAAATTTACTATAAAGACTCAACAGCTATTGTTAACAGGAAAGTACAGTTGCATTTCCTGCGCATCACATTCTGCTCTCTAAAATGAAAGCTCCTCTAAACAATGTTTGTTGGTCACATGGTTTACATTCTGCGTATTTACTCATTAGAATATCCTCTCTGAAAGCAATATCACAGCGTCCCTATTTTTTACCCAGGATAACACATTAAGAGTGAAAATACATAAATGTTAGGGTAGCTGCAAAAACTATCCCTTCCGTCACTTTACTGATGATCAAGAGTAGACTGATGATGTGGTAATTGATCAGGTTGGATTTGTCCTGTAGATGCCAGTGTTGGAGTCATATTGAAATAGCTTGGGAATGGGCACGGCAGGTTCTGGAGCATGAGGTTTCAGAATATTGTCAGAGTCCAGTGACTTCAACCATTTCTTGATAAAGCGTGGAGTGATTTCAGTTGGTTGAAGACTTGCATCTGTGATAATACGGACCACTGGAGGAGGTCGAGGTGAATCACCCACTCGGCACTTCTGGCTGGAGGTTGTTGCGAATGCTTCAACAACATTTGTTGCACTGATGTGCTGGGCTCCTCCATCATTGAGAATGGGGGTATTTGTGAAGCCTCTTCCTCCAGTGAGTTGCTTAATTGTCCATCACCGTTCATCACTGAACGTAGCAGGA
Organism: Mustelus asterias; assembly: GCF_964213995.1. NCBI lineage: Eukaryota > Metazoa > Chordata > Chondrichthyes > Carcharhiniformes > Triakidae > Mustelus > Mustelus asterias. Next base: position 74,922,862 of record NC_135819.1, read on the forward strand.
CTGCAGAGCTTAGACCTGATCTATTGGTTATGGAATTGCTTAGCTCTGTCTATCACTTGCTTCTTATGCTGTTTAGCATGCAAGTAGTCCTGTGTTGCTGTTTCACCAAATTGGCACCTTATTTATAGGTTTAGTTTAATTTACTTATTAGTGTCACAAGTAGGCTTACATGAACACTGCAATGAAGTTACTGTGAAAATCCCCCAGTTGCCACACTCCGGCACCTGTTCGGGTACACTGAGGAAGAATTTAGCACGGCCAATGCACCTAAGCAGGACGTCTTTCAGATTGTGGGAGGAAACCGGAGCATTCGGAGAATACCCACACAGACACGGGGAGAATGTGCAGACTTCGCACAGACAGTGACCCAAGCCGAGAATCGAACCCGGGTCCCTGGCGCTGTGAGCCAGCTGTGCTAACACTGTGCCACCGTGCCGCCCCATACTTCTTGTTTGGACACATCTTGCCTCCAGTCTTATCTCTGGAAACAGATTTCCTGCAAAGGTGAGCCCAATGCCCTATTACACTACATAACTTGCAAAGATCTTGGAGTGTGGGACAGCTTCATGATGGGTGAAGCAGACTGTACTTCCCACAGAGCTTGCTTTCTTTCTGCATCATGGCTTCTGCTGCTAATAAGACCATAAGACCAAAAGACATAGGAGCTAAATTAGGCCACTTGGCCTAATCAATCATGGCTGATATTTTTCTCATCCCCATTCTCCTGCCTTTTCCCCATAATAAGAAGTTTAACAACACCAGGTTAAAGTCCAACAGGTTTATTTGGTAGCAAAAGCCACACAAGCTTTCGGAGCTCTTAGCCCCTTCTTCAGGTGAGTGGGAATTCTGTTCACAAACAGAGCTTATAAAGACACAGACTCAATTTACATGAATAATGGTTGGAATGCAAATACTTACAACTAATCAAGTCTTTAAGAGACGAAACAATGTGAGTGGAGAGAGCATCAAGACAGGCTAAAAAGATGTGTATTGTCTCCAGACAAGACAGCCAGTGAAACTTTGCAGGTCCACGCAACTGTGGGAGTTACAAATAGTGTGACATGAACCCAATATCCCGGTTGAGGCCGTCCTTGTGTGTGCGGAACTTGGCTATCAGTTTCTGCTCAGCGACTCTGCGCTGTCGTGTGTCGTGAAGGCCGCCTTGGAGAACGCTTACCCGAATATCAGAGGCCGAATGTCCGTGACCGCTGAAGTGCTCCCCAACAGGAAGAGAACAGTCTTGCCTGGTGATTGTCGAACGGTGTTCATTCATCCGTTGTCGCAGCGTCTGCATAGTTTCCCCAATGTACCATGCCTCGGGACATCCTTTCTTGCAGCGTATCAGGTAGACAACGTTGGCCAAATTGCAAGAGTATGTACCGTGTACCTGGTGGATGGTGTTCTCACGTGAGATGATGGCATCTGTGTCGATGATCCGGCACGTCTTGCAGAGGTTGCTGTGGCAGGGTTGTGTGGTGTCATGGTCACTGTTCTCCTGAAGGCTGGGTAGTTTGCTGCGGACAATGGTCTGTTTGAGGTTGTGCGGTTGTTTGAAGGCAAGAAGTGGGGGTGTGGGGATGGCCTTGGCGAGATGTTCGTCTTCATCAATGACATGTTGAAGGCTCCGGAGGAGATGCCGTAGCTTCTCCGCTCCGGGGAAGTACTGGACAACGAAGGGTACTCTGTCCACTGTGTCCCGTGTTTGTCTTCTGAGGAGGTCGGTGCGGTTTTTCGCTGTGGCGCGTTGGAACTGTTGATCAATGAGTCTAGCGCCATATCCTGTTCTTATGAGGGCATCTTTCAGCGTCTGGAGGTGTCTGTTGCGATCCTCCTCATCCGAGCAGATCCTGTGTATACGGAGGGCTTGTCCGTAGGGGATGGCTTCTTTAACGTGTTTAGGGTGGGAGCTGGAGAAGTGGAGCATCATGAGGTTATCCGTGGGCTTGCGGTACAGTGAGGTGCTGAGGTGACCGTCCTTAATGGAGATGCGTGTGTCCAAGAATGCAACCGATTCCGGAGAGTAGTCTATGGTGAGCCTGATGGTGTCCCGAGGCATGGTACATTGGGGAAACTATGCAGACGCTGCGACAACGGATGAATGAACACCGCTCGACAATCACCAGGCAAGACTGTTCTCTTCCTGTTGGGGAGCACTTCAGCGGTCACGGGCATTCGGCCTCTGATATTCGGGTAAGCGTTCTCCAAGGCGGCCTTCGCGACACACGACAGCGCAGAGTCGCTGAGCAGAAACTGATAGCCAAGTTCCGCACACACGAGGACGGCCTCAACCGGGATATTGGGTTCATGTCACACTATTTGTAACTCCCACAGTTGCGTGGACCTGCAGAGTTTCACTGGCTGTCTTGTCCGGAGACAATACACATCTTTTTAGCCTGTCTTGATGCTCTCTCCACTCACATTGTTTCGTCTCTTAAAGACTTGATTAGTTGTAAGTATTTGCATTCCAACCATTATTCATGTAAATTGAGTCTGTGTCTTTATAAGCTCTGTTTGTGAACAGAATTCCCACTCACCTGAAGAAGGGGCTAAGAGCTCCGAAAGCTTGTGTGGTTTTTGCTACCAAATAAACCTGTTGGACTTTAACCTGGTGTTGTTAAACTTCTTACTGTGTTTACCCCAGTCCAACGCCGGCATCTCCACATCATTTTCCCCATAACCCCTGATCCCCTTATTAATCAAGAACCTATCTCTGGTTTAAAGACACTCAATGACCCGGGCTCCACGGCCTTCTGCGGCAAAGAGTTCCACAGATTCACCACTCAGCTGAAAAATTCCTCCTCATCTCTGTTTTAAAGTCTGCAGGGAGCAGTCAGAGGGCGGAGCAGAGCGTCACTGTGAGTATAAAACTAAATTACCGGCGAAGGTGATTGGTGGTTGCAGGTCACATTTGCATAAGTGCAGTCACTGTGACCAGAAGGTGGTTTGTGGAGGAGCTGCTGTGAAGGGACAGTTAAACCCCAAACACTACTTCAATGTTTCCCTCCCTCCCTCCTCCTCTAACCAAAAAAAATGTCGGCAGGAGGACCACAAGCAAGAGCGAGGTGAGTTGCAATTCTTTTATCCTTTTACCTGTATAAGGGCAATATGGCAGCTAGGGCAGTGGCATGCTCCTGCCAGATGTGGGCAATTAGGGAGCAATCTAGTCTCCCTGACAACTTTGTCTGCAGGAAGTGTGTCCAATTGCAGCTCCTCACAAACCGCATTGTTCGGTTGGAGCGGCAGGTGGATGCACTGCGGAGCATACAGGAGGCAGAGAGTGTGATAGACACTAGTTACAGGGAGGTTGTCACACCACAGGTTCAGACAGGTAGATGGGTGACTGCCAGGAGAGGCAGGCAGGTAGTGCAGGAGTCTCCTGTATCTATTCCCCTTTCAAACAGGTATACCATTTTGGATGCTGTTGAGGGGGATAGCCTGTCAGGGGGAGATACCAGCAGCAGCCAGGCCTGTGACACCACAGCTGGTTCTGCTGTGGGACAGGGTCGGGCAAAGAGCAAGCGAGCAGTAGGAATAGGGAACTCGCTAGTTAGAGGCACGGACAGGCGTTTCTATGGCCGCAATCGAGGCTCCAGGATGGTGTATTGCCTTTCTGGTGCCAGGGTCAAGGGCGTCTCTAAGCGATTGCAGGACATTCTTAAGGTGGAGGGTGAGCAGCCAGAGGTCGTTGTACGTGGATGCGGTGTTTTTCGATTTCCAAAAGGCGTTTGATAAGGCGCCTCACAAAAGGTTGCTGAAGAAGATTGCGTCACATGGAGTTGGGGGTAGGGTGTTAGCGTGGATTGGGGATTGGCTATCTGACAGGAAGCAGAGAGTCGGAATAAATGGGTGCTTTTCTGGTTGGTGGATGGTAACTAGTGGCGTGCCGCAGGGATCGGAACTGGGGCCTCAACTATTTACCATTTATATAGACGATCTGGAGGAGGGGACTGAGTGTAGGGTAACAAAGTTTGCAGACAACACAAAGATAAGTGGAAAAGTGAATCGTGTGGAGGGCGTAGAAGGTCTGCAGAGAGATTTGGACAGGCTGAGTGAGTGGGCGAGGATCTGGCAGATGGAGTATAACGTTAACAAATGCGAGGTTATTCACTTTGGAAGAAATAATAGCAAATTGGATTATTATCTAAATGGAAAGAAATTACAACATGCTGCTGTGCAGAGGGACCTGGGGGTCCTTGTGCATGAGACGCAAAAACCCAGTCTGCAGGTGCAACAGGTGATCAAGAAGGCAAATGGGATGTTGGCCTATATCGCAAGGGGGATAGAATATAAAAGCAGAGATGTCTTGCTGCATCTGTACAGGGCATTGGTGAGGTCGCAGCTGGAATACTGTGTGCAGTATTGGTCCCCTTATTTGCGGAAGGATATATTGGCCTTGGAGGGAGTGCAGAGAAGGTTCACCTGGTTGATACCAGAGATGAGGGGTGTTGATTATGAGGAGAGACTGAGCAGATTGGGTTTGTACTCGTTGGAATTTAGAAGGCTGAGGGGGGGATCTTATAGAGACCTATAAGATGATGAAGGGGCTGGATAGGGTAGAGGTGGAGAGATTCTTTCCACTTAGAAAGGAAACTAGAACTAGAGGGCACAGCCTCAAAATAAAGGGGGGTCGGTTTAGGACAGAGTTGAGGAGGAACTTCTTCTCTCAGAGGGTGGTGAATCTCTGGAATTCTCTGCCCATTGAAGTGGTGGAGGCTACCTCGTTGAATATGTTTAAATCACGGATCGATGGATTCCTGATCGGTAAGGGAATTAGGGGTTATAGGGATCAGGCGGGTAAGTGGAACTGATCCACTTCAGATCAGCCATGATCTTATTGAATGGCGGGGCAGGCTCAAGGGGCTAGATGGCCTACTCCTGCTCCTATTTCTTATGTTCTTGTGATTCACGCTGAAATATGGGGGGAGGGACCTAATCCCACCCGAGAAGCCGGCAGCACAGACTGGAACTATACTCATTGGAATTTAGAAGAATGAGGTGGGACCTTATAGAAAGATATAAGATTGAGAAGGGAATAGATAAAATAGAAGCAGGGAGGTTGTTTCCACTGGCGGGTGAAACCAAAACTAGGGGGCATTGCCTCAAAATAAGGGGGAGTAGATTTAGGACTGAGTTGAGGAGGAACTTCTTCACCCAAAGGGTTGTGAATCTGTGGAATTCCCTGCCCAGTGAAGCAGTTGAGGCTACCTCATTAAATGTTTTTAAGGCAAGAACAGATACATTTTTGAACAGTAAAGGAATTAAGGATTATGGTGAGCCGATGGGTAAGTGGAACTGAGTCCACGAAAAGATCAGCCATGATCTTTTTGAATGGCCGAGCGCACTTGAGGGGCCAGATGGCCCATTCCTGCTCCTAGTTCTTATTTTCTCATGTTCTTATGCTACAGCTTCTGAGATCACAGTTACACACCAGCCTGGCTCTGCCCTTACTCTATATTTAAGCATGAAGTGGCCGTACACCGTGGCATAGTGGTTAGCACTGCTGCCGGGAAGCCAAATTCAATTCCAACCTTGGGTGACTGTCTGTGTGGAGTTTGCACATTCTCTCCATGTCTGTGTGGCTTTCTTTCAGGTGCTCCGGTCTCCTCCCACAGTCCAAAGATGTGCAGGTTAGGTGGATTGGCCATGCTCGATTGCCCCTTAGTGTCCCAATACGTTTAGGTTAGGGGAATTCGTGGGGTAAATGCGTGGGGTTACGGGGATAGGTCAGGGAGGTGGGCCTGGTAGGATGCTCTGTCGGAGAGTTGGAACAGACTTGATGGGCCGAATGGCTTCTTGGCATTGTGTGGATTCTATGAATCTATGAAATTAACAGTCGGGATTCTACGGCACACCCCACGGTATGGTTTATCTGCCTTCTGACAATAAATTTAATTCATGAGCTTTGATCTATGTGGTTCAATACTGTACTGGACAACATATGTACCCACTGAAATATTTAAGTGCATATCTGTCTTGTCCTTTGAGTCCACAGAATCTAATTGCTGGCTATAATCAGTGGATTCAGGTATGAAAGATTTGCAGAGTAGAAAGAAAATACAGTTTGTCTACTCTTGCGTGAGTTTATCAGAACATAATTAATGTAGTATGACAGCTATGTGAGTTCTTTACCTTTTTTTTAAACACACATGATATTCAAAAGGATTTCTTTTTGTATGGAAGATTGCACAGAAAGTAAGATCCAGTTCTCCAGCAATTATTTTCTTTCTCATGAAAGCGGTGAACTGTTTCTCGAACTCTTCTTAAGTTTTACCAGAAGTGAGGCAAATTATCCTTTCCCATCCAATTATTCTAAATTGACGAATTGGAATTTAGGATTAAAGCGACTGTTGTCTCGAAACAGTCGTGGGTCTGGGAGAGTGAGGAAAATATGTGATTAGAATTAAGCTTTGTTCCCAGGCTGCTTTAGCTGAGAGCAAGAGATAGCGTTGGAAATTACCGCAGAGTAAATAAGTGTCATTGCAAAATTTAAATTCTCCAGCAGTTACAAGTCATTCTCTTCAACACTGTGTGGGAAGCTTTAATTACCAAAAGTTATTAATGCTTCAGGATGCTTCAGTAATTGCGCAGATTCAACCATATGTTAACATGTGTCACTCTTGCCATTCAACCACATTTGTGTTTCATCCAAGGCCCTCCTATGGCAGGCCAGGATGAATCAGGCGCTTTGGCCTACTTTGGTTCCTATCCTTCCAGACTACCAAGCCTAATCATAGAATCCCTACAGTGCAGGAGGAGGTCATTTGGCCCATCGAGTCTGCACCCACCACAATCCCACCCAGGCCCTATTCCCGTAACCCCACTTATTTACCCTGCTAATCCCCTGACACTAGGATTAATTTAGCATGGCTAATCAACCTAACCCCCACATCTTAGGACTGTGGGAGGAAACTGGAGCACCCGGAGGAAACCCACGCAGACACGGGGGGAATGTGCAAGCTCCACACAGACAGTCACCCGAGGCCAGAATTGAACTCGGGTCCCTGACACTGTGAGGCAGCAGTGCTAACCACTGTGCCACCATGCCACCCCATCTCTTTAAATGTCCACTTAAACAAATGGACCAGACATCATCTCAACAACTCATTTGAAAGATGTTAGCACAGTCAGCTTGCACAACAGTATTTTTAAAAAACCATTCTTTACGGCGGCACACTGGTTAGCACTGCTGCCTCGCAATGCCAGGGACCTTGGGTTCGATTCCGTCCTGGGGTGACTGTTTGTGTGTAGTTTGCATGTTCTCCCCGTGTCAGCGTGAGTTTCCTCCAGGTGCTCCGGTTTCCTCCCACAGTCCAAAGGCATAGGCTGAGAGATGATGGATTTAAAACTGAGATGAGGAGGAACTACTTCACGCAGAGGGTGGTGAATTTGAGGAACTCGCTGCCCCATAGCGCGGTGGAATCTGAATCACCAAATGGTTTCAAGAAGGAGATAGATATATTTCTGATAAAATAAACTGGTTTAAAGGATATGGGGAACAGGTGGGGAGGTGGATTTGAGACCAGGGAGAGATCAGCCATTGTTTGATTGAATGGCGTAGCAGGTTCGAAGGGCTGAATTACCTACTCCTGCTCCTAATTCCTATGTCCCTATGTGCAGGTTCGGTGGTTTGACCATGCTAAATTGCCCCTTCGTGTCCCAGCACGTGTAGGGTAGGGGCATTAGTGGGGTAAATATGTGGGGTTACAGGGTTAGTGTCTGGGTAGGATACTCTATTGGAGAGTCAGTGCAGACCCGATGGGCCGAATGGACTCCTTCTGCACTTTAGGGATTTTACGATTTGACTGTCATGTAAAGGGGAACATCCTGATTATTCCCAGCTGGAGTCACTGTTTGTGCGGAGTCTGCATGTTCTCCCCGTGTCTGTGTGGGTTTTCTCCGGGTGTTCTGGTTTCATCCTGGTTAGGTGCATTGACCATGCTAAATTCTCCCTCAGTGCACCCGAACAGGCGCTGGAGTGTGGCGACTAGGGGATTTTCACAGTAACTCCATTGCAGTGTTAATGTAAGCCGACTTGTGACACTAATAAATAAGCTTTAAACTTTACCAGTAATTCCTGCTCTTACGGCATATGTAGAACATTCTCCATTTGTATAGTTTGACCCTTACCTCATATCGGACGCAGTTGGAACCAGTTATTTGGTTTAGAAAATAAATGCCCCATTTAGCAGCTACGTAATGAGAATACACCAGATGTTTATACACAATACACCAGATGTTTCCATTAGTAGGAGATGCTAGTATCCAAGGGCACAGCCTCAGAGTAAAGGGACAATCCTTTAGATCCGAGATGAGGAGGAATTTCTTCAGCCAGAGGGTGGTGAATCTATGGAATTGATTGCCGCAGAGGAGGCCAGGTCACTGAGTGTACTTAAGGCAGAGAAAGCTCAGCTCCTGATTGGTAAGGGATCAAAGGTTACGGGAAAAAGGCAGGAGAATGGAGTTGAGAAACATATCAGCTGTGATTGAATGATGGAGCAGACTCGATAGGCCAAATGGCTTAGTTCTGCTCCTATATCGTATGTTCTGATGTGCAACGCATATCTGTTGCTGGGCAAGAGCTCAAATAAGAATTTGAGAAACATTCCCCCCACCTCTTTCATGGCCTGTAGGCGGACTTGAGGAACATTATAAACCAGCCTGCAATGGCTTCAACGAGGTCCATGAGTTGGGCCTGCTGGAATATGAGCTCCCTAATTGAGGCCTGCTAAGGCTGCCCAGTCAGGGAACTCTACAGAGACATATCATGTGGAGTGTCTGGATCACCGGCACTCGGGGTGAATACCCTACTGGGAAGTACTTGCTTGAGAATTGTAACCCATTGTAAATAAATCAGTTTGGTGAAGGGACGTCGGTCGGCCTCTCAGAAGTTATTTCACAACCATTATGCAGTATGGACAATATGCAGTAACAATGTGCCTTCACACTTCGACTGGGCAGTATTTAACACATATGAGGGAATTCATATTGCCTTAAAAAAGAAAAGGTTTTGCTTATATGTTTAAAATGAAGACTATCTGGGATATGGGATATAGCATTACTGGCAGGCATGCCAACTGTGTTACTTTCAAATGGAAATAATGAATATCATTCTATAATTTAATCCTTTATTTTCTTTCTACATATCATTGCTCAAGCACTCAGTGCTGTTGGCATCAGTCCTCTGAGTGAATTGTTCAACCAAGTTCCCATTGTCCCAGTGGGAATTTGGAGTTACAACATCTCGGCACTCTACACCAGCATCCCCCACGAGGATGGCATTGCTGCAACGGCCTCAGTACTCAATGCCGTCAACTGCCAGTTTCCAGATGCAATTTTACAACTCATCCGCTTCATCCTGGACCACAATATCTTCACCTTCAACAACCAGTTTTTCATCCAGACACACGGAACAGCCATGGGGACAAAATTCGCACCTCAATATGCCAACATCTTCATGCACAGGTTCGAACAAGACTTCTTCACTGCACAGGACCTTCAACAGATGCTATACACTAGATACATCGATGACATTTTCTTCCTTTGGAGTCATGGTGAGCAATCACTGAAACAACTATATGATGACATCAACAAGTTCCATCCCACCATCAGACTCACCATGGACTACTCTCCGGAATCGGTTGCATTCTTGGACACAAGCATCTCCATTAAGGACGGTCACCTCAGCACCTCACTGTACCGCAAACCCACGGATAACCTCATGATGCTCCACTTCTCCAGCTTCCACCCTAAACACGTAAAAGAAGCCATCCCCTATGGACAAGCCCTCCGAATACACAGGATCTGCTCGGATGAGGAGGATCGCAACAGACACCTCCAGACGCTGAAAGATGCCCTCATAAGAACAGGATATGGCGCTCGACTCATCGATCAACAGTTCTGATGCGCCACAGCGAAAAACCGCACCGACCTCCTCAGAAGACAAACACAGGACACGGTGGACAGAGTACCCTTCGTTGTCCAGTACTTCCCCGGAGCGGAGAAGCTACGGCATCTCCTCCGGAGCCTTCAACATGTCATTGATGAAGACGAACATCTCGCCAAGGCCATCCCCACACCCCCACTTCTTGCCTTCAAACAACCACGCAACCTCAAACAGACCATTGTCCGCAGCAAACTACCCAGCCTTCAGGAGAACAGTGACCATGACACCACACAACCCTGCCACAGCAACCTCTGCAAGACGTGCCGGATCATCGACACGGATGCCATCATCTCACGTGAGAACACCATCTACCAGGTACACGGTACTTACTCTTGCAACTCGGCCAACGTTGTCTACCTGATACGCTGCAGGAAAGGATGTCCCGAGGCATGGTACATTGGGGAAACCATGCAGACGCTACGACAACGGATGAATGAACACTGCTCGACAATCACCAGGCAAGACTGTTCTCTTCCTGTGGGGGAGCACTTCAGCAGTCACGGGCATTCAGCCTTGGATCTTCAGGTAAGCGTTCTCCAAGGCGGCCTTCACGACACACGACAGCGCAGAGTCGCTGAGCAGAAACTGATAGCCAAGTTCCGCACACATGAGGATGGCCTAAACCGGGATGTTGGATTTATGTCACATTATCAGTAACCCCCACAGCTTGCCTCCTGATCTTGCAGAATCTTACTAGCTGTTCTGTCTGGAGACAATACACATCTCTTTAACCTGTGTTTAATGTTCCCTCCACCCTCATTATCTGTACCTTTAAGACCTGGCTGGCTGTAGAGATTTGCATTCTAATTAGTATTCTGTAACTTGATGTTGTGTCTCTGTGCTCTGTTGGAGAACAGATTTTCACTCCATCTGACGAAGGGGCAGCGCTCCGAAAGCTTATGGTATTTGCTACCAAATAAATCTGTTGGACTTTAACCTGATGTTGTGAGACTTCTTACTGTTACAATAAGATGGCAGAGTTGGTGTCTCCAATAAAGGAAATCAAACGTAAGAAAGGCTCTTCATCTAAACCTGTCTGTGATCGTGTCACATTGGGAGGAAATGGAAGAAGGAGTGGAACGAAGGAAGCATAGTGGAAGACGTGCCCCTATCTACATCAATGGGGATGAAGTGAAAATGGTTGAGAGCTTCAGGTTTCTAGGTGTCCAGATCACCAACAACCTGTCCTGGATCCTCCATGCTCATGCTATAGTTAAGAAAGCCCACCAACACCTCTACTTTCTCAGGAGGCTAAGGAAATTTGGCTAAGGAAATTTGGCTAAGGAAATTCGGCTACGACTCTCTCTAATTTTTATAGATACACCATAGAAAGCATCCGATCCGGATGCATCACAGCTTGATGTGGCTTCTGCTTTGACCAAGACCACAAGAAATTACAATGGGTTGTGAATGTAGCCCAGTCCATTACGCAAACCAGCCTCCCATCCATCGACTGTCTACACTTCCCGCTACCTCAGGAAGGCAGCCAGCATAATCAAGGACCCCACGCACCCTGGGCATACTCTCTTCCACTTTCTTCCATCGGGAAAAAGATACAAAAGTCTGAAAACACACACCAACCAACTCAAGAATAGTTTCTTCCCTGCTGCCATCAGACTTTTGAATGGCCCTATCATATATTAAGCTGATCCTTCTCTTCACCCTACCTGTAACTGCAACACTATATCCTGCATCCTATCCTTTCCTTCCCCCTATGTACTCTATGAACGGCATGTTTTGACTGTGTAGTGCGCAAGAAACTTTTCACTGTATCCCAATACATGTGACAATAGTAAATCAAATCACATCCAATATTTGGAACGAGTTATTGAGCTGGACTTTTGGAAATTTCTAACTGACACTTTTTACACCTTAGTAAATTATTGGAAATGCAATTCGCAAAAAAACTGCCCACTGTAAGTTGTAAAACATGAAGAAAGTAATCCCGATAAGACAGTGTTCCCAATAGATTTGCACACATTCACATTCTAGCACTAATCCAACCATTTCTGTGATGCCACTCTGATTTGTTATTCCAACCAGCTGTGGAGTAGGAAGTAAACCCTGTACTTAAATCGAAACCAGTAAAAGTGACAGCAGATTATTAGCATTCAACAACAACACAATAGACAATTGTAAAGAACATGATCGAGGACAAGAGCAATTGGCAACATAAAATAAGATGCATTTAATGCAACACTGCTATTAAACACTCACAGCAACATCTGCGGTTCAAATACATTTTGACATCCTTGGGTTTCAGTGCGAAAGAACGTACGTTAAATTGCTCCATAAAGTCTTTATTAGTATTCTTGAAATTATAGAAGTTTTTAATAACTACATTTCCATCTCTTTGTGCAGGGGATGGGAAAAGAGGGAAAGTTCTTAAGCAATAAATTAAGAGCAAAAGTACTCCATTAGTGAGCTGGATGCTAGGAAGTTTTACAAGGACTGGAGTCTATAGTTTATTATTCCACTATTGACATGAAGTTACGTTTGAAACGTTCTGCCCCTTTAGACCGCATAATCTAATTGTTAGTTACCAAGAGGGGAGATGGTGGCATAGCAGTAATGTTGCTCAACTTGTAATCCAGGGGCTCAAGGTAATACATTGGGGATGTGGGTTCAAATGACATCATGGCAACTAGAATTTGATTCATAAAAATCTGGAACATAAAGGTAGTGTTAAGGAATGATGTCCATGAAGCTATCATTGATTGTCATAAAAACCTATCTGGTTCACTCCTGCCCTTTAGGGAAGGAAACCTGCCATTGTGCGGGTGGCACAGTGGCACAGTGCTTCGCACCGCTGCCTCACAGAGACCGGGGTTCAATATCCGACCTTGTATGAATGTCTGTGTGGAGTTTCCTCCAGATGCTCCGGTTTCTTCCCACAGTGCAAGGATGTGCAGGTTAGGTGGATTGGCCATAATCAATGCGTAGGTTTATGGGGATGGGAGCTGGGGGTCTAGGTCGAACGCCCTTTTGAAGGGTTGGTGCAGACTCGATGGGCCAAAAGGCCTCATGCTGCACTGTAGGGATTCTATGGTTCTATCTCCTCCTTGAATATCTCTAATGATCCTTACTGGCCCACATGTGACTCCTGGCCCACAGGTTGATTCTTAACCTCTGAAATGACCTAGCCATCCGCTTGGTTCCAGGGCAACAGAAGCTGACCTTGCCAGTGATGCCCCGCATCCCATGAAAGAATAGAAAAAAGTACACTCTGACATCAATTAGAAGTGAATTAGTGAAAGAAGGCAGTAGATTGGAAATGCATGACTCCAGGTCAGAAGCAACTTGTTGGTAATGTTGCTCAAAGCACAAATGTAGTTTTCCTGAGGGAGAATGTGCACACTTCATGTGGGCTGTTGATTTCTCCGACTTTGATATGGCAGCTATTAAACTCAATGATGAGTCTCTGCAAGTCATTCACTGAGCACATCAAAAGAATATGTACTTTATGATTCATGCTTGCAGTAATAAAGATACTGGCACCCAAATAAGATTTTACTTCAAGTGTTAATGTGCTTGCTGAAAATCTAATAACTGATCCTCCCTGACAGATAGATATGTGATCTAAGGACTGAATCTACCTCTGGGCCCAGGGAAGACTGATATGTGCAATTCCGTGGCTCAAAAATGGCACAGGTTGGTTGGGGCTCACCATGAAGCTTGTGAGCCTTGCTGGAGCCGTGACGAGTGTGGGTGCCAGGGCAAGATAGTTAGAAAGCCCACTTTGGTTCTCAAATAGAGTGTCCCAACTCCCAACAGAGTTCAAAACCCATAAAAAAATGTCCTAACCTCCCCCACTCCCTAGCCATTCCTATGCCAGCCCAAACCCCCTCATACTATCCATGCCACCCTGTGCCATCTCTATGCCCCCTCAAGGGTCCTCAACAGCCATTCACTAAGTATGTTATTGGTCTAATCCTCAGATTCCATGCACTATGAAGGAAAGCTATTATACATTCCGTGGGAAAATAATATCCCTCTCACATTCTAATAAAAGCCTCCATATCATTGAAATAAAGAAAAATGCATTCCGCCATGTGAAAAAAAAACTTGGATTACATGTAATCCTATTAGCTAGCCTTGGAGGAGATGCCAGAGGACTGGAGAATTGTGAATGTTACACCCTTGTTCCAAAAAAGGTTGGAAGGATGGCCTCAGTACAGACCAGTCAGTTTAACATCAGTAGTGGGCAAGCTTTGAGAAACAATTATTTGGGATAGAATTAGTTGTCACATGAAAAAATGTGGGATGATTAGGAAGAACCAGCACAGATTTCTCAAGGGGAAATTGCGTTTAACTAACATGCTGGAATTTTTTGAGGAGGTAACAGAAAGGGTCAATGAGGGTAATGCTGTTGATGTGGTGTACATGGACCTACAGAAGGCATTTGATACAGTGGCACTTGTGAGAAAAGTTATAACTCATAGAATAAAAGGGACAGTAGCAACATGGATACGAAATTGGCTGAATAATAGGAAGCAGAGTGTAATGGTTAATGGATAGTTTTTGGGCTGGAGAAATGATTATGGTTGTGTTCCACATGGGTTGACATGAGGATCCTTGTGTTTCTTGATGCATATTAATGGTCTAGATCTTAGTGTGCAGGGGACAATTTCAAAGTGTGTGGATGATACAAAACTTAGAAGTATTTTAAATTGTGAAAAGGACAGTGACAAGTTGGTGGAGTGGGTCGATAGGTGGCAGATGAAGTTCAATGCGGAGAAGTGTGAGGTGATGCATTTTGGTCGGAAGAATTTGGAGGGACAATATAAAATAAGAGGTAAAATTCTAAAAGTGGCGTAGGAGCAGAGGGACCTGGGTTTATAAGTGCATAGATTATTGATGGTAGCAGTGTAGGTGAAGAGAGCAGTATAAAGTATATCGCTTTATTAATTTAGAATAATGGGATTTTCGTGGAGATTGCAAGGACAATTAAAAATGGCGGACAGATTGGGGATCCGGAAGTTGTGCCACATTTCTTACATATTGACTTTCTGCCAGTAGTGGGAGGGAAAAGGCAAGTGAATGGCACTGAGCTAAATGGCCTCCCTCTGCGCTGTGTCAAAAGACCAGTGATCATACCTGGTATTGCAATTTCTTAAAACTGTCATTTATTCACAGATGCATGGAAGAGCTATCATGTTGAAACTCAATTACACTTGAAACTCAGCCAAGCATTGATAATGGCCACAATTGTTCAAACAATAGATTTCTCTCAGGCAAGGAAAGAATAAAACTCAATTTCAAAGAAGAATATCTGTCAATCAATATGAGAGAGCAGGCAGTTAGATATTTTTCAAGTGTCACAATCAGTATATTTTTTAATCAGCCAGAACCATTTAAATCATTATGGAAATAAATTACAACACAACCTGACCGGACACTACACTTCTTTCACTGCATTTTGGTCGTTCTCCATTGAAAATGCATTGTAATGCATGTGGACACGATGTAAGGGTCAAATTATCTTTAAAGGACAGATCCCTGTAATAATTAACGCATCAAAAACTCATCTACATTACAATGTAGCACCTTGTAGTAATATTTGAAGGTGTGAAACTATTTTACGCTTAACTTTCAGAATGTTCCAGATTTCTGAGCTGGCTTTCCATTTTGTTCACAAAGTCTCAAACCTGGTTTGCCTTTAGGGAGCTACCAAAACCCTACACCACCAGATAAAAATGGTATGACCTTATCAAAGCAAACAGACATATATATGTAACCAAACATCAAAGAGAGATAATGCTTTAATAACCTCTTAGAGCTGTCAATCAAACTGTGGACTTAAAATACCCCTCTGAGATTATTGTAAATCGTGGCAAGTAGATGAGCATTGATAATGATATAATGTAAGGACTTGGAGTAATGCTAACAAACAGTTAGTGTAATTGCTTGAACAGATTTTTTTCAACTCTCGCTGACACAGGCGTGCTTTTTTATTTAAAGGGCTAAGATTTTAAGTAACTTGACAGTTCTACATAAATTATTTGCCCTTCACAAACATTCATGTCTCCTCCATAAATTTGTGACTCCCACACCACAGTCTTGTTGGCCTGCTCGGTCATTTGAGTCATAAGGAGAGGCTGGATAGACTGCGGCTTTTTTTCCCTGGAGCGTAGGAAGCTGAGGGGTGATCTTATAGAGGTCTGTAAAATAACGAAGGGCATAGATAAGGTAAATAGTCAACATCTTTTCCTAAAGGTAGGGGAATCTAAAACTAGAGGGCATAGGTTTGAGGTGAGAGGGGAAAGATACAAAAGGGTCCAGAGGATGAATTTTCTCACTCAGAATGTGGTAAGTCTCTGGAACGAGCTGCCAGAGTCAGTAGTAGAGGCGGGTACAATTTTGATTTTAAAAAGCAATTAGACAGTTACATGGGTAAGATGGGTATAGAGGGATATGGGCCAAACACGGGCAATTGGGACTGGCTTAGTGGGGTAAAAACTGGGTGGCATGGACAAGTTGGGCCGAAGGGCCTGTTTCCATGCTGTAACCTCTATGACTCATTGCTTGTACTCAGGGCTGAGTTCCAACGGTCCAGCTGGGCTCAGGTGTCCTTAATGTGTGAGTCAGACCCTGCTCCCCCTACTGGCAAAACGTAGATCTGTCAGAAATGGGGCTTCCGGGTCCCCAAACTGTCCGCCATTTTTAATGGTCCTTGCAATCTCCACTAAAGTCCCGCCTATTATCCTAAATTACTGTGAAAATCTACATTTGTTAAGCTGTAGTTAAAAAAAAAAACCTCATTATTTTCTCTACATTCCTCTCACACCTGCTCAGGAGGTGTTATACCCCATAATTTATGCCTGAATTATCTAAATAAGGCTTGCTGACACATTCAACCCATCTTCATTATGTCTCGCTTCACGCTATGGTTTTGTAGGGGAAAAAAAACAACAAAACAAATGACTCCTGAAGATACACAAATGAGTCCTGCAAACTGAGACTTAGCAATTACAGTCGTCATTGCAAATCTGAGTGTAACAAGATTTATCATAGACAAGACAAGATTCTCATTCTCTTGCTCAGTAGATTTATACATGGCAAGGTGCTAGACATCTAATAAAGAGCTGTTGCACCTCAACAATAATGGTTAATATTCAAATTTTGTATTTACACTGCACCCAGACAAGATCAGGAAGGGGGATTGGACAGAAGAAGAAATTTAATAACCATTTGCAATTTAAGGCCTGTCATTCTCTGCAAAATTAAATCCTCTGCTTATAAAAACTTTCAGAGAGGGCTCATTGCCAAAGCACTGGAACTACACAACCTTTAAATACCAATGGATTATTCTCGTCAATCATATTGAGCGCTGACACAACATACTCTCCCTTGAAGCCAGCCAGCAAGGGTAATTTCTCCTGCAAGCAGCTCAGTCAGCATGCTTAGAAATTCAGGAAGAATAAAAAGCAATAAAATGAACCATGGCAAACAAACATTAGTGACAAGCTGCAGATGAGGCATTATAGTCGGCTTCTGGGATTCTCGGCTTAAATTAACAATAGAGGTGGCATAACATGAATGACCGAGGGGAATAATAACTCCCGTTGTAACAGTGGTGGCCAATGGATGCTGTGCACTCAAGGTGACAGTGATTGGTAAAGGCAGTTGGCTTTACCTGGGTTAAATGTCTTAAACATTTAATTGGTGGTAGATATTCCAAAAAAAGTTATCTTGATTTTTTATTGGTGATTAGGAGAATGAGGGGTGCCCTTGTTGGGGTGTATAAAACCATGAGGGGCATAGATAGGATGAACAAACACAGAATGGGATTTTATGGCCTCGCTCAACCTGAGACCGGAATGTTACGTCCGTGGTCAACGGACCTTCCCATTGTCCGCCCCTCGCCCGCTCCGAATCCTGCGGCGGGCGGGGCGGTAGAATTCCGGCGATTGTCTTTTTCCCAGGGAAGGGGAATTGAAAACCAGACGGCATGGGTTTAAGGTGAGAGGGGAAAGATTTTAATCGGGACCTGAGGGGCAACTTCTTCATGCAGAAGATGGTGAGTATCGGCAATGAGCAGCCAGAGAAAGTGGTTGAGGCAGGTTCCATGGCAACATTTAAAAAGCATTTGGGTAAGTACATGGATAGGAAAGGATTCGAGGGATATGGGCCAAACGCAGGCAATTGGGACTAACTGGGAGGGCACCATGGTCGGCTTGGACCAATTGAGCCCAAGAGCCTGTTTCTGTGTTGTATTGCTCCAGGACTCCATGGGCGGGATTTTACGGCCTTGCTCATCCTGAAACCGTAAGATCCCACCCGAGGTCAATGGACTTTTCCATTGTCCGCCCCTCGCCCGCTCTGATTGTCATCGCAGGCGGGGCGGTAAAATTCCGGCCTATGACTCTAAGTCCTTCAGGATTTTATCTACATTGACGGATCTATACCAAAGGAGTGGTTGTGGCTGTTAAGATATTGGCCGGATTTCAAAGTAAAAGGTTACATTTTCAGTGCACAGTAGCCTAAAGCCCCTTCCTTTCAAGGGAAACCTTGAAGCCATAAAATATGATGAAGACCCAAGCTGAAATGCCAGTACAGTCACAGAGACAGAAGGGCCAAGCTTCGGGCAAAAATTGATATGGCACCGAGGATTCTAGACCGAGGATACTAACAGCAAGAAAGGTGCTTGGCCCCATATTCCAATCATACTAATGAAATGGATGCACCGATTTGTGTTTTGCCCACTTCCAATAGAACCAGCATTGGCAGCTTATAAATCACACCCAACAAAGAGGCAGACAAACCTGTTGTCAACAGTTTGAACAAGGAAAGTGGATGAGGTGGAGGGCTGTTGTAGGCTGCAAAGAGATATAGATAGGATGCAGAGCTGGGCTGAAAAATGGCAAATGGAGTTTAACCCTGACAAATGTGAGGTGATTCATTTTGGTAGGACAAATTTAAATGTGGATTACAGGGTCAAAGGTAGGGTTCTGAAGAATGTGGAGGAACAGAGAGATCTTGGGGTTCATATTCATAGATCTCTGAAGATTGCCACTCAAGTGGATAGAGCCGTGAAGAAGGCCTATAGTGTGTTGGCGTTCATTAACAGGGGGTTTGAGTTTAAGAGCCGTGGGGTTATGCTGCAACTGTACAGGACCTTGGTGAGACCACATTTGGAATACTGTGTGCAGTTCTGGTCACCTCACTACAAGAAGGATGTGGAGACACTGGAAAGAGTGCAAAGGAGATTTACCAGGATGCTGCCTGGTTTGGAGGGTAGGTCTTATGAGGAAAGGTTGAGGGAACTTGGGCTTTTCTCTTTGGAGCGGAGGAGGTTGAGAGGAGACTTGATAGAGGTTTATAAGATGATGAGGGGGATAGATAGAGTGAACGTTCAAAGACTATTTCCTCGGGTGAATGGAGTGGTAACTAGGGGGCATAACTATAGGGTTCATGGTGGGAGATATAGGAAGGATGTCCGAGGTAGGTTTTTTACTCAGAGAGTGGTTGGGGCGTGGAATGGACTGCCTGCAGGGATAGTGGAGTCAGAAGCTATTGGATAGGCACATGGAGTACTTCGGGATGATAGGGAGGAAATAGCTTGATCTGGGTTTCAGACAAAGCTCGGCACAACACCGTGGGCCGAAGGGCCTATGTGCTGTACTGTTCTATGTTCTATGAAAGGAGGAAAGCAGAAATTTAACATTATATTTAAGCCACATAGAAAAAGAAAAATAAAGATTGGGAAGAATAGATGGGATTAAGAGAGAGAAGTAAAAGAGGCAGACAGAAAAGGTTTTTAAAATAGCAAAAATCTCCAACATTAATTTTTGAAGGAATGAGATTCCAAACTTGTAAATTGAATTTTTCAGAAAAGTTACTTAACAATAATTATCATGGTTTTAAAATTTTACTTTGTCCTGAATGGGACCACTTTAGATTTTATCTGGCAATTTGGTAGGGAACGATATGGAAAAAAAAACTCTCTCTTCATGCCGCCACATCAATTTGAATATGAGCTGTTTTGTAAAGGACTGTTATATCACACCTTGTGCAGTACCAGGTTTCGCTGACAGCAACTTCCAAATTTTGGCCTTGAAATAAAGTTTATTTATTAGTGTCACAAGTAGGTTTACATTCACACTGCAATGAAGTTACTGTGAAAATTCCCTAGTCGCCACACTCCAGCATCTGTTTGGGTACACTGAGGGAGGATTTAGCATGGCCCAACCAGCACGTCTTTCAGACTGTGGGAGGAAACTGGAGCACCTGGAGGAAACCCACGCACACACAAGGAAGACATGCAAACTTCACACAGACAGTGATCCAAGCCGGGAATCGAACTCAGTGTTGTACCTGTTAATTCTCAGATACTTTCGACCAGTTTCCTTACTCCAAGGTTTTACCCCGGTGCCCTGATTTGCAAGATGGACAAAGGACAAACACAAGTAAAGGTTCAACAAGTTTATTAATAACAACACTATTAACCCTTAAATTACCCACATAAAGCAAGATACCCCAAATTCAAGTATACTACCCACAAAGATGGCTTGGTTAAACTGCAGGCTCGATTCTCTGAGTCCCTGTGGTCCATCTTCACGAAGGTGAGTCTCGATGGCAGCTTCTTCCTTCCTTCCTTCTCTGGTCAGTTTTCTGAATGGTCAAGGCCATCTCCCCTGTCGAGTCTTTGCTCCTGTGTGTCTGAAAGTGTGTCCCTTCATCCCCCAGCCGGCTTGCCTTTCCAGAAACTTCTCTGGCTTCCGGCCAATGAGGTCCCAGGAGGGGGTTTCTTGATGTCTACCTGACAGGACACCAGGGTCCGCCCCCAGGTGTCCCGTCTCCCAGGAACTTTCGGTGACGGAAAGTCTGGCCCGATCTGGGCTTCTAACAATAGGCTGGTGCATTTCAATGAGGTGCAATGATCTCCTGCTAAGTATCAGTAGAGCGTAATGACCTTTGATGGGTGGTTGATGGGTCAGGCTCAGACGCGTTTGACAATTGGCCTGCCTGAGGTTTGATTGTGTTTGATTTTAATATGCCCAATTCTTTAATTTAGGATATCCAATTTTATCAGCCTTAAAACTAGGCCCTGTTTATATCACCACACCAGGTTACTGGCACTGTGAGGCAGCAGCGCTAACCGCTGTGCCATCCTGTGTACAACCGGATGCTTTACTCCATCATAATGAAGAATGCTGTTAGCCTCACCATCACTGTCCATGTAAAATCCAGGCCTTGATTTTAATGACATCTTAATGAGCTACTCTATACTGATCAGTGTCGTGTAATGGCACAGTCATATTAAGATGTTGTAGTGCCGAGTGTATTGAATGGAAAGTTGGATCAAATGTGTTAAATGCATAAAACTGAAAGACTTCAATCATTTTAAGTATTACTACCTCCAGAAGTGTACAGTTTCCAACAGTTTTATTCTGAAAGGCATTCTTTATTGACACTTCAGCAAAATGTGACAATTATTTGTCCATGTTATATCTATAGGAGGTCCTAAATTGGTTTAAAAATGGAGTACACTTATTCATGAGAACTGGGGAAAGAAAAATCAATTTGCGCTCAAAAGTGCACATTAAAGCGATAATAAAATATACTGAGACAAGGTAGAACAGGCCCAGCAGCACAGTTAAAACTCTTTTTAGTGCTCTTGCCTAGACTTTTAGAAATTATTTCCTTTAACACCAACACGGTTGAAATAGTGTTCACACAATATTAAGGTTTGCAATTGTGATTGCACCTCACTAAGGAATAATATGGAGAGGCAGTGGCGTAATGGTATTATCACTGGACTAATAATCCACAGACCCAGGATAATGCTTGTGGTGAACCATCGTTGGTTCCCACTAGATAGTACTGAGCCAGGGTCTGGCCAGTACTACAAGTATGTATATATGTTGCTGTTGGGGTTAGGGATGGGTTGTTCTACTTGTTGCTGTTGGGGTTAGGGTGGGGCTGTTACACCTTGTATTATAGTTATTGTGGTACATCCCAGTCGGGCTCCGCCTCCTGGGAGAGGTATAAAGGTCTCTGCTCTGTCTGGGACCCCTCAGTCTGGGATCGTGTATATAATTAGTAGCTGCCTTGTTACAGCAAATAAAAGCCTTTATTTCCTGAGCATCAAGCCTCGTGTGTGATAACGCGCATCAATGCTCTGGGAACCCAGGTTCAAATCCCACCACGGCAGAATATATACACCCAATGATGTTGTGGTCAGGTGACCCATAATCTCCAGGATTGTTGCAGAAATATTGATACCTTTTCGTGAACATGGGTAAAATCTCAAAATATGGAAGCCAAGTTTAAACCCAGCCAGATTCCACATTTGCAAACAGCAGGGCTGGAACAGCAGTGAGGCTTTGGACAATCAATTTCCCATCAAAGCCAGACAGACCTTTTTGATTTGATTTATTATTGTCACATGTATTAACATACAGTGAAAAGTATTGTTTCTTGCGCGCTCTGCAGACAAAGCATACCATTCATAGAGAAGGAAATGAGAAGGAAATGCAGAATGTAGTGTTACAGTCATAGCTCGGGTGCAGAGAAAAATCAACTTAATGCAAGGTAGGTCCATTCAAAAGTCTGACAGCAGCAGGGAAGAAGCTGTTCTTGAGTCGGCTGGTACGTGACCTCAGACTTTTGTATCTTTTTCCCAAAGGAAGAAGGTGGAAGAGAGAATGTCCGGGGTGCGTGGGGTCCTTGATTATGCTGGCTGCTTTGCTGAGGCAGCAGGAAGTATAGACAGAGTCAATGGATGGGAGGCTGGATTGCGTGATGGATTAGGCTGCATTCATGACCTTTTGTAGTTGAACTTTGTTAGAAGAATGCTACGCAGATTTGGTGGTCCCCAGCTCAGTAAGAGGCCGGGGCATAATGTGACATGGACTGGACACAGGGGCATGAAGGAAGGAACCTGGAGGCCCTGCTCTCTCTCTTTGTCCTTTTGCACTTTCTTCAATGGCGTCTCCAGGTAGCATCTTAGACTGGCAACACAGCATCTCCCGCTCCTTGTACCTCGCGGTGAGCATCATCAGACTGACATGGCCCCGAAAGATTACCTGGTGAGAGGATCCAAAGACCAGAAGCAGCCCTAGACAAGAGGAGAAGCTCAAATTGATGACTGTAGATTCTGAAACATTCGCCAACATTCAAAGGCTGAGGAACAGCCTGTTCCAGCCTCACCGAATGGATATTGATGTGGAGATGCCGGTGTTGGACTGGGCTAAACAGAGTAAGAAGTCTCACAACACCAGGTTAAAGTCCAACAGGTTTATTTGGTAGCACGAGCGTTCGGAGCGCTCCCCCTTCATCAGGTGAGTCATCGGGTCATCAAGTGACTCACCTGATAAAGGAACGGTGCTCCGAAAGCTCGTGATACCAAATAAACCTGTTGGTCTTTAACCTGGTGTCGTGAGACTACTTACTGAATGGATATTACCAGCCTTTTTCAGACAAACAGTTCAAATATGGTGATAAGGGTGGTGGTAAGGATAGGGGGCAACGAAGCCTCGGAAGTGTATGTTAGAAGTAGATAGCTAGTGTAGATTTGAGACTGTTTACTTTGAGATTTAAGGCTGACGAGTCTTGTGAAGAGACTGAATATTGTTTTTCCTTGATAAAGTGTTCAATAACGTTATGTTGGACCTTCAGCTGACCCTTCTCCCCGTGGTCTATCTCACTGTGTAATGCACCTGAGTTACTGCAAACTGGTCAAGATTAGCCGGGGTACGTTTACCCACCTTTTTGTTTTTCACTTTCCAACAATGTACTTACATCAAACCCTGGGGTTTTTCACTCTGCCCTGGGGTTTTTCACTCTCCCCTGGGGTTTTTCACTCTGGGTTTTCGCCTCTCCCTGGAGATCACATGGTCTGGAATGGGGGGGTGGGGGTGAGTTAATAGGTTGTAATGAACAAAGCATCGTAGCTGTGAGGGACAGCTCGGTGGATAGGATATTGGTATGTAGATAGGCTGGAAAATTGGGCGGGGATCCTGGATTCAGGATTCAATCCTGGACCGGGGAGCGGCGCGGGCTTGGAGGGCCGAAGGGCCTGTTCCTGTGCTGTATTGTTCTTTGTTCTTTGTTCTTTGTTCTTTGTTCAAAGTTAGTCACAATTGTAATGTCGGAAACACGGCCCTATTCTGTCCACAGCAAAGTCAAACAAAATCAAGACAGAGATGAGGAGGAAATATTTCCTCTCAGAGGGTCGTGAGTCTTTGGAATTCTCTTCCTCAAAGGCCGCGGAGGCAGAACCTTTGAATATTTTTAAGGCAGAGCGAGATAGAACATAGAACATAGAACATTACAGCGCAGAACAGGCCCTTCGGCCCACGATGTTGCACCGACCAGTTAAAAAAAAAACTGTGACCCTCCAACCTAAACCAATTTCTTTTCGTCCATGAACCTATCTACGGATCTCTTAAACGCCCCCAAACTAGGCGCATTTACTACTGATGCTGGCAGGGCATTCCAATCCCTCACCACCCTCTGGGTAAAGAACCTACCCCTGACATCGGTTCTATAACTACCCCCCCTCAATTTAAAGCCATGCCCCCTCGTGCTGGATTTCTCCATCAGAGGAAAAAGGCTATCACTATCCACCCTATCTAAACCTCTAATCATCTTATATGTTTCAATAAGATCCCCTCTTAGCCGCCGCCTTTCCAGCGAAAACAATCCCAAATCCCTCAGCCTCTCCTCATAGGATCTCCCCTCCATACCAGGCAACATCCTGGTAAACCTCCTCTGCACCCTCTCCAAAGCCTCCACATCCTTCCTGTAATGTGGGGACCAGAACTGCACACAGTACTCCAAGTGCGGCCGCACCAGAGTTGTGTACAGTTGCAACACAACGCTACGACTCCTAAATTCAATCCCCCTACCAATAAACGCCAAGACACCATATGCCTTCTTAACAACCTTATCTACTTGATTCCCAACTTTCAGGGATCTATGCACACATACACCTAGATCCCTCTGCTCCTCCACACTATTCAAAGTCCTCCCGTTAGCCCTATACTCAACACATCTGTTATTCCTACCAAAGTGAATTACCTCACACTTCTCCGCATTAAACTCCATCCGCCACCTCTCGGCCCAACTTTGCAACCTGTCTAAGTCTTCCTGCAAACTACGACACCCTTCCTCACTGTCTACCACACCACCGACTTTGGTGTCATCAGCAAATTTGCTAATCCACCCAACTATACCCTCATCCAGATCATTAATAAATATTACAAACAGCAGTGGCCCCAAAACAGATCTCTGAGGTACACCACTTGTAACCGCACTCCATGATGAATATTTACTATCAACCACCACCCTCTGTTTCCTATCCGCTAGCCAATTCCTGATCCAATTTCCTAGATCACCCCCAATCCCATACATCTGCATTTTCTGCAGAAGCCTACCATGGTGAACCTTATCAAACGCCTTACTAAAATCCATATATACCACGTCCACTGCCTTGCCCCCATCCACCTCCTTGGTCACTTTCTCAAAAAACTCAATAAGGTTAGTAAGGCACGACCTACCTGCCACAAAACCATGCTGACTATCACCTATCAATTCATTACTCTCCAAATAACTATAAATCCTATCCCTTATAATTTTTTCCAACATCTTGCCGACAACAGAAGTGAGACTCACCGGTCTATAATTCCCGGGGAAGTCTCTGTTCCCCTTCTTAAACAATGGGACAACATTCGCTAACCTCCAATCTTCTGGTACTATACCAGAGGCCAACGACGACCTGAAGATCAGAGCCAGAGGCTCTGCAATCACTTCTCTTGCCTCCCAGAGAATCCTTGGATAAATCCCATCCGGACCAGGGGATTTATCTATTTTCAGACCCTCCAGAATATCCTGCACATCCTCCTTATCAACTGTAATACTGTCTATTCTACTCCCCTGCAACCCAGTGTCCTCCTCAGCTATATTCATGTCCCCTTGCGTGAACACCGAAGAGAAATATTGGTTCAATGCTTCACCAATCTCCTCCGGTTCCACACATAACTTCCCTCTGCCATCTATAACTGGCCCTAAACTTGCCCTAACCAACCTTCTGTTCGTGACATACCTATAGAATGCCTTAGGATTCTCTTTAACCCTATCCGCCAAAGTCTTCTCATGTCCCCTTTTAGCCCTTCTAAGCTCGCTCTTCAACTCCCTCTTAGCCAATCTAAAGCTTTCTAGTGCACTACCCGAGTGCTCACGTCTCATCCGAACATAAGCCTCCTTTTTCTTTTTAACCAACAAAGAAACTTTTTTGGTACACCACGGTTCCCTAGCCCTACCAATTCCTCCTTGCCTGACAGGGACATACCTATCACAGACTCGCAGTAGCTGCTCCTTGAAAAAACTCCACATGTCGGACGTTCCCAGTCCCTGTAATCTCCTAGTCCAACCTATGTTTCCTAATTCTCTCCTAATAGCCTCATAATTACCCTTCCCCCAGCTAAAACCACTGGCCCGAGGTTCATGCCTATCCCTTTCCATCACTAAGGTGAACGTAACCGAATTGTGGTCACTATCACCAAAATGCACACCAACTTCCAAGTCTAGCACCTGGTCTGGCTCATTTCCCAGCACCAGATCCAATATAGCCTCACCTCTAGTTGGCCTGTCTACATACTGAGTCAAAAAACCTTCCTGCACGCTTTGAACAAAAACTGACCCCTCTAACGAGCTAGAGCTATAACAATTCCAGTCAATATTAGTCAAGTTAAAATCCCCCATAACAATTGCCCTATTACTTTCACTCCTAAGCAGGATAGATCATTGATTAACAAGGGGATCAAAGGTCAGCAGCAGGTAAGAATGTGGGGTTGACGGTGCAATCAGATATGATCTTGTTGAATGGCAGAGCAGGCCCGAGACACTGAGTGGCCGATCCCTGCTCCTAAATTGTATGCTCATATGTAAACAAACAGCAACAAAATAAAGGAGAAGTTAATTCGATTTAAGGTTGGTTGAGGATTAAATGAGGCTACAACACCAGTCAAACTCACCCACTCTTCTTTGAATAATTCCATGTGACCTTTTACACCCACGGGTGAGCCCAGACGGAACCTCAGTTTGATAACTTATCTAAAAGATATTTAATACTACAACTACCCTGTACTATATTAATTTATATTAGCCTGAACTCAACCTAATGTTCAGGCATAAATTGTTTTCCAAAGGAGCAGGCAGATTTAGTTCCTTGTACTAATAGTCTCATGAGAGTAGATTATACCTTTCACCCTTCTTTGATTAATCATTGCTGCAAAGACACCAATTACTGGCACAACCAAAGGAAAAACCTATAGAGAGAAAGATTGATCAAAATATCTCTGCAAAAGAAGAATCAGCTCCAAAGGAAAAACATGTCAGTTGAAACATTACAAGGCTGATGAAGTTGAATCAATGCAGAATAAAATATGGAAGTGTGAAAGCTCCTCCCTCACGAAAGAGTTTGTGAAGGAAGTGAACCGTGCCTTGATATAATACCTTCCTCATCCAACGAAAATCCTTGAAGCAGTTTGACAAAGGAATTTGCTGTGTGAAGCATAACCATTACATAGACAAATATAGCAACCGTTCCATTCCCACACCATCCCTCGAAAGCAGCAAAGGAAAATGCTTTTTGTGTCGACCATGGCTCGGTGAGCAGAACTCTGGCCTCTGAGTCATAACGTTGTGAGTTAAGTCCTACAGCCAGACTTGAGCACAGGAATCAAGGCTCAGGCTCCAGTGCCGTACTGAGGGAGTGCTGTACAGTTGGGGCTGCTGTGATGTCATCTTTCAGACACCAAGTTCCTGTCCGCCCCCTCAGCTGGATGATGTAGAAGATCCAATTGGCATGGGTGGCTCAGTGGCACAATGGTTAGCACTGCTGCCTCACAGCACCATGGACCCGGGTTCGATTCCAGTCTTGGATGATTGTCTCTGTGGCGTTTGTACGTTCTCCCTGTGTCTGCATGGATTTCTTCCAGGTGCTCTGGTTTCCACCCACAGTCCAAGGATGTGCAAGTTAGGTGGACTGGCCATGCTAAATTGTCCCTCAGGCCAAAGTCTTATCACCCTTCACGCCGGCGGGATTTTCCCAACTCATTGCAGTGAATGGAGATTTGGCTGGGCACCAAATTCTCCAACCTCACTGCAGCAGGCGAGTGGTGTGAACAGCCAGTAAGATCACGCCCTTAGTATCCCAAAATGTGTAGTAGGTGAGGGGGATTAGCGGGATAGGTGTGTGAAGTTACGGGATAGGGCAGAGGGTGGGCCTGGGTAAGATGCTCTGTCGGAGAGTCAGTGCAGACTCAATGAGCCAAATGGCTTTCTTCTGCACTGTAGGGATTCAATGATTCTATTTTGTTGAAACACCGGGGATTTTGCCTCTGTGTCCTGAGTGATAATTCACCCACAAACAATATCACCAGGAGAGATTATCTAGTTGTTATCAAAGTGTTGCTTGTGGAAGATTATAGTGTTTTCCACATTAAAACAGTAATTTCTCTCCAAAACTACTACGCCTCTACTTTCTCAGAAGGCTAAGGAAATTTGGCATGTCAGCTATGACTCTCACCAACCTTTACAGATGCACCATAGAAAGCATTCTTCCTGGTTGTATCACAGCTTGGTATGGCTCCTGCTCTGCCCAAGACCGCAAGGAACTACAAAAGGTTGTGAATGTAGCCCAATCCACCATGCAAACCAGCCTCCCATACATTGACTCTGTCTACACTTCCCGCTGCCTCGGCAAAGCAGCCAGCATAATTAAGGATCCCACGCATCCAGGACATTCTCTCTTCCATCTTTTTCCATCGGGAAAAAGATACAAAAGTCTGAGGTCACATACCAACCGACTCAAGAACAGCTTCTTCCCTGCTGCTGTCAGACTTTTGAATGGATTTACCTTGCATTAAGTTGGTCTTTCTCTACACCCTAGCTATGACTGTAACACTACATTCTGCACTCTCTCATTTCCTTCTCTATGAACGGTATGCTTTGTCTGTATAGCGCACAAGAAACAGTACCTTTCACTGTATGTTAATACATGTGACAATAGTAAATCAAATCAAATCAAAAATCAAATCATTAGTTGTAACCCTGTGCGGTATTGTGCGCTCGTGAAAGGTGCAATATAAATGCAAGTGTTATATTCTTCTTATTTTTTCCTTCCATAGCATAGGTTATGAGTGAAAAATCATAGCCAAGGTAACAGAATAATTTCCTGCTCTTTGAAGATTGTCATGGTACCTTCAAAGAATGCCTGAATTAGCAGACACAATCTTGGTTTAACACCGCATCCAATGCTATGATAATCACCTTATTCTCTTTACTTCAAGAGTAGACCAATAAATTAGAGTTGTTTCTGCTGTGAGCTTAAAGCTTAAAGTTTTAAAGTTTATTTACAAGTGTCACAAGCAGGCTTACATTAACACTGCAATGAAGTTACTATGAAAATCCCCTCGTCGCCGCACTCTGGTGCCTATTCGGGCACACTGAGGGAGAATTTAGCATGGCCAATGCACCTAACCAGCACGTCTTGCCGACTGTGAGAGGAAACCGGAGCGCCCGGAGGAAACCCACGCAGACATGGGGAGAACGTGCAAACTCCACACAGAGTCTACGATAGAATAATTAAACCTTAAGTACAATTGTAGTGTTCAATTGTTCTGTGTTTGATTATGTCAGCCAGTTTACTATTGATGCTCACTCTGCTTGATTCGTTAAGCCTGAGTGTGGACTCAGAGTAAAGCAATCAAATTGGAAAGTATGGAAGCCAGAGCGTTAAATATGGAGCAGACATTTTAAAGCATTGTGGACAAAACCTATTACTTACATTGAAATTAGTCATCGTATAGAGTAGAATACAGCAATCATGCAGAAGGAGACCATTCAACCCATTAAGTCTGCACCAACTCAGCAAACAAGCATCTGAACCAGGCCCACCACCCCATCCCATCCCCGCAACCCCAGACATTTACCCCAGGTATTTAATCTACCTAACGTACCCATCTTGGGACATTAAGCATTTAGGACGGCCAGTCGACCTAAGATGAACATCCTTGGACTGTGGGAGAAAACCGAAGCAACCAGAGGAAACCCACGCAGATATGGGGAGAGCATGAAAACTCCACACAGACAGTAACCCAAGGCCAGAATTGAATCTGGGTCGCTGGCGCTGTGAGGCAGCAGTGCTAACTTCTGCGCCACCATGCCATCTCTCTGTCTGAACTTATAGATGGGATAATTTGATAGCAAGACCGTGAAGTGAGATGGAGATGGGAGTCAGGTGATTGCTGAGGGGAAGAAATAACAAAAGGAAAGGTCTGTGGCAAGCCTAAAGTTGGGGAGATTAAATGGCAAAAGGGATGATGGTGCAAGACAAAAAGATATCGAAAACTAAATTAGACCATAAGACATAGGAGCAGAATTAGGCCACTCAGCCCATCGAGTCTGCTCTGCCATTCAATCATGGCTAATTTTTTTCTCATCCCCATTTTCCTGCCTTTTCCCCATAACGCTTGATCCCCTTATCAATCAAGAACCTATCTATCTCTGTCTTAAAGACACTCAATGACCTGGCCTCCACAGCCTTCTGCGGCAAAGAGTTCCACAGATTCACCACTCTCTGGCTGAAGAAATTCCTCCTCATCTCTCTTTTAAAGGATCGTCCCTTTAGCCTGAGGTTGTGCCCTCTGGTTCTAGTTTTTCCTACTCGTGGAAACATCCTCTCCACGTCCACTCTATCCAGGCTCACAGTATCCTGTAAGTTTCAGTACGATCCCCCCTCATCCTTCTGTACTATCAGAAAACTTTACAATAAAAAAAAAGGCCTTTCAGCCCAACAGGAATTTATTGGTACTTATGCATCACACAAGCCTCCTACCACCTTGCTTCATCTCAGCCAATCAGTATCCTCCTACTATTTTCTCTATCATATATTTACATAATATCCCATTAAATTCAGCTATTTGCCTCTGATTTTCTTGTGTATTTTATTCATTTGTGGGACATGGGCATCACTGGCTGGTCAGCATTTATTGCCCATCCCTAGTTGCCCTTGTTCAGAGGGCAGTTGCGAGTCAACCACATTGCTATAACTCTGGAGCCACATGTAGGCCAGACCAGGTAAGGACGGCAGATTTCCTTCCCTAAAGGACATTAGTGAACCAGATGGGTTTTTCCGACAATCGACAATGGTTTCATGGTCATCAGTAGATTCTTAATTCCAGATATTTTTAATATTGAATTCAAATTCCACCATCTGCCGTGGCGGGATTTGAACCCAGAATGTCCCCAGAACATTCGTTGACTTTCTGGATTAATAGGCTAGCGATTATACCACCAGGCCATCGCCTCCCCTCATTCTGTGTGACAGTGTGCTTCATTGCCTGAATGCTTTGGGACATATTGTGACCATGAAAGCTGCTATATAAATGCGGGTCTTGCTTTCTCAAGTGAGTTCCAACTTTGCGCCATTCTTCCCCTGAATTCCTTACTGCATTTATTGTGATTATCTTGTATCCATGGCCTTCAATGTTGGGCTCCAGCCCAACTGGATGCAACGGTGAAAACGCGGCTGATTGCAATATGCAGCACACCCATTGACATCTGGACAAGAAGGAAAGACAAAATCAAACTCAAATTCTAAACTGAGCAGGCATTTTACCAGCAGAGTCATTGAGGTAGCTAGTTTTATTGTATAATTTATGTTGCAGATGATTTCTTCAATGAAGTGCATAGATTTGAAAGGATTTGAGAGTGTTTTTTAATAGAGCTACATTATATTTCTGACACTGAGCCTATCTACAAAAGGTCATAGCGGATACATTGCTGAAACAAATCTTATTTTATCGTGATAAGAATCAACTTAAAAAGCTCGTGGAACAAATTCACAAAGGGCACTTGCTAGATTAGCTCAGGGATGCATTGCATGTAAGACACTTTGTCACCCTAAGTATTCAATTAACCAATTAACAACGCCTCCTGGATTGGTTTAAACTTTATATAGATTGGAATCTCGTGTTTGTCAGAGCAGTGGGAAACTGAAGAACAAGACATTTGCAGCATCTATGAATCAAAGTGAGTTGACTTCACATCCTGGATTTCCTCCATCACAAAATGTGCAACAAATGACCAGCTGAAATCATCAGGAGGCAGGTTCAAAACATTTGAGAGGCATTAAAAGCAAAAGGGTTACAGTACGGCTAAAGCGGAGGGGAGAGGGATAAAAGCCCACTGAACGGTGGGAATGGAGGCAGTCGTCAACAAGTTGGGACAATCATCACCCACTGTGATGACTTCAGCCCCAGGCTAATGAGGTTGGCTTGCTAGAGTATGAACTATCTGATGAGTCCTAATTGGTGGTTAAATCAGGGAGCCTCATGCTCCCTATTTAAAGCAGGTGTGTCAGACTCCCAGCCTGCATTCAGCAGGGAGCAACTGGAAAGCTGGCAGTGTACAGATGTATGATGTAAATAAAGTAACTTGGTGACAGGACTTATGCCTCCGTGGAGTTATTACACCCACCAAAAATGCAAAGAGACTTCTTTTATAAATCAGAAGAATGTTTTGTTGCACTGATGAAATAAAACTCCACCTCTTGGAAGGAAAAGGATAATAGGCACATGGGATCTCCATCACATCCACATTTCCCCAGAATCACAGGCCAGCCCAGGTTAGACGATGGGGGGTGCAATTTTGTCACTTCACCCTGCCCATCAATAGGGGGGCAAGCTGGTAAAATTGGATGAGAGGCGGGAAATCAGGTTCGCACCCGATCTTCCTGGTACCGGACATCAGCCTCCCGCCCACTCCCGGCAAGAGGCTGAATATATTATTTAAATACATGTTAAAAACCCCATTTAAATGCAATTGACTCGCCCAGAACGAGGCTCCGTCCGGGCTTTGTGGCCTCGCCAGGAGAGGTTCTCTGTGGCAAGGATCACATATGATCCCCACGAATGGGGAGGGCAAGGGGCGTGCCCCTTGGGCAGTGCAAGCCTGGGGTGGGGCCTGAAGGGCGCGGGGTCTCTGCGGGACTGAAGGGGGCAGGGTCTACGGGGGGGGGGGGCCAGGACCTGAAGCGGAGGGGTTAGGCCGGGGCGGTCGATCGGGTGGGGGAGGGGGCCAGCTGCAACTCTGCATCACAATTGTTGGGGGGAGGGGGCCCCACTATCACTCTGCATCGTGATTGGTTAGGGGGAGAGGGGGCCCCTGCTGCCACCTTGCATTATGATCGGTGAGGGGCGTAGGTGTTTCCCCGCTGCCATGTTGCAGGCAAGCAGTGGGGTGGGGGGGGAGGTGGGGGTGATTGGCCTGAACAGCGGGGGGTGTTGGGGGCAATATTTTCAGGCAGTTTGGGGCTCGTGATCAGCTGAAGGCCGCTGCGATAGCTGGGGGAGGGCGGGGGGGGGGGGGGGGGGGGGTGGGCCAAGGCTGGCTGTAGCAGCTTAGACCCAGTAAGAAGTCTCACAACACCAGGTTAAAGTCCAACAGGTTTATTTGGTAGCAAATACCATAAGCTTTCGGAGCACTGCCCCTTCGTCAGATGGAGTGGAAATGTGCTCTCAAACAGTGCATGACAGGTCTCTGCAGGTCTCTGCTGGTTGTAAGTGCGCATGCCTGCAGATGCACAATAGCGCCCTCTGCTGCTACTCCAGGCTTGCTGGTGATTTAAGCCTCACCCCTTCCCCTACAGGCAAGGAATGGGTTTAGCCCATTTTTCCACGCACTAAGTGCATAAAATTCTGGTTTTGAATGAGTCCAAAAAATAGCTGAGAAACTCTCCCATTTCCCCGCCCGTCCTGGACTGAGAATTTTTTCCAGCCCCCATAGGCTGGAACTCTCCAATCTCACACGCCCTTCTACTGCTGCCAGTGAGAATGGAGAATTTGGCTTTTAACCAAATTTCCATTCACAACAGCAGGACCAGATAATCCTAGCCACGGGCAAGGTCAGACAATTGGATCATATTAGCCATTCCTCCACTATTATTGGATCGAAATCCTGGAATTCCCTACCTGACAGCACTGTGGGGGCACTTTTTTCACCTAATGGACTGGAGCAATTCAATAACAAAAGTCACCATTATCTTCTCAAGGGCAGCTGAACAGGCAATAATATTGGTCTCACCATTGAAGCCCAAATCCGAGGAAAGGATAATTTGAAAAAAAAATGGTTTCTCTCAACATTGGGATCCCAGCAGCCTCACATGTTCTAATTTATTGATTTTTCTTTATGGAAGTAATTCTGTCGTCCATACCTGGTTTGGCCTACATGTGACTCCAGACCCACGGCAATGTGGTTGACTCTGAAATGGCCTCAGCAAGCCACTCAGTTCATGGGCAATTAAGAATGAGCAACAAATGCTGGCCCAGCCTGTGACGCCCACATCCAATGAAGAAATACAAAATTTCAATTAGATTTCTGTTCTTTATATTTGCACTCTTTAATACTTCCATGAGATGTGGGTGTGGTTGGCAAGGCCAGTATTTTTCATCCATTCCTAATTGCCCAGGAACTGAGTTCAGAGGGCAGTTAAGAGTCAACCAGGTTGCTGCAGGTCTGGAGTCACATGTAGGCCAGACCGGGTATGGATGGCAGATTTCCTTCCCCAAAGGGGACATTCGTGAACCAGATGGATTTTTACAGTTTTTGATGATAGTTTTATGGTGAGTTTTTCACCATCACAGATCCACCACCAGCTGCATAATTCCAGATATTTATTAATAGAATTCAAATTTCATGGCTGGCATGATGGGAGTCAAACCCTTGCCCCAGAGCACTCACCCGTTACTAGAACTTCACCGTTTCCCTTCACCATCTTCCCCTTCCTGTCACCATCCATTTTCGTAAGCAGACCACAGATCCTCTACAACCTGCAGAATACTTTAAGCTGCCTAATATCTACTTGAATGAGATGTGGCAATTGGTGTCGAGGCAGGCATTTTTTGCCCATTTCTAATTGCCCTTGAATGGAGTGCAGAGGGCAGTTAAGAGTCAGCCACATTGTTGTGGCTCTGGACTCTCTTTGTGATAATAATCAGACTCAAAGGTCACAATGCAGAGTCAAAACTGTACTGAAATGTGCCACCATGTGACTCTCCTCTCTCCAAAAATATACCTTCTCTTATCAAACTGAGCTCTAATCAACAGATCTCTTTAGTTATATTAATCAAGTACATGGGGTGGCACGGTGGCACAATGGTTAGCATTGCTGCCTCACAATGCCAGGAATCTGGGTTCAATTCCTGCCTTGGGTGACGGTCTGTGTGGAGTCTGCACATTCTCCCCGTGTCTGCGTGAGTTTCCTCCGGGTGCTCTGGTTTTCTCCCACAATACAAAGATGTGCCGATTAGGTGGATTGGCCATGCTAAATTGCTCCTTCGTGTCAGGGGGATTAGCAGGGCGGATGCATGGAGTTATGGAGACTGGGTGGGACTGTTGTCAGTGTGGACTCAATGGACCAAATGGCCTCTTTCTGCACTGTGGGGATGCTATGATTCTATGAACAGCATAAAACAGTGAATCTGACTCCATTATTTTTCTGGTACATATATACAATTTATTTTTACTTTTTAAAAAAAGCTCACTTTTAAAAAAAACAATCCAGCGTTCCATTGGTTGTCCCAATCTCTAATAAAGACCTTTTCTGATTGTTATGTTGTGGCTGTTATGGCGTCATCAGGAGATTTCAGACTCTGTTCGGGACAAAAGGTATTTATTGATAAGAGAAAGCTGGTACAGGAAGGTTGCACTCTAGGCTGCCCTGGAGCAGAGATCCAGTCCTTGTGCTTACAACATGGCTTCCAGATGATTCTGCTTGATGGAGGACTCCACCTTTGGTGTGAACACTCACTCTCAGTTTTCATTGGTCCCTCAAGTCAGGTGACTCACATCTGTTGTTCTTCTTAAAGGACCAGATGCCACATGCACAACACCAATTGCGTACAGCAAGTCCAGTAGAAGGTCATTGGAGTTATCGAGTAAGTGACCTGCTTGTCAAATAGTACTATAGCCCATCAATGACATCATCTGATACCCAAAAAAGCCTGTCAGTCAAAACCATAACTCCACACCTGACCTGATACTTTGTGGCACAATAGATTAGGACTATCCCTGTGGACCTGTCTATACAAAGGATACCAAACTGTGAGCTCCCTGTTTAATATTAAACAGATGGCCATACTTGAACTATCCTGGGTTATCAAATTCCAACTTTAGTGGAGGTAGTTGATGAATTCAGTGGCCAGCTAACTCTATAAACCAAACCTGCCCACAACACAAACCACCCCCATTGCCTTCCACGTGAAAACTGCTGTGTTCAGATGCAGGAGTTAACAGTGGTTAGCACTGCTGCCTCATAGCGCCAGGGACCTGGGTTTGATTACGGCCTTGGGTGACTGTGTGGAGATTGCACGTTCTCTCCGTGTCTGCATTGGCTTCCTCCGGGTTCTCTGGTTTCCTCCTACAGTCCTACAGTCCAAAGATGTGTAGGGACTGGCCATGCCAAATTGCCCCTTAGTGTTCTAAAAAGTTCTAAGCACTTTGATAGGAAGAATAGAGGCGTAGACTATTTTCTAAATTGGGAAAGGCTTTGGAAATCTGAAGCACAAAGGGACTTGGGAGCCCTGGTTCAGGGCTCTCTTAAGGTTAACATGCAGGTTCAGTTGGCAGTAAGGAAGGCAAATGCAATGTTAGCATTCATTTCTAGAGGGCTAGAATACAAGAGCAGGGATGCACTGCTGAGGCTGTATGAGACTCTGGTCAGACCCCATTTGAAATATTGTGAGCAGCTTTGGGCCCCATACCTAAGGAAAGATGTGCTGGCCTCGGAGGGGGTCCAGAGGAGGTTCACAAGAGTGATCCCAGGAATGAAGGGTTTGTCATATGAGGAGCGGTTGAGGAGTCTGGATCGAGACTCGAAGTAGTTTAGAAGGATGAGGGGGGGATCTAATTGAAACTTACAGATTACTGAGAGGCCTGTGGGCCGATGGGCCGAATGACCTAGTTCTGCTGTTATATCTTATGGTCTTTTGATTCGATGGGCCTACTTCTGCACGGTAGAGATTCTATGATTTCTATGCATTTGCAGCATTTGTTATGATAGACAGCCTCTCTGTCAATGCAATTATCCCAGCTTTAAGGAGGATATGGACAGATTACTGAGATGGTCAAACGTGTGGCAGGTATGATAATGTGTAAAGTATGAAGTGATGCACTTTGAGAGGAATAGCATGGAGAGACAGTATCATTAAACTGGTATAAAAGCAAAGTGTTAACTCTGTTTTCTGTTCGCGAATACTACCAGACCTGTCCTTATTATAATTTCATTGATACTATTGTGAAGGTGTGCATAAACAGAGTGCCCTTCGATGCATACTAACAGTTCTTTGGAAGTGGTGGGGTAAACAGGTGAGGTCGATTCCGGCACTGTGTGTATACCTGCACCACGTGGACTGTAGCTGCTCAACAAGGTAGCTCGTCACCACCAGATTCCCAACATCAATGAGGAAGGGGGCAATCAATAAAAGGGCAAAAGGGCAGCGCGGTGGCACCGCTGCCTCACAGGGACCCGGGTTCAATTCCCAGCTTGGGTCACTGTCTGTGAGGAGTCTACACATTCTCCCCGTGTCTGCATGGGTTTCCTCTGAGTGCTCCGGTTTCCTCCCACAGTCCAAAAGACATGCTGGTTAGGGTGCATTGGCCATGCAAAATGCTCGCTCAGTGTACCCGAACAGGCGCCGGAGTGTGGCGACTAGGGGATTTTCACAGCAACTTCATTGCAGTGTTAATGTATGCCTACTTGTGACACTAATAAAAAAAACTTTAAATGCTCACTTAGCGAGCAATGTTCTGTACCCTGTGAACAAATGACTTTGTAATTAGGAGTTTTGAATTCAAGGAATTCAGACTAAACCTTGACAAATTGCTGTAGCTTAAACCTCAGCTGAAGTACTGTGCGCAATTATAGATACCACACTATAGGGATGATATCAAGGCCTTGAAAAGATTACAGAGGAGGTTTACTAGGATGAAGGGCTTCAGTTATGTGAAAATATTAGAAGCCAGGGTAATTCTCCTTAGAACAGAGAAGGTTAAGGGGAGACCTAATAGAAGTGTTTGAAATGATTTGTGGCTTTTAGAGGGCAAAAAGGAGAAATAGTTTCTTCTGCTAAGTAGGTCAGCGATCAGAGGTTTAAAATAACCTGCGAAAGCACTACAAGAGAAATTAGGAGAATTTTTTCCACCTGGAGGGCTGTTAAGTTCTGGAAAACAGCCTGGTGGAAACAAATTTTATAGGGACTTTCAAAAGATACTTGAAGGGCACATGTACTTGAAGACAACTGAATTTCCAGGGTTATCGAGTCATTTACAACATACGAGGAGGCCATTCTGTCCATCCAGTGTATGTTTGCTCCCCACAGATCAACCCAGTTGATCCCACTCGACCCCACTCAGCTCTGTAGCTTTGCAAATTTATTTAATTCATGTGCCAATTTAATTTCAAAATTTTGTATTGTTTCCGCATCCACCACCCTCGCGGGCACTGATTTGAAGGTCGTTACTATCCTCTGGCCGGAATTTCCTGATATTCTTTCGAAGTGTTGGCCCCGGCGACAAAACTGGAGATAATCCCACCGGTGCTGTTGGCGGGAAAAGTGGTTGTGTATTCAGCCTCTTTAACAAAACTGTGTTTTCATGAGTTTCACGCTGCACCCAAGGTGGCCTGACTTTGATCTGTTTGACCCACTGTGACTTAATGGTTGCAATCAGTGGCGCTCACCATTCAAATGCCTCCCCTAAATTAGTTCCAAGTCAAAAGAGCATGGGCGGGAGGGGGTCAGCGGGGGATGGAAGAGGAGGGGAGGGGGGTTTAGGGGGATGGGCATGGATGGTGGCCAGGCAGACAGCACCATGCTTCACCAAGGGAGCCCTCAGCCAACTTCTGGATGGGGTGCAGTAGAGATACCCTCTCCCTTCGATCAAGCAGACAACCTGACAGCAATGTGACCAATTCCTCAACAGCATGGATAAGTTGGGCTGAAGGGCTTGTTTCCATGCTGTAAACATTTATGTAAACCTCTATAACTTCTGCAACTCCTCCTGGGAGGCTGTGGCCGCAATAGTGAGTTTTAAAAAATTATTTCATGGGGCACAGCTGTTGCTGGCTGGCCAGCGTTTATTGTCCATCCCTAGTTGCCCAAGGACAGTTGAGAGTCAACCACATTGCTGTGGCTCTGGAGTCACATGTAGGCCAGACCTGGTACGTATGGCAGATTTCCTTTCCTGAAGGACGTTAGTGAACCAGATGGGTTTTTCTGACAATCGACAATGATTTCAAGGTCATCAGTAGATTCTTAATTTCAGATACTTTTTATTCAATTCAAATTCCACCATCTGCCGTGGTGGGATTCGAACCCGGATCCCCAGAACATTGGCTGAGTTTCTGGATTAATAGTCCACTCCCACTCTCCTCCAGTTGCCACTCTAGAAGGACGTGCACTTGGCGGAGAAATGGCCCAGTAAGGGATACCCGAAAAGCGTTACCACGCACACCAGCCGCCAGACCCCTTGAGACCCGGAGGTCCAAAGCAGTGAAGCTAAGGACTGTGAATAACACCCACCCACCTCAATATGCTGAGACACAGGGCCCGATTTTACCATTTTCATTCTAAGTGCTGAATCTGGGCGTAATGCAGATCCGACTTAGAAATCTGTTCTCAGGCGCCCCCATACGCACTCTGCCTGAAAAAAAATCTCCAGTCCCATTCATGCTGTGGGCGGGGCTTCGCGTGACTGAAACGATCGGAGCTCTGAACTGCGCATGCACAGTTGGAAAAAAATTTGAAAAAGCGCGCCGCGTCAGATCGCCCCCGGGTCGCAGAAAGCAGAGAATGCGGCCTGGGAGTGAAAGGCAGGAGCCATGGCCCCCACAGACATCACTGTCCCCCTTATCCACCCCCCCCTCCGGCTTCCAACACACATGACGGTCCCCCTTATCCACCACCCCACTACCCAGACCGAACGCCACCCCTGCCCCCCTCCCCACCCCCACCGATCGCCTGCAAGATGGCAGCGGACCCCCCTGCCCCCCCCCCCACACCCCCACCAGAGATCCATCTGACCACCCCGCCCCCCACCAGAGATCCATCTGCCCCCGCCCCGCCCCCAGTGATCGGGCCTCCCTCCCCCCCCCCCCCCCCCACCCACCCCCCCCCCAACCCCCAGAGAATGGTCTGGCCTCACTCACCACCCCCCCTCCCCCCACAGAGGAACGTCTGACTCGCCTGCTCCTCCCCCCACCACCAGACAACGATCAGCACCCCCCCCCCACCAGAAATACATCTGACCCGCCTCCTCCTCTTCCCTCTTCCCCCCCCCACCATTGATCTGAGTCAGGGAGCCATTGGAAGCTCTGAACGCGCCCTTCAGCAGGTCCATTACGGCGCGGTCCTGGATTGGCAAATGCAGCGGTAAAGGGGGAAATGCTGATAAAGTTGGGCGGGCAGTTTTTTAATTCAATTTAAATGCATGCAAATGCATTTAAATCGTCGTTGTGCCCGTTTTGGGCGCGAAGCAGACCGCCGCCATTCCTGGGTTTCGGTAAAGTGGCAATCTGCCCGGACGTGGGTGCAGATCGCGTTAATGGCCTCACACATAACTTTACCACGGTAAAATCGGGCCCACAATCCTCTAGTTGGGCCCTAACCAGAGCTTTATAAAGGTTCAGAATAGCGTCAGTGCTTTTGTACTTAATGCCTCTATTTATGAATCCCAAAATTCCAGATGTTTTGATAATCTCTCAGTCTGTCCTGCCACCTTCAAAGGTTGATGTACCACCAAGGTCCCTCTGTTCCTGCGCACTTTTTAAAATTGCAGCATGAAGTCTATTTTGCTTCTTCCCATCTTTTTTGCCAAATGCATCTCCTCACACTTCTCTGTCTGTATTAAATTCCATTTGCCACTTGTCTGCCCGTTCTGTTAACCTGTCTGTATTCTGTTGCAGTTAATTTGTTATTGGGAAGAATCTGGAAAGTAGGACTACACAGATACAAGGGGCTGAATGGCCTCCTTCTATGCCATAAAACTCTCTCATTCTATGAATGTCATGGAAGTTTGTGATTTGAGTGTGGCCATTCGACAGTTAACATCAAAACTATCCCATCACATTTTCCTGGCAGTGTATCTGGGCTAAGTTCATGGATTTGCCTTTGATAAATAGCCTGGCATCTTGTGATTTTAGCCCTCAAAATGTGCTCTCTAATTATCAAACATCTAGGGCGGCACGGTGGTACAGTGGTTAGCACTGCTGCCTCACAGCGCCAGGGACCCGGTTTCAATCCCCAGCTTAGGTCACTGTCTATGCGGAGTCTACACGTTCTCCCCGTGTCTGCGTGGGTCTCTTCCGGATGCTCCGGTTTCCTCCCACAGTTCAAAGATGTGCGGATTAGGTGGATTGGCCGTGCTAAATTGCCCTTTAGTGTCTGGGGGATTAGCAGGGTAAATACATGGGGTTATGGGGATAGGGTCTGGGTGGGATTGTGGTCAGTGCAGACTCGATGAGCCAAATGGCCTCCTTCTGCACTGTAGGGATTCGATGGTCAAGAAGTGCTTTACAGAGAATGGAACACATCAGCAAGGTTGTGAAAGATTCCTGTAACTCATGGTGAAAATATTTCCATTCCACAAGAGTAAAGGGTCATAGAAATGTCCAAGCCATAGCTATAAGAAGTTAGAAGTGAAAATATACAATATCTCAGTAATACCTTGAAACTAGTGACTACCATGGGCCATCATGCAAATAAATAGGACATAGCGGGAGATTCAAGTGAGTTGCTCATAGAGCTATGCTGTTTCACATCAATGTAAAAGGTATTGCATTTCACACCCTTACCATCCACACTGATTACTTTTCATCAACCAATTAAAATGTAGGCACAAGGAAAGATGGTAAAACCTGAGCAAAAGTCCTTGGCCGGAATTCTCCGAACTCGCCCGCGGCTGGGATTCTCTGGGATCCGCTGCTGTGAATGGAAGTCTGGCTGAGCGCCAAATTCCCTGTCCTGGCAGGCAGCGGTAGCAGGGTGTGCAAGACTAGATAATTCCAACCTTGCTTTCTAAATCTGCTCACAACGGCAGCACCGACAAACTGCATTATTGTAATTTCCAGAGTTCGATATTTAATTGGGTTCAGGTTCATCTGTCACCGAATAACCCAAAGGGCATTTCAAGCAGCAAGAAATTCCACAGAGACTTTCCCAATGGAACAGTCCCATTGAAAGTGGAATGTAACGGTGGAAGAGCTAGCACAAAGTAACCATTCCTACACCGCGGACTCTCAGCCTCAAATCATTCAAATAGAAGCGTAGTTTTCCTTTAGTCATTCGTAGGACATGGGCGTCGCTGGCTGGCCCATCTCTAGTTGCCGAAGGGTAGTTGAGAGTCAACCACATTGCTGTGGCTCTGGAGTCACATGCAG
The DNA here is from genome assembly GCF_964213995.1 of Mustelus asterias. Lineage (NCBI taxonomy): Eukaryota > Metazoa > Chordata > Chondrichthyes > Carcharhiniformes > Triakidae > Mustelus > Mustelus asterias. The sequence goes on from NC_135819.1 coordinate 74,965,251, forward strand.
GCCAGACCAGACAAGGGCAGCAGATTTCCTTCCCTAAAGGACATTAGTGAACCAGATGGGCTTTTCTGACAATTTACAATGGTTTCATGGTCATCAGCTAATTCTTAATTCCAGATTTTAAAAATTAAATTCCAATTCAACCATCGCAAGAGACTACAAGAACAAAGCTCAGTCCATCACTCAAACCAACTTCCCATCCATTGACTCTGTCTACACTTTTCATTGCCTCGGGAAAGCAGCCAGCATAATCAAGGACTCCACGCAACCGGACAAACTCTCTTCCACCTTCTTCCATCAGGAAAAAGGTACAAAGGTCTGAGGACTCAAGAACAGCTTCTTCCCTGCTGCCATCAGTTATTTGAATGGATCTACCATGCATTAAGTTGATCTTGCTCTACACCCTACTGTGACTGTAACACTACATTCTGCACTCTCTCCTTTCCTTCCCTATGTACGGTATGCTTTGTATAGCATGTAAGAAACAATACTTTTCACTCTATACTAATGTATGTGACAATAATAAATCAAATCAAAATCTGCCTTGGCAGGATTCAAATCCAGGTCCCCAGAGCATTAGCTGAGTTTCTAGATTAATAGTCTAGCAATAATGTGATTTATATAAACGATCTGGAAGAAGGTGTAACTGGGGTGATCAATAAGTTTGCGGACGACACAAAATTGGCAGGACTTGCAGATAGCGAGGAACATTGTCAGAAGCTACAGAAGGATATAGATAGGCTGGAAATTTGGGCAAAGAAATGGCAGATGGAGTTCAATCCTGATAAATGCGAAGTGATGCATTTTGGTAGAAATAATGTAGGGAGGAGCTATACGATAAATGGCAGAACCATAAAGGGTGTAGATACGCAGAGGGACCTGGGTGTGCAAGTCCACAGATCCTTGAAGATGACGTCACAGGTGGAGAAGGTGGTGAAGAAGGCATATGGCATGCTTGCCTTTATAGGACGGGGCATAGAGTATAAAAGTTGGGGTCTAATGTTGCAGATATATAGAACGTTGGTTCGGCCGCATTTGGAATACTGCGTCCAGTTCTGGTCGCCACACTACCAGAAGGACGTGGAGGCTTTGGAGAGAGTACAGAGGAGGTTTACCAGGATGTTGCCTGGTATGGAGGGGCTTGGTTATGAGGAGAGATTGGGTAAACTGGGTTTGTTCTCCCTGGAAAGATGGAGGATGAGGGGAGACTTAATAGAGGTGTATAGAATTATGAAAGGCATAGATAGGGTGAACGGTGGGAAGCTTTTCCCCAGGTCGGTGGTGACGTTCACGAGAAGTCATAGGTTCAAGGTGAAGGGGGGGAGGTTTAACACAGATATCAGAAGGACATATTTTACACAGAGGGTGGTGGGGGGCCTGGAATGCGCTGCCAGGCAAGGTGGTGGAGGCGGGGACACTGTGAACATTTAAGACTTATCTAGATAGCCCTATGAACGGAGTGGGAATGGAGGGATACAAAAGAATGGTCTAGTTTTGGACCAGGGAGTGGCACGGGCTTGGAGGGCCGAAGGGCCTGTTCCTGTGCTGTATTGTTCTTTGTTCTTTGTTCTTTGTTCTAATACCCACTGGGCCATCAATTCTCCAGTAGCCAGTATGATGCGCGATTAAATCACTCGGGAGGCTAGATTGTACCCGGGGAATAAAGGCTTTTATCACTAACAAGAATGGAGCACACTATATACAATACAATCCCAGACTAAAGGATCACCAGGCAGTGCAGTGACCTTTATACCTCCCGAGGTAGGCGGAGCCAACTGGAGTGTACCACAGAACAATATCAACAGGTAGAACAGCCCAACCATAACCCCAACAGTGACAATAGTAACATATCTACAAACACCCATAGTGCTGGCCATCCATGGCTCAGTACCCATAGTGGTAAGCAACTATGGTTCACCACATTCACCCCTCCTTTAATACAAAGGCCGGCGGGGCAAAAAAAACAGAACAACTGTTCATATATTCACAAGTTCAGTCGTATTGGGGGACCGCACCGTCTCTGTGACCTCCTCAACACTGGCGGTAACGCCGGTTCAGGTAACCGTGGTGACCTTCTCTCCAAGGTGGTGTCCAGCGACTCCTCCAGATCCTCACGGACAGGTGGACCACGAGATGGCGACAATCTGCTGGACTCGGGCACGCCTCGAGGTTGTGACAATCTCCTGGACTCAGGCAAGCTGTACACGGGAGTAAGAGGATTAAGTGGTGGTCCCGATACTGCCCGCGCTGTGTCAGGAGGGGAGATAAGGGTCGGGGGGTCCCTAACTAGGGGTGTGGGAGCGACTGGGGTTTCCAAGTCGCCTGCAGGTGCCAGATCTCTAATAGAGACCGTGTCCTCTCGCCCGTCAGGATATGCCACATAGGCATATTGAGGGTTGGCATGGAGGAGATGGACCTGTTCAACCAAAGGGCCGGACTTGCGGGTCCTATCATGCCGTCGCAGGAGGACAGGTCCTGAGTATGTCAACCAAGACGGTAATGAGGTCCCAGAGGAAGACTTCCTAGGGAAGGAAAACATCCTCTCATGTGGAGTAGCGTTGGTTGCCGTACACAGGAGTGAGCGGATGGAATGGAGCGCATCAGAGAGTACCTCTTGCCAACGGGAGACTGGAAGACCTTTAGACCTCAACGCCAGTAAGACAGCCTTCCAGACTGTAGCATTCTCTCGTTCAACCTGTCCGTTACCCCGAGGGTTGTAACTCGTAGTTCTACTTGAGGCAATCCCTTTTGAGAGCAGGTATTGCCTCAATTCGTCACTCATGAATGACGAGCCCCTATCACTGTGGATATAGCTGGGGTAACCGAACAAGGTGAAAAGATCCCGTAATGCTTTGATAACCGTGGCAGCGGTCGTATCAGAACAGGGAATGACAAAAGGGAATCGTGAATACTCGTCAATCACATTGAGGAAGTACACGTTCCGATCTGTCGAAGGAAGGGGGCCCTTGAAGTCCACACTCAGTCTTTCAAAAGGGCGAGTGGCTTTAATGAGGTGTGCCCTGTCAGGTCGGTAGAAGTGCGGCTTGCATTCAGCACATACCTGGCAGCTTCGGGTTATGGACCTGACATCCTCCACTGAGTAGGGTAGATTCCGGGCCTTTACGAAATGGAAGAGCCGAGTGACGCCCGGATGGCAGAGATCATTGTGGAGGGCTTGTAATCCATTCTCCTGCACACTTGCACATGTTCCATGCGACAGGGCGTCTGAGGGCTCATTGAGCTTCCCTGGACGGTACATGATATCATAATTGTAGGTGGAGAGTTCGATTCTCCACCTCAAGATTTTATCATTTTTGATCATACCCCGTAACGTGTTGTTGAACATGAACGCCACGGACCGCTGGTCCGTGAGCAGGGTGAATCGTTTTCCTGCCAAGTAATGGTGCCAATGCCGAACGGCCTCCACAATGGCCTGGGCCTCCTTTTCCACCGCAGAGTGCCGAATTTCGGGGCCTTGGAGGGTGCGAGAGAAAAAGGCGACGGGCCTGCCCGCCTGGTTAAGTGTGGCGGCCAGGGCGATATCAGGTGCATCACTCTCCACCTGAAAGGGGATGGACTCATCAACAGCGTGCATCGTGGCTTTCGCGATGTCGGCTTTTATCCCTTCAAAGGCTAAGCGAGCCTCTGTTGCTAGGGGAAAGGAGGTAGACTTGATGAGCGGACAGGCTTTGTCCGCATAATTGGGAACCCACTGTGCATAGTATGAAAAGAAACCTAAGCATCTTCTCAGTGCTTTGATGCTAGTGGGCAGGGGAAGTTCAAGGAGGGGATGCATACGGTCTGGATCAGGGCCAAGGACCCCGTTTTCCACGATGTATCCGAGGATAGCTAGGCGGCGCTTGCGAAATACGCACTTCTCCCTGTTGTAGGTCAGATTCAGGCGAGACGCAGTGCGTAAAAGTCTAAGGAGGTTGGCATCGTGGTCCTGCTGGTCATGGCCGCAGATAGTGATGTTATCCAGGTACGGGAAGGTAGCCCGCAGCCCGTTCTGGTCCACCATTCGGTCCATTGCACGCTGGAAGACCGAGACCCCATTCGTGACGCCAAAGGGAACCCTTAAAAAGTGATAAAGACGACCATCCGCCTCAAAGGCCGTGTATTTTCGGTCCTCTGGGCGAATGGGGAGCTGGTGGTAAGCTGACTTCAAGTCAATGGTGGAGAACACCCGGTACTGTGCAATCTGGTTGACCATGTCAGATATGCACGGGAGAGGATACGCATCCAGCTGCGTATATCTATTAATGGGCTGACTATAGTCTATGACCATCCGGGGTTTGTTTCCAGTTTTAACCACCACTACTTGGGCGGCACGGTAGCACAGTGGTTAGCACTGCTGCTTCACAGCTCCAGGGACCTGAGTTCGATTCCCGGCTTGGGTCACTGTCTGTGTGGAGTTTGCACATTCTCCTCGTGTCTGCGTGGGTTTCCTCCGGGTGCTCCGGTTTCCTCCCACAGTCCAAAGATGTGCGGGTTAGGTTGATTGGCCATGCTAAAATTGCCCCTTAGTGTCCTGGGATGCGTAGATTAGAGGGATTAGCGGGTAAAATATGTAGGGATATGGGGGTAGGGCCTGGGTGGGATTGTGTTCGGTGCAGACTCGATGGGCCGAATGGCCTCTTTCTGTACTGTAGGGATTCTATGAATTCTATGAATACTTGCGCTCTCCATGGACTAGAGCTAGGTTGGATGATCCCTTCCCTGAGAAGCCGCTGAACTTCAGATCGAATAAAGATCCGATCCTCAGCGCTGTAACGCCTGCTCTTGGTTGCGATGGGCTTGCAACCTGGCACGAGATTCTCGAATAAAGATGGTGGGGTGATTCTGAGTGTCGAGAAGCTACACGTGGAGCGCGCTGGGCAATTTGGAGGCTGCTGTGCTCCCACTGAAAGTGGAGGGAGTGGCCCATCGTACTGCAGAGTTACACTCCTCAGGTGGACCATAAAGTCTAGTCCCAGGAGCATCGGAGCGCAAAGGTGCGGTAACACAAGGAGCCTGATGTTCTCGTAAACTGTGCCCTGCACCGTCAGGTTGACCACGCAGCTCCCTAGCACGGTAACAGACCGGGACCTCGACACCATCGAAATTGTCTGTCTGACAGTCCGTACTCGGAGACCGCACCGTTTCACGGTGTCAGGGTGAATGAAGCTCTCCGTGCTCCCGCTGTCAAACAAACAATGAATTTGGCGTCCATTTACCTCTATGCCCATCATGGGCTTGTCGAGTCTGTGAGGCTTGGCCTGGTCCAGGATGATTGACACCACCGTTGGGTCTTGGGTGCAACTGCAGGCAGCTGAGATGGTTGATGATGATGACCCCTGCTGGTCATCTGCGGTCGGTGTTGACCAAAATGGCTGCGCCCATGGATCGCACGTGGTCGGAGGCGCTAAAAGTGGTGGCCCCTGCAGGTCGCACATGTCATGCGTCTCCGTCATCAGGAATGGCGGCGCTCTGGAATCGCACGTGGTGGAGGGCCTCGAAGACGCTGGAGACAAGGAGACAGGCTTTGGAGAATCACACGCCACGCTGCTATGTTTGGAGAGTGGTTTGGTCCTGCAGACTTTGGCATAATGCCCTTTCTTTCCACACGCGGAGCACAATACCGTTCTAGCTGGACATCGCTGCTGAGGGTGTTTCGCCAATCCACAGAAGTAACACCGCGGGCCTCATGGAGCTGCCGCCGTCGTCAGTTCCGAGGTTGGAAACACAATCGCGCAGTTTTTCGGAGCCGCTGAATAAAGTAGAGTCGGTGGCTGTACTTGCCACGATGTTCCCATGTGGTTGGTGGGGTACGTTTCTAGACTTCTGGAGGCCGTCTCCATAGCGTCAGCCAATTCTACTGTCTTAGCGAGGTCTAGATTACCTTGCTCTAGCAGCCGAAGACGAATATACGACGAGACGATTCCCGCCACGAACGCATCTCGGATCAAGTCATTCATATACTGGGCCGCCGACACTGGCTTGCAGTTGCAGGCTCTGGCTAGCTGCTGAAGTTCACACAGGTACTGTTCTGTCGTTTCGCCGGGCTGCCGCCGTCGAGTGGCTAGAAGGTGTCGAGCATGGATCTCGTTTGGCGGTTTGTTGTACCGTCTCTTAAGTAGTTTGATGGCTCCTATGTAGTCTTGGGCATCGCGGAATGATAAGTATACAGTGTCGCTTACCCTCGCGTGGAGGACCCGCAGTCTATCGGCGTCGTTTTGAATGGCTGTTGAGGCATCGATGTAGTCTTGAAAACACTTTAACCAATGGTTGAAAGTGTTCGACGCTCTTGCCGCACGTGGATCTAAAGTAAGCCGATCGGGTTTCAACATTTGCTCCATGGTTTTTTTCAAAATTTTGTCAGTAATAAAATTGATGCGCGATTAAATCACTCGGGAGGCTAGATTGTACCCGGGAAATAAAGGCTTTTATTACTAACAAGAATGGAGCACACTATATACAATACAATCCCAGACTAAAGGGTCACCAGACAGTGCAGTGACCTTTATACCTCCCCAGGTAGGCGGAGCCAACTGGAGTGTACCACAGAACAATATCAACAGGTAGAACAGCCCAACCCTAACACCAACAGTAACAACAGTAACATATCTACAAACACCCATAGTGCTGACCATCCATGGCTCAGCACTCATAGTGGTAACCAACTATGGTTCACCACACAGTAGCAATAAGAAAATCTCAGAGCATTTTAAAAAAGGGATAGGGAAGATGAGCTAGGGAAGATAGGGGAGAAAGGACCAAAAAGATGACTTTTAAAAGCAAACAATCCTTGGGGAATCCAGTCGAGACAGCTAGCAATTAATGAAAATTCCGATATAGCCGCCATTTTTGGATGGTTTTAATGGAGTGACTACCTCTATCAGGCACACAAGTGAATCTCATAAATTATCTTCTGTCATAAAATCCTTTCAGCTGCTCTATTTCCACAAGGAGATGAACAAAAGGCAACATTTGTTCCAGACTCCCTCAATCATGAATGTTTCCATTTGATCTTCATAACCATGCTCCATTCTCTCTCTGTCACAAATAGATCTTCAGAGGAGGAAGAGGATAGACAACCTCTCTACTAAAACAGCACTCATTCTGGGCCGGAAGAATAAGCCACCCATTAAAGGTAAGCAGCACTACGAGAATAAGGTCATTTGTTTTATTCATTCATGAGACTTGGGCATTGCTGGCTGATTAGCATTTATTGCCCATCCCTAGTTGCCCGAGGGCAGTTGAGAGTCAACCACATTGCTGTAGCTCTGGAGTCACATGTAGGCCAGACCAGGTAAGGACGGCAGATTTCCTTCCCTAAAGGACATTAGTGAAACAGATGGGTTTTTCCGACAATCGACAATGGTTTCATGGTCATCAGTGGATTCTTAATTCCAGATTTTAAAAAATTGAATTCATATTCCACCATCTGCTGTGCCAGAACATGAGCTGAATTTCTGGATTAATAGTCTAGCGATAATACCATTATGCCACCACCTTCCCCTGAACAATTTTTAAACATGGCGCAATCGGAAATTTGATATTTTACTGAATCTGCTACAGCTATTAGAATCTCAGGTAGAATGGGATAAATCAAATCGACAGGTCAATACAGAACAGGCTATTTATACTCGCCAACTGGCAAGGAGTTAGTTGCAAACAGGATTCAGTGAGTGGAAAAATAACTTGTAACCAAGGAAATAACATGGACCCATCATTGGCATAGGCCAAGATCTTAGCAGGAACTTTGCTGTTTGAAGCAACACCTCCCCCAATTCCTTCCCGTCCTTTTCCCCTCTTATTCTCTCCACCCATCCTGGAATTGCCAGCTGCATGTGGCATCTGCTGCCAATGCAGGAAGGAACCTAACTCCCCGAACAATTATAGACATCAGTGAAAATCAAAGAAGTCTTAATTGTAAAAATAACAGCAGACTGCTGCTTCCAAGCTGGATCTCCAGCCTAATCATTGTTTGCATGTGGTGTAGTCACGTACACATATGCACATAGGATAGGGATTCAGTTTAATATCATCTGGTTAGGGTTTTTAGCTGCTGTTTTAATTATAAATGGCTTGTGGATTGGCACTAGAAATAATCAAATTGTTAGAGTTGTTCATTTCTGAGATGTTTTAGGGTTTAATGCGTTATGATACAATTGAGCTGATGGTGCTGTTTGACTTCGACTGGAAGTGCAGGATGTGTGAATTTGCCTGTGAACAATTTTCTGGTCATTACATTGTGAAAAATCAAGTTCGTCTTGAGGTAAGGAGCCAGACAATGATAAACAACAGCAGTAACAACAATCCATACTTTTGTGGCATCTTTTGCAGAATAAAATAATCCCAGTCACTTCACAGGGGCACTAGGGAACAAAAATTGGCATTGAGTAAGCGGATATAAGGGCAAATGGTCAAAAGTTTCATCAGCGTGGTTGGTTTTAAGGGATGGTTAAAGGAGGAAAGTGGGGTAAACATAGAAATATAGAAAATAGGAGCAGGAGGAGGCCATTTGGCCTTCGAGCCTGCTCCACCATTCATTACGATCATGGCTGATCGTTCAACTTGTTAGCCTAATCCTGCTTTTTCTCCATAGCCTTTGATCCCATTGACTGCAAGTGCTATATCTAGCCACCTCTTGAATACAGAGGCAGAGAGGCAGAGAGGTGTATGGAGGGAATTCTAGAGATGAGGGTGTAGGTAACTGTAAGCCAATCAACAAATGGACCATTGAAATCAGGGATGCCCAAGAGACCAGATTTCGAGGAGCAAAGAGATATGTCACAAATTTGAGAAGTTGCAGTTTACAGAGATAGGAAGGATGGAGGCCATGGAATGATTTGAAAATAAGTGGTGGAATTCTCACATGGCCTTACCAGCGGGTTCAACGGCAGGCGGGGTAGGGGGATGGGTAGAATTTGGCGGGAGACCCAAAATTCAGTTTCACGCCAGCCTGAATTTCAGTCCAAAGATGTGGAGGCCAGGTGGATTGGCCATGCTAAATTTCCCCTTAGCGTCAGGGGAACTAGCAGAGAAAATACGTGGGGTTACGGGGATAGGTCCTGTTGATGGGATTGTGGTTGGTGTGAGCTCGACGGGCCAAATGGCCTCCATTTGCGCTGTAGGGATTCTATGATTCTATATCCACCATCGAGAACATTGTGAACATCTGGAGCTCTATAAAGTGCTTGAGCTTACCTTGACAATTCATGGAGTCAATCTGTAAAGTATCAGTGAAGCTTACCACTTCTAACCAGGAAGAAACCAGGTCCTCACCGAGAGTCAGAGCATACGTCAAAGACTTGGTTGAAGCCAAGAAAATGATTGAGTTGCAAACTATATTTGGTCGTCAGGTTGGAATGTTCTTACAATAAGAATTCACGGCTTGCTACTATAAAACCCGCAAATACCTTGAATCAGAATCAATCGCACAGTAAAATATAACTTGGACATTATTGCTATATTGATGAAAAATGTAATTACAGACAGCAAATCCAAAATATTTTGACATTTTAATTGACTTATTCCATTTCTCACTTTGATTGGTAAAGTCTGCTGCAGTCACTCTCAATGGAGTCAAAATAACAAAAACAGCAGATAAAGGTAATTTTTACTGGTGTCTTGTGTCAGAGTTCTTGAAAATCACAGCTGAGGTGTTATTTTTATGGATTGCAGGATATTTAGTCTTTTGTTATAATTTGAGTGGCATTTTCTAAAGAGCGATTCAATCCAATATGTTTTGTAGAACGTTTTCCTGGTTCACTGCTGTGTATCTATATCAAATTCCTCTGACTGTAGTAATCAGTTCTATGTGTTGTGCTTGGCCAGATTGTAACGACCAAGTGCAGAGGGGTGAATAAATTCCTCTCTCCCTCTCCTATGGTTGATTGTAATGGAGTTTGAATTTTTAAAGATATGATTTTTTTCCCAATCCAATATGTGCATGGCCATATGTAAAGCTATAAAGAGAAATTAAGTCAGTCAGATCTCCTGTGTGAATAAGTCAAGAGTTAGTTTTATTGTTAATAATTCATTTAGGTAAAAGTATCAGACTGAATAAATGGTAAAGGCATCTCCTGAATCCCACAACACACACACACACACAAACACACACACACACGCAAAAACACATACATACACACACACACACACACACACGCACATACATATACATACACACACATACACACACACATGTACAAACACACACACACACACACATGTACAAACACACACACATGTACAAACACACACACACACACACACACAAACACACGCACATACATATACATACACACACATACACACACACATGTACAAACACACACACACACATATGTACAAACACACACAAACTCACACATGCACATACTCCCACACACACACAGACAAACACACACACACACATGTACATACATATATACAAATACATACATACATGCACATACATACACACACATATATACACACATACAAACACATACACAAACACACACACATGAACACACACACACATGATCACACATACACACACACATGGACATACATACACACACATACATGCACACACACATATACACACACAGGTCAGGATGGGTTTAGCTCAGTTGGCTGGACAGCTGGTTAGTGATGCCAACAGCGCGGGTTCAATTCCTGTACTTGCTGAGACTATTCATGAAATCCCTGCCTTTTCAACCTTGCCTCTTGCCTGAGGTGAAATCGCCTATGGTCATCTGGGACCATGGTGACTTTACCTTACGCACATATACTGGCTAAACAAAGCAAGTTACAGGGTAGAGGAGGTGGAATAGATACAAGTTAAAGCCTGTAAAGAAATAAAAACATACATTTTGATGTTTCTTTAGTGGTCTGGAAATTCCAGGGGTTGCACCTGATGAAAGTTGGATACTTTCTCTGGAGACTGCCTCCTTCAAACTGTAATCCATCTTTTTCCAAGGTGGATGTGATGGTACTTAAAGTTCTTTCAACTGAAATTCCTTATCTGTGTGATATTTGCCAATTATAACAGAGATAAGATCCTGAACTTGGTAATCGCTGAGAGAGAGAAAGAGAGAGAGATGAAGTCACTGGTCTATTCTGCAGAGTTCTTCCTTGCTGTCACTATCTCGAGACTGTTGCTCTTCTATATCCCTGGCATCAGGCAGGTTGGCCTCTGTCACACGATTGAGCTTCAAACTGCACAGTCATTGGGTGGAATTTTCCTGTCCCGTCCACTACAGGAATCGTAGCGGCCGGGGACAGACCATGCAAAGGTCCGTTGACCTCAGACGGGAATATCCGGCCTTGGGGTGAGCTCGGCCAGTAAATCCCACCCATTGGACAGCATTTCACTGGCAGGCCCACCTGAGGTTCGTACGATCCTGCCCAAGGCCAACGGACAATGTCGTTCTCCGAGCCTCGCCCGCCCCTGGAATCGGGGTGGGCGTGCCGGTAAAATTCCGCCCACTTTCTCCTCTGCCAATGGGATTCCCTCCCACCAGTCGCTTGGAGCTCCAAGTGGCCCCCAACAGATCAGTCAGTTAATTCCTTGATCAAATAAAAGCAAATTGCTGCCGATGCTGGAATCTGAAACAAAAACAGAAAATGTTGGAAAATCTCAGCAGGTCTGACAGCATCTGTGGAGAGAGAATGGAGCCAATGTTTCGAGTCTGGATGACCCTTCGTCGGAGCTGAAGACAAAGAACATAGGGTGAGATTCATACTGTTCGGGTGAAGCTGGTTGGCGGGAGGGAGGTTTGACAAAGATTTCATGGGCAAAGAGACAAACGGTAGTGATCATGGCTAAGGAGGGTTCTGATAGCTGCTCATTTATTCATAAGAACATAAGAACATAAGAAATAGGAGCAGGAGTAGGCCATCTAGCCCCTCGAGCCTGCCCCGCCATTCAATAAGATCATGGCTGATCTGACGTGGATCAGTATCACTTACCCGCCTGATCCCCATAACCCTTAATTCCCTTACCGATCAGGAATCCATCCATCCGCGCTTTAAACATATTCAGCGAGGTAGCTTCCACCACCTCAGTGGGCAGAGAATTCCAGAGATTCACCACCCTCTGGGAGAAGAAGTTCCTCCTCAACTCTGTCTTAAACCGACCCCCCTTTATTTTGAGACTGTGTCCTCTAGTTTTAACTTCCTTACTGAGTGGAAAGAATCTCTCCACCTCCACCCTATCCAGCCCCCGCATTATCTTATAAGTCTCCATAAGTCTCCTTGTATCCTATTAGCCCTTGTGATAACCAAAGGAGATTGATGAAGAGGAACATCTTTGAAACTTTGATGCAATTCTTCAGAAATTGGAAGACTGTGGCCTGAGAGTCCGGAAGGACAAGTGTGAGTTTTCCAATCCTCCATTGAGTATTTGGGACAGCTGATTGATGCCAGTAGCTTTCAAAAATCTCCATCAAAGAGCAAAGCTATTACAGAGGTGCCTGCACCTCAGAATATTAATCAGTTGCATTCCGTCCTAGAATTGTTGCACTACTGTGGGAGATTTGTTCCAATCTTGGCAATAATTCTGAAACCATTACATAACCTCTTGTGTCAGAACAAGAAGTGGAAGTGGTCGCATCAAGTTCGTTGGTCTAGGGGTACGATTCTCACTTTGGGAGTTGCAAGTAATGAGTTTGCGAAAGCTCCCGAGTTCAAATCCCAGACAAGCCCTTTACTGTTGTTTTGCATTGGCAAAGTGGTGGTTATTGTTCATTAACCTGCAGCATGATGGCACAATGGTTAGCACTGCTGCTTCATGGCGCCAGGGATTCAGGTTCAAATCCGGCCTTGGCTCACTGTCTTTGTGGGGTTTGCACGTTCTCCCCGTGTCTGTGTGGGTTTCATCTGGGTGCTCCGGTTTCCTCCCACAGTCCAAAGATGTGCTGGTTAGGTGGAGTGGCCATGCTAAATGGACGCTAGTATCAGGGTGTTTAGGAGGGTAGATATGTGAGGTTACGGGAATAAGGCCTGGGTGGGATCGTAGTCGGTGCAGAATGGCCTTCTTCTGCTCTGTAGGGATTGTATGATCTCACTTTTGTGTAAGCTAAAGAAGTGTCACTTAAATCTGAAGTTCTTACGCATTTTGATCCAACCCTATCCCAACAGTTGGCGTGTGACCATCCCCTTATAACACATCCCCATAGGAGTGTAGGAGGTCTCCGACATCATGCCATCGGGTGAATAAAGACCCATTGCTTTTGTGTCTTGAACATTGAGTGAGGTTGAAAGTAACTATGTGCAGATTGAAAGGGAAGGATTAGTGATCATCTTTGAAGTAAAGAAATTCCATCAGTTCCTGTACGGGAGAGAATTTACATTGTTGATGGACCATCGTCCGCCAGCTACCATTTTTGTGCTACACACAGGAATTCCGTCGCTAGCAGCAAATAGAATGTAAAGCTGGGCTTTGCTTTAGTTTGCACATACTTACACCTTAAGTATCGACAATCGAGTCTACATGATAATGCGGATGGACTTTCAAGATTGCCAGTGCCAGGTAGTTTGTCAGACTACTCAAGCGGGAATATCTTCTACTTTGCAAAGTAGACAGGACACCAGTCACCTCCGGACAAGTGAGGAAGCACACTCTGATACTCTCACATCTGACAGATTTGGCTTTACAGGCTAAGGTCAGAAATAACACCAAAACTGAAACCTTACTACTCCAGGAGATTGGAGGTGTCACTACACTCAGGATGTTGGGGCTTAGAGTGATCTTTCCACCACGATTGAGAATGTGAGTGTTTGCCAAGTTACGTGAGGGCCATCGCGGAATGTTACACATGAAGGAAATAGCCAGGGGTTATTTCTGGTGGCCTAGACTGAATGTGGAACTTGAAGGGAGAGAGTGTGAACATGTTCTTCTTGTGTGAAGGTAAGCAACCTGCCACCCATTGCACCGTAGCATCCATGGGAATGGCCTTAAGAGGCTTGGCAATGAGTACATGTGAGTTTATGGGACCTTTCAAATGACATATGTTCTTATGCTAGAATGATGTGGAGATGCCGGCATTGGACTGGGGTAAACACAGTAAGAACACAGTCTTCTTACTTATGCTAGAATGTCAGACGGTGGCACAGTGGTTAGCACTGCTGCCTCACAGCGCCAGGGACCCAGCTTGGGTTACTGTCTGTGTGGAGTTTGCACATTCTCCCTGTGTCTGCGTGGGTTTCCTCTGGGTGCTCCGGTTTCCTCCCACAGTCCAAAGATGTGCGGGATAGGTGGAATGGCCATGCTAAATTGCCCTTTAGTGTCAGGGGGACTAGCTAGGCTAAATGCAAGGGGCTATGAGGATAGGGCTTGGGTGGGCTTGTGGTCAGTGCAGACCCGATGGGCCGAATGGCTTCCTTCTGTACTGTAGAATTCTATGATTCTATGATTCTTAATAACAGTCAGTGCTCACACTACATGGCCAGAGGTTGCTGTGATGAAATCTACTTCATCGGAGAAGACTATCAAGAGGTTCAGAGAAGTATTTAGTCAGTTTAGATTCCCTGAACAACCGTTAATAAATAATGGACCCCACTTTGTCTCACAAGAATTCAAAAGTTTCTTACATGAGAATGATATTCAACGTATTAGGTCCGCACTGTATCGTCCTGCTCCGAATGGACTGGCAAAACATTTTGTCCAAACCATGAAACATACCTGGAGAGCATCGAGAGAACAAGATTCGCTGATCAAACATCTTAACAAATATCTGCTCGTGCATAGGAATACTGCATTCAATGACCACGACCTCTCCTGCATTGCTAACGATGAAGGGACAACTACAATCGGCATTCGACCTCTTGAAACCTCCGAAAAGCAAAGAGATGGTACAACAGCAACAACAAGGACAAATGGAACAGCAAGAAAGCAAAGTATAGAGTTTTCCACCAAGGACAAGGCATGAGTCCACAGGAGAGAAATGGGTTCCTGCCACAAACCCTTTTACAGACTGGACCTGTCTCTTATACTGTCCACACCAGAGATGACATTATCTGGAGGAGACATGCAGACCAGCTGTTGGCTGGGAGAACAGGTCCATTGGAATTGGAACCTGCTGAGAATCCAGATTCAATCATGTAAAGTGCTGATCTGAACCTTCCTATAATCCCGACAGCAACAGATACTGTTGAGGAAAGCAACACCTCATCTACTGATCAGACACCAAGACAACCACCAGTGCCGATATCATCACCGGTTAAACTCATCACTGATGATGTTAGTGGAAAGATGAAAATGCCAGCGGTTACCACCAGTGTAAAGAAGAAGATGCCAGAGGTTCGCCGTCAACTGTTCCAAGAGTGACGACCTCCAGACACCTCCATCCGGATGCCTTTTGAATGTTGGTAACATGCCTACTTCCACCACCTCTTCTGGCAGCACATTCCAGGCACCCACCACTCTCTGCATGAAAAGCTTCCCCCGCACATCTCCCTTAAACTTGCCTCCTCTCAGCTTGAACCTGTGCCCCCTTGTAACTGACACTTCCACCCTGGGAAAAAGCCTCTGACTATCCACCCTGTCTCTGCCTCTCATAATTTTGTCGACCTCTATCAGGTCTCCCCTCAGCCTCCGTCTTTCCAGTGAAAATAATCCTAGTTTATTCAACCTCTCCTCATAGCCAACACCCTCGAGACCAGGCAACATCCTGGTGAACCTTCTTTGCACTCTCTCCAAAGCTTCCACATCCTTCTGGCAGTGGGGCGACCAGAACTGCACGCAATACTCCAAATGCGGCCTAACCAAGGGTTTATAAACCTGCAACATGATTTGCCAACTCAATGGACAGAAGTTGACAGCACAAATGAATTTAAGAGTAATATGCTTGTCAGTGCAAAGGACTTTTGAGAGTTCTGGTGAAAAAACGGGTAGATGTGATTGATCAAAAGTGGCTCAGAGAGACCTAATGGACTCTTCCTCTTCCCCGGAGTTCCTGTGGGATCTAATCTTAAGCAATTCTGACTGTTAGTTGCGGCGAGAACTTCAAAGCTCTTGTAATTCATTAGACTGAAGAGGACACATTGGCAGTCAGTTTAAATAAAGAGACTGCACAGGCTTGGTTTTCAGGCTTATGAGGCGTGACGCCTTCAGGATGCCTCAGCTTCCATCACTGTTAACATTTCAGTTTCCCTGTCGCTTGTCTTCCAGTAACACAACACTACTTATTCTGCATTCTGAAGCGGGGACTGGTGGAGGAAAAACAAAAGACAAGCAAAGAACATATTCCGCGCGCTAATTATATGCCAACTCAATCACATGCTTTGTTCTTGTATTTGATTGAACTGCATTGCTATTGCTCTGGGGAGCAGGCACTCTCTGTGTGAGCTATGGTACAGACTGCCAGTTAATATTATAGTGTAGGCGGGGCAGAAATTCTCAACACTTGTTTTTAAGGTTTGAACAGTTGAAACAAAAACACCTTTGAATTTCCATTCCAAAAGCAAAAAAAAAATCAATGATTAAAACAAAACATAATTTGAATCAAAAATGTGTCAGCATGTACCTGTAATTACGCTGAAAAATCTCGGATTAATGTTGCTGCCAAGCAAACAAAGCTGCCAATAATATTCAGGTCTGACTGCCAATGAGACAAGATCTGGATGTACCATATAAGCTGCCCATATTCAATCGTCGTTTCGGTCCTTAGTGACCACCGTTGTGTCTCCACTCCAGAGTGTAATGAATTCAAAATTCCTCACCCTAACCTACAAATCTTGCCATGACCCAGAGGTTAGCACCCCTAACTCGGAGTTATAAAGTTGTGAGTTCAAATTTTATTCCAACAATTTGACCACTTGAGTCACTGTCTGTGCGGCGTCTGCACGTTCTCCCCGTGTCTGCGTGGGTTTCCTCCAGGTGCTCCGTTTTCCTCCCACAGTCCGAAAGACGTGCTGGTTAGGTGCATTGGCCGTGCTAAATTCTCCCTCAGTGTACCCGAACAGGCACCGGAGTGTGGCGACTAGGGGCTTTTCATAGTAACTTCATTGCAGTGTTAATGTAAGCCTACTTGTGACACTAAGGGCAGGACTTACTCAGTTAATGATAGGGCGTTGGGGAGAGTTACAGAACAAAGAGAACTCGGGGTACATGTTCATAACTCCTTGAAAGTGGAGTCACAGGTGGACAGAGTGGTGAAGAAGGCATTTGGCGTGCTTGGTTTCATTGGTCAGAACATTGAATACAGGAGTGGGGATGTCTTGTTGAAGTTGTAGAAGACATTGGCAAGGCCACAATTGGAATACTGTGTACAGCTCTGGTCACTCTATTATAGAAAGGATATTATTAAACTAGAAAGAATGCAGAAAATATTTACTAGGATGCTACCAGGACTTGATGGTTTGAGTTGTAAGGAGAGGCTGGATAGACTGGGACTTTTTTCACTGGAGCGTTGGAGGCTTAGGGGTGATCTTATAGAGGTCTATAAAATAATGAGGGGCAAAGATCAGTTAGTTAGTCAATATCTTTTCCCAAAGGTAGGGGAGTTTAAAACTACAGGGCAAAGGTTTATGGTGAGAGGGGAGAGATACAAAAGGGTCCAGAGGGGCAATTTTCCACACAGAGGGTGGTGAGTGTCTGGAACAAGCTGCCAGAGTTGATAGCAGAGGCAGGTACAATTTTGTCTTTTAAAAAGCGTTTGGACAGTTACATGGATAAGATGGGTATGGAGGGATGTGGGCCAAATGCGGGCAATTGGAACTATTTCTCTACCTAAGCCTCCTTGCAAGATGTTTCTTCAACCACTTGTTTGGTACTTCCCATGTCTCCTCATCTCCGGGGCGGCACGGTAGCACAGTGGTTAGCACTGCTGCTTCACAGCTCCAGGGTCCTGGGTTCGATTCTCGGCTCGGGTCACTGTCTGTGTGGAGTTTGCACATTCTCCTCGTGTCTGCGTGGGTTTCCTCCGGGTGCTCCGGTTTCCTCCCACAGTCCAAAGATGTGCGGGTTAGGTTGATTGGCCAGGTTAAAAATTGCCCCTTAGAATCCTAAGATGCGTAGGTTAGAGGGATTAGCGGGTAAATATGTGGGGGTAGGGCCTGGGTGGGATTGTGGTCGGTGCAGATTCGATGGGCCGAATGGCCTCCTTCTGCACTGTAGGGTTTCTATGATTTCTATGATCTCGCGTCTGAAAATGGCCCATCTTGTCTGATCTCGGAAGCTAAGCAGACTCAGGCCTGGTTAATACTTTGATGGGAGACCCACTGGGAATACCAGGTGCAGAAGGCTGAGGTCGCATAGTGGTTAGCACTCTTGCCTCACAGCGCCAGGGAACTGGGTTGAATTCCTGGCTTGAGTCACTGTCTATGTGGAGTCTGCATATTCTCTTCGTGTTTACGTGGGTTTCCTCTGGGCACTCCAGTTTCCTCCCACAGTCCAAAAGACATGCTGGTTAGATGTATTGGCCATGCTAAATTCTCCCTCACCATACCTGAACAGGTGCAGGAGTGTGGCGACTGGGGGATTTTCACAGTAACTTCACTGCATAATATAAGCTGACTTGTGACACTAACAAGTAAAACTATCTCATTTTTTGTTTAGAATCCATTTCTCTCCCTCCTTATGAAGTGTATGGGGTGTGAACTCTTTGAAAGCTACCATATGAAGCTAAGTTGCGGTACCTCAAGTTAACATTGTTCGATGGAAAATAATTCTTCCCTGCATTTTAAAGAAATCCCTTCAATTTTCTTCTTTGCTGTTCGGAAATGGATTAATCGGAGCTGAGGTACAGTTCCCTCAGCTTCCTGGCACCAAGGTCATGTAGCCATTCTTCTTGTAAGGAATTAGAGAGAGCGTGATCTTGGGAGAAAATCACATCTGGGACCTGAACATATCCTTATCTTTATTTTTATTAGTGTCACAAGTAGGCTTACATTAACACTGCAATGAAGTTACTGTGAAAATCTCCTAGTTGCCACACTCTGGGGCCTGTTCGGGTACACTGAGGGAGAGTTTAGCGTGGCCAATGCGCCCAACCAGCACGTCTTTTGGACTGTGGGAGGAAACCGGAGCAGCCGGAAGAAACCCATGCCCGCATGGGGAGAAAGTAATGATTCTGCACAGACAGTGATCCAAGCCGGGAATCGAACCCGGGTCCCTGGTGTTTTGAGGCAGCAGTGCTAACCACTGTGCCAATTTGTGCACATGCTCAGACAGCAGAAGTGAAGATTTACTCAACATTTGAAGGCTAAATCTCATGCCTCCAATACCAAATCTTTTGCATGACAAGAATTCAACCAGCCTCACCAAATGACAAAATTGATTTTTCTTTGGCTATTACTGATATATTCCACTTCACTTGGGATGAAAACATTCAATCATAGAACAGTGCCGAGAAGCTCGACCATCCTCTGATACTTTAATGACAGCCACATGAACAGATATGAAGCTAAGCTTAATATAACTGTATGACATTTGTAGCAGCAAAGTGGGTAACTATGTGAGTACTGTGACATTCTCACACAACTAGATACATCTTGACTTTGTGGGAGAATGTAAAAGTGAGTTGGTGAGTTGGCACCTCATTTTATTTTATATATATGTATATATATCTCTCCTGATTTTTATTTCCACTTGCTTCAGGGGAGATAAAATTGAGAAAAATGTAAAACGGGCTGTCAACTCACTTCCACATATTTTACACTGTCACGCAACGTTAAGGTATACCCCCAATCACTTCACTAAGGCAATGTGTCACACTGTGCATAGGTGTTCAATTCCACACATCAATTTTTGGAATACTGTCGGCTTGTATGGCGGCTCCATCACTGAGTCGATTCAAGGCTCAGATTTCTGATCTCTCATCACAGATTTGTTCCGGGGCAGAAGGAGGCCATTTGGCCCATTGTGTTTTGCACCAAAGTGAAAGAATATGGGCAGCGGGCGGAAACATGGAGCTGAGGCAGAAGATCAGCCATAACCGTATTAGATGGTGTGACAAGCCAGAGGGGCCGTATGGCCTACTCCTGCTCCTATTGCTTACCTTCCAATGGCTGGGTCCAGTACAAAGTTACAGTGCAGGTAAAATCAAATACATGCGTGATCACCAGATTTGCCATTGTTATGGTTCAATTCAGAAACTCCAAAGTACTTTCATGGAGCCTGCCTGAATCATAAGTTTTGCACCTTGAGTTTAACTAGGATGAGCAGGAGATGTTTCACTTCAGGTATGATTCAAATGACCACGAGGGAGCTTTTATCAAACAAAGTTTAATTAAGAATATAGTTAGCATGTATGGTAAGAAAATCAGCAAGGACTTTTATCAATTACAAACAAACACAAAACAACCACAATAATGTATAACCCTCAACAAATATGTATCTAAGATGTTCCAATCAAAACCAGTCGCATAAACAACCCTTTAAACAGATTCGGCACAGCAAAAACTAATGCTCACGTGATACTGTAATTCAGTCCTTTGGATGAATTTTGCAGCTCTCTTGATAGACTCAGAATAGTTTGAAGCTTCCCACAACACGAAGGAGACTCCAGGCAAACCACCAACAGCAGATTCTCCCCTTTAGAAAGGCAAGACCTGGTTTTCAGATAACCAGCAGAAATTCCAACTCAAACAGGGAGAGAGAGCGAGAAAGATACTTCTTTTCAGCTTGCTGTCCCTTCTAAAAACCTGCAGCTCAGAATTAAAATTAGAGAACTCCTGTCACCTGAGCTGCCAACCAGTTTTCCTCCTAACAGTGCAGGATCATAAAACTAATCCCAGAAAGTGCCTGCGGCCCCCATATAAGCCACTTAAGGAGCAATAAAAGGACTCTTGGTAGACAACTCGGTGCCAATGACATCAGCTAAGGCTGTGAGCTGAGAAAACACTAATGCTGAAAAAGCTGCAGAGAGTTTTTTTAAAAAACCTTTCTTAAAGATGCACTAACGTCACAGTCATACACAAATGAGCAGAGCAAGGTCATCTCCACTTCAGCACTTCCACTGAAAAGCGGTGTACAACACGAAAAGTACAAGACGGGCAATTTATTGCAAGAAGCAAGATCAGATAAGGAGCCTTTTATACACAGTGCCAAAATATACTTGGGACAAAACCATTCCATCAAATTGAAAAATGTTCACTTAATATACATCAGAAATGAATTGAGCTGAAAAGCTTAGCTGACAAAAGAAATAATTTTCTTGAAGGTGAGCAGAATAGAGATATTTTAAATGAATGTCATTTTCTTTATGATTTTTAAAGGTGGGAGGGGTCTCCCTCTCTCCTTCTCTCTCCAGACTCCAATGCAGGAGATGGTGAAAAGGAATCTTGAATTAGACTATTATGGGGAATTGAAATCCGTACCTTGGAAAAGGTTGGACTTTTGTGTCATTAGATTGATATGCCCGAGAATCTACCCACACAATTCTCTTGAGCTCTTCTCCATGTTCCTCACAAATCATCCAGATTAAGGAAGACTTCTGGACATGGTCAAGATACAGGGCCTGATTTTACCAAAACTTTGTGCCCGTTTTCGGGCGCGAAATCGCAGTAAAGTTGGGCGTCGGGCCTTTAACGCGATCTGCACCCGAATCCGAGCAGATCGCGCCTTTACTGACACCCGATTCGGGCGCGGGTCCGGCCCGTGCCCGAATCGGGCGGCCCGACAATTTAAATGCATTTGCATGCATTTAAATCGACTTAATAAACCGTGCGCCCAACTCTACCGCCAAATCCCACTTTACCGTCTCCTGGCCTGATCCGCGTCCGCGCTGTTAACAACCTGGTAAATAAAAGTCTGAAGTCACCGCTGCAGCCTCCGAAGAGCGGGGTCAGAGTCTGCAATGGCTCTCTGACCCAGGTCATCCTCTGGTCGGGGTGGGAGGGGGGGGGTGGGAGGGGGAGAGGGGGTGTGACGTCTCATCCCCTGGGGGGGGGGGGGTGGGGTGGGGGGGAGTGGGAGGGCAGGGGGTGTGACGTTTCATCCTCTGGGGGGGGTGGGACTGATCATCCCCTAGGGGGGGGGGGGGGGGGGGGGAGCGGGGAGAGGGGGTGTGAAGTATCATCCCCTGGGGGGGGAGGAGAGGGGGTGTGACCGATCATCCTCTGGGGGGGGCTTGGAAGAGAGGGGGTGTGACGTCTCATCCTCTGGGGGGCTGGGGGGGGGGGGGGCAGAGAGGGGGTGTGACCGATCATCCTCTGGCCGGGGGGGGTTCCGCTGCCTGTCTGCGGCCAATTCCTCCTGCCGGAGTGGACGTGCAGCCATGCCATCCCACAAAACCTTCAGGATGAAGCGATTCCTCGCTAAGAAGAAGAAGCAGAACCGGCCACAGCCATCTCTCCCGCTCTCTTGCCCCTGCAGGGAAGCGTAATCTGAGGCTGGTAGTGTACCAGTGATGGTGTATCCCTTTACAGGCCCAGCTTTGTCCTTCTCCAGTGTCTCCTCCTGGACTTGTACAGATCTTGTAGCTGGTTTTCATGCGGATCCACTGTGGAATCGGCCGGTTCTGCTTCATCTTCTTGGCGAGGAATCGCTTCATCCTGAAGGTTTTGTGGGATGGCATGGCCGCACGTCCACTCCGGCAGGAGGCATTGGCCACAGACTGGCAGCCGACCCCCCCCCCCCCCCCCCCCCGACCAGAGGATGGTCGGTCACACCCTCCCTCCCCCCCACCCCCCGGGATGATCGGTCACACCCCCCCTCCTCCCCCCAGGGGATGATCGGTCACACCCCCTCTCCTCCCCTCCCCCCCTCCCCCAACCAGAGGATGATCGTCAGAGAGCCCCTCTCTCCGCTTTCTGCTTTTTTCTTTCACGCCCGGGCGCGCTCTGTCAGATTTTTTTCGAACAGCGCATGCGCAGTTCAGAGCTCCGATCAGTCCGCCAGCGCTAAGCCCCGGCCACGGCGCGATCGGGCCGGAGCCGGCAAAACGCGTATGGGCGCGCTGGAAAGAGGATTCCAGGCTCGGATCTATTTGATGCCCAGATTCGGCACTTCGGCTCAAAATGGTCAAATTCCCCCCACAGTATCACCTCTTTGGTTCTCCATGAAGCAAATTGCTACATCTTTGCTCTCAGATGGTTTTAGAAACTTCTAATCAAACCAATGTACTGAAGAAAGACTGAAAGTAATCATATTCATAAAGTACTTACTTCATATCTCTGCGAAACACCTCAGAGGACTCTGCATGAATCACTTCAGTGTGGTCACTGTGGTCATGTTGGCAACATTAGTTTGCACAGTAAGATCCCATAAACTTGGGAGACTCTCCCCTGCTCAGCAGATGTATGTCATGGGTAGCTGATCCAATATTGCCCACTTTATATTATTGCCCAAAGTCAAACTTACCCACCATGTGTTTTTTTAAAGTTTTCACTCTTTTTCCAATCCTGCCTTGCAATTCCCTTATTTACTGCTTTTCTAATGACGCACTGACTGATTCAATAGCTGATGCCATAGCACTGCACCAAATAACATGCTTTGCTGCATAATGGTTTTCAACAATGAACATCATAAATGGCGATTATAGAGTTCAACAGGATCAAGTTTTGACTTTGACAGTTTATTCAAGTTGAGGTCATTATTGCTGCCTCAAAAATATGCAAAGCAGAAAATGACAGATGTTAATGTAGATTTAAAAATGAATATAGATCATACCAATGGGTCTAATATTTGTCACAATTGTCTTTTTGGACAATATTCTTTGAACAAATTATTTCTGTCAATAAGAAGCCTGATTAGTAAGGAGCTGAGGACTAGTCATGGGGCTTTTTAAAAATTTATTCATTCACGAGCGTCACTGGCGATGCCAGCATTTATTGCCCATCCCTAGTTGCCCTTGAGAAGGTGGTACAGAGCTGTAACCATTTCAAAGTAGCTGAAGATGGGTGTTCCGGCTGCCAGGTTTTCTGATGTTCAGCTCGTATGCTCGCGACGGGACGGGCAACATCAGGGCAGATTCCATGCCAGATTTTCGATCTTGCCAGTTTTCGGGACAATCCGATTGGCTTCGGCAGATTGTGCCGGGTGGGGTCAAGGGTCACCTGGATCACTCGGAGCACGGGCAGCGTCCCACGAAGCTGATGACTGGTTCGGTTGCACCACCACACCGATGCAGCACTTGAGCTACATCCTTCCTTTAATCAGAGTTAAACTTCATTTACACAGCCCCGGTTTCCAGGGTAGCCGGATTTGAGAGACTACACCTGCAGTTATTCCATTTCCACCACAGCAATATTAGGCATAGGGAAACTGCAAATTTAAATTTGCAAATGTGGATACTGATGAGTATGAGATTGTGCTTTTTGTAAGACAACAGACATACCACATACCATCACAGTCATGAAGGTAATTTGAGCAAGACACTCTTTTAAAACTGAGGTAATGTGAGACTAAGTTGGAAGCATGAAATATATTATTTTCCCTTTATTGGAGGCATCTAAATGTGTAAGAGTGCCTGTGCATTAATAATTAAGTGCAAGGACCTGTTAATTGATGGATAAAAAGCATCCATCCACATGGGGCTTGTGGTATCATAGTCAATACTCTGTGCAAATCCTTTGCCTGCAGTCGTGACTGAGTCCAGGAAAGATGTCTTTACCCTGTCATTCTGTTTTCATCATTTTTTTAATAAGCTATGTTGCTTCCCCCCACCACCCCACCCACCCCCCCCGCCCCCCCCCCCTCCCCACCAATAATCTACCGCTCTCATTCACTGCAACCCAGAGGTGTCAGATTCAGGTGCTAATCCAATCCAGTCACTATCTAGCAAAGTGGATGTAAGCCTGAAAATAGAACTGGTCCGAACACCGAAATGGTTAACCCGAGCGGTGAACATGCTTATATCAGATTTCACTAATCCAGCTGAGCTGATAACCCAGTCAAGTTCAAGGTCACTGGAATTTTTACGCACTCAAGACTGTGATTTCACTTGCTCTCCGAACAATTTGTTCAATAAAACAGCACGATTTCTGAAGGTAAAATTGTTCCAGTATCATCAAAGCAAAACTGTTACGTCTAGTTGGAAACAATTGTAAACAAACTGCACAGTAAACTTTCGGCGAACAATAAAAATCTAACAGATAAGTGCACATTGAACTCAATTACTGCTGTAGGATAGCTTCAGAGTATGTCTCCAGGGATCCTCAATTCATCAAAATGAATCAATGGAAATGTTTTGGTGTGTCATTCATTCACAATAACATTTAAAAATCGCATCATTTATAAAATAATATTTTTAGAATCTTGTTTACGATATTTTCATCCTTCGCTTTAATCCCTTGTGTGTGTCCCATGCTTTCTGTATGGTAATTAAAATGTGAATGACAATCCATTCTTTTTACTTCCTGATTTGCTGTCTGTGAGAATTCTTCAATCGGTTTGGCTGGACCAGGCTGCCTGCTGTCTGCCCTGTTGCTGAATGTCACAGAATCCCTACAGTGCAGAAGGAGAACATTCAGCCCATCCAGTCTTCATAGGACCTTATAGAATCATGACACTGCAGAAGAGGCCATTCAGCCATTCGAGCCTGCACTGACAACAATCCCACCCAGGCCCTATCGCCGTGATCCCAAGCATTTACCCTGCTAATCTCCCTGCGACTAAGGGTAATCTAGCATGGCCAATCCACTGACTCCCCAAAAGAGCATCTTGCCCAAGTCCACACTCTGCCCTAATCTCATAACCCTGTGCATTTACCATGACTAATTCACCTAAGCTACATACCTTTGGACACTAAAGGGGTAATTTAGCATTGCCAATCCACCTAACCTGCACATCTTCGGACACTAAGGGATGATTTAGTATGGCCAATCCACCTAACCTGCACATCTTTAGACTGTGGGAGGAAACCGGAGCACCTGGAGGAAACCCACGCAGACATGACGAGAATGTACAAACTCCACACAGACAGTGACCCAAGGCCGGAATTGAACCTGGGTCCCTGGTGCTGTGAGGTAGCAGTGCTAACCACTGTGTCTGCATTAAGAATTGACAAGTCAAGTTGCAGCTTTATAGAACCTTAGTTAGGTCGCACTTAGAATATAGCATTCAATTCTGGTTGCCACACTATCAGAAGGATGTGGAGGCTCTGGAGAGGGTACAGAAAAGGTTCACCAGGATGTTGCCTGGTATGGAGGGCATTAGCTATGAGGAGAGGTTGAAGAAACTTGATTTGTTCTCACTGGAGGGGCGATCTGATAGAAGGCTGTAAGATTATGAGAGGCATGGACAGAGTGGATAGTCATAAGCTTTTTCCCAGGGTGGAAGAGTCAATTACTTGGGGGCATCGGTTTAAGGTGCGAGAGGCAAGGTTTAAAGGAGATGTCCGAGGCAAGTTTTTTTACACAAGGGGTGGTGGGTGTCTGGAACTTGCTACCAGGGGAGGTAGTGGAAGCAGATACGATAGTGACTTTTAAGAGGCGTCTTGACAAATGCATGAATAGGATGGGAATAGAGGGATATGGTCCCCGGAAGGGTAGGGGGTTTTAGTTCAGACGGGCAGCATGGTCAGTACAGGCTTGGAGAGCCGAAGGGCCTGTTCCTGTGCTCTAATTTTCTTTGTTCTTTGATCATCATTTAATATAAGCCAATGGCCATCAGGAGAATCCGATTACACCATGAAGGTCAGAAGGTGAAGTTCAATGTGATTCTTTCTCAAGCTGTGCAGTGTGCTGTCTGCAGTTTTTATTTTAAACAGTTCCACTTTGAAACCACTTTGCACCAGATACCAGCAATCTGACATTAACTACACGTCTCTGTTCCCTTAGCCAGATGGCTGACGACAAACTGTCACAGAAGTGTGCAGTTGAAGTAAATCAAGTGTTGCATATGTCATTTCTGTCATTACAAGTTGGAAATGTGCGATAAGTCAGTTAAATAAGATTTAATATACCTATTGCAGGAAATAAGGCTCTTGAGAGAGTTCTTTAATAAGGCTATAATCCTGAGAGCGGTTTGTTAATCCTAGATAACTTTATCTGTGAAACAACATATTCAAGACACTTAACTTTATTATCATACTGCTGCTCAGACTATTTGGCACTTGCCGCAATATTAACAGATCACCCTGTAACGGTTTGGAAGGTAATATTCAGTAGAATTGCATTTTCTCTCAATCTGCCATTGCTATTGAATGGGCCACATCAGTTATTATCTTTCTGACAACTGGTGCATGTTCAAGTGAGGAAGATTACAGATTGCATTAGCAAAATTGAACATCTTCAGATCAAGGTTCACACTGAAAAAACTTCCAATATTTCTGCGGTCTGCCCCACAGAATCATA
This sequence comes from Mustelus asterias, assembly GCF_964213995.1. NCBI lineage: Eukaryota > Metazoa > Chordata > Chondrichthyes > Carcharhiniformes > Triakidae > Mustelus > Mustelus asterias. Next base: position 74,992,461 of record NC_135819.1, read on the forward strand.
CAATCCTTACAGTGCAGAAGGAGGCTATTTGTCCCATCAAGTCTGCACCAACAACAATCCCACCCAGGCCCTATCCCTGTAACACCATGTATTTACCCTATTAATCCTCCTGACACTAAGGGCCAATTTAGAAACATAGAAACATGGAAGAAAGGAGCAGGAGGAGGCCATTTGGCCTTCGAGTCTGCCTCACCATTCATTATGATCATGGCTGGTACACACTTGATGGGACAAATGGCCTCCTTCTGCAAGGATTGTATGATTCTATGGGGCAAACCTCAAAAAGATTGGAAGTTTTTTCAGTGTGAACCTTGATCTCAATAGCCTAATCCTATTTTTTCCCCATAACCTTTGATCCCATTCACCCCAAGTGCTATATCCAGCCGCCTCTCGAATACATTCAAAGTTTTGACATCAACTACTTCCTGTGGTAATGAATTCCATAGGCTCACCACTCTTTGGGCGAAGAAGTGTCTCCTCACCTCCAACCTAAATGGTCTACCCTGAATCCTCAGACTTTAGTAAGGTCAATCCACCTAACCCACGCATCTTTGGAATGTGGGAGGAAACCCAGGCAACATGGGGAGAACATGCAAATTCCACACAGTCACCCGAGACGGGAATTGAACCTGGGTCTCTAGAGCTGTGAGGCAAGAAGTGCAGCTCCCCCCCCCCAAAAAAGGGATAAAGAGTATCCCACCCATTCCTACTGTGTTGCCCCAATTAGACTTTGGATACTTGATTTTGTTTATTGGTTTCAAATTTCACCATTCATGATGGTGGGACTTGAACCTGGGTCCCCAGAGCATTATCCTGAGCCTCTGAGTTATTAGTCCAGTGAAAATACCACTACGTCATCATCTCCCAATTTTGAGATGTTTTTAACACCACGATCACAGAATCACAGAATCCTACAGTGCAGAAACAGACCATTCGGCCCATCAAGTCTGCACGACCACAACCCACCCAGGCCCCATCCCCATAACCCCACGCACTTATCCTAGCTGGTTCCCGTGACACTAAGGGGCAATTTAGCATGGCCAATCCACCTAACTCACACATCTTTGGACACTAAGGAGCAATTTAGCATGGCCAATCAACCCAGCCAGCACATCTTTGGACTGTGGGAGGAAATCAGAGCACCCAGAGGAAGCCCATGCAGATATGGGGAGAACGTGCAGACTCCACACAGACAGTGACCCAAGCCGGGAATCGAACTCGGATCCTTGGCACTGTGAGGCAACAGTGCTAACCACTGTGCCACGGTGCTATTTTATATCATAAAATTATGATATAATTTTAAATATCACAAAAAATTCTGTCTTGAAAATATACATTTTAAATGTGTTTAATAAGAATCCATCTTTCCAATTATTTCCAGAAAGCGAGGGGCCTTTTTAAAAAACTATATTTTACCTGTGGGGTATTTGCTTTTGGTTTGATTTTAACCGTAGATCCTCCTTCACGGGTTATAGTTAATCCTGTTTGGTGAGCTGCTTGTTGGCTTAGCTTGTTTACCAGTTTCTCAGTAGTCAGGGGTTTGCAGGCCAACCCTTTCCAAGGCCTCAAGCACACAAACTAAGCTGATGCAGCTGAGGGAGTGCTGCATTGTCTTAGAAAGTACCTTGCAAAAGAAATATTCAACCAAGACTCCATCTGTCTATAAAACATCTCAGATGGCAATATAAGAAGAAGAGTAATGACTTCACCCAATGTCAACCATTCCTCCCTCCATAAAATCACCAAAAGCAGATTAACTTCGATTCATCGGGGGCATGGATATCTGGTCTGTTATATTTATTAGGAAATTCACCTTCTTGCTTTGTGTGAAACCTGTCGGTGCAAAGTGACAACTGGCGCATGCTCAAGTGGGGAAGATTACTGTAATAAGTCCTCGGAGGCAGAAGCCCCTTCACCAAAATCCCTTCATAAAGTTTATTTATTATTGTTACAAGTAGGCTTGCATTAACGCTGCAATGAAGTTACTGTGAAAATCCCCTAGTCGCCACATTCCGGTGCCTGTTCGGGTACACTGAGGGAGAATTTAGCATGGCCAATGGATCTAACCAGCACGCCTTTCAGACTGTGGGAGGAAACCGGAGCACCCGGAGGGAACACACGCAGACACGGGGAGAACGTGCAGACTCCGCACAGACAGTGACCCAAGCCGGGAATTGAACCTGTGTCCCTGGCGCTGTGAGGCAGCAGTGCTAACCACTGTACCAGCCTTCCGCCCCATTTATTTACAAGGCTGGCAACAGCATACAGAGTGATTTCAGCTAGCCGTCTACACTCGGAGTCCCAGAGGAACTGACACTCCTGGTTAAATACAAAGAAAGAGGCTCCCTGATTGGCCCATCAACTTGGCCCTTAATCAGGGTACTCTTTTTGTATCCAACCAAATAAACAAAATCAAACTAACTTAGGGAAAACTCAAAAGGGGCAGCTCCCTAAAAGGAGGGGAACCGCCCAATACAAAAGACGGCACGGTAGCACAGTGGTTAGCACTGCTGCTTCACAACTCCAGGGACCAGGGTTCGAATCCCAGCTCAGGTCACTGTCTGCGTGGAGTTTGCACATTCTCCCTGTGTCTGTGTGGGTTTCCTCCAGGTGCTCCGGTTTCCTCCCACAGTCCAAAGATGTGCGGGCTAGGTTGGTGGGCCATTCTAAATTGCTCCTTAATGTCCCGGGATGCATAGGTTAGAGGGATTAGTGGGTAAATATGTAGGGATATGGGGATAGGGCCTGGGTGGGATTGTGGTTGGTGCAGGCTAGATGGGCCGAATGGCCTCTTTCTGCACTGTAGGATTCTATGATTCTATGAAAAGACAAAGCGGAAAGGAAACTTAAAACATCAAATTAAAATGTGATTAAAGGGGTCAATAATGCACCCCAATCCATGCGGTGCCCAGCAGGCATGGAAAGCATTGACAGTGCCCTCGGACACTGCATGCTCTCTTTTCAGGGACATCCGGCTGCGAATATAGCCGTGGTAGAGGGGCAGACAGTCAGATTGGACGACCCCCTCGATCGCCCGCTCCCTGGTCCTGTAGATAGAACACCTTGCTAGGCCCAGGAGCAGGTTCACGAGGAGATCCTCCTCCTTCCCCGTCCCCCCTTCACACCGGGTGCTCGTAGATCAGGAGCGTGGGACTGAAGTGCAAACAAAATATCAACATAAGGTTTTTGAGGAAACTAAAGTTTATTTATTAGTGTCACAAGTAGGTTTACATCAACACTGCAATGAAGTTACCGTGAAAATCCCCTCGTCGCCTGTTCGGATACACTAAGGGAGAATTTAGCATGGCCAACGCATCTAACCATCACGCCTTTCAGACTGTGGGAGGAAACCGCAGCATCCGGAGGAAACCCACACAGACACGGGGAGAACCTGCAAACACCGCACAGACAGTGACCAAAGCTGGGAATCAAACCCAGATCCCTGGCGCTGTGAGGCAGCAATGCTAACCAGTGTGCCACCGTGCTGCCCCATTTATTTACAAGTCTGACAACAGCATATAGAGTGCTTTCAGTGAGCAGTCGACACTAGGAGTCCCAGAGGAACTGACACTCCTGGTTAAATACAAAGCAAGAGGGTCTCTGATTGGCCCATCAACTTGGCCCTTAATCACGGAGTTCATATTCCAACAGGCCCACCTCAATTGCCTGATTAAAGACGTTACAATTACAGATTGCATTAACAGGTTAAAAGCAAATTACTGTGGATGCTGGAATTTGACAAAGGGTCATCTGGACTCGAAATGTCAGCTCTTTTCTCTCCTTACAGATGCTGCCAGACCTGCTGAAATTTTCCAGTATTTTCTCTTTTGGTTGCACTAACAAATTCTTTGAATCAAGGCTCGCATTGAAAAAACTTTCAATCTTTTTGAAGCCTGCTTAATTAGTTTAGATGTTTTAACACACTGATATAAAGAGTCACATGGTAATAGATTCAGTGAGAACATTCCGGCAACAGCCTGCATGGAACAGCACCATGCCTGGCAATATCTGGGATCTCTAAATAGTTAAACATTAGCAATAAGTAGTTCATGTTTAAAGATAAAATTCTCTTTGTGGTTGGTTTAGCTTAGTTGGCTAAATCCAGAGTGATGCCAATAGCATGGATTCAATTCCTGAACTGGTTGAGGTTATTCACGAAGGTCCCATCTTATCAAATTTGTCCTTTGCCTGAGGTGTGGTGACCCTCAGGCTAAATCTCTCCCTCTCTAAGGGTCATCTGGGACTATGGCGAGTTTATAAGTTCTCGAGATTTCCTCATCACTGAGACACCATTGTCGCCACCGCCATATTAAAACATGGTTGGCAGTAGTGGCCATCTCTAAAAGATATCAAATTAGCAGTGATAGGGTCGATAGAATTTGAAATGATGAACCCAAAATGGTATCCCAAAGTATGACAAATTGAAAGCAACTGAAGTTGGACTGGAGAGATGTGCATGTCAGAAGGAAAATTGAAAACAATAATTGAAGAAGCTTTGTCACAGACTTAGATGTTGAGGAATCCACCAGAGTCAGTGAAGGCCCCTGAGTGATGCAGAGTAAAAATAAAACTGCTCAGATATATATATATAGCGTGCAAGAAACAATGCTTTTCACTGTGTACTAATACATGTGACAATAATAAATCAAATCAAATCAGATCAGGACTGAAACAAGTTAAGATTTCACCAGAGACAGATCCGGCCAATAGTGAAACCAAAATGAAGCATGAGGACAAAGTTCTGTTATCGACAGAGAAAGAACAGACAGAAATGAGGTCAGAAAATGTAAATCCGACACTGAAGCGTGAGGAAATTTGGCATGTCAGCTACAACTCTCACCAACTTTTACAGATGCACCAAAGAAAGCACTCTTTTTGGTTGTATCACAGCTTGGTATGGCTCCTACTCTGCCCAAGACCGCAAGGTCGTGAATGTAGCCCAATCCATCACGCAAACCAGCCTCCCATCCATTGACTCTGTCTGCACTTCCCGCTGCCTCAGCAAAGCAGCCAGGATAATTAAGGATCCCATGCACACCGGACATTTTCTCTTCCACCTTCTTCCGTCAGGAAAAAGATACAAAAGCCTGAGGTCACGTAGCAATCGACTCCCAAACAGCTTCTTCCCTGCTGCTGTCAGACCTTTGAATGGACTTACCTCGCATTAAGTTGATCTTTCTCTACACCCTAGCTATGACTGTAACACTACATTCTGCACTCTCCCCTTTCCTTCTCTATGAACGGTATGTTTTGTCTGTATAGCGCGAAAGAAACAATACTTTTCACTGTATGTTAATACAAGTGACAATAATAAATCAAATCAAAGAAGACGGAAGAACACTGGATGTCTCAGACTTGCCGAGGTTCATTGAGCTCAATGGAATGATTCAAAAATAAAACAGCAAACAGATGTGTGGCTGAGATTATAGAAACATAGAAAAACTTACAGCACAAAACAGGCCCTTCGGCCCCACAAGTTGTGCCGAACATATCCCTACCTTTTAGGCCTACCTATAACCCTCCATCCTATTAAGTCCCATGTACTCATCCAGGAGTATAGAAACAAGTGGAAAAGAAATTCCCATTTGCAATACGTCTGCAGCCAGCAGGAAAATGGCGAACATCACTGTAAAGGAAAATTTGAGTTCACTCTGGGAATGAACCAGACTGACTTCTGGGATGGCGGGACTGACTTACTTATCAATACCTTATTCGCCTTCATAGCGAGAGGATTCAAGAACAGGAGTAGGGATGTCTTGCTGCAATTATACAGGGCCTTGGTGAGACCACACCTGGAATATTTTGTGCAGTTTTGGTCTCCATATCTGAGGAAGGATGTTCTTGTTTGAGACAAAGTGCAGAGAAGGTTTACCAGACTGATTCCTGGGATGGCGGGACTGGCGTATGAGGAGAGATTGAGTCAGTTAGGATTACATTCACTGGAGTTCAGCAGAATGAGGGAGGATCTTACAGAGACCTATAAAATTTTAATAGAACTATACAGGGTAGATGTAGAAGGATGTTCCTGATGGCGGGGGAGTCCAGAACCAGGGGTCACAGTCTGAAGATATGGGGGCAATATTTTAGGACTGATAGGAGAAGAAATGTTTTCACAGAAGAGTGATGAGCCTATGGAATTTGCTACCAAAAAAAGCAGTCAGAACCATAGAAAAGTTACAACACACAAGGTGGCCACTGGGCCCATCTCGTCCATGCCAGCCCAAGGACACCCAGATGCCCTTTCTAATCCCACCTACCTGCACCCGGCCCGTAGCCCTGTCGCTTACAGCACTTAAGGTGCAGATCCAGGCCCTTTTCAAAAGAGGACCTGGATCTGTCTCCACCACCAACTCGGGCAGCGAATTCCAGACACTCACCACCCTTTGAGTAAAAACGTTCTTCCTCGTGTCCCCTTTACACCTACTGCAAGTTCAGTCCAAAATAGTTTATGCTTTCAAGAAGGAGTTAGATATAGCTCTGGGGGTGAAAGGAATCAAAGGTGGGTGGAGCGGGGGGGGGGGGGGGGGGGGGGGGGTGGTGGCGGGAGGGGGGGCGATATGGGCTATTGAGTTGGATGATCAGCAATGGTCACAATGAATAGCAGAGCAGGTTCAAAGGGCCAAATGGCTCTTTTTTTCTATGTTTCTATGTACAGAAGGAATGGGACACAACCAGTGTCTGAAAAAAGCTGATGGGTTATTAGTAGAGAGAAATGTAACTCGAAGGAGTGCCAAACGTGGATCAAATAGAGATAACAAAGTACCAGAAACACAAGGCGGGAGTTTCCTGTCCCACCTGCCACGGGAATCATAATGCTGATTATGATAAGGGACAAGGACCACGTTACGGTCCGTTGACCTTGGGTGGGATTTTCTGGTCTTGGGACGCATGTGACCAGAAAAGCCCGCCCCACTGTGAACCACTACCAATCCTCCAAATGTGACATACCGAGACGTGGAAGAGCTGTCAAGCCTCAAGACCGCCTGAATTCATAAAGTTGGAGACCTGAGGTGGGAGGAGAATGGATAGCAAGTAAGATTGTATTGTAATACTCCATTGAAAGGAAGGAACGTTATCTATTGAGAAGAACGAGGGTTTTTGTATTATGTGGCTGCATGCCGTTGGATTGAAAAAGTGCTCAGGGTTAATGTGTGACTGTCGAATAGCACTGAAATGGTTTGATTTAAAGAGTCACATGGCAATAGAACTGAGAGAGAACTCTCTGGAAGCAGCCTGCATGGAACAGCACCACACATGGCAATATTGTGATCTGTAAGTGGTTAAAGATGAACACTAAGTGGTCATATTTGAATATACAAACCCTTGGGACATGTCGAGGAAACAATACAACAGCAAGAATCCAGCTTTTAAATTGTTTCTGCAAAGTGAGGGGACTTTTCTTTTTAGATTCTAACTAAGTGATCCCTGTTGTTCATAATATGTCTGTTATTATTTTGGTTTTCATAGAAACCCTACAGTGCAGAAGGAGGCCATTCAGCCCATTGAGTCTGCACTGACAACAATCCCACTTATGCCCATAACCCAATATATTTAACCCGCTAATCCCTCTAACCTACGCATCCCGGGACACTAAGGGGAAATTTAGCATGGCCAATGCACCTAACCCACACATCTTTGGACTGTGGAAGGAAACCAGAGCACCCGGAGGAAACCCACGCAGACACAGGGAGGATGTGCAAACTCCACACAGACAGTAACCCAAGCCAGGAATCGAATCCAGGTCTCTGGAGCCATGAGGCAGCAGTGCTAACCACTGTGCTACCGTGCCGCCGGGAGTAGTCAAATCCTTGCTTTAACTGCAGCAAAGCAAGGATTACAATTCAGAAACAGTTCATTGGTGATGAAGTATTCAAAAATGTTGTCAGAATATGAAAGATACTATATAATAGAATTTATTTCCTTCCCTCTTGTTTATCCTAATAAAACAGGTTTTAGTCCTAATTTTGTGGGAGAGGGAGAGTTAACATTCATGGGGTCTTCAACTAAATCAAATTAGATTGATTTTAAGCTTGCATGAATTTAACATGGATCATATTGGGATGAGAATAAGAAAGGACTCACATTTACATAGTGACTGATGATGTACCAAAGCATGTTCGAGCCAATTAGACATATTTCAAGTGTTGGCCATTGTTGTAACGTAGGAAACACGATGGCCCAATTCACACACAGCAAACTCCCACAAACAGCAATGAGATAATTACCAGATAATATATTTTATTTGAGAAATAAATATTGCCCAAGATCCTGAGGAGAACAGTCCTGCTCTTCCTCAGATGGAGCCAGGAGATATTTTGTAACAAGCTCACAGGGCAGAAGGCCACGGTTTCACATCTCATGCCAAAGAGATACTTAAACTGAGGCTAAACCACAACAAGGGTCACTTGGCAAATTTTAACTTCTAACATGACTCACACAGCATCGTCAAATATTCGATGATAGTTTGTTATCTTGGTGGTGTCAATATTTTCCAACTCTGGACAGCGTGAGAGTAGAGAAGATTGAGCTGTTAACGTGCGTCAAGTTCACAAAATAGGGCTCGGCACAAAATGTGAAATTTTGGACGAATGCCTAGTCTTATGAGTGCTGAGGAAGGAAAAGTAGTAAGGTACAGTGTGCTCCTGGAAGTACATAATCCTTTCTGGAAAGATTTGCGGCAAATGTATCTGAGGGAGAATTTTTAAACTGGTATTAGTCTCCAATAGGATACAGCAACCAGGGCTGTTATTTTGCTCTTGGGAAACAAAATTTTAAAATGATTTCCATTGCTCTCCTGAAAGGTACAATTTGACTGAAAATAAAAGTGCCCAACTCCCCCTCCCACCCACTCCATTCACCCAAAACTCTGGAATTAGATACATTCCTGATCGAAAGGCCAGTCACCTCAGTCTGTTATTTTTACCTGTTAGCATGGTGATACTGGAGCTAAGTGCTTCAAGTAATGTAATCTGCTGCTTCGCATTGCGGAATGGCTTTTTCGCAGCTCCATTTAGAAATAAAGAGCGGTAGAAATTAAAGCACTGATTCGGTATCTATGGACTAAAGCACAAACAGTATCACGTTGCAGTTAAAAAAAAAATCTCATTATAAGTCAACTCTGCAGATCACTCAGATTTTGCTAGCCAAATTCCAGTTACTCACAAATATTTACTCAGCTCAAGCAAGTATGAATATATCACCTAGGCTCTGCATCAATCACCTTTGCAATATCACTTGCTGTGGCAAGAGTGCCGCTTTCTTTAAATCAGTTAAAGATAACTGGCGGGTGCTACTGATCACTGAATCATTGAATTCTAAGCGTAGAATTTTCTCCCATTGTGCCTGTATCTCTGCAAGTTTCATATTGAAGCTATCTATTCTAGCACCATTATCCTGTTCTTTCCCCATTTGTAATGTAGCCAAGCAATGTGTTTTCTTTTCAGAACCCCCTATCAAAATAATTAAACTTGTGATATAAATCCATCACTGCCATTTAATTGACAATGGAAGCAGAATTGCTACGGTCTCTCCGTGTAGCAACATCATAATTATATTCCTTTTCATATATTTAGGAGTAATCTTTGCCCATGATGTGCTCAATTCTCAATGAAGCACTTGTGAAGTGCATTCGCTGTCGTGACACGGGAAAATGCGATAACGAATGTGTGCACAGTAAGATCCCACAAACAGCAATTAACTAAATTGCCAAACATGTTTAAATGATGTTGTTTGAGAGATAAATGTTGGCCAGGGCACCAGAGAGAACTCCTCAGGTCTTCTTCAGATGGTACCTTGGTATCTTGACATCCATCTGAGGGAGTCAGGAGCTGAGCTTAATTATTTATCTGAAAGATGGCATCTCTGGCAATGCAACATCCCTTTAGTAGTGCACTGGGAGTATCTGTTGAGATTTTGTGTTCTAGTCTCTGGAGTGAGGTTGCAACACACAACCTTCTGAGTCAGGGACGAGATCAACCATTGAGCCATGGTTGAGTTATACAAGTTAATAGACATTGGGCTCCAATGCAAATTCCATGATATAATGCATGACTTGCATTGTACATTTGATTGGATGGACCATAAGAACTCAAACCATCGGTCCTTGAAGGGATCGCAGGAAGTCACACCAAAAATGCTGCTAATGTCTTGAATTGGGATTGAGGGATCAGGAAGAAAACGACCTCTGTTAGGGACCAGATCAGAAAATCCAAGGTATATTATGAAGTTAACCTGGACCCCAACTATTTTTGACTTTGGCATTAGTGTGGGTATAAGATGTTTCACTCCAGGTGTGATTCTATTGATCCACTAGGAAGCTTTCAGTAAAACAAACTTTAATGAACAACACAGTTAAAATATTAAAAAAGGAATTAGCATAACTGTTACCAATTGAATTACTTAAACATGGCAAGGTAGAATTTTTAACTGCTAGCGTTCCAATTTAAACAATATCCACATAGATGTAAATTCCTTTTAAGAATCAGTTAGCAAGACACATAGGTTTACATGAATTCCCAGTCCTCTGGCCTTATCACCCCTTTGGACAGAGGTACAGACACCTGTCTTCTGACTCACAGATAGCAGCCTCCAAAGGAAAACCTGTCTTTACACAGCAGAACTCCAGTGAGAGAGAGAGAGAGAGGAAACACCTCTTGCCTTTTGCAGACCTCTGGAGAGAGATACATATTTTCTAGCTGGTCTCCAGACTTCACTTTCCAGAAAGTGAAAGCCTTACAGCGCCAAGGACCCAGGTTCAATTCCAACCTTGGGTCACTGTCTGAGTGGAGTTTGAATGTTCTCCCCATGTCTGCGTGGGTTTCCTCTGGGTGCTCCAATTTCCTCCCACACTCCAAAGATGTGCAGGTTAGTTTGACTGGCCATGCTAAATTGCCCCTTATTGTCAAGAGGATTAGCAGGGTAAATACCTAGGGTTATAGGGATAAAGCTTGGGTGGGATTGTTGTCGGTGCAGGCTCAATGGGCTGAATGGCCTCCTTCTGCACTGGAGGGGTTCTATGAAAGAGAGAGATAGAAAGAGCTACTGCTCTTTTCAAATTCAAACTGCAACTGCCTGCTTTTTCTCTCTCTGTAAGCCTAACTCCACCCACACACATGATTCTCTTGTCAGTTAACATAACCAAATCCTACTCTGAAAACCCCAGGGGACAACCATAACATAACAGTCATGCATTAGCCCAGATGAAAACAAACAGTCCAATAATTAGGAGCAATTAACCTTCTGCAGAATCAGAGGTGGACAGCCAGCTATAGACAATTTGGTATCGTAATCAGAGTTGAATTATAAAACAGTCCCTCCAGAAGAAACATGACACAAATAAAGTTCTTAAAGGAACTCTTAAAATTATTCTCACTTGTTGTTGGATCACTTCTCTCCACCTCCCTTCTGCCCCCATGTAACATTTTGCTCCACAATGAGACCACTAGATTTCTTGTAACCCTCCCTCTAGCCCCCTGCACCTTGCCCCCTCTAAAAGCCTTATTTATGATTCTGCACTGTATTGTAGGTTTTGGGCAGTGGAAGTACTTGGCGTGAGTGTTAAGTCGCTGGGAAAAAGGAAGCAAAGTCAGCAAAGCTCCTTGCTCCTGGTCACTATTAGCTCTCTTTGTTAGACAATGCAGAACTAGAATGATCAAAAAACCTGCCAGCATACACTGTTAAGGTGCATTAGCAGCAGTGGAACTGATAGGGTGGATGCAGAGAAACACTTTTAGCTGGAAGCTAGCACTTGGGGGCATAGTTTAAAAACTAAAGCCAGACATTTCAGGTGTGCAATTAATAAACATTTCCTTGTGCAAAGAACAGTAGAAATTTCAAACTCTTTCTTCTACAAACTGCAATTGATGCTGAATAAATTGTTAATTTTAAAAGTGAGATTGATAGATTTTTGTTAGCTACAGGTATTCTAGGACATAGGGCAAAGGAAAACCATGATCTGACTGGATGGAGGAACAGGCTCGATGGGCTAAAATACCTATTACCATTCCAAGCTTCTTGTGACAAAACTGTGCCTTTAAGAAATGTATTTGGGTCATGTTTCTGTGCAGGATTATTTTAACATTCCATTCTGACACTGGTGCCATGTTGTCTGTAACCCATAGCCTCTGTTGTTACAGCAGCAGAATAATTGCTGCTAATTGGTAGAATGTTTGTTTTAATGTGGGCTAATGCTGTTCTGTTATTTTGGTGTTTTCCCCTGGGTTTTTGCAGAGTAGGGCTTGATGAGGATAAGCGGCAGGGAACAAAATCATGTGGACTGGGCAGAGCCAGGCTTATGCAGAGAAATCAAGGTCAGTCGCAGCTTGGAATTGTTAGATAGCAGTGCCTCTCTTTCTCTCCCTGAATTTGGAGATTGGGTTCTGTTAAAAAGAAAAGTCTCTTTCTCTAAAATGTTGCTGTTTGTGGGTGGATCTTTCTCTGGAGGCTGCTGTATGAGAGTCAGAAGACAAGTGTCTTTCTGTATTTATCCAGAGGGGTTAAAAAGCTGGGAACATAGCACCCATGTGAGCATATGTGTTTTTGTGCTGATTTTAAAGAGGGATTTATGTCTGAGGATACTGCTTACATTGAAACTTTAGAGATAGATAGCTATGAAGAATTATACCTTATCACGTTTAAGCATTTCCAGTTGGTAATAGTTATGTTTACTGGGCGGCGCGGTGGCACAGTGGTTAGCACTGCTGCCTCACAGCGCCAGGGACCCGGGTTTGATTCCCGGCTTGTGTCACTGTCTGTTTGGAGTTTGCACATTCCCCCGTGCCTGCATGGGTTTCCTCCCACAGTCTAAAAATGTGCAGGTTAGATTGATTGGCCATACTAAATTGACCCTCAGTGTCAAGTGGACTAGCAGGTTAAATAGTGGGGCTACTGGGATAGGGGCTGGGTGGGATTGTGGTCGGTGCAGAGTTGATGGGCCGAATGGCCTTCTTCTGCACTATAGGGTTTCTATGATTCTATGTTAATTATTTTTGTTATATTTTAACTGTGTTGTTAATAATCAAGTTTGCTTTGATAACAACTTCCTGGTGGGCCAATTGAATCATATCTGGAGTGAAAGACCTTACCCTAACGCCTAACTGGTGCGGCAACAATAATCCTTCCCTCAATGTCAACAAAACGAAGGAAATTGTCATCGACTTCAGGAAGCATAAAGGCGAACATGCCCCTGTCTAAATCAACGGGGACGAAGTAGAAATGGTCGAGAGTTTCAAGTTTTTAGGTGTCAAGATCACCAACAACCTGTCCTGGTCCCTCCTATGCAGACACTATAGTTAAGAAAGCCCACAAACGCCTCTACTTTCTCAGAAGATGAAGGAAATTTGGCATGTCAGCTACGACTCTCACCAACTTTTACAGATGCACCATAGAAAGCATTCTTTCTGGTTGTATCACAGCTTGGTATGGCTCCTGTTCTGCCCAAGACCGCAAGGAACTACAAAAGGTCGTGAATGTAGCCCAATCCATCACACAAACCAGCCTCCCATCCATTGACTCTGTCTACACTTCCCACTGCCTCGGCAAAGCAGCCAGCATAATTAAGGACCCCGTGCACCCCGGATATTCTCTCTTCTACCTTCTTCCGTCGGGAAAAATATACAAAAGTCTGAGGTCACGCACCAACTGACACGAGAACAGCTTCTTCCCTGCTGCTGTCAGACTTTTGAATGGACCTACCTTGCATGAAGTTCTCTACACCCTAGCTATGACTGTAACACTACATTCTGCACTCTCTCGTTTCCTTCTCTATGAACGGTATGCTTTGTCTGTATAGCACGCAAGAAACAATACTTTTCACTGTATACTAATACGTGACAATATTAAATCAAATCAAATCAAATCAATGCCAAAATCAAATGTAAAAGTTCAGGTCTCAGCTAACTCCACCAAATACCATGGAGTTTCTGACTCAGTCCTGAACATTCCAGACATGATAAGAAAGATCAATTGAATGGGATACAGGAGATCTGCTGAGAAGCATGGAATTGTGACCTTTTGAATTCCTCGGATTGTAACCTCATTTTAAAATAACTGTGTGGTGAACCATCGTTGGTTCCCACTAGAGAGTACTGAGCCAGGGTCTGGCCAGTACTACAAGTATGTATATATGTTGCTGTTGGGGTTAGGGATGGGTTGTTCTACTTGTTGCTGTTGGGGTTAGGGTTGGGCTGTTACACCTTGTATTATAGTTATTGTGGTACATCCCAGTCGGGCTCCGCCTCCTGGGAGAGGTATAAAGATCTCTGCTCTGTCTGGGACCCCTCAGTCTGGGATCGTGTATATAATTAGTAGCTGCCTTGTTACAGCAAATAAAAGCCTTTATTTCCTGAGCATCAAGCCTCGTGTGTGATAACGCGCATCACTGTGCAGATCACTTAAATGGAAACTGAATTTCACTCCCTTACTCTCAATATTTCAGTTACTCACAAATATTTACTCAGCTCAAGCAGTCATGAATATATCACCTATGATTGCCATCAATCATCATTGCCAGCTAAGACAAAGACATTTCACCTTCAAGAACATGTAGCTCTATATCTCCCTGCTAACTGTTCCAATGGTGTGCAGCAAAGGCTAATCTCCTGCTCTAGCCAGAACCCCTGCATCCATTTTATATTTGTGAAGACCAGTGACTTGAGTAGCCTGACCGTACCATACTCAGCATGAGACCATGCCATCAGGTGAAGAGGTAGAGAATGAAAAAGAAGGAAGTATTCAACTACCCAATCTTCACTAGAAAAGATGTTTGGTTCATACTGATAAAAATACGAAGGTACCATTTTTCTCTATGGTGTATTGCTGAAGGCCATTTTGAAGGAGGCAAATGGTTCACCCTTGATTCCACAAAGCGTTTCCACCATCAATATGACACAAGTCAGTCATGATGATGTGGAGATGCCGACATTGGACTGGGATGGGCACAGTAAGAAGTCTCACAACACCAGGTTAAAATCCAACAGGTTTATCTGGTAGTATGAGGTTTCAGAGTGCTGCTCCTTCTTCAGGTGAGTGGGAGTTGGGTTCACAAACAGGGCATATACAGACACAAACTCAATTACAAGATAATGGATGGAATGCAAGTCTTAACAGGTAATCAAGTCTCTACAGATACAGACAATGCGAGTGGAGAGAGGTTTAATCACAGGTTAAAGAGATGTGAATTGTCTCAAGCCAGGACAGTTAGTGAGATTTTGCAAGCCCAGGCAAGTTGTGGGGGTTAGAGACCATCCTCATGTGTGTGGAACTTGGCTATCAGTTTCAGCTCAGCGATTCTGCGTTGTCGTGTGTCGTAAAGGCCGCCTTGGAGAATGCTTACCCAAAGATCAGAGGCTGAATGCCCGTGACTGCTGAAGTGTTCCCCGACAGTAGTGTGATGGAATATTCTATATGGGCAGTCCGGTGGCATAGTATTTAGCATTGCTGCCTCACAGCGCCAGGGAACTGTGTTCAATTCCGGACTTGGGTCACTGTCTGTGTAGAGTTTGCACATTCTCCGTGTGGCTGCATGGGTTTCCTCCGGGTGCTCCAGTGCCCTTCCATAGTCCAAAGATGTGTGGGTTAGGTTGATTGGCCATGCTAAATTGCTCTTCAGTGTCAGGGGAGTAGCAGGTTGAAATATGTGGGGTTACGGGGATAGGGCCTGGGTGGTATTGCTGTTGAGGCAGGTTCAATGGGCTGAATGGCCTCCTTCTGCCCTGTAGGGATTCTGTGATTCTTTGATTGGACAAGTGAGGTTACAACAACACTTCAGAAGCATGACATAACACAGGAAAACGTTTGATTGGTAGCCTGTCTACCAAAGTAAATATTTACTCCCTGCACTGGTGAACTATGTCAGCAGTGTTTACCATCTATCAGATGCACTGCGGAACTTGCCAAGGTTTCTTCAACAGCAGCTTTCAAAACCTGTGACCTTTGCTGTCTAGAAGGACAAAGGACAACAGGTGGAAGGAAATATCACTGCCTGTGTGTCCCTCCAAAATCACACACCATCCTGACTTGGAAATATATTGCTGCCTCACAGCATCAGGGACACAGGTTCAATTCCGGCTTTGGTCACTGTTTGTGTGACGTTTTCCCCATGTCTGCATATGCTCCGTGTCCTCCGGGTGCTCCGGTTTCCTCTCACAGCCCAAAGATGTGTGGGTTAGGTTGACTGGCCATGCTAAATTGCCCCTAAGTGTCCTGAGATATGTAGGCTAGGGTGGTTAGCCACAGTAAATGTGTGGGGTTTATGGGGATAGGGCGGGGGAGAAGGCCAGGGTAAGATGTTCTGTCAGAGAGGCAGTGCAGGCTCGATGGGCCTCCTTCTGTACTGTAGGGATTGTATGATTCTGTGATATGTTGATCCTTCATGGTTGTTTGGTTAAAAATCCTGGAACTCCCTCCCCATCAGCATTGTGGGTGTACCTACACCACATTGCAGCGGTTTAAGATGGCTGCTAAGGGCAATTAATAGAGGGCAATATATGCTGGCCTTGCCAATGATGCCCACATCCCATGAATTAATTAAAACAATTGGTAATCTTTACTCAAAGGCAAGATTTCCTGCATTTAGTGGTGTCTAAATCATATTACTAAGCTCTTAGGTTTAGAACTCTACCTTTCACGATGTGTTCTGATCTGCTATAATACGTGGAAAGTATCTTTTAGTTTATGGAATATATTAGCTTCCAACATTTTAAGCGCATTGAAATTCCAGGAAACAAAAGAAAGGAGTAGAAGTTCGTGCCAGTGATGTTCACGGAGGAATGATTAACTTGCTTAGATTAATTTATTTCTTGCTATATTTATCGAAGTTGCGTAAAAGTACTTTTTGATTGTCCTGAATTTTTAGCTTATGTAATCTTATTACTAGAAACAAGAACATTGCTTTCTGGTTTTCTGCGTGTTGGGTCTATGTTGTCCCACTCTCTCCCTGCCTCAGCTCATCCACTGCTGAGACACTTAGCTATATCTTGGTTACCCCCTAGTCTTGACTATTCCATAACTGTCCCATGTTCATCTTACCATAATGTGGAGATGCTGGCATTGGACTGGGGTGGGCACAGGAGGAAGTCTCACGACACCAGGTTAAAGTCCAACAGGTTTATTTGGAATCACAAGCTTTTGGAGTGAGTCTTACCTGATAAGGGAGCAGTGCTCCAAAGGCTCGTGAATTCGAAATAAACCTGTTGGACTTTAAACTGGTGTTATGAGACTTCTTACTGCGCCTACTTAACGGAGATTCAAGTTTATCAAAACCTTGCAGCTGAATCTCTAACTCACACCAAGTCACATTCATCCATCATCCCATGCTTTCTTACCTAGCTCCCAGTTAAGCAACACAATTTTATAATTCTCACGCTTGTTTTCAAATCAATTCTTAAGCCTTTGACCTTCTATTTGTCTGTAGCCTCCTCCTGCCCCCCGATGCTCCAAGGCATGTACCCTTCTCTAATTCTGGTTTCTTGAGCATCCCTTATTTTACTCATTTTGATCAGCTGCATCAAGTCAGTAATTACAGAATTCCCATAGAATCATAAAATCCCTGCAGTGCAAAACAGGCCATTTGGCCTATGAAGTCTGCACCAACTCCCTACAGGTCCTCTCCCCCACCCTAACCATGTAACCCTACACATTTCCCATGGCAGATCCATCCAACCACCTTGGGACACTAAGGGACAATTCAGCATGACCATTCAACCTAACCCACACATTTTTAGACATCGGAGGAAACCGGAGCACCCGAAGGAAACCCACACAGACACGGGGAGAAGGTACAAACTCTACACAGACAGTTACTCAACGCCAGAATTGAACCCGGGTCCCTGGCGCTGTGAAGCAGCAGTGCTAACCACTGTGCCACCGTGCCGCCCCTTCATCTTAAATCTCTCTGCCCCTCTGTTTCGCTCTCCTCTGAAAGACATACCTTAAACTTACCCACTTTGACCAAGCTTCTCAGGACCTGCACTAACATCTCTTTATGTGACTCAGGGGCAAATTTTTTGTGACTCATTGCGGGTGGCACAGAAAATTTGACAGACCGTTGGAAGGGCTGTTGGCCTTGGGTGGGAATCTTGGGTTTTTGCCAGGGGGGAATGAGGGGACGGGTGCTGTGGAACCAAAAATTCCCACCCTCAGTGACAAATTTTGTTCAGTAATGCTTCTGCGCTGCAACACGAGATGTTTTACAGCATTAAAGGAGCTATATGAATAGAAGTGGTCAGAAACATAGAAAATAGGTGCAGGAGTAGGCCATTCGCCCTTCGAGCCTGCACCATCGTTCAATATGATCATGGTTGATCATGTACTTTCAGTATCCCACTCCCGCTTTCTCTCCATACCCCTTGATCCTTTAGCCACAAGGGCCACGTCCAGCACCCTCTTGAACAGATCTAATGAACTGGCCCCCACAGCTTTCTGTGGTAGAGAATTCCACAGATTCACAACTCTTGGAGTGAAGAAGTTCTTCCTCATCTTAGTCCTGAAGGGCTTACCCCTTATTTTTAGACTGTGACTCCTAGTTCTGGACTTCCCCGACATTGGGAACATTCTTCCCGCATCTAGCCTGTCCAGTCCCATCGGGATTTTATATGTTTCCATTTCCATGAGATCGCCTCTCATTCTTCTAAATTCCAGTGAGTACAAGCCCAGTCGATCCAGTCTCTCTTCATATGTCAGTCCTGCCATTCCAATCTGGTGAACCTTTGCTGGACTCCCTCAATAGCAAGAATGTCCTTCCTCAGACTAGGAGACAAAAACTGCACACAATACTTAAGGTGTGGCCTCACCAAGGCCCTGTATAACTGCAGCAACTGGTTGCTCTTACTGTTGTTGTTGATTGGATGCAGAGGCATTTGTGTGTTCTCGATTAATAAGGGGATCAGGAGTTATGGGGAAAAGGCAGGAGAATGGGGATGAGAAAAATATCAGCCATGATTGAATAGGGTAGCAGACTCGATGGGCCGAGTGGCCTAATTCTGCTCCTATGTCTTATGGTGTTCTCCAACTTGTTGCTGCAACTTCAGAGGTCCAGGCATGGAGACTCCAGAAATATAAGGGACCCATCCACAATATGCATGTTCTCTGAGCTGAATATTCAATGCATGCATCAATTATTAGGAATTTCCAGGAATACTACAGAATGAATGGTCACCTAGTTGAGGTTGCTGTGTGCAGGCATGGAAAGAAGTTTAACAACACCAGGTTAAAGTCCAACAGGTTTATTTGGTAGCAAAAGCCACAAGCTTTCGGAGCCTTAAAGGGGCTTAAGGCTCCGAAAGCTTGTGGCTTTTGCTACCAAATAAACCTGTTGGACTTTAACCTGGTGTTGTTAAACTTCTTACTGTGTTTACCCCATTCCAACGCCGGCATCTCCACATGCATGCATGGAACCATAGCTCAGCATGAGTTTGTGGTTTCTGAAAGAGGAAGAGATTGTGTGGGGGCTGAAGAATGGAAGAATGAGAAATAAAGACATTGATTCAACAGTAAATACTCGATTTCACCCAATAAACTATCATTGCATCGACAATAAACAGGTGGCAAGAACAGATCAGGGCACATTTACATTGCACTCCATTATGGTTTTAGCACTCAAGCCAGTGATCTGGATATTGTTATAGATAACATGACACTGAACAAAATTATGAGGTGAGAACCTAATCTCTGGAGAAGGTTAACACTAGATCAGTTCCTGGGTGCAAGAACCATTGCAGACATCACTTACCCCAACAATTTATGAGCCATCTGTTTGCACAACACAGCCAACTGTTTTAGTCTACAGCAGCACCATGGAGGGGAATCAAATTATTGGTGGTCCAATGAAATTAGCACTTTCTGGAACATGAAAATGTTGGCAAAGGTGTTATACTTGATCCATTTTTTTACATTATTTCATTAAAAAAACATATATTTTTCTTTTGGGAACACAGTATCTTTGGGCAAACATGGTGGCACAGTGGTTACCTAACCGGCACATCTTTGGACTGTTGGAGGAAACCGGAGCACTCGGGGTGGCACAGTGGCACAGTGGTTAGCACATCTGCCTCACAGCACCAGGGACCCAGTTCAAATCTGACCTCGGATCACTTTCTGTGTGGAGTTTGCACATTCTCCCTGTATCTGCGTGGATTTCCTCCAGGTGCTCTGGTTTTCTCCCATAGTCTAAAGGTGTGCGGGTTAGGTTGATTGGCCATGTTAAATTGACCCTAGTGTCAGGGGATTTGCAGGGTCAATATGTGGGGTTAAGGGAATAGGGCCCGGGTGGGATTGTGGTCGGTGCAGACCCGATGGGCCGAATGGCCTCCTTCTGCACTGTAGGCATTCTATGATTATGTAGGACAAGTTCGGTCCTGGATTTTTGCCCACAAGTTGGATGTGCAGAGACTGGAGAATTCCTGTTCTTTGAACCCAACTTGTAAAAAGGATTTGTCTAGCTTGCGATTGGATTTTTAGGTTTGGGTGGACATGGCGGATTAGAAGTTGGGACAGGCGAGTCCTGGAAGTACTGAGGGGGATGCCAAGTGTGGGCTGGACAGACGGCTTGTCTTGGGGTTCTGGAACTGTGTTCAAAATTAAAAAATAGAGTAGACATGAGACATCACTCCAGCCCTCATCATTCATCCCTCCATCACTCCACACATATTCTCCATGCCCCATCAATACAACCTCATACCCTATACCCACCATCAAGGGCCCCTCATCCCCTCCTTGACAAACTATTCCCCTGGAGCCACCCTACTATGACAATGGAGGGTTATGAAGTCAAGCGACTCTTGTGTGGTAGTGTCAGCCCTTTGTGTTATGCCAATAACACGAAATAGTGAAATAGCAAACAATCATATTTTTTAACACTCAGCATATTTTTTTCGATTCCCGGCTTGGGTCACTGTCTGTGTGGCTTTTGCACACTCTCCCCGTGTCTGCGTGGGTTTCTTCTGGGTGCCCCGGTTTCCTCCCACAGTCTAAAAATATGCAGGTTAGGTTGATTGGCCAGGCTAAATTGCCCCTTAGTATCAGAGGGACTAGCAAGGGTAAATGCCTGGAGTTACAGAGATAGGGCCTGGGTGGGATTGTGGTCAGTGCAGACTCGCTGGGCCGAATGGCCTCCTTCTGCTCTGTAGGATTATATGATTCTATGTGATAATAATAACTCAAATCAAGTTAAAACATTAAGGAAAACTGCTTCTTGGCTGTAGAGGCATGACAGAGAGCATGGTGCAAGGGATTCACAAGCTGAAGTAAAGTGAGGGATTTTTTGGAAACTCTGGGTTGGCAATGTGGGTCACAATATTCCCTTCCGGTGTGTTGCCAAGAAAGGGTTAATGCAAAACCTTTGTTGGTGGTGTCATCTAGTTTAAATCTAGAATTCCATACTGACTGTCACTGACATGATAATCCGTCCATCAAGTTCATCAGAGCAGCAAATGCAAATATCAGCTTGGCGCAGCTAAAGGTATTTCCTGTTTAAGTGCATGTTATGGATCTTGGTGTTTTCTCTTTCTAACTGGTCAAAGGTGAAGGAGCATTCAATTTCCAGTTATCCAGAGTCAAAAGAAGTCACCCAAACATTTAACAAGGACAACGTCCCCACGAACCTGCTTGGGCAAGACTCATAAAATCCCACCCGAGGCCAGTGGAGAATTCCGTTCTGTGAGCCTCGCCCGCCCCGAAACTTCAGAGCATCAGCCCACTGGAGGAAAAGTCGTGAGTCCGGCCAGTCCAGCATTAAGAAACCCTCTGCCCCTCCCTGCAGACCTACTGTGAGAAAAAACAAAATGCAGTCCTGGATGTAATTAAGAGCAGAAACCCATAACAGCAGAATCCAACCCCTGTAATCACTTGTGAACTTGTTGGTGTCTCTGCAAGTTGGATGAACCACAATCGGGGCGGGTGAGGTGGTAAAATTCCAGCCATACAAGGGACTACTTTCGAGGGACTTTGATGTGCAAGGTGGTGAACACATGTCCATAAAGAGTGACCATCAGGAATGTTAGAAAGCATGCGCTCTATTTTGCTGCTAGCAAGACCCAAGTATAATAAGAAATAGATTGTGATCTAAGCCAACTATCTGAATCACTCCCCACCTCTGACAATAACAGAACAATGAATCAGAAATGGAAAAGAGAAGAAATTCCTGGCATGTAATCCCAATGCGTATTTGGCCATTCCAGGGACAGAGGTAATAAATCAAGTTAAATTTCCAGAGGTGGAATTCAAAGAAGAAGAAAAAAGCAGTTGGAGCACGAGTGATGAAAAACCTGCCACAGAAGTGCTAGAATACAAAGCCCGCTTCTGATTTTCCTGGACTAACCATATATTGCCATGTTGCTCTTTGGCTAATGTTAACACACTCAAGAAAGGGGGGAAAGGATGATGCAGGGGTGGGACAGGAGGAGAGAATTTACTTTTCAATTTGGCAAATCTCAAAATAGCAGCAATTCATAAAAATGGGCAACTATGAAAAATGGGTAACTTATTTTGAATTATTTTGAAAGTCCAGTTAAATATGCATTTACTTTTCTCTAAATATTTTATAAGTATTATGAACTTTCCCCTGGTACTCTATATAAATTGGTTTTTTTATTTTCGGTTCAATTTATGGTACAATATGGGTGGCACAATGGTTAGCACTGTTGCCCCACAGCGCCAGGGACCCAGCTTCAATTCCAACCTTGGGCAACTGTGGCCACACAGGCATTCTCCCCATGTCTGCATGGGTTTTTCTATTCATTCGTGGGACATAGGTGTCATTGGCTGGGCCAGCATTTATTGCCCATCCCTAATTGCCCTTGAAATGAGTGGCTTGCTCGGCCATTTCAGTGGATTTTTTTTAAAGAGTCAACCACATTGCTGTGGATCTGGAGTCACATGTAGACCAGACCAGATTTCCTTCCCTAAAGGACATGAGTGAACCAGATGGGTTTTTCTGACAAATGACAATGGGTTCATGGTCATCAGTAGATTCTTATTTCCAGATTTTTTTTTATTGAATTCAAATTCCACCATCTGGCGTGGCGGGATTCAAACCCGCAACGCCAGAGCATTAGCTGAGTTTCCGGATTAATAGTCCAGCGATAATACCACTCGGCCAAAACCTCCCCACACCTCCATCGCAGCCCCAGTCCCCTCGATGTCTACCACCTGGGTTGATTACCTCCTCTCGTCCCAACTGGTTCCCCCAAGCCGGGTGATCCTCTTCTGCTGTGTTGCCCATAAAGGGACAATCACCACAAATCGCCTGGTTAACCTGTTATCATGCTTGAATGTGCTGAATGTTAATTCTGGTTCTTAATTTCCTGTGGACACTTCTTGAGGACTAAAGTTTATTTATTAGTGTGAGGCTTACATTGATACTGCAAAGAAGTTACTGTAAAAATCCCCAAGTCGCCACATTCCGGCACCTGTTCAGGTACACTGAGGGAGAATTTAGCATGGCCAAAGCATCTAACCAGCTGAGGGAGGAAACCGGAGCACCCGGAGAAAACCCACGAAGGCATGGGGAGAACATGCAAATTCCACACAGACAGTGACCCAAGCCGGGAATCGAACCCGGGTCCCTGGTGGTGTGATGCAGCAGTGCTAACCACTGTGCCACCATGCCAACCCGGGTAGATTTGAAAATAATCCGAGTACACAAAGGGAAAAAAAGGAGCATGTGGTGTCTTGGGTGAGGTTACACACAGAATTGGGAACAGAATTGAAGATTATGAGGGTAGGGCAGCTCCCTGCTGGACTCCAATTTTATTTCTGCAGTGGACAGTTTTCCAAACACGGAGGCAACTGTTCGGTCAATAGCCTAACAATGTAATTCTGTCAGCCCGTTAAACAATCCGGAGAGAACTGGCATTGTTCTTCTTGAAAGACATTCATAAATGTTGGCACAAGCAAGCACAAGTAATTAGGGTACAATTTAGACAGAAACACTTAGCAATATTTTTCAATTGACTTGTCTCAGCTACGGGCAGCCTGTGGTCACAGTACGTTAAGGTATTGAATTACTGCTTGTGATCAGTCAGTTGCGAGCTGATGGTGTCAGCGTGACCTGCGGGGCAGCTTTCACACTGCTTTTTTAAAAAACTCTGCTGAAGAGAAGCATAGTACGAGGAAGTGAATCAAAGTCAGATTACTGTCAAGATTGTGGGGTTTCAGGGCTAGCTGTTATTGATTCTGAGCCCTGGCTGCAAATTGTCAAGGCTAACATGCCGCAGAAATACCCAATCTTGCAAATTGTTTTACCTGACTAACCAGCGCACTAACCAGCTAAAAACTCAGTTAGAGATCTGCAGCGAACATTTCACAATCCGAGGGGGAAACGGTTTTGACATTTTAACATTTTCTTATGTGAATTAATTTTAAACCCAAATAACATCCTATTTTGAAGCAGTTCTTTTCAGTTGGTATGGTAACAAAACACACTTACTGCTCACAGATTGGTAGGGATGAATGCCCTGTTTGTGCTTAAGTTTGTCGTGGCACAGATAATGTGGTGGTGCACACGCACAACAGACTGCAGTTGTCGGGGACTCTTGTTATTGGATGCAGCTGCTTGAGGTCCATTCATCCTCAAAACAGCTCAGTTCATCCCAGCACGGGTACGCAGCTCAGGCAGCACGGTGGCACAGTGGTTAGCACTGCTGCCTCACAGCGCCAGGGACCTGGGTTCGATACCCGGCTTCGGTCACTATCTGTGCGGAGTCTGCACGTTCTCCACGTGTCTGCGTGGGTTTCCTCCCATAGTCCAAAGATGTGCGGGTTAGGTTGATTGGCCAAGCTAAGTTGACCCTTAGTGTCAGGGAGACTATCTAGAGTAAATGTATGGGGTTATGGGCCTGGTTGAGAGTATGGTCAATGCAGCATTGATGGGACGAATGGCCTCCTTCTGCACTGTAGAATTCTACGATTCTATTTCCTCACAGTGCCAGGGACCCAGGTTCAATTCTGGCCTTGGGTGACTGTCTGTGTGAAGTTTGCACGTTCTCCCCGTGTCTGCGTGGGTTTCCTCCGGGTGCTCCATTTTCCTCCCACAGTCCAAAGATGTGCGGGTTAGACTGATTTGCCATACTAAATTGCCCCTTAGTGCCAGGGTAAATATGTGGGATTGCGGGGGACAGAGCCTGGGTGGGATTGTTGTTGGTGCAGACTCGATGGGCAGAATGGCCTCCTTTTGCACTGTAGGGATCCTGTACCAATGAGCTAGGACCCAGTTCAATGATAGTAGCAAAGCTCATTGCTGCCTTTACTATGGCTCCTCAATTGTAACCTGACCAGGTTCTCCTGTAAGTATGTGAATTGGGCTCTGATGATACCATCTGAGTAAGAGTTTTAACAACACCAGGTTAAATGGTGATGATACCATCTGCCACAGAGAGCAATATTCGTCTGAAGCCTGAGAGGGGGAGGGGGGTGTTGTTCCTCCCTCCACAATATCACCACCAAGGCTTTCCCCAAAAGGGCTACGATGTCAGGAAATGGATCCAAAATCAGAAAAGGGCCTGGCAGCTAACTTTAAACGAAACCTCTCAATGACATGGCTGACCTACCCGAGTAATGCTTCAACACTGAATGCACATAGAATCATAGAAACACTTCAGTGCAGAAGGAGGCCATTCAGCCCATCGAGTCTGCACCAACGACAATCCCACCCAGGCCCTATCCCCATAACCCCATACATTTACCCTGCTCGTCTCCCTGACACTAAGGGGTAATTTAGCACGGTCAATCCACCTAACCTGCACATCTTCGGGCTGTGGGAGGAAACCCACGTAGACAGGGAGAGAATGTGCAAACTCCACACAGACAGTCACCCGAGGCTGGAATTGAACCCGGGTCCCTGGTGCTGTGAGGCAGCAGTGCTAACCACTGTGCCACCGTGCCGCCCAAATCTCCAAAAGATGCTAAATCCAAGGCCCACATCTGAAACTTTAACTCTATGTTTTAGTTTCCGTGAGGTCTTTAAATGGCCAATTCAACAACAGTTTTTGTTTTTGTTGCTTCCCCACAGAAGGAAAAGCCACTAAAATCTGGAACTGACTGATACTGGTCTGAACCGGAGTTTAGTTTTGAAGTATACAACACCAGTTCAGACCAGTAGCAGTCTGCTCCCAAATTTTTCATTCAAACCCTGTGGCTACATACACAAGAGAAAGTGGCTAACCAGAGGTAGCTGATGTTCCATCACAGGCTGAGGGTGCCCAACACTCTGGCCCAGATCCATGTGGTCCTCCAAATAGAGTCATAGAATCCTACAGTGCAGAAAAAGACCATTCAGCCCATCGAATCTGCACCGACCACAATCCCACCCAGCCCCTATCCTCACAACCCCATGCATTTACCCTAGCTAGTCCCCCTGACACTAAGAGGCAATTTAGCACGGCCAATCCACCTAACCAGCACATCTTTGGACTATGAGAGGAAACCGGAGCACCCGGAGGAAACGCAGGCAGATGTGGGTAGAATGTGCAGACTCCACACAGACAGTGATCCAAGCCGGGAATCGAACCCGGGTTCCCTGGCGCTGTGAGGCAGCAGTGCTAACCACTGTGCCACCGTGCCACCTGTGCCGCCCTGTAAGGATTCCATGATTCTATGTGTACTTCCTCTCCCCGTCACCCCCACCAGCTGTGATAATTAAAATATGATGTGGAGATGCCGGCGTTGGACTGGGGTAAACACAGTAAGAGTTTTAACAACACCAGGTTAAAGTTCAACAGGTTTATTTGGTAGCAAATGCCATTAGCTTTCGGAGCGTTGCTCCTTCGTCAGATGGAGTGGAAATGAGCAGATTTCCACTCCATCTGACGAAGGAGCAGCGCTCCGAAAGCTAATGGCATTTGCTACCAAATAAACCTGTTGGACTTTAACCTGGTGTTGTTAAAACTCGTACTATAATTAAAATAAGAAGGCTAAAAAGAAAGAAAGGATTGCATCCATGTAGTGCCTTGTTTATGCAGTCTCTTAACATGTCTCTCAAAAATGTTGCAATGCAGTTCACAGACATTTTGATGTGTAGTGACTATTACTATCTAGGTAAAGGCAGTAACCATTTTCACAAAGGAAGGTTTTGTAAATTGTGGTGAACCATCGTTGGTTCCCACTGGATAGTACTGAGCCAGGGCTGGCCAGTACTACAGAGATGTATATAGGTTACTGTTGGATTGTACTACTGTTGCTGTTGGGTTAGGGTGGGGTTGTTACACCTGTGTTTGTTACGTTTGTGGCACATCCCAGTCGGGCTCCGCCTCCTGGGAGAGGTATAAGAGTCCCTGCTCTGACGGGGCCCCTTCAGTCTGGGATAGTGTGCTAAAGTTCTGATAGCTTCAGTGTTAGTTAATAAAAGCCTTCTTTTATTGAAGCTTCGAGCCTCGTGTCCAAATTGATGTGCATCAATTTTATTAACTAAAATTAAACTCTCGACGGAAGGAAAAAGAAAGGAGAGTGTGGAGCAAATCCTCAAGCCAGAACGTCTGATGCTAGATCCACGTGCGGTGGGCGCTTCTAACACCTTCGACCACTGGCTGAAGTGTTTCGAAGATTACCTAGCAGCCTCCGCAGCGGTCACTACAGATGATGACAGACTCCGGGTCCTCCATGCGAGGGTAAGCGACACAGTCTACCTCGCGATCTGTGCGGCCACCACTTACCCTAGGGCACTCAAGCTTCTGAAGAAGCGCTATACAAAACCTCCTAACGAGATACACGCTCGTTACCTCCTCGCTACACGATGTCGGCAGTCGGGCGAAACCATGGAGGACTACGCCAATGAGCTCTTACAGCTAGCCAGGGGCTGTGACTGCAAAGCTGTGTCGGCTGAGCAGAGCATGTATGACCTCGCCCGAGATGCGTTTGTGGCCGGGGTCGGGTCATCATACATCCGTCTCAAGCTGCTAGAAAAGGGTAATCTCAACCTTACCCAGGCCATCGAATTAGCTGAAATGCTCGAGTCGGCTTCGAAGAGCTTAGTCTTATATCCAGAGGACCACGTGGAGACAACGTGGCAGGAGCAGTCGCAAATCCCTCCTCGCCCCTCGGGCTCGAAGTGCTGTGTTATGGCGTGCTCCCATTTGGGCCAGACGACGGCTGCAGCCCCATGCGGCCCGCGGTGCTATTTCTGCGGAGGAGCAAAACATACCCGACAAAAGTGTCCCGCTAAAGCGGTAATCTGCACCGCATGCGGTAAAAAAGGTCATTATGCAAAGGTGTGCAGATCGAAACCCAGGAACGGCAGTGCGGCCTGCGACTCTTCGGAGCTGGGATCATCAACATCGTCGTCGAAGTCGTCGCGGGGTTCGTCCACATGCGAGTCCAGGACGACGCCATTACGGTCGACGGAGTCAGAGGAGTATGACCACCGGGGTCGCTGTGTTTGGCGCACTCACCCACGTGCGATTCATGGGGGCGGCCATGTTGGTCAACGATGACCACGAGCGACCAGCAGGGGTCCTCAGCATCGACTTCAGCTGCCTGCAGTGGCGTTCATGAACCAACGGTGGCATCGATCATCCTGGACCAGGCTAAGCCTCACAGGCTCGATCGTTCAATGACGGATATCCAGGTAAACAATCATGTGCTTTATTGTCTGTTTGACAGCGGGAGCACTGAGAGCTTTATCCACCCTGACACTGTGAAGAGGTGTGGACTCCAGATTCAACCTGCCAAACAGACAATATCTATGGCATCAAGGTCCCGGTCTGTTGCCGTGCTGGGGAGTTGCGTGGTAACCTTGAAAGTACAAGGCACAATTTACGAGCGTTTCAAGCTCCTTGTGTTGCCGTATCTTTGTGCGCCAATTCTCCTCGGACTAAACTTCATGGTCCACTTGAGGAGTGTGATCCTACAGTACGGTGGGCCACTCCCTTTGCTGGCAGTGGGAGAACAGCTGCAGTCTCCAAATTGCCCAACGCGCCCCGCCTGCAATCTTTCTACGTTAAAGATCACCACACCCTCTTTATTTCAGAATCTGGTACCAGGCTGCAAGCCCATCGCTACTAAAAGTAGGCGTTACAGCACTGAGGATCGGATCTTCATCAGATCTGAGGTTCAGCGACTCCTCAAAGAAGGGATCATACAGCCCAGTGTTAGTCCGTGGAGAGCACAGGTTGTTGTGGTCAAGAGCGGGAACAAACCCCGGATGGCCATTGATTACAGTCAGACCATTAACCGATATACGCAGCTGGATGCGTATCTTCTCCCGCGCATATCTGATATGGTCAATCAGATTGCGCAGTACCGGGTGTTCTCCACCATAGACCTCAAATCCGCCTACCACCAACTCCCCATTCGCTCAGAGGACCGACAATACACAGTTTTGAGGCGGATGGTCGCTTGTATCATTTTTTAGGGTTCCCTTTGGTGTCACCAATGGGGTCTCCGTCTTCCAGCGTGCTATGGACCGAATGGTGGACCAGAACAGGCTGCGGGCTACCTTCCTGTACCTGGATAATGTCACCATCTGCGGCCATGATCAGCAGGACCATGACACAAACCTCCAAAACTTCTTACGCACTGCATCTCGCCTGAACTTGACCTACAACAGGGAGAAGTGTGTATTCCGTACGCGCCGGTTAGCTATCCTGGGATACGTGGTGGAAAACGGGGTGATTGGCCCTGATCCAGACCGTATGCGCCCCCTTGCTGAACTTCCCTTGCCCGCTAGCGCAAAAGCACTGAGAAGATGCCTAGGCTTCTTCTCCTATTATGCGCAGTGGGTCCCCAACTACGCGGACAAAGCCCGTCCACTTATCAAGTCCACGACTTTTCCCCTCACGCCAGAGGCCCAATTGGCCTTCAAGAAATTGAAAGACGTCATCGCGAAAGCCACGATGCACGCGGTAGACGAATCCATCCCCTTTCAGGTGGAAAGCGATGCATCTGATTTCGCCCTGGCTGTCACACTTAACCAGGTGGGCAGGCCCGTCGCATTTTTTTCCCGCACCCTCCAAGTCCCCGAAATTCGGCATTCAGCGGTGGAGAAGGAGGCCCAGGCCATTGTGGAGGCTGTCAGACACTGGCGCCATTACCTGGCTGGAAAGCGGTTCACCCTGATCACGGACCAGCGGTCCGTGGCTTTCATGTTTAACAACACGCAGAGGGGCAAGATCAAGAATGATAAGATCTTGCGGTGGAGAATTGAACTCTCCACCTATAACTACGATATCATGTATCGTCCAGGGAAACTCAATGAGCCCTCGGATGCCCTCTCGCGCGGAACATGCGCTAGTATTCAGGAGGATTGCTTGAACGCCCTCCATAATGATCTGTGCCATCCTGGGGTCACTCGGCTCTACCACTTTGTCAAAGCCCGCAACCTGCCTTACTCGGTGGAGGATGTCAGATCGGTAACAAGGAGCTGTCGGATTTGCGCGGAATGCAAACTGCACTTTTACCGACCTGACCGGGCACATTTGGTCAAGGCCACTCGCCCCTTCGAGAGGCTGAGTGTTGATTTTAAGGGCCCCCTTCCCTCAACAGATCGGAACGTGTACTTTCTAAACATAATCGATGAGTACTCCCGGTTCCCGTTTGTTGTCCCCTGCTCGGACACATCCGCTGCCACGGTGATCAAGCATTCCGTGATCTTTTTACCCTGTTCGGGTACCCCAGCTATATCCATAGCGACAGGGGCTTGTCGTTCATGAGCGATGACTTGAGGCAATTCCTGCTCTCATACGGGATTGCCTCTAGTAGGACCACGAGTTACAACCCTAGGGGTAATGGACAGGTGGAACGTGAGAATGCTACAGTCTGGAAGGCTGTCCTATTGGCGTTGAAATCCAAAGGTCTTCCAGTCTCCCGTTGGCAGGAGGTCCTCCCTGATGCGCTTCACTCTATTCGCTCCCTCCTGTGTACGGCAACCAATGCTACTCCCCACGAGAGGATGTTCTCATTCCCTCGGAAGTCTTCCTCGGGGATATCTTTACCAGCTTGGTTGACGTACCCAGGACCCGTCCTCCTGCGGTGACATGTAAGGGCCCGCAAGTCCGACCCCTTGGTCGAACAGGTCCACCTCCTCCACGCCAACCCTCAGTATGCCTATGTGGCATATCCTGACGGGCCAGAGGACACGGTCTCGATCCGAGACCTGGCGCCTGCAGGGGACATAGCAACTCCTGTCGCTCCCATACCCCCAGCAACAAATGCATTATCTCTCATTTCTTCCCCGGACACGGCGCGGGCAGCATCGGGACCATTGCTTAACAGTTTTACTCCAATGCACAGCTTGCCTGAGCCCCGAAGATGGTCGCCACCGCAGGGCGTGTCAGGATCCCCTACACTACCGTCTCATCAGGGTCAACCGGTCTGTGAGTCCGTAGAAGAACAGCTGGACGCTGTTTTGGGGAGAACGCCACCGCAAGTGCCTACTCCGGTGTCGCCGCCGGTATTGAGGAGGTCACAACGACGGTGCGGTCCTCCAGACCGTCTGAACTTATAGACTGCTGACACTTTATTCTGTTTTGTACCCCGCCGGCCTTTGTTCTCAAAGGAGGGGTGAATGTGGTGAACCATCGTTGGTTCCCACTGGATAGTACTGAGCCAGGGCTGGCCAGTACTCCAGAGATGTATATAGGTTACTGTTGGATTGTACTACTGTTGCTGTTGGGTTAGGGTGGGGTTGTTACACCTGTGTTTGTTACTGTTGTGGCACATCCCAGTCGGGCTCCGCCTCCTGGGAGAGGTATAAGAGTCCCTGCTCTGACGGGACCCCTTCAGTCTGGGATAGTGTGCTAAAGTTCTGATAGCTTCATTGTTAGTTAATAAAAGCCTTCTTTTACTGAAGCTTCGAGCCTCGTGTCCAAATTGATGTGCATCAAGGTTTTGTAAATAACAATAAGACTGAAAATCATTAATCTGTTTTATGTTGTGTTGATTGAATAAGGAATGTTTGCCAAGACACTGGAAGAGTTTATATTTCTTCATATCGGATGGAATGAATCATAGAATGGCTACAACACAATGGAGGGCCATTTTTCCCATTGAATCAGTTGTCTGTAGGAGTAATTCACCTCGTGTAATCCCCTACCTTTCCTCCAAAGCCCAGTATCTTTTGTTGTATTCAGATAATGAAGTACTTCTCTTTTGAAAGCCATAATCAAATCTGCCTCAACCTGCACTGTCAGGCAGTGCATTCCAGAATCTCAGTGCTCGGTGTGTGAAAAAGGTTTTCTTTCATGTCGCCATTTCTTCATTTCTCAATTATCTTAGTTCAGCGTCCTCTTGTTCCTGATCCTTCCACAGATCTGTAATTATCTTGCAATTGGGTCTTTGCCTATATATGAAATGTTTGTGAACCTACCTCTCCACTCACCTGAGGAAGGAGCAGTGCTCCGAAAGCTCGTGATTCCAAATAAACCTGTTGGACTTTAGCCTGGTGTTGAGAGACTTCTTACTGCTTTCACAAATGGGAAGAGTTTCTCTCTCTACACTCAGTCCAGATCACTTGTGACTGTGCGAACATCTATCAAACCTCCTCTCAACCTTCTCTTCTCTAAGGAGCTTCTCCAATTTACCCATCTCACTTAGAATCATAGGACCCGTACAGTGCAGAAGGAGGCCATTCGGCCTATCGAGTCTGCACTGACCACAATTCCACCCAGGCCCTTTCCCCACAACCCCCATTTACTTAGCGAGTCCCCCCTGACACTAAGGGGCAATTAAAGCATGGCCAATCCACCTAACCTGCACATCTTTGGAGTGTGGGAGGAAACCAGAGCACCCGGAGGAAGCCCATGCAGACACAGGGAGAACGTGCAAACTCCGCACAGTGACCCAAGCCGAGAATCGAACCTGAGTCCCTGGCGCTGTGAGGCAGCAGTGCTAACCACTCTACCACTATGCCACCCACCTTAAGTTACTCATCCCTGGAACAACTCTCATAATTGTTTCTGCACTCCCTTTAATAACTTCACAAGCTTCCTAAAGTGTGATACCCAGAACTGGATTCAATACCCCAGGTGAGGCTGAACCAGTGTTTTATACGGGTTGAATATAGCTTCCTTGTTTTTGCACTTATTGGATTTATTTATAAACCCCAGTATCCATATGCTTCACAACCATTCTATCAACCTATCCTGTCACCCATGATGAGTTATGCACATATATCCCCAGGTCCCTTTGCTCCTGCACCCTCTTTAAAACTGTACCTTTTATGTTTTATTTCCTCTCCTGTTATTTGTATCAAAATAAATCACTTCACACTTCTCTGCATTAAATTTCAGCTGCCAGATGTCTGCTCATTCCAGCAACCAGTTGCTAGCACTGCTGCCTCACAGCACCAGGGACTTGGTTCAATTCCAGTCTTGGGTGACTGTCTGTGTGGAGTTTGCACTTTTTCCCTTGTCTGCGTGGGTTTCCTCCAGGTGCTCTGGTTTCCTCCCACGCTCCAAAGATATGCAAGTTAGGTGGATTGGCCATGCTGAAATTGCCCCTTAGCGTCCCAAGATATACAGGTTAGTGGGATTACCGGGGGAAGTACATGGGGGACAGGAATTTATGGCCTCGCTCGTCCCGATACCGTAAAATCCCACTTGAGGTCAACAGACCTTTCTATGGGCCGCCCCTCGCCCACTCCAATTCCCGTGGTGGGCGGGACAGTAAAATTCCGGCCATAGGGTTACAGGGTGAGCCTGGATATGAGTCGGTGCACATTCAATGGGATGAATGGCCACGTTTTCCATTGTGAGGATTCTATGATTCTGTGATTCCAACCGTTCTGTGTCCCTAAAGTTTAACACTATCCTCCCCATGGTTCACAGTACGTTCAAGTCTTGTGCCATCCACAAATTTTGAAATTGTGCCCTGTACTCCAAAATCTAGGTCATTAATATATATCTGCAAGATCAGGGGTCCAAACAGTGAGTCCTAGGGAACTACAATCCCCCCACCAGGGTGGTGATGCCTGGAACGCGCTGCCGGAGCGGGTGCTGTAACAACGTTCAAGAGGCATCTGGATAGACACATGAATAGGCAGGGAATAGAGGGATATGGACCATGTAGAGGCAAGAAAATATTAGATTAGAGAGGCACCTGTGTTGGCACAGTCTTGGTGGGTCGAAGGGCCTGTTCCTGTGCTGTACAGTTCTTTGATCTTTGTTCACCCCAACTTTTACCACTCTTTTCTTTATATGCTGACAAAAAATTTTTGCATCGCCTTTTACGTTGGCTGCCAGTCTCTTCTCAAGCTCTTGCTTTGTTTCTCTTATTTGCTTTGACAACTACCCTTTGAACTTTATATATTGAGCATGAATCTCAGTTATATGTCATATGTACTCTTTTTCTGCTTCTCTCACTCTCTGCCCCTTTCGTCATCCAGGGAGCTTTGGATTTGTCTGCCTTACCTTGCCACTGGTGAAAAAGTACATTGACAGTATCCAGGACTGCCTCCTCTTTCAAGGTAGTCCATTGTCGGGTGTCATACAAAACTGACACAATGGGCATAATAGTGTCATGCAAACTTTCACACCAACTGTTTGAAAAGCCTTAGTGCAATGCCATATCCAAGTGAAGTAAAGTAAAGTAAAGTTTATTTATTAGTCACAAGCAGACTTACATTCACACTGCAATGAAGTTACTGTGAAAATCCCCTAGCCGCCACACCCCGGCACCTGTTCGGGTACACTGAGGGAGAATTTAGCATGGTCAATTAACCTAACCTGCACATTTTGGACTGGGAGGAAACTGGAGCACCCAGAGGAAACCCACGCAGACATGGGGAGAACGTGCAAACCCCACTCAGACAATGACCCAAGCCGGGAATCGAACCCGGGTCTCTGGCACTGTGAGGCAGCAGCGCTAACCACTGTGCGACTGTGCCACCCCAAAGTGGATATTGGCCTTCCTTCGAACCGAAATTGAACCAGCGACCTAAGGATGTGAGTTTGAATCATCTACAGTCCTCCGCTCTACCAGCTGAGCTACCGAAGGGGAGCAAAGAACAACACTCTTGTATATTCACTCAAGTGATTAACCTTTCCCTTCCCTCGTATCCTTTAAAACTCACCTCTTTGGCCAATTTTTTAGTCACACCCCAAATATCAGGGGTTCAGTGTTCATTCTCTAACTTGCTTCTGAAGTACCTCAGGACGATTTTCTACAATAAAGGCACTATGTAAATGCAGGGTTACTTGCCTTGATTATGTCTAACAGTTTCCACACTGAGGTCTGAACCCACTTTCTCATTCAGAAAATGATATTAATTGAATTCAGTGGAGTAAAATGTGGGCTGGTTCCTTGAAAAATGATCATTCGGAACATATAGACTTAAGAATTAGGAGCAGGGGTAGGCCATTCAGCCCCTCGAGCCTGCTCCTCTACTATAGCACAACACTCATTGTATTGGAGCTGAGAGGATTAATAATGAGGGAAGATCGCATAAAAGTGGGTTGTATTTCCTTGAGTATAGAAGATTGAGGGGTGATCAGTTCGAGGTGGTTAAAGAATTTGATAGGGTAGATATAGGGGTGGCACAATGGTGCAGTGGTTAGCACCAGGGAACCGGCTTGGGTCACTGTCTGTGCAGAGTCTGCACATTCTCCTCATGCCTAATGTGTTTCCTCCGGGTGGTCTGGTTTCCTCCCACAATCCGAAAGATATCTTGGTTAGATGCACTGGCCATGCTAAATTCTCCCTCAGTGTATCCGAACAGGCGCTGGAGTGTGGCGACTAGGGGATTTTCACAGTAACTTCATTGCAGTGTTAATGTAAATCTCCTTGTGACACTGATAAGTAAACGTATAAACTTAAACTATAGAGAATTGATTTGCTCTGGTGGAGGAATCAAGAATGAGGGGTTATGATCAGGAAATGTAGGAGGGAACCCAGGATGCACTTTTATCAACATAATGCCTGATGAAAAGTTGGAACTCTTTCACTCGAATAACTGAGGTTGCTGCTGAAGCTTTTCAACATTTACCTTGATGCATAAGGTAAAATATCAGTGGACTCGAGGTACAGGCTGGCCATGGTCTAACTGAATGGCAGAGTAGGTGCTCAGACAATAGACCATAAGATATAGGAGTAGAAATAGGCCATTCGGCCCATCGAGTTGGCTCTCCCATTCAATCATGGCTGGTATGATTCTCATCCCCATTCTCCTGCCTTCTCCCCATAATCCTTGATCCTCTTATTGATCAAGAACCTATTTATCTCTGTCTTAAAGGCACTCAATGACCTGGCCTCCACAGCCCTCTGTGGCAATGAGTTCCATAGATTCACCACCCTCTGGCTGAAGAAATTCCTCCTTATCTCAGTTTTAAAGGAGGATCCCTACTCTCTGAGGTTGTGTGCTTGAGTTCGCTCGTGGAAACATCTTCTCCACATCTACTCTATCTAGGCCTATCAGTATTCCTTAAGTTTCAATTAGATCCCCCTCATCCATCTAAACTCCATCAAGTATAGATCCAGACTCCTCAACTGCTCATCATATGACAAATCTTTCATTCCTGGGATCAGTCTTGTGAACCTCCTCTGGACCCCCTCCAAGGCCAGCACATCCTTGCTTAGGTATGGAGCCCAAAATTGCTCTCAATACTCCAAATGGGGTCTGACCAGAGTCTTACACAGCCTCAGCAGTACATCCCTATTCTTGTATTCCAGCCCTTTGGAAATGAATGCAAACATTGAATTTGCCTTCCTAACTGTCAACTGAACCGGCACGTTAACCTTAAGTGAGCCCTGAACCAGGACTCCAAGTCCCTTTGTGCTTCAGATTTCCAAAGGGCTTGACGGCCTACTCCACTTCCCATGAACACTTTAATGCATCTCACAGAACTTCCCATCCCTTCTCATTCATCTCCAGTCTTCAAAGATATTCTGCAGCATTGATTTTTTTTTGGTAAAAGCAGATTGTAGTTGAGGAAACCAACCTTAAGTCATTTCTCCAACAATTCCAAGTTGGAGTGCACTGAAATAGTCTTCCCTTGAGCTGGTGAGGAAGGGCTGGGAGGGGATGGGAGGCGACCTCTATTGCACATCCATTGCACTTATTTAACCCCAGTGCCATCTACCGCAGGCTTTTATTCATAACTTCAATTCATTGCATTCTCTCTGGGCCTCCAGGTGCAATATCTCTTCGTTAGATTCCTGGGGTAATGCTAAACAGATTGTTGTCAGTTTGCAACGGGCAAGACGTCCCACCCTCCCAGACTGTCAGACAATAAATTTTGCACTGCTTATGGAACAAGACTATTGTGTTTTTTGTTGCACTGGACGATTTATATGTGCTGTGAACAGATGTACGGGACATCACCTCATATTAGGTCAGGTTCTGAGGACTGAATTCACTACGCGACAAGCGAGTGGTTGAATCTGGCTTAACACATGCCATGTGGAACAAATTGGTGCCAAAGTGAATCTTCAGGGAACAGATGCATACCCAGATGGTTTAGTTCATTGGATTATGTACAGGAGTTAGACTGCAATCTTTTAGTGCTTTATTTAGGTCCCCCATCCCCTCCGGTTTTTTGGCTAAAGCTATGTGTTTCTACAGTCCTTCATTAGTGACGGCAGCACATTTCTCCAGTGATGCACAGGTTTTGTATTTGCTATAATTGAGGTGGGGAGAGGTAAGCATGACATTGAACTGGGACTCTAATCAATCAATCTATGGGCCCAGCGTGCCGCATTGCTGGAAAACAATTTCCTTCACAATTAATTTGCCTTCGATTCTTAGGGCCCTTGAGGGTCATGCCCACTCCCCTAGCTGTGCAAGGTTTCATGACATGTAGAGAACAGGCTGGCAGGAGGACTCTGTCACTGTCGACTTTCAGCTCATTTGTCCATGTTTCAACCGTAGGTCTAATGAGGTCAGGAGCTGAATGACCCTTGCGCAACCCAAACTGAACATCCGTGAGCAGGTTATTGCTGAGGAAGTGCCACTTGATGGCGCTGTTGATGACCCCCTTCCATACTTTGCTGATGATCGAGGAGAGACTGATGGGGTGGGAATTGTTTGGGTTGAATTTGTCCTGCTCTTGTGTACAGGACATACCTGGGCAATTATACTCATTGCTGGGCAGGTGCCAGTGCTGTGGCTGTACTGGAACAGCTTGGCTAGGGGCCATCTTCATTCTCAGTATCTGTTTGCTTGAAGAATGTTGACTAAAACAAAGGATGTTATCCAGCATTTGCGCTCAACATGCTTCCTTCCAGCTCAACTCTTTTGTGGTATAAACATTGGAACCACATGTAGGATTTTTAGATTTGTTGAATTCACTCCAGTGTCAATCACCAGACAGGAGTGTTCCCTTCCTGTCGAGGAACACTTCAGCAGTCAAGGGCATTCAGCCTCCGATCTTTGAGTAAGTGTTCACCAGGGCCGTCTTCAAGACACATGACAACGCAGAATCGCCAAGCAGAAACTAATAGCCAAATTCCACATACATGAGGACGGCCTCAACCGGAATCTTGGGTTCATGTCACACCACGTGTAACCCCCACCATACTGCCTGGGCTTGCAAAATCCTACTAACTGTCCTGGCTTGAGACAATTCACACCTCTTTAACCTGTGATTAAACCTCTCTCCACTCGCATTGTCCGTACTTGTAAAGATTTGATTATCCGTTAAGACTCGCATTTTAACCATTATCTTGCAATTGAATCTGTGTCTATATATGCCCTGTTTATGAACCCAACTATCCACTCACCTGATGAAGGAGCAGTGCTCCGAAAGCTCGTGCTACCAAATAAACCTGTTGGACTTTAACCTGGTGTTGTGACACTTATTACTGTGCTTACCCCAGTCCAACGCCAGCATCTCCACATCATCACTCGAAGTAAAGGTATAACTGCTGTTGTGTAATGATGATTGTTCTCCCTTTAATTGGGATAGAGGTAGTTTTCCAGACTCTGTGGCTTACGATGCAGGGATTTAAGATAAATACCACTTCAAATATTGATGGATATCTTAAATACCTCTCTGTAATATTATTTACACTTAAAACTTATATTCTCCATTCGAAGAAAGATTATGCTTTCTTTCCCAGAGCCATCAATATTGCGATTGACTCACCATCACAACTGTATTGCATATTCAACTCTTTAATAAACTTAGATATAATTTAGAAAATATATTGTCTCTTATAGTCTGTATCCAAACCTGAGAACCCATCTCCATACATTCTTCAATGGAGAGGTACTTTTATGAGGAGACATGCCCAGACCCTTAAAATTTCCGGGTTGATATAGAAATCATAGAAATCATGGAAACCCGACAGTCCAGAAAGAGGCCATTCGGCCCATCGAGTCTGCACCGACCACAAACCCACCCAGGCCCTACCCCCATATCCCTACATATTTACCCACTAATCCCTCTAACCTACGCATCTCAGAACACTAAGGACAATTTTCTTTAGCATGGCCAATCGACCTAACCCGCACATCTTTGGACTGACTAATATAATCTGACTAAAAAAAAAGTTTAAAAGGCTACCTTGAGGATGGTTAAAGGGGAGTTAACTTAATTCTTCAGTCCAATTTAAGTGTCTGTAAGACCTGTCTTTACCATAAATGAGAGTGATCATTCAGGATATAGGCCTAATCCAGCAGAGTCCCGAAACAGGACTAGAATTATAAACAACTTCAGCCTGGCTATCTCTCCCACACCTGACTAAACCTTCTGGCAGCCTCCCCCCTCCCCCGCCCCCGCCCCCATTCCACTCCCTGATCACCCTCCCAATGCCCCGACTTCCCTCCCCCCGACAGCCCACCCACCCACCCCCTATCCGACCTACACCCCGACTGAGCACTCAACTTTGCGATCTATCCTACCCCCACTCCCACTCCTGACTCTACCTATCCATCTTCCGCAGTCCCATTCTGCCCCACATTCTACCCAACACAGCCCCCACCTCTGCCCACCCCCATCAAACACCCTACACATTCAACTTACACATTCATCTCACCCTGGCTTTTGAAAGTGGCCTGGATCTGTAAACTCTAATGCAGTAAAAAAAAAAGGTGAATGACTTCACTGCTCCCAATGCTGCTGCTGCTCTGTAAGCATCGGGAGCCTGCTGTGTTATACTTTGCTGAGGAGGTCTGGGTCAGAGGATTGGGTGAGAAATGTCAAGCTCCCACCTAAAGTAAGTAAAAAAGGAGCGGAGTAGCATTCTGGATGTGACTGCCACTCGTCAGGAGTGCTGGCCCATTATCTTTAATGAACGTGTATAAGTTCTAACAACACACACACACACATGCACGCACACGCATGCACGCACACGCACACACTCACACATGATAAGATATAGGAGAGGATTAGAATTAAACCTGTTATAGTTCAGGTTAGAAACTCCAAAGTGTCTTATGAAGCCCGCCTGGAATCATAAGTTTTGCACCTTGAATTTGGCTAGGATAAGCATGATACGTTTCACTTCAGGTGTGATTCAAAAGACCCACTAGGGAACTTTTGTCAAACAAAGTTTATTTAAGAATATAGTTAACATGTATAATAAGAAAACTGGCAAGAACTTTTATCAATTACAAGCAAAAACAAAATAACCACAATAATATATCACCTTTAACCAATATATATCTGATGTTCCAATCAAAACCAATATCTAATGAACAAAACCCTTTGAACAAATTTATCACTGCACAGGCGAAAGCTCACATGATACTGGAATCCTGTTCCCTGGGTTGAATGCTGATTTCAAATGATCTTGAAAACTCAGAGCAGTTTGTAGTCAAATCTGCTCCTCAAAACATCAAAGCACAGATTATTTACTGCAGCATGGCAACAAGCCTTTCTTTCAGCTAACTGGTAAAATTTTCAGAGCAAAACAGAAAGAGAAAGAGACTTCTTTTCCAGCTTATTTCTAAGCCTGCCTCGAACACTGCAGCCAAAACAAAACTGAAAGCTGAAAAACTTTGGTCACCTGAGCCGCCCACAGTTTTTTTTCCTCCTTCCAGCAATGACATCACCCAAGGCTGTGACCATGATTAAAAAAACCTCTTAAAGGTACACTAACATCACAGGCCATTCGGCCCATTGAGACTGCTCCACCATTCAGCCATGGCTGAAAGGTTTCTCAACCCCATTCTCCTGCCTTTTCTCTGTAACCTTTGATCTCCTTACCAATCAAGAACACACACAAACACACACACACACACGCACTTACACGTGCACATCAAGTTAAATATCCTGACACTAACTGTATTTTCTTATTGCTATTTTCTTTCAGTTCTTGTCTCTTAGAGGTATTGAATTCCCTACTAAATTATAATTCCGTAGCCAGTATTTGCCTCTCCCTCACTTCCAGCCCTTTGTCCGAACGGCCACCCTTGGGGGTCTGAGCCATTATTGTGAGTCTCAACGAACTGTTGCTTCTTGGGAAGGATCAGAGCCAAATCCACTGCTCTTTTCGACAATGCCAAAGATGCACTTCTGGCAATAAAAATCAAGCGCAGGAACCCTGCTGACTGAACCTAGGGCAAGGGAAAGCCAGATGGTTCAGTCTTACTCTCCAGCAATGAGCTCTCCTAATGTAGCACAGACGGTGTTGGATCAAACGTTTTCTGATCAGCATGGCTCAGCAGTTCACTGAATTAACTCACTGAGGCTGCTCGCCATGGTAAACAGAACATTGTTTCTGCAATTCTGCAACATGCACAGAACTTAAGACTCTCAAACTGGACAACTTCAGATCAGTAGCAAGTGGATAGGAAAAGGGGAATAATCTCCCACACCAGCATAGGGCCATAGAAAAATCTAACAGGATTAAACAGGATAGATTCAGAAAGAATGTTCCCGATGGCGGGGGAGTCTGGAACTCGGGGTATTAGTTTAAGGATAAGGAGTAAACCTTTTAGAACTGAGGTGAGGAGAAATGTCTTCACACAGTGAGTGGTGAAAGTAGTTGAGGCTAAAACATTGTCTGATTTCAAGAAGGAATTAGGTATAATCTTGGGGCTACAAGGATCAAGGGTTTTGGGGGAAGCGGGGATCAGGATATTGAATTTGATGATCAGCCATGATCAAAATGCATGGTAGAGCAGGCTCGAAGGGCCGAATGGCCTACTCCTGCTCCTAGTTTCTATGTTCCAATCCTTCCCCCATTGGGATCCTCCACTGACATCAACTGATCGGAATTTTAAAAAAAATCTTGTGTATAATTTATAATCGGTAATGGTGATCAGAAACTACTGGATTGTTGTGAAAGTCCACCTGGTTCACTATTATCCTTTAGAGAAGGAAACCCACCGCCACTTCCTGGTCTGGACTTTCAGTGACTTCTTAACCCACACAACGTGGTTGACTTTTAACTATCTTCTGGCCTGACCTAAAAAGCCACTCTATTCAACAAGGTGCTTCATTACAATCTTCTCAAGGATAATTAGGGATGAACAATAAAAAATGGACATAGCAGCAAGACTGGCATCCCCAGCTGGAAAAGAGATGCTTAAAAATGTACAAGAATCTTGCTAGCCAAAGCGGATGGATAGAGAGAGGATACAGAAAACAAAAGAGAAAATGCTGGAAAATCTCTGCAGACCTGGCAGCATCTGTAAGGGGAGAAAAGAGCTGACATTTCGAGTCCAGATGACCTTTTGTCAAAGCTCCCAAAGGGTCATCTGGACTCAAAACATCAGCTCTTTTCAGATGCTGCCAGACCTGCTGCGATTTTCCAGCA
Organism: Mustelus asterias; assembly: GCF_964213995.1. NCBI lineage: Eukaryota > Metazoa > Chordata > Chondrichthyes > Carcharhiniformes > Triakidae > Mustelus > Mustelus asterias. Next base: position 75,035,082 of record NC_135819.1, read on the forward strand.
TTTTCTCTTTTGGTTTCAGATTCCAGCATCCGCAGTAATTTGCCTTGATTTTGAGCTAGCATACAGATCCACCGTGGTCACAAGGGGCTGAATGGCCCACCCCTGATAATTTGTTCCTATGAACTGCTGCTTATTGACTGAAAAATTTCATGGGAAATAGCGGGGGATCATGACATATGAATGTCCTGAAAGAAGGATGAAGACAAATCATAAGGCCCATCAAAGCTAACGCTTACCATTAAATGGTGAAGGTTAGTGCATGATGAACGGCATCCACTAAAAATCCTTCCCCCAGGGAGGAGATAAAAAGATCAGAGACCAATTTCAAGGAGAGGAAATTCTTCTCCAACTTCAACCAGCAACAAAGCAAAATCCAGGAAAGTCATGATTATCCACGAGGGTGAACTCACTGAAATTAATTTAAACTTACATCAAGAAGTCCAAAGGTAAGCCTTTGACAGGAATGGGATTCGGAGAAGATGCTTCCACTTGTGTGGGAGTACAATGATGGGTTCATAAATATACTGCAGGCACTGGGAATCTAACATAGGAACAGAAAATGCTGGAAATACTCAGCAGGTCTGTGTAGTGAGAAACAGATGTTCCAGGTCAGTGAGCTGCTGTGTATTTCTAACCTTTTCTGCTTTAGGTCATAAATATAAGATTAACCCAACAGGGAATTCAAGAGAAACATTTTTACCCAGAGAGTAATGAGAATGTGGAACTCGCTCACACAGAGAGTGGCTGTGGTGAATAGCACAGCTCCATTCGAGGGGAATCTACACAACAAGGGAGAATAGTGATTCGCACTGCCTTACAGCGCCAGGGACCTGGGTTCGATTCCAGCCTTGGGTGACTGCCTGAGTGGAGTTTGCACATTCGCCCTGTGTCTGCGTGGGTTTTCTCCAGATGCTCCAATTTCCTCCCTCAGTCCAAAGATGCGCAGGTTAGATGGATTGACCCTGCTAAATTGCCCCTTTGAGCTGAGGTCTCTGATCTCGGGATTCTCCAGTCCCGCTGCACTGCCAAATTATCCGTTTGCGCCGGCAGCGACGGCAGGGCTTAAATGGCCGGAGAATTCCAGCCTAAGTGTCCAAAGATGTGTAGGTTAGGTGGATTAGCCAGGGTGAAATGTGCGGGGTTACATAGATAGGGCGAGGGGGTGGACCTGGATAAGATGCCTTTTCAGAGAGTCAATGTAATCTTGATGGGCCGAGTGGCCTCTGTCTGTGCTGTCGAACTCTATGGTTCGAAACAACTATGCTGAAATGGTTAGTTGAGGGGGTGAGGGATTCTCTGGCCTCCCCACAGAGTGTTTCTTGCAGTGGGAGGTTGTGCACTACTCGCCGGCTGTTAATTGACAGCAGTGGGACAAGCAGATGCTGCTGTCATCAGCAGCTGGGAAACTCCGGCCCAGGTAAGTTAGTAGAAGGTTCTTGTGGAGTTTTAAACACAGGAATGGGCCATTTGGGAAAAATAGGTTGTTCCCGTTCAATAAATTGTTTGCAATTCTATAAATTAACCTGTGCTTCCTCGACTTGCCCGGAACAGACCACACTCAAAGAGAGTCATGTGGACTCTGTTTCTCCCTCCATAGATGCTGCCAATCTTGCTGAGCTTTTCCAGCACTTTCTGTTCTCAGGGAACTGTAATTTCCACCCTCCATAGCACTGAAAACTGTTCCAGAGGGCAACAAGAAAATAAGAACATGAGAACTAGGAGCAGGAATAGGCCATTTGGCCCCTTGAGCCTGCTTCTCCATTCAATAAGATCATGGCTGATCTTTTCGTGGACTCAGCTCCACTTACCCGCCCGCTCACCATAACCCTTAATTCCTTTACTGTTCAAAAATGTATCTATCTTTGCCTTAAAAACATTCAATGAGGTAGCCTCAACTGCTTCACTGGGCAGGGAATTCCACAGATCCACAACCCTTTGGGTGAAGATGTTCCCCCTTATTAAAACAGACACCGCAGCCACGCTGTCATGGAAGTTGACAGCTCCCTGTCGGGGAATTGAACCCCAGAACCCGTGTGACAGGCAGGGATACTAACCTCCACACTAGCAGAGAAGTGGCTAAATCACAGGTGAGATTTTCTGCACCCACCATAGCATGATTTGTGGCAGCAAAGCCATTGGCTGATGGTGGGGTTTTCCAGTCCCGCTGCCGCCAGTGGGATTTCCTGTTAGTCTCACCCTCCACCGCTGGGAAATCTGCGGCAAGGGATTGCTGTTGGCAGGACCTGAAGATCCTGCCGGCAGGAATGGCTGGAAAATCCCGCGCAACCTTTCTAACTGGCTGCTGTACCCCGAACTCCCCTCAGATCCCATTGACTATGACAATTATTTAACCATGCAGTGTCACTCTGTCTCCTCACATCTTCCACTAACAGAATCCTAAATCCTGCTGGCTTCAAAATTTCTGGTCAGGGAAATATTATTACAGTGATTTTTTTTTAAAAATCTGTTAAAATTGCTGGTGGATAAACTTACCTAACCCTCCGACATACAGAACCTAATCAATGGCCAGGGATTTTTATTGCCACTCGTGGCACAACCCTTCATGGGTGAGATGGAAAATTTGGCGAAGCAGCAAAATTGACTTGAGGAAATCCAGGCCAACACCGTTTAAAAAAATGAAAGCTTTAATGAAAAGGCATCTCAGCTTGGTATATTTTAGCTAAATTGTCATTTTCATCTCTGCCCTCCTCCTCTCCAATTAATTTCGCCAGCTTTTCTGCTTCATGGCATGGGCTGCAATTCATTTTTATAAGGCCCAAAGTACGTGGTGAGCAAATGGCGAAAGCCGATTATTTAATAAACACGCAACCTTCAAATGTATTTAAGTTTATTTATTAGTGTCGCAAGTAGGCTTACATTAACACAGCAATTAAGTTACTGTGCAAATCCCCCAGTCGCCACACTCCGGTGCCTGTTCGGGTACGCTGAGGGAGAATTTAGCACAGCCAATGCACCCTAACCAGCACGTCTTTCAGATTGTGGGAGGAAACCGGAGCACCCAGAGGAAAATCACGCAGACACGGGGAGAAGGTGCAGACTCTGCACAGACAGTGACTCAAGCCAGGAATTGAACCCGGGTCCCTGGCAGTCTGAGGCAGCAGTGCTAACCATTGTGCCACCGTGCCGCCCCAGTTTCTAACAGTTCCCAAGTCCTGTTCCTCTTTCCTGCTCTATCTCTGTAACCTCCATCAGCCCCACAACCTCCCTGAGAAATTATCCTTCGCTGTCCCCTCACTGGTGGATGTCTTGATCCCTTCAGGCATCCAAGCCTACATTCTAGCCTTCACCTCCTCACCATCTTGACCTCCCTCTCCTCCAGGACATTCCTTAAAGTTTACCTCATTTTCTGAGCCATTCACAACCTAATATCTTCTTCTTTGGCTCTCTGACCACTCTATGCTTCAGTGCGCTGCCATGGTGTCCATTAGAATATTATTCCATGCAATGGCACCAGATTAATGCAAGTTCTTGTCAGAGGTGGTGGCACATTGGTACAGAGGTTGGCTTGGAAATAGGATTGTCACCTTTCACCAAAGCCTAAACTAGATGCAAGATGGTAGATGGAGTTACTGTGGAAATGATAAAGTTACTGTGAAGTGGATGAAGTTACTGTGAAAATCCCCAAGTCGCCACACTGTTCGGGTACACTGAGGGAGAATTTAGCATGGCTAGTGCATCTAACCAGCACGTCTTTCGGACTGTGGGAGGAAACCGGAGCACCCGGAGGAAACCTGTGCAGACACAGGGAGAACGTGCAAACTCCACACAGACAGTGACCAAGCATGGTAGCACAATGGTTAGCATTGCTGCCTCACAGTGCCAGGGACCTTAGTTTGATTCCCGGCTTGGGTCACTGTCTGTGGAGTCTGCACGTTCTTCCCGTGTCTGCGTGGGTTTCCTCCGGGTGCTCCGGTTTCCTCCCACAGTTCAAAAGATGTGCTGGTTAGGTGCATTGGCCATGCTAAATTCTCCCTCAGTGTACCCAAACAGGCGCCGGAGTGTGGGGACGAGGGGACTTTCACAGTAACTTCATTGCAATGTTCATGTAAGCCTCCTTGTGACACTAATAAATAAAATACACCAAACTAAATGGGGAATCAAACCTGAGTCCCTGGTGCTGTGAGGCAGCAGTGCTAACCACTGTGCCACTTTAAGAGAAAAAGGGGGTACAAAATTGATCTTTATGTTTCTGAGGCTGGTCTGAGCAATTGGAATTGCCAATTTCATGGCAATTGTGCCAAACTGTAAGTGGCTTCATCATGCCCACAATGAATCTCTGGGCTTGTCAAACACACTTATGATTTAAAGAAAGATTTCTGGCAAGGAAAGAAGCCAATTGGCTCATTGCGTCTCTGTAGGTCAAAATGAAGCAAGCAGCCTAATCCCACCTTCCAGCTCTTAACCTGTAGCCCTCTAAGTTCAGGCACTTCATGTGCATATTTGTACTATCCTGACTATATTAGTGGTGTGGGTTTTCGCACATAAGGAAAATATGTGGTTTGCACATGTAGATTCATACTAACACACAGTAGGTTTTATTGAAAGAGATGCTCTCTGCACTGCAGAAGTCGCCATAGTTCCAGATGCCCATGGGGAAGGTCTTTTAATGGCAAGAGCTGACTGGTGGTGATTTAACCTAAAGACCACCAAGTCTCAGGCGAGGGGTAAAGTTGAGAAGGCAAACCTTCATGAATAACTGAAACTGGTATGGAAATTGAACCCACACTGTTGGCATCACTTTGCATCCTGTTGGCATCACTTTGCATCGCTAATCAGCTGTCCAGCCAACTCAGCAAATCAATTCCCCACTGCAAAGTACAAACTGAATGTAAAACTGTAGCCTCTGCAAACACCCTAATGATGTCACTATCAAATCATGTGATCAGCTCTTAAAGCAACCTACAAGCCTTTTAAATATATAACAGTATTCAAGTGCTTATTTTTAAATGTGATGAGCATTTTTGCCTCTACCACCATTTCAGGCAGTGAGTTCCAGATTTGTTCCAATTGGTCCTTCCTGTCCATTTTATTTAGGCCCCACCTAATTTTATGTATCCTAAATTAAATCTCCCCTCAGTTTCCTCTGTTACAAAGAAAATAACCTCAGCCTATCCAATCGTTCCTCATAATTCTCCATTCCTGGCAATACTCTTGTAAATCCTTTCTGCACCTTCTCTACCTGTACCTGCTTCCTGTAATGCAGTGACTGGAACTCTTAAGTAATCTAGTTGTTGTCTAACAAGTGTTTTATATAGGTCTGGCATAATCTCCTTGCCCTTTTTTCCCTATTTCTAGGTCAGTAAAGGAAAGGATCCCATTTCCTTTGTGTCCACATTTTCTACCTTTCCCGCTACCTTCAGGGATTTGAGGACATGAACTCCAAGGTTTCTCTGTTCATTTATAATTCTCAGTATCCTGCCGGTTACTGTATATTCTTTTGTCTTGTTTCCATAAGCAATATCTCATACTGCTCCAGATTGAATTTAATTTTTTTTACTGACTTTACCAGTCCATGGATATTTTCCTGAAATTTACACCTTTCTTCCTCATTCTCAAGTGCGTGGACAAGTTTTGTACCATCTGCAAACTTCTTAATCATACCCCTCACATTTAGATTTAACCATTGTTATTATATAACCAGCAAGAGACACAATACTGTGGAATCGCATCAAAGAACAAAGAACAGTACAGCACAGGAACAGGGCCTTTGGCCCACCAAGTCTGCACTGATCACGTTGTCCTATCTTGGCCTGTATCCCTCTATACCCCACTTGTTCATGAGTCTATCCAGATAAGTCTTAAATGTTGCTAACTTGTCCGCCTCAACCACCTCACTTGGCAGTGCATTCCAGGCCCTCACCACACTCTGTGTAAAAAACTTCCCCCGCACATCTCAACTGAACCATTCCCCTCCAACCTTGAACTTGTGCCCCCTTATAATTGGCATTTCTGCCCTGGGAAAAAGCTTCCAACTGTTCACCTTAACTACATCCTTCATAAGTTTATTAACTTCTACCAGGTCACCCCTCAGCCTTCGTCTTTCCCGGGAGAACAATTGCAGTTTATTCAATCTCTCTTCATAGGCAACATCCTGGCAAAACTTTTCTGTACTCGATCCGAAGCCTTCACATCCAGAAACAACCTCTCAGTCACAAAAAGACCTGTTGACCATAACCCTTTGCTTCCTGCCACTGAGCCTGTTTTGGATCCAATGGGATGGCACGGTGGCACAGTGGTTAGCATTGCGGCCTCACAACGCCAGGGACCTGGATTCGTTTCCTGGCTTGGGTCACTGTGTGTGCGGAGACTGCACGTTCTCCCCGTGACTGCGTGGGTTTCCTCCGGGTGCTCCGGTTTCCTCTCACAGTCCAAAAGATATGCTGGTTAAGTGCATTGGCCATGCTCAATTCTCCCTCAGTGTACCCGAACAGGCGCCGGAGTGTGGCGACTGGGGGATTTTCACAGTAACTTAATTGCAGTGTTAATGTAAGCCCCCTACTTGTGACTAATAAAAATAAAAACTTTTTAAAAAATTGCCACTTTCCCTTGAATCCCAGGCGCTTTTAATTTTTTGACCAGTTAGCCGTGTGGGGCTAATGAAACTTGCAATGAAATCCACGTTGAATCGATCAAAAGTGCAACCATCCTTCGCCCTCCTTGTTAAAGCCTCAACAAGTAATTCAAGTTGCTCGGCCACGACCCCCCCTTAACAAAGCCATGCTGATTGTCATTGATTAGTCCATGGCTTCTTAGATGGCTTGAAAAATTCTGTGTACCATCTGGCTCATTTGAGGGAACGAGCCCCAGATGTTCAACTGTCCAGTGTCATTGCCATTTTGGCAATGCAATCAGCTCATAAGATTTCTTAACATCGCTGCAGGCAGAAATTGCTCAGTTCATGCTGAGAGACTGATAAAAAGCCGTCAGGCATGAGCTCTTTCAATCAGTTGTGCAGTTCTGGAAGTCTTCGATCTTCAACGTTAATGTAAGACATCAGGCTGAAAGTTTGGATTTTGGCTTCACTTAAACCATGAAATCGAGGAGCTGGTACCCCTCTATACCCCACTTGTTCCTGTGTCTATCCAGATAAGTCTTAAATGTCGCTAACGTGCAGCTGGTTCCGTAATTGCAGCAAGACTTTTGTTACATTTTAATTGAGTCCTATTTGGATTGATAATGTACTTTGGGAGATCAGTCTCTTAAATGTCCATATAAACAGAACTCCTGCTCCACGCAGTCCAGAAGTTGATTGATCATTGATAGGCTTGTGACTCCAGCCTAATCTCCTCCTGATCCCACTCTGCAACCTTGAACTCATTCAGAATCCTGCTCCGTCCATCCTAACTCACATCAAGTCCCTCCAATTGACCCACATAGGCTCCCAGACTGGGTGCAGCTTGATTTTTCAAATTCCCATCCTTGCGTTTAAATTCCCATTTGACCTTGCCCCCCCCTCCATATCTTTGTAACATCCTGCACCTGCTCTATAATACCTCCAGGAGTCAGCTGTGAAGGAACTATGCTTTTATTGCACAAATGAAAATAACCAATGCCCACAAGACTGTGGTGCACACGATAGGTCCCAACTGAGGCTAAAAGGTTAATGGATCCTCTCGGGGTCTTGCTTTATACAGGTCTCGGTATACAAGCTCCACCTGGTTGGTGAATTATCAATCCCTAGGGAGCTCGTATTCAATGAGTCCAATTGGGAGGTCAAACAGTGATTCCCCATGAAGATCATGGGGGCTTTCACAGCCTCCAACCCTACAAACTTTTGAGATCTCTGCGCTCCTCGAAGTCTGACCTGTTCATCCAAAATTTTAATCACACTACCATTGGTGGCCATGCTTTCAGCCATCTTAGCCTTACTTCTGCTGTGGGCAAAGCATTGGAAAGGATTATAAGAGATAGGATTTATAATCACCTAGAAAGGAATAATTTGATTAGGGATAGTCAGCACGGTTTTGTGAAGGGTAGGTCGTGCCTCACAAACCTTATTGAGTTCTTTGAGAAGGTGACCAAAGAGGTGGATGAGGGTAAAGCGGTTGATGTGGTGTATATGGATTTCAGCAAAGCGTTTGATAAGGTTCCACATGGTAAGCTTTTGCAGAAAATACGGACACATGGGATTGAGGGTGATTTAGTGGTTTGGATCAGGAATTGGCTAGCTGTAAGAAAACAAAGGGTGGTGTTTGATGGGAAATATTCATCCTGGAGTTCAGTTACTAGTGGTGTACCGCAAGGATCTGTTTTGGGGCCACTGCTGTTTGTCATTTTTATTAATGACTTGGATGAGGGCGTGGAAGGATGGATTAGTAAATTTGCGGATGACACTAAAGTCGGTGGAGTTGTAGACAGTGCGGAGGGAAGTGGCAGGTTACAGAGGGACATAGATAAGCTGCAAGGCTGGGCTGAGAGGTGGCAAATGGAGTTTAATGCGGAAAAGTGTGAGGTGATTCACTTTGGAAGGAGTAACAGGAATACAGAGTACTGGGCTAATGGTAAGATACTTGGTAGAGTGGATGAACAGAGGGACCTGGGTGTCCATGTGCAGAGATCCCTGAAAGTTGGCACCCAGGTTGATAGGGTTGTTAAGAAGGCGTACGGTGTGTTAGCTTTTATTGGTAGAAGGTTTGAGTTTCGGAGCCAGAAGGTCGTGCTGCAACTGTACAAAACTCTGGTACGGCCACATTTGGAGTATTGCGTACAGTTCTGGTCGCCGTATTATAGGAAAGATGTGGAAGTGTTGGAAAGGGTGCAGAGGAGATTTACCAGGATGTTGCCTGGTATGGTGGGAAAATCATATGAGGAAAGGCTGAGGGGCTTGAGGTTGTTTTCGTTAGAGAGAAGAAGGTTAAGAGGTGACTTAATAGAGGCATACAAGATGATCAGAGGATTAGATAGGGTGGATAGTGAGAGCCTTTTTCCTCGGATGGTGTTGGCTAGCTCGAGGGGACATAGCTTTAAATTGAGGGGTGAGAGATATAGGACAGATGTTAGAGGTAGGTTCTTTACTCAGAGAGTAGTAAGGGCATGGAATGCCCTGCCTGCAGCAGTAGTGGACTCGTCAACGTTGAGAGCGTTCAAGTGGTTATTGGATAAACATATGGATGATATTGGAATACTGTAGATTAGAGGGGCTTTAGATTGGTACCACTGGTCGGCGCAACATCGAGGGCCGAAGGGCCTGTACTGCGCTGTAATGTTCTATGTTCTATGTTCTTAGCCCTAAACTGAAATTCCCACCCTAATCTTCTCCACTAGTTTGCCTCTATCTCCCTCTTTATGTCATTATTTAATATGTATGTCTTTGACCAAGTTTTTAATCACTTTTCCCAATTTCTCTTTATGATGAGGTGGTGGCATGAAGGTATTTTCACTGGGCTTGTAATCCAGAGACCCAGGGTAATGCTTTGGGGACCGGGGTTCGAATCCCACTTTGGCAGTTGTTGAAATTTCAATTCAGCAACAATCTGGAATTAAAAGTTTAATGAGTATTTAATGAATGGCAGGACACCAGCAAGCTCAGAGCAACAGATGGATCTTGGGGCACTTATTCAGAGATTCCTGATGGCAGCAGAGCAGATGAATAGGATAGTTAAGAAGGCATATGGGACACTTGCTTTTATCAGTCAGGGCATAGAGTATAAGAGCAAGGAGGTAATGTTGGAGCTGTACAGAACATTGATTAGGCCATAGCTGGGGTACTGGTCTGGTCACCTCACTATAGGAAGGATGTGATAGCACCAGAGGGGGTACAGAGGAGATTCACCGGCATGTTGCCTGGATGGAGCATTTGAGCTACAAGGAGAGATTGGATTGGCTTGGATTGTTTTCTTTAGAGCAGAGAAGGCTGAAGAGGGACATGATTGAGGTGTGTAAGACTATGAGAGGTATGGACAGGATGAGTAGGAAGCAGCTGTTCCCCCTTGGTTGAGGGTCAATCATGAGGGAGCATAGTTTCAGGGTGAGGGGCAGAATATTAAAAAAGGATTTGAGAAAACATTTTTTCACGCAGAGGGTGGTGGGAATCTAAAATGCAATGCTAGGGAAGATAATGGAGGCCAGAAATTTTACAACCTTTAAAAAGTATTTGGCTGAGCACTTGAAATATCATAATATTCAAGAATATGGGACTCTAAAGATGTGCGGGTTAAGTTGATTGGCCATGATAAATTGTCCCTTAGCGTCCCAGGGTGTGTTTGTTCGAGGGATTAGCAAGTTAAATATGTGGGGTTGCGGGGATAGGGCCTGGGTGGGATTGTTGTCGGTGCAGACTCAATAGGATGAATGGCCTTCTTCTGCACTGTAGAGATTCTATAAAGTGCTGGAAAATGGGATTAGTGTGACTTTAATGATAGTTACTGTTGGCGAAGTCTTGACGGGCTGAAGGGCCTTTTCTGTGTTGTATGACTCTATCACGACTGTGAAACCGTTGTCGATTGTCGTAAAACCCATCAGGTTCACTAATGTCCTTTATGGAAGGAAATCTACCGTCCTTATCAGATCTGGCCTATTCGTGACTCTAGACCCACAGCAAAGTGGTTGACTCTTGACTACCCTCTAAAATAGCAGAGCAATTGATGCGCGATTAAATCACTCGGGAGGCTGGATCGTACCCGGGAAATAAAGGCTTTTATTAGTAACAAGAATGGAGCATACTGCATAACAATACACTCCCAGACTAAAGGGTCACCAGGCAGTGCAGTGACCTTTATACTCCTACAGGTAGGTGGAGCCAACCGGAGTGTACCACAGAACAATACCAACAGGTAGAACACCCCAACCCTAACCCCAACAGTGACAACAGTAACATATGTACAAGTACCCATAGTGCTGACCATCTATGGTTCAGTACCCATAGTGGTAACCATCTATGGTACACCACAGCAATCTACCCAGTTCAAGGGTTATTAGGGATGGGCAAGAAATACTTGCCCAGACAATGGTGCCCACATCCCATGATCAAATAAAAAGAAAATGTGGTGTCAAATTTTTTCTGATAACATTCCTGTGAAGCACATTGGGATGTTTTATTAAGTTAAAGATACCATATAAATCCAAGTTGTTGATGTTAAAGTCTGATTATGAGAACCTCTCTTACCTCTGAGACCCAAGTAAAGAATGAAAATATCCATTCGAAGAAATATACCTTGGGAGGAAAAACATGAAATAGGAATATACATTGAATAAAAAGCTGCTGAAAGATGTGAATGAGGAAAATCCCAAGAATTCTGAAATATAACTTTGATTTGGTTTGATTTATTATTGTCACATGTATTAACATACAGTGAAAAGTATTGTTTCTTGTGCGCTATACAGACAAAACATACCGTTCATAGAGACGAAAAGGAGAGACTGCAGAGTGTAGTGTTACAGTCATAGCTAGGGGTGTACAGAAAGATCAGCTTAATGCAAGGTAAGTCCATTCAAAAGTCTGACAGCAGCTGGGAAGAAGCTGTTCTTGTGTCGATTGGTACGTGACCTCAGACCTTTGTATCTTTTTCCCGAAGGAAGAAGGTGGAAGAGAGAATGTCCGGGGTGCGTGGGGGGTCCTTAATTATACTGGCTGCTTTGCTGAGGCAGCGGGAAGTGTGGACAGAGTCAATGGATGAGAGGCTGGTTTGCGTGATGGATTGGGCTACATTCATGACCTTTTGTAGATCCTTGCGGTCTTGGGCAGAGCAGGAGCCCATACCAAGCTGTGATACAACCAGAAAGAATGCTTTCTATGGTGGATCCGTAAAAGTTGGTGAGAATCATTGCTGACATGCCAAATTTCCTTAGTCTTCTGAGAAAGTAGAGGCGTTGGTGGGCTTTCTTAACTATAGTGTCGGCATGGGGGGGACCAGGACAGGTAGTTGGTGATCTGGGCACCTAAAAACCTGAAGCTCTCGACCCTTTTTACTTCGTCCCCGACAGGGGCATGTTCTCCTTTATGCTTCCTGAAGTTGATGACAATCTCTACTAAATTAAGTGCAAACAGATAAATAAATACTTAACAATGGCATTTTGAGGTTTTACAAGTAGAAATAGCGAGTATGAGTGCAGAGAAGAAATTATAAATCAGTAGAGTTTTTGTTTGGCTATAGCAAGAGTACAGTGTGGACTTTTGGACATCCTATTCGAGAAAGGACACTAGAAGCTCACAGTGTTCCGATACACCTTAAAACTCAGAGTTATAAACAGACTCTTCCATTTTCCATTCGAGCGGGGAATGTTAGGAGATTTAATAGGGATTCATCAAGTTACCAAGGTCGGAATTGAACTCGGGTCACTGGCATTGTGAGGAAGCAGTGCTAGCTGCTGTGCCACCATGCCATGCCATGCAGTGCTAACCACTGTGCCACCATGCCACATCATTCTAGCTGCACTCACCTGATGTAGGAGCAGCGCTCCGAAAGCTCGTGATTCCAAATAAACCCGTTGGACTTTAACCTGGTGTTGTGAGACTTCTTACGGTACATCATTCTAGAGCTGCCTAGTTCAAGTCTCTGGAGTGAAACTTGAATCCACCACCTCCACACTCAGAGTGCTGACTGTGTCGCAGCTGGCACATTGCAGGAGAAGCCAGCTGAGGTTCATATCATAGGGAAAAGAACTATCAGCGGAGTCACAAGAGGACAGTTATTGGAGATAGAAAGTCATCTGGTATTTTCATGCCCCACAAGGCCGAGAATTGCTGGACAAGATTTCAGCTGTGCAATCAGGAGCAGCGTAAATGTAGATTAACATTCAGAGTCACAAGAAATGTTGAGTGTATCAGCCAGGAAAGTCTTGATCTGATGAGCAGTAACCAGCACCTGAGCTGGCTTTAGGACTGAAGAAGTTATTCTCAATGGTCAACTTGTTGACAGAACATTTGTTAAACCAGATGTCACTCACAGTCCATTCCCAGGGACAAGGCCCAACAAATGTCCTCTGGGACAGCAGGTGGGTTTTTGCAGCAAAAACAGAAAATGCTGGAAACACTCAGTGGGTCAGGAAGTGTTTGCGTAGAGGCAAAGAGCTTTAGCGTTTCAGGTCAGTGACTTTTCATCAGGACATTGGAGCGGAAAAGTGTTGAAGCAAATGCAGAGTCAGGGAAATAGCATATTGAGTAGGATTCAAAAGCAACTGTGACTCAAATGCCTCAGGGCACTAAAACAGGCTCCATGGAGATTTCTAACTCCATTGAAAATTCAGCAACAGGCAATAGTAACAACTAAGAATACTGAGTTATGTGTTCTTCAACTGAGCAACAGTAGAATATGTTAAAATTGACCTTACTTGCACTCCTGATGCAGCCAGAGAAAATCAAAGGTATGTTGTTATGTTCTTAGGCTGGAGACATTTCAATTCTTCCTGAAGACTGCTAGCTATATAATGGCGGCACAGAGGTTAGCACTGCTGCCTTACGGTGCCAGGGATCTGGGTTCAATCCGAGCCTAGGGTGATTGTGTGGAGTTCTCCCTGTCTCTGCGTGGGTTTTCCCTAGGTGCTCCAGTTTCCTCCCACACTCCAAAGATGTGCAGATTCGGTGATTAGGCAATGCTAAATGGACTCTTAGGGCCCAATTTTACCATTGCGTCGTGCCCATTTTCGGGCGCCAAAATTTAGTAAAGTTGGGCGTGAGGCAGTCAGTGTGATCCGCGCCCGCGCAGATGCCCACTTTACCAAGGCCCGAAAATGGCTGCAATCCAAACCGCACCCAAAACGGGTGCAATGGTGATTTAAATTGAATTAATGGGCTGCCCGCCCAACTTAACCAGCATTTCCCCCTTTACCATCGCGTTCGCACATCCAGCTTCAGCTTCTCCAGCTCCAGCTTCTGAAGAGGTAAATTCAGAGCTTCCAGCAGCTCTCCAACTCAGATTGGTAGTGTTGGGGGTGAGGGAGGCGGCCCAGATCATTCTCTGGTGGGGGGAGGGTGGAAAGGAGAGAGGTCAGATCGTTCTTTGGTGGGGAGGGAGGAGGGAGGCCAGATTGTTCTTTGGTGGGGAGGGAGGCCAGATCGTCCTTGGGTGGGGCGAGAGGGCGGGAGCGGAGGGGCAGGGGGCGGGTCTGCTGCCATTCTGCGGGCGATCGGTGGGGGGAAAGGGGGCAGAAGGTCGCGATTGGTCTGGGTAGCGGGGGGGTGGTGGGTGGATAAGAGGGACAGTTATATTGTGGGAGTGGGGTGATGTCTGTGGGGGCCATCGCTCCCACTTTTCGCTCCCGGGCCGCTTTATCCACTTTTCACAGCCTGGGAGCGCTGTGCGAGGGGCACGTTTATCAAATTTTTAATTCACCTTGCATGCGCAGTTCAAAGCTCTGATCGGAGCAGCAGCGTTTCGGGCGCGATAATCCCCGCCCACAGCGCGATTCAGACTTGCGATTTGTTTTGCAGGCTGAGTGCGATTGGGGGCGCCTGAGAGCAGGTTTACAAGTCGGATCTGAATTGCACCCAGATTCAGCACTTAGAATCAAAATGGTAAAATCTGGCCCTTAGTGTTCCAAGATGTGTAGGTTAGGGGGATTAGCGGGGTAAATACACGGGGGATAGGCCTGGGTAAGATGCTCTGTTGGAAAGCCGATGCAGATTTGATGGGTCAAATGACCTCTTTCTGCACTGCGAAGATTCTATTCAATGATTCTATAAACAATCTAACGTTTATTTTAAAAATTTACACTTTAGGGAGAACATTTTTATAAGCTCCTCACCATACTTGTTTTTCGATGACTTTCATTTTAGAATGTCCCAAAGTCTCACATCACATGAGTGTGTGTCACTCCCACCTGTGACATCACAGACTAGTACAGTTAACCCTTTGTGGCACTTAGCCATTTTACTACATCTCCCCCAAATCTCTGTTCAGACATCAATGTTCTCTGGCATTGCTGGTGTTATAATTCAGGTCAGAAACTCCAAAGTGTTTTATGAAGCCTCCCTGGATCATAAGTTTTGCACTTTGAATTTGGCAAGGATAATCACGATATGCTTCACTTCAGGTGTGGTTCAAATGACCCACCAGGGAGCTTTTATCAAACAAAGTTTATTTCAGAAAATAGTTAAAATGTATAGAAAGAAAATTAGCAATAACTTTTATCAATTACCAACAAAAACAACCAGGATAATGTATAACCCTTAACAAATATATTTAAAATGTTCCAATCAAACAAAACTTTCCATAGACAAAACTCTTTCCACAGGTTTAACACAGCAAAGAGTTAATGCTTACGTGATACTGGAACTGAGCCCTTTGGTTGGAGAATTCAAACCCTGACTTCTCAAGCTTGTAACTTCTAGCAGCCAAAAGAGAAAATGCAGGGATATCTCAGCAGGTCGGGCAGCATCTGTAAGGAGAGAAATGAGCTGACATTTTGAGTCCAGATTACCCTCTGTCAAAGCTTTGTCAAAAGTTAAAGTTTTACTTACTAGTCACAAGTAAGGCTTACATTAACACTGCAATGAAGTTACTGTGAAATTCCCCGAGTCGCCACAGTCCGGCGCCTGTTCGGGTCAATGCACCCCACCAGCAGGTCTTTCAGAATGTGGGAGGAAACCGGAGCATCCGGAGGAAACCCACGCAGACACAGGGAGAACGTGCAAACTCCACACAGACAGTGACCCAAGCTGGGAATCGAACCCTGGTCCCTGGTGCTGTGAAGCAGCAGTGCTAATCACTGTGCAGCAGCAGTGCTAACCACTGTGCTACAGTGCCACCCTGATCGGGGCCCATCAAGGCTGCACCAACAACAATCCCACCCGTGCCCTATCCCCGTAAGCCCACATCTTTACCCTCCTAATCCCCCTGACACTAAGGGACAATTTATCATGGCCAATCAACCTAACCAGCATGTCTTTTGGAGTATGGGAGGAAACCAGAGACCCTGGAGGAAACCCACACAGACACGGGGAGAATGTGCAAACTCCACAAAGACAGTCACCCAAGGTCGGATTTGAACCTGGGTCCCTGGCGCTGTGAGGCAGCAGTGCTAACCAGTGTGCTTAACAACTTCAGAAAACTTGCTCTTTGTAATTTGATCTGCCTCAAGGGCTCACTCAAGTCAAAGTAAAATGCAACAGCAAGGTGAGCACAGTCTGTGGCAATATCCCAATCCAGAAAAACACAACTCGATAAAATGTTGGGGTCCTGTGAAACATGCTATTTTATCGAATACAGCTTTTGAGAGCAACAAGGTCATTCTCACGCATGGTGTCAAAGGAAGCTACCCGTCAGAAATGATTCAGAAATAAACTGGCCAGAGAAAGTAAAAATTCTCCAGCGCATCTCCTCGTTCAAGGGCAATTGAAAAATATTGTCAGAAAGTGAGAGGAAAGCTTCAAAGCGAGGATAGCAACATTCTTAGAAACGATATAAAGCGTTTTGCAGACGCATTTCTCCATTTTACATATTTTAAAGCACTGTGAAATGATAAAGGGCCATTAATGTAAGGTAATTATTCATGAACCTGATGGAGAATTCAGGAGAAACTTCCTTATTCTGGGAGTGGTTAGATTCACGTGAGCACAGGGAGTGAGAGATGAACACTATTGATACAAAGCTAGAAAAGCTAAAACACATGATGGAGAAAAGCATAGAGGGATTTATAGATGGGGTTTATAGATGGGTTAGATGAAGATTATATATACTATTATAGGAAGGACATTATTAAACTAGAAAGAGTGCAGAAGAGTTTTACTAGGATGCTACCGGGACTTGATGGTTTGAGTTATAAGGAGAGGCTGGATAGACTGGGACTTTTTTCTCTGGAGTGTAGAAGGCTGAGGGGTGATCTTATAGAGGTCGATAAAATAATGAGGGGCACAGATCAGCTGAAGAGTCAATATCTTTTCCCAAATGTAGGGGAGTCTAAAACTAGAGGGCATAGGTTAAAGGTGAGAGGAGAGTTACAAAAGTGTCCAGAGAGGCAATTTTTTCACACAGAGGGTGGTGAGTGTTTGGAACAAGAGGTAGTAGTAGAGGCGGGTACAATTTTGCCTTTTAAAAAGCGTTTAGACAGTTAGATGGGTAAGATGGGTATAGAGGGACATGGGCCAAATGCAGGCAATTGGGACTGGCTTAGGGGCTTAAAAAAACGGGCAGCATGGACAAGTTGGACCGGAGGGCCTGTTTCCATGCTGTAAACCTCTATGATTCCATGAAGAAAACTGGGAGGATGCTTTTGTGTGGAATAAGTTCTGACATGGACCTGTTGGACTGAATAGTCTGTATCTGTCCTGTAAATACGTCATAAAGTTATTGTTTCGTTGTTGCTTTAGGTCGCAAATTCAGAAGTGATTTGTGTAAGTGGTTTCATGTCAGCATTGCTCAATTGCGTGGGGAGCGGTTTCTATTACTTTGGCATCCAGGCTCCAGCCCAGCCCCCCCTTAACTACATCCAGGAGGTCTTTTTAAGGGACGGGAAAAGAAAACAGTTTGGTTCTCTCACTGCTTGATTCGACCTTTTTGGAAAAGTGCATGTCATTATGCAAATTATAAAGTCATAGAGGTTTACAGCATGGAAACAGGCCCTTCGGCCCAATGTGTCCATGCCACCCTTTTTTTTAAACTCCTAAACTAATCCCGATTGCCTGCATTTGGCCCATATCCCTCTATACCCATCGCACCCATGTAACTATCTAAACGCTTTTTAAAAGATAAAACTGTACCTGCCTCTACCACTACCTTTGGCAGCTTGTTCCAGACACTCACAACCCTCTGTGTGAAAAAATTGCCCCTCTGGACACTTTTGTATCTCTCCCCTCTCACCTTAAACCTATGCCCTCTCGTTTTAGACTCCCCTACAGTGTATCCTGGAAAGACACAGGATAAGAAAGATCCCGTTGCAATCGGAGATAACTTTCTTCACTGTCCACTATGCCATCAATCTTGGTGTCATCTGCAGACTTCCTAACCATGCCTCCTATATTCTCATCGAAATCATTAATATAAATGACAAAAAACAATGGACCCAACACTGATCCCTGAGGCACACCGCTGGTCACAGGCCTCCAGTTTGAAAAACAACTCTCTACAACCACCCTCTGGCTTCTGTCAAGAAGCCAATTTTGTATCCATTTAGATACCTCACCCTGGATCCCAAATTAATCTTTTGCGGAAACCTGTAGCTTTGTCCAGCCAACAAAATTTCTGTCGCATTTTAGAGACAATCTCCTGATAATACCCAAAGCAAGAACCCCATCTCATCATTCCTGTAAATCCATTTTCTTTTCTGAGTAAGAATCTCATCCCTTTACTGATTCGTGTAACTTTTGAAGATCGATTTGATTCTTTAGCACTGATATTGCATACCTTGACGTGCTAATGAATACAGGAACCATAAACTCCTGTATTTATTTATTATTTTATTAGTGTTACAAGTAGGCTTACATTAACACTGCAATGAAGGTACTGTGAAAATCCCCTAGTCGCCACATTCCGGCGCCTGTTCGGGTACACTGAGGGAGAATTTAGCATGGCCAATGCACCTAACCAGCACATCCTTCAGACTGTGGGAGGAAACTGGAGTACCCAGAGAAAACCCACGCCGACACAGGGAGAACGTGCAGACTCCGCACAGACAGTGACCCAAGCCAGGAATCAAACCCGGGTCCCTGCTGCTCAATGAAGCAGTAGTGCTAACCACTGCTCCTTGGCTTACCACCACTTCTCAAGGGTGATTAAGAATGATGGCAATTAATGCTAGCCTCACCAGCGACACCCACAGCCTGTGAATCGATGTTGAAACATGTGAAGGGGAAAAATCACAAGTGGCCATCCCAGGTATGGAAGGATCCCAGGATTGTGGGATCGGGTCCCCGGTGCTGTGAGGCAGCAGCACTAACCAAATATAAAACCAAGCAAAGCATTCTGCTGATTTTAGTCACAGGATGAGCTTTGCTCTTAAGATCGACATCCGCTGAAGTCCAATCCACGACAACCCAATCATTATTCCATCATTTTAAAAACAGATCAACTTTTACTTGGAGCCTTGACATTTACATTTCCTGGTGTAATGTCCGTCCAATCTTCCAAACTCAGCCAGCTCTCCATAAGACCTGAAACGCGTACGTTCAAAGCACACTCGCCTCAAGAAATAGAGGTGGACGCACAAATGTAACTTAACTGGACAATACAAATTTGCATGTTAGTCAGGAACTTCGCTTCTTACAATGTCTGTGAATAAGTGTAAAATGAGCAACTTTAAGAAAAAAGACAGAGATTAATTTACATCCTCGTTAAGCCCACGTTCATTTTCTAAGCATCAAAAAAAAAGACAACATGAAATGACCATAATAGGCTTTTGCTTCGATGAGGCACATTTTAAGAACTATTTTGGAGTAAAAACCACAGCAATTTTGAGGAGGCCACGATTACATTTGCACTTAGGGGAATGATGTGCGCATTTGCATCTGATTGAAGTGACAAGAAAATTTTCTAAGTGCGCAGTAAGATTACATGGGGAAAAAAAAACTTGAGGGAATAAATGACAAGAAGGAGAAAAAAAAAGTCAGTGTGCTTTTAAATTTGAGATAATAGACTTTTACTGAACAGAGTTGTAACTTGAAAGGAAAAGGAAGTGACAGAAAGAGACTGGGAAGTTACATAAAATTATGGTCTGTGCTTTGTGGTCAGCGGCAACATAACATGTAGTATCTTGCAAAGATGGACAACCAACAAAAAGATTAATGAATGAATGGTTTATTAAGGTTATTAACTATGTATGGAGTGTAATGTAAAAGCTACCGTCGTCCACTCCTCCAGACTCCAAAGTGGCATGGAAAGAAACCTGGGCTCAACTCCAGGATTCGCACACTCTGCTCACATGATGCTCCAAGAGCTTTCCCCTTAAAAGGGCATGTTCCCACATCCCTCCCCCTTTAAGTTCCCGATGAACATATTTCAATTACAATTGAACCATTTACAATATTGTACAACAAATGGATCTCAAATCTCTTACAAGGTAAGTCAGTCAGTCAGTCCATGGAACTCTTGATCATTTGGGAGCATTGTAATTCATTAGCAGGTGCTCAGGCAGTAGAGGTAACTTTGCTTTGAACCACAATGGGTTGACTCTCGACTTGCAAAGGGGCGTCAGTGCAGATAACTTCTCCAATTCCTCCTGGAACATTCCTTGGCTCTTCCTCGGGGTAACTTGCTGCTGCATTGCTTTCATCTGGAGCAGTGCCGCTGACAGGAGTACTCAGGGTGGATTACCCCACTGGTTCTCTGCGTGATTATTTCTTTCTTAAATGGTCTAGGTGTTTCTTTATCCTTTTCCCTTGGACAACTACTTCATACGACTCTCAGCCTGTTCTGGCCACGACTGTCCCAGGGATCCAATTCAGACAGTACAATAATTCTTGACATATACCGAGTCGTCCACCTCAAATGCCCTCTCTGTTTTTGTCAAGTCATGGTGCTTCTGTGCATTCTGATTTTCCTCCACCCCACCAAATTCAAAAATGTGAGATCCAACTTGTTCTAATACATCTGTCCATTAGTAACTCGGCAAAGTGTAACCCCTGTGGGTGACACGGAATGTTGTTCTATAGGCGATCAGGAAACCGGCCAGTTTGGTTTGTAGAGAGGCTGATGACTGTTTCCTCATGGCGGCTTTGAACGTTTGGATGGCTCGCTCAACCAGTCCATTTGTTCGGGTGAAGTTCGAATATGTTGAACATTTTAGTTCTCATGAAATACCTGACTCCTTCACCAGTGAACACAGTTCCAGCATCTCGGGCAACCTGTGGCTGGCGAATATCTGTCACAATTTCTCGATGGTTGCTGATATGGTCATGGACTTTGTTTTGTACATGTCCAACCATTTGGAGTGCGCATCTATTTATGAGCAGGAACAGGGTGCCCATGAATGGGCCCACAAAATTAACATGTAGTCACACCCACGGGCAACCTGCTACCCCCATGGTGCATTAGGGTCACAGGTGGCAATTTTTGCAGCATTTGACATTGGTCACATTGTTTGACCAGATTGTCAATGTTGGTATCTATCCCGGGCCACCAGGGCATAACTGTGTGCAAGCATTGTCAACATTTTCTTCTCAGGATGGGCAGAATGTAACTCTGCATGGTGGCATGGTAGCACAGTGGTTAGCACTGCTGCCTCACAGCGCCAGGGACCAGGGTTCGATTCCCTGCTTGGGTCATTGTCTGTGTGGAGTCTGCATGTTTTCGCCGTGCCTGCGAGGGTTTCCTCCGGGTGCTCCGATTTCCTCCCACATTCTGAAAGACGTGCCGGTTAGGTGCATTGACCCGAACAGGTGCCGGAGTGTGGCGACTAGGGACTTTCACAGTAACTTCATTGCAGTGTTAATGTAAGCCTTACTTGTGACTAATGAATAAAGTTTAACTTTAAACTTTAACAAGGCTGGAAATGACCATCCTTACTCCCATAATAATACACCACCCTCACAACTTAACTCATGTTTTCTTATCTGAAAGGGCCTTAATTGTTCAGACTTGTCACTATAATGACAAACATGGAGGACCATATATTTACCTTGAGATAATATGGGGTCTTTCTGGGTCCAAAACTTGGCCGATCGTTCTGACAGGGGCAAGTATTGAGAAAGTTTAGAACAAGATAAGGGGGAGAGTGAGCAGCCAGAGATCATTGTACACATTGGTATCAACGACAGAGGGATGAGGTTCTGAAATGTGAATATAGAGAGTTAGGCAGAAGGCTAAATTGCAGGACCTTGAGGGTTGTAATTTCTGGACTACTGCCAGTGCTAGTGAGGGTAGGAATAGGAAGGTTAGGTAGATGAACGTGTGGCTTTGAGAGCTGGTGCAGGGGGCAAAGATTTAGATTTGTGGATCATTGGGATCTCTTCTGGGGTAGGGGGTGACCTGTTCAAGAGGGACAGGTTACATCTGAAATGGAGGGGGCTAATATCCTGGTGGGGATTTCATTACTCGTAGCGCACACAGAGGGAATCTTCCCACAATTAAACTTCATTGCTGTGGAGCAAATATGTGAGGCTTTACTTCCAGCACTGGTGGCACGGTAGCACAGTGGTTAGCACTGCTGCTTCACAGCTCCAGGGTCCCGGGTTCGATTCCCGGCTCGGGTCACTGTCTGTGTGGAGTTTGCACATTCTCCTCGTGTCTGCGTGGGTTTCCTCCGGGTGCTCCGGTTTCCTCCCACAGTCCAAAAGATGTGCGGGTTAGGTTGATTGGCCAGCTTTAAAAAAAAAAATTGCCCCTTAGAGTCCTGGGATGCGTAGGTTAGAGGGATTAGCGGGTAAATATGTGGGGGGTAGGGCCTGGGTGGGATTGTGGTCAGTGCAGACTCGATGGGCCGAATGGCCTCCTTCTGCATTGTAGGGTTTCTTCTTCTATAACAGTGCTTCCTGATCCGAAACCTGGGCCTATATATGGGCATGAGGGCCACTGTGGCAGATCCCATTTTGTGACTAAGAGAGTGACACAGTGGTTAGCACTGCTGCCTCTCAGCTCCAGGGACCCGGCTTTGGGTCACTGTCTGTGTGGAGTTTGCACGTTCTCCCCGTGTCTGCGTAGGTTTCCTCCGGGTGCTCCAGTTTCCTCCCACAGACCGAAAGACGTGCTGGTTAGGTGTATTGGCCATGCTAAATTGCCCCTTAGTGTGCTGGGATGCATAGCTTAGAGGGATTAACGGGGTAAATATGTGGAGGGCGCAACCTCTGGCTAAAGGGATGATCCTTTAAAACAGAGATGAGGAAGAATTTCTTCAGCCAGAGAGTGGTGAATCTGTGGAACTCTTTGCCGCAGAAGGCTGTGGAGGCCAGGTCATTGAGTGTCTTTAAGACAGAGATAGATAAGTTCTTGATTAATAAGGGGGTCAGGGGTTATGGGAAAATGGCAGGAGAATGGAGATGAGAAAAAAATATCAGCCATGATTGAATGGCGGAGCAGACTCGATGGGCCGAGTGGCCTAATTCTGCTCCTATGTCTTATGGTCTTATGGTTACAGGGATAGGACCTGGGTGGGATTGTTGTTGGTGCAGACTCAATGGGCCCTCTTTCCGCACTGTAGGGATTCTATGATTCTATGATTCTACTGTCATCCACCCTCAGCCTTGCATCTGCGATTTCCACAGGCATGATATTCCAGCTATTTGCTTCTTCCCTCACCTTGTGCTTCTTGACAAATAAAACACCCGCATGACAATTTGATTGACAGATCTTTGAAAAATTGGAATTGCGGCTGAATTTCCTGATTTTTGTTTGCAAATCATGAATTGTTTTCTTTGCTTTATTGAATAACCTTATCTGCAATTTGATGAACAAACTGCTTTCTGTCATTGTTGCTCCAGACATGATACTCTTGCAGTTATTTCATTTGTGGGCAAGATGAAAATTAATTTGGGTTTTGAGTTGTGCTTCAGGGTCTGCAGATTCTTTGGGTTTTAGAAATGCTATGCTATGGAGGCACACGTCTTAAGATCAGTTCAATTCAAAGCCTCCTGCAGAAACACACACTGACGTACAGCTTTCCTTATACGTATAACATGCTGTCAGAGAGTGGCAAAAATAGATGTTTGAACCCTGCAAAAGGAGCAGAGAAGACAATGAGAATCCAGGAGCACAGGCATGTTCAAAAACTGCAAGGGACAGCTGCTCAAAAGAACAAAGGAAAACAGAAAAAAAGGTTGCAAGGCTGCATGTGAAATTACTGGCTGCAGAGAAAAGGACAAAAGAAGAGCACACACAGGCTGCAAGTGAAGTTACAGGCTGCAAAGGAAAAAGAAACACAGACAAACGACAAGTAAATTACTGAGTGAGTAGAAACGACTGCAGTAAATTTTCCAATCCCATCTCCAGTTCAGTTGAAAATGATGCATGGCAAAACTGGCAGATTTTTCCAATTGCAATTCCAAACTAATAGATTGTAACAAACTTAATTAAGAAGTCTGAAATGATCAAAGTAGCTCGACTTTTAACACTGCTGGGGACAGACTGCTACAAAGTGCACACCACCCTATGAGTAACAGATGAGCAAAAAAAAAGACGACAGAGATGTTGTATGCTGTGAATGCACATTTTGAAACTTGAGTGAATATTACATAGGAACGTTTTGTATTCAATATTAGAGTTCAAAGTGAAAATGAGATCTGTGGATGGTAAATCATGGCAGGAACACAGCTAGCAGAATCATGTAAATAAAGACAGCTAAAAGATGATCTGATTAAAGATAAGTTGTTCTTAGATGCGAGAGACCCCTTGGAGTGTACAAGTCTACTGAATGTTGAGAAACTTACGTTAACAAAAGTGACAAAGTGTGGAATGTTAGTTAGAGCATTTGTAGGGCAGAGCAGAGCAGGAGATACATTATGCTGAGAGATAGTGCAGGCTAAAAGAGTGAACAATCACAGATAAAGGACAGGATGAAAATTCTGTGGGTATAGCGTGCACAGGAAAAGCAACACTGCCCAGTATAAGGAAAGTGGTGTTTTAACTGCAAGAAGCATTTCACACACAACTGCTTGGTCAGAAAAGTAACAAAGTAAGCCTATGACCACTGGAGAGATTTCAGCAAAGAGTCTGATGAAGAACTGTACATGGTGCAAGAAGTTGGCTCAGTCAAGTCCTTGTGGGACAAATGGTTTGTGACGGTTACTATGAGGGCCACAGAGGGAAACTATCGAGCAAACATGTAGGGTGGGATTTTACAGCCTCGCTCGGGCGAGACAGGAAATTCCTGCCTGAGGTCAACGAGATTTCCGTTGTCGGACCCTCACCCACATCGATTCCATGGCAGGGAAGGTGGTAGAATTCTGGCCGCAGTGTCAGATGGACAGTGGTTCATCATGCAATGTAATCATAGAATCTCAACAGGGCAGAAGGAGCCCATTTGGCCCATGGAGCCTGCACTAACAACAATCCCACCCAGGCCCTACCCCCGTAACCCCACATATTTACCCTGCTAATCCCTCTGAGGGGCAATTGAGCATGGCCAATGCTCCTAACCCGCATATCTTTGAACTGTGGGAGGAAACCAGAGCCCTCAGAAAAAAAACACGCAGACACAGGGCAAATGTGCAAACTCCACACAGACAGTCATCCGAGGCTGGAATTGTTGGCACTGTGAGACAGCAGTGCTAACCACTGTGCTACCGTGCAGCCTATATGACCTGCACAGATCTGTGTGAAGTAGATCAACATGGCAATCCAAAAACGAAGCCCTCAAAAGTAAGATTGAGGCTATATAACGGCACAAGACTCCTACTGGGAGGCCACATTAGCCTGACAGCCCAGTGCAATGGCATGAAGGAAGATCTCGAGTTCCAAATCATAGCTGGGGTGCAAAGGCCACTCATCTCAGCAGGAGCAAGTCTAACGCTTGGTAACGCTGAACCTACCAATGGAGAAAAGGGAGAAAAAGTTGCCAGAGAGGGGGAAGACAATATTCTAATAAACCACAAGATGGCTGCCGACCATTTCAGTGCAATGAAATGTGCACAGCGATGATAAAAGTTCAACAGGAAAATGTGGGTGTTAGCTGCTTGCTCAGATGAATTGACAGAGTCTGCTTTCCTCTGATATTTTAAATAAGTATCAGCTGTATCTCTCTCATCATCCAGGCTGCTCTAGATTGATTTGTCCCCCCTTTCTCCTGCACCTTGACATTGCCTGCAACATTCTTTCACTGTATTTGGCCCATTCTTCAACCACCATCTATTCTGCCAACATTTGATTGCAAATCACTCGACTCAGATGCATTCTCACCCATTGAAGTTGGCTTTTCCCCAATTAATTATCCCGGCTCTGGATTTCTCCTTGTCCTTTGCCATGATACAATGGTAACTGTCCTCTAAATGCTTCCCCACTGATATTTGATCCACTTTTTAAAAAATTAATTGGTGGGACATGGGCACCGCTAGCTGACCAGCATTTATTGCCCATTCCTAGTTGCCCTTGCTCAGAGGGCAGTTGAGAGTCAACCACATTGCTGTGACTCTGGAGTCACATCTAGGCCAGACCGGGTATGGACGGCAGATTTCCTTCCGTATAGGACATTAGTGAACCAGATGGGTTTTTCCAACAATGGTTTCATGGTCATTAGCAGATTCTCAATTCCAGATATTTTTTCACTGAATTCAAATTCCACCACCAGCTGTGGCGGGATTCGAACCTGCGCCCCCTGAACATGAGCTGAGTTTCTGGATTAATAGTCTGGCGATAATACCACTAGGCCATCGCCTCCTTGGGGCAACTTATTCCCCAGAACCAGGTCCAACAGTGCCTGCCCTCTAGTTGGATCAGAAACATCCTGCGACAGAAAATGATCTCAGATGCATTCCAGGAACTCTCGCTCCTCTTGTCCCTTTGCACGATTTCTATCCCAATCTATATTTTGACAATTGAAGTCCCCCATTATCATTACTCTAGAATTCTTGCACCTCTCTGTAATTTCTTTGCAAATTTGTTTCATTATATCCTCTTCCACTAGTTGGTGGTCAATATACTACACAAGCAATGATATTACACCTTTTTCATTCTTTACCTCTAGCCAGAGAAATTGCATCCTTGACCCCTGGGAACATCCTCTCTCTCCAGTATTTTAATCAACATTCCCCGCCCCGGCCCCCATATTTTCTTCCTTCCCTGTCTGCTAAGGTGTGACCAATCTTTTTGTATGGTTCCCACCTGTCCCTGAACCAGTCCCAATATTGTTAAAATCTTCAGTCCTCTCTGCTACTCCAGTTTTCTTGCCACATGTTGAGATGCTGGATCTTTCTATTCTTATAGATGGCATCCTAGTGGTAATCTAGAGGCCCAGGATGATGTTCTGGCTTCGTGGGTTCAAATCCCACCCCAGCAGCTAGTGGAATTTATTTTCAATTAATAAGTCTGTAATATAAGGTTGGCCTCAGTAACAGTGATCATGAACCAATAGTCATAAAAACCCATCTGGTTCACTGATGTCCTTTCGGGACTGAAATATGCCATCCTTACCTGGTCTGGCCTACATGTGACTCTAGCACCACATCAATGTGGTTGACTCTTAACAACCTCTGAAATGGCCGAGCAAGACACTCAGTGAAGGAGAATTAGTGATGGGCAAGGAATGCTGGACTTGCCAGCGACACCCAAATCCCAGCAAGGAATAAACAAATACATTGGGCGGGATTTTGCGACCTCACTCGGGCGAAGAATTCCATTCTGCGAGCTTCACCAACCCCGATTCCGGGACAGGCGAGGTGGTAAAATTCCGGCCATTGGGTGGAATTTTCCAGCTGCGTTCGCCCCAAGACCAGAAACTCCCGCCTGAGGTCAATGGACCTTTGCATGGTCCTCCCCCCCCCCCGCCCGCTACGATTCACATGAGGACAGGACAGGAAATTTCAGCCCATTATGTTCACTATATGTGGCACTGGAAGTAATCATAAAATTACTGTTCTTGATGTCCTGCTTTTTAATTTCCTTCATAACTCCCTAAAATCTGCTTTGGGGACCTTATCCCTTTCCCTATCCATGTTATTGGTACCAATGTGGGCACGACCTCTGGCTGACCACCTTCCCTGAAAGGAATGTTCTGCAGTTGCGCTGTGACATCCTTGATCGTGGCACCAGGGTGGCAACAGATCATCCAAGAGTCACGTCTATGGCCGCAGAAACATCTTTGTTCACCTAGTAATGGAACACTCTACACTAAAGCACTTCCCCACATCCTCCTCCCCTCCTGTGCAACTGTGCCACCAGTAGTTGTTGGCTCTTGCTACAGTCTTCTGAGAAACCATCTCATTCACTTCAAATGGAAAAGTGGTTAGAGAGTGAGATAGCGTCAGGGGATTCCCATGCTACCTCCCTGTTTCCCTTAGGTACTCTGGTGGTCAGCCATTCTCGCTCTGTCTGTGTACTTCTTAACTGCAGTGTGACCATCTTTCTAAACTTGCTCTCTCTTTGTAATCTCAGTCTTGTGGGTTCATCACAGTGACTCCCGCCACTACTTGGTTCCACAACCTGGAGCTCAAGTTTTTGCAGCTGCTGACACTTTCTGCAGATGTAGTCTTCGAGGGCACTTTGTGCCTACACAACTTCCCACATCCCGCAGGATGTATATCCCACACAACCAAGCTGCATTGACATATCTTACTCTTTATATAAAGTGTTGACTACAGTTTGATATTATAGAATAACATACTTGTCAATTACCAATTGTCTCTTTTGTTTCAAGTCCAGAAAGGCCTATACTTACCAACCAATCAATTCACAGCACTCCTGTGATGTCACTTTTAGATTTAATTTGTAAACTCCTAGCTCTTGCTCTCTGCTTCTTTGTGGTTTCTCTCTGTCTGAACTCCCACTGCTTTATGGTCTCTCTCACTCTCTCTCTCGCTCTGAACTCCTATTGCTTTCTGGGCTTTTTCTCTCTCCAAACTCCTGTTTAATGGGTTTGTTCTCTCGCTGAACTCCCACTGCTTCATGGACTCTCTCTCTCGCTCTCCAAACTCCTACTGACTCCCTCTTTCTCTGAACTCCCACTGCTTCTTGGACTCTCTCACTCTCTTCAAACTCCCACTGTTTGATGGACTCGCTCGCTCTCTGAACTCCCATTGCTTTTTGGGTTTGTTCTCTCTGAGCTCCCACTGCTTTCTGGGCTCTGTGTTCTCAAATCCCCCACTGCTTTATGCGCTGATGTTTGGTGCGGGTTATGAAAGCAGCCCACTATTACCTTGTCAGGGAAATTAGGAATGGGCAATAAATACAGCCTGATAGACAAAATCCACATCCATAAATGAATGAAGAAATGTATCTTTTTTACTGAATTCAAAGTACTTTGACCACAGGTTTGGCTCTTCCAATGGCGATGAAATTCACAACCACACTGAACCTTTCGGTTTCCAAACCTTTCCAAGTGACTTATGACAAATCACTTAGTTCTGCATGAAAGATGCAAGTAACAGTTTGCAAGGGGCAACACATCCATCATTTTTACTGTGGAAAGGGAAAATAAATTGAAATAAAGAAAACATCGATTTGATTTGATTTATTATTGTCACATGTATTAGTATATGGTGAAAAGTATTGTTTCTTGCATGCAACACAGACAAAGCATACCATTCATAGAGAAGGAAAGGAGAGGGTGCAGAATGTAGTGTTACAGTCAAAGCTAGGGTGTGGAGAAAGATCAACTTAATGCGAGGTAAGTCCTTTCAAAAGTCTGATGGCAGCAGGGAAGAAGCTGTTCTTAAAGATTTTTTAAACTGTATTTATTAGTGTCACAAGTAGGCTTACAATGGAGTTACTGTGAAAATCCCTTCGTTGCTACACTCAGGTGCCAGTTCGGGTACACTGAGGGAGAATTCAGCATGGCCAATGCACCTAACTAGCACGTCTTTCGGACTGTGGGAAGAAACAGGAGCACCCAGAGGAAACCTACGTAGACACGGGGAGAATGTGCAGACTCCGCACAGACAGTGACCCAAGCCAGGACTTGAATGTGGGTCCCTGACACTGTGAGGCAGCAGTGCTAAAGCCACTGTGCCACCCTGCTGTCCCATGTCCTCAGACTTTTGTAGTTTTTCCAACAGAAGAAGATGGAAGAGAGTATATCTGGGGTGCATGGGGTCCTTAATTATACTGGCTGCTTTTCCGAGGCAGCGGGAAGTGTAGACAGAGCCAGTGGGTGGGAGGCTGGTTTGAGTGATGAACTGGGCTTCGTTCACAACCCTTTGTAGTTTCTTGCGGTCTTGGGCAGAGCAGGAGCCATACCAAGCTGTGATACAACCAGAAAGAATGCTTTCTATGGTGCATCTGTAAACGTTGGTGAGAGTCACAGTGGACATGCCGAATTTCCTTCGTCTTCTGAGACAGTAGAGGCATTGGTGGGCTTTCTTAACTATAGTGTTGGCTTGGGGGGACCAGGATGGGTTGCTGGTGATCTGGATACCTAAAAACCTGAAACAAAGGTAAAATTGAGCATCTTTATACCAGTTATATGGGGAGATGGTGGTGCATATGGCCACTGAACCACCAATCGAGAAGCCCAGGCTAATACCTTGGGGACATCAGATCAAAAGCAATCTCCACAGCCGGTGGATTTTAGATTCAATAAATAAAAATCTGGAATGTAAAGTTAAAAATTCTCAATTTGGGAGGAAATTTTCCTGTCCTGCCCACCATGGGAATTGTAGCGGACCTTCCAAAGGTTCATTGCCCTCAGATGGGATTTTCCGGTTTTGGGGGCGAGCGCAGCTGGAAAATCCCGCCCTTAATCTCAGTAAAGCTGACGATGAAATGATCATCAGTTATAAAGACCCATCTGGTTCACTCATTCCCTTCAGGGCAGGAAATTTGGAAGGAAAAGTCGGGATGGGCAACAATTGCTGGCTTTGCCAGCGATGCCCATATCCCATCAAAGAATAAAGGAAAACAAAAAGGCTCCTTTCGCAACCTCAGGACATCCCAAACCACTTCATGGTCAATTGAACATGTTTTGAAGTGTGGTAACTCGGGCAAATGCAGCGGAACTTTAGCAAACATCGGTTAGGTCCTGCCTCCAAGGCATTTTTCTTTCCTCCCTTTGCTTACATCAGGCAAGCTTCAGAATATCTATCTAACCTTAGAACCTTCATTATTCATCCCTGACTGGTTACTTTCATTGGCACGGCATTTCATGTTCCATGTTCCAATGTGCATAACCTTACATCTATCTGCATTAAAATCCATCTGCCGTTGTAATCCCTCTTCCGTCAAACAGTAAATACTGCCAACAGATCAAACATTATACTCCACAGAGTATGAATTGAAGACACAGCTTGGAATAAAACAATTCATCGAAACTGCTATTTAACAGCAATTAAAAGAGGATAACAGCCTCGAAGGTTAATTAGTTAAACCTCAGCAGAGAGTTGGAAACTGCCCTCCTGGAAATGTCAGCCCAGATCAGTCTCCAAGAGACCACTAACATTGATTCTCAATCTATTCTCTTCATCAACGGCTGCCTGATTCAGTGGCTATAGAATTCCACAGAGAAAGCCAGATTCTTCAGCCAGAGAGTGGTGAATCTGTGGAACTCTTTGCCGCAGAAGGCTGTGGAGGACAGGTCATTGAGTGTCTTTAAGACAAAGATAGATAGGTTCTTGATTAATAAGGGGACCAGGGGTTACGGGGAGAAGGCAGGAGAATGGGGATGAGAAAAATATCAGCCATGATTGAATGGCGGAGCAGACTCGATGGGCCGAGTGGCCTAATTCTGCTCCTATATCTTATGGTCTTATAGGAAGCTGTTAGAGTTTTATTTTAAGATTATAAGTAACAGAGCAACTAAGACGGAACATGTAGATGGAACGTATTTGAATTTTCCAAACCATTCCAGAGGTATGGGGCAACACGGTGGCACAATGGTTAGCACTACTGCCGCACAGTGCCAGGGACCCAGGTTCAATTCCCAGTTTGGGTCACTGCCTGTGCAGAGTCTGCACGTTCTCCCCGTTTATGCCTGGGTTTCCTCTGGGTGCGCTGGTTTCCTCCCACTGTCCAAAAGATGTGCTGGTTAGGTACATTGGCTGGTTAGGTGCATGCTAAATTCTCTTTCAGTGTACCCGAACAGGTGCCAGAGTGTGACGACTAGGGTTTTGTCACAGTAACTTCAATGTTAATGTAAGCCTACTTATATGAATAAATAAGAGGTTGTAATGCAAAATTAGGACTCATGGAATTGGGGGTGAGATTTTAGCATGGATTGAGGATTGGGCAGAAAATAGAGAATAGGAATAAGTGGATGTATCACAGCTTGGTACGGCTTCTGATCTGACCAAGACCACAAAAAACTACAAAGGGTTGTGAACGTAGCTCAGTCCATTACGCAAACCAGCCACCCATCCACTGACTCCATCTACACTTCTCGCTGCTTCGGAAAAGCAGCCAGCATAATCAAGGACCCACGCACACCGGACATTCTCTCTTCAATGGGGAAAAAGATACAAAAGTTTGAGGTCACGTACCAACCGATTCAAGAACAGTTTCTTCCCTGCTGCCATCAGAGTTTTATATGGACCTATCATCTATTAAGCTGATCTTTCTCTATACCCTAGCTATGACTGTAACACTACATTCTGCACCCTCTCCTTTCCTTCTCCCTTATGTACTCTATGAACATAGGAATGTTTTTGTCTCTCTAGCGTGCAAGAAACAATACTTTTCCCTGTATCCTTGTATTCAAGACTATGGGGCAAGTGCTGGTAAATGGGATTAGGTGGGAGTTCAGGTGTTTCTCGCATGCCGATGCAGACTCGATGGGCCGAAAGGCCTCTTCTGCACTGTACGATTCTTATGATCACAATACATGTGACAATAATAAATCAAATCAAATCAAATCAAATAAATAGGCCACTTTCAGATTGGCAAGCCATTATTAATGGGTACTGCAGGGATGAATGATGGGACCTCAGCTATTCACAATCTACATCAATGATTTCGATGAGGGAAGCCAGTGTGATGATTGCTGATGGGACAAAATGAAGCAGCAAAGTAAGCTGTGAAGGATGTAAAGACGCTGCAGAAGGGTGTAGGCAGGTTGAGTGAGTGAGCAAGAATTTGGCAGATGGAATATATTGTGGAGAAACGTGAAGCTATTCAATTTGTCAAGAAAAATCGAAAAGCATGTCAGAATGTTTCTTTCAGAAGGTGAGAGCCTGAGGAATGTTGGTATTCAAAGGATCACCATGTTCCCACGCCTAAATCACAGAAAGTTAACATGCAGGTACAGCAAACAATTAGGAAAGCAAATGGTATGTGAGCCTTTATTACAAAGGGGTTGGAGTATGTGGCTAGGATTTTACATTCCTGTCGTGGTCTGTCTCCGCCCACCTCTCCACCCGACCCCGGCAGATACGGCAAGCAATTTAAATCTCCATTCAGTTCAGTGGGATTGTGATATTCCACCTTGCAGGAGGAGCCAGAGAATCTTGGCCGTGAATAAAGAAATCTTACTGCAATTGTTTATTTGTTAGTGTCGCAAGTAGGCTTACATTAACACTGCAATGAAGTTACTGTGAAAATCCCCGAGTCGCCACACTCTGGCGCCTGTTCGGGTACACTGAGGGAGAATTTAGCACGGCCAATGCACCCTAACCAGCACGTCTTTCGGACTGTGGGAGAAGACTGGAGGAAACCCAATCAGACACAGGGAGAAATGTGCAGACCCCACACAGTGAACCAAACCGGGAATCGAACCCGGGTCCCTGGTGCTGTGAGGCAGCAGTGCTAACCATTGTACCGCCATGCCACCCTGTAGAGGGACCTGGGAGACCACACTCAGGGTACTGTAAAGAGTTTTGATGCTCAGGATATAATTCCTTCAGAATGAGTGTAACAGAGTACAATAGACTGACTCCTGGAAAGACATGATTGCCCTTTGAGGAAAGATTAAGTCGGCCAGGTCTATACTCATTAGATTGTGAAAGAATGAATGGGGATCTAATCGAAATGTAAAAAATTTATCAGAGTCTTGACAGGGTATATAGTGGGAGGATGTTTTCTCTGGCTGGTAGTTGAGAACATGGGGTCAACTCTCAGAATAAGGGCTCAGCCACTTAGTACTGAGATGAGAAATTTCTTCACTCAGAAGCTTGTAAATCTTTGGTATTCTGTGTCTACCTGTATCCACAGACAGCAGTTCGCTCAGTTGCTGTGTACAATGAAGACAGAGGGCAGTAGATTTTTGAATACTAAGGGATATAGAATCATACAGCCGCAAAAGAGGTCCTTCGGCCCACCAAGTCTGCACGACACATTAGAAACACCTGAACTCCCAACTAATCCTATCTGCCAGCACTTGGCCCATAGCCCTGACTGTTATGGTGAGCCAATGCTCATCCAGATACTTTTTAAAGGATGTGAGGCAACCTGCTTCTACCACCATCCCAGGCAGCTCATTCCAGACTGTCACCACCCTCTGGGTAAAAATAATTTCCTCACATCTCTCCCTGCCCCTCAGCTTGAACCTCGTGACTGACCCTTCAACTATGGATGTGGAGATAGTATGGGAGGTGAATTTGAGATAAGAGACCAGCCACAAACTTGCAGACTTGATGGGCTGAATGGCCTCTTCTGCACTGTAGGGATTCTATGATTCTAAGAATGGCAGACCTGAAGGACCAAATGGTCTACACAAGCTACTATTTCTTATGTTCTTGTGACCACTGCATCAAAGACACCTCAAACTTAACATCTGGATATTGTATGATATCATCCGACAGGTTTGATGGAAATAATGTTTCTCCGCGTGTTATTTTCATTGGAGTAACACATCTATTAACTTGTGGAACAAAGTAATTTGGAACAATTGTAATTTTCCTGCAATAATGCTGTACAGCGTGAATTCCAGGCTTTAGGATGTCAACAGCTGACTCCCCTGATGATTCAGTCAGCAAATACACCAAGCAGTTTCCATAATTTGATTCCTGGTCTGCTGAGTTAGTTGTTCTCCACTGGCTTGTAAGAGAGGTGCTACAATAAAGGACAGTTTGTGCCTTAGCTTAGGAAACAGCCTGCCTGCCAGCACTCATTCTTAGGGAACTCATGAACAGTAAGTATTTTGAGATACACTGGAGGTGTGGCAGCTCCATTAGGCTCTTCAACAAAGAGAAAACTGGGCAGTGATGCGCTATCAATAAGGCTACCGATATGCCAATATAAGTGTAGGCTTTTATTCACAACAGAATCAGGAGCAGATCCCAACAAATAACCGACCTGGACTGAACAAGGGGGAGGAGACAGCCACCTTTATACTAGGTGCTGAGGGGAGGACCCAAACTGGAAGCGGGTGTGTCCAGGTATGACAAGCACACACAACGGTGGTCCATATAGGACAAAGGCACAACTGAGGTCCACCACAGGCAGCACGGTGGTTACCACCCGGAGGAAATGCGCAAACTCCACATAGACAGTGACCCAAGCCAGGAATCGAACCTGGGTCCCAGGTGCTGTGAGGCAGCAGTGCTAACCACTGTGCCACCGTGTTGCCCATGTGGAACTCACCATCCTAAGTAGTTCAGGGAAATAGCATAGGTGCATTGATAAATACGGGCAGCACTGTGGCACAGTGGTTAGCACCACTGCCTCACTGCACCTGGGACCCAGCTTCAATTCCGGCCTCGGGTAATTGTGCGTGTGGAGTTTGCACATTCTCCCTGTGTCCACGTGTGTTTCCTCCGGGTGCTCCGGTTTTCCTCCACAGTCCAAAGATGTGCAGGATAGGTAGATAGGTCACAATATACATTAACGATTTGGAGGAAGGAACTGAAGACACTGTTGCTAAGTTTGCAGATGATACAAAGATATATAGGGGGACAGGTAGTATTGAGGAAGCGGGGGACTGCAGAAGGATTTGAACAGGCTAGGAGAGTGGGCAAAGAAGTGGCAGATGGAATAAAATGTGGAAAAGTGTGAGGTTATGCACTTTGGAATGAGGACTGGAGGCATAGACTATTTTCTAAATGGGAAAATGTTCCGGAAATCAGAAACACAAAGGGACTTGGGAATCATTGTTCAAGATTCTCTTAAAGTTAACGCGTAGGTTCAGTTGGCAATTAGGAAGGCAAATGCAATGTTAGCATTCATGTCGAGAGGGCTAGAATACAAGAGCAGGGATGCACTTCTGAGGTTGTATAAGACTCGGGTCAGACCCCATTTGGAGTATTGTGAGCAGTTTTGGGCCCCATATCTAAGGAAGGATGTGCTGGCCTTGGAAATGGTCCAGAGGAGGTTCACAAGAATGATCCCTGGAATGAAGAGCTTGTCGTATGAGGAATGGTTGAGGACTCCGTGTCTGTGCTCGTTGGAGTTTAGAAGGATGAGGGGGGATCTTATTGAAACTTACAGGATACTGCAAAGCCTGAATAGAGTGGACGTGAAGAGGATGTTTCGACGAGTAGGAAAAACTAGAACCAGAGGGCACAGCCTCAGGCTAAAGGGACGATCCTTTAAAACAGAGATGAGGAGAAATTTCTCCAGCCAGAGAGTGGTGAATCTGTGGAACTCTTTGCTGCAGAAGGCTGTGGAGGCCAGGTCATTGAGTATCTTTAAGACAGAGATAGATAGGTTCTCGATTAATAAGGGGATCAGGTTATGGGGAAAAGGCAGGAGAATGGGGATGAGAAAAAATTCAGCCATGATTGAATGGCGGAGTAGACTCGATGGACCAAGTGGCCTAATTCTGCTGCTATGTCTTATGGTCTGGACATGCTAAATTGCACCTTAGTGCCCCAAGATGCATAGATTATATTATTATTAGTTAGTGTCACAAGTAGGCTTACATTAAAACTGCAATGAAGTTACTGTGAAAATCCCTAGCCGTCCCACTCCGACTCCTGTTCGGGTACACTGAGGGATAATTTACCATGGCCAATGCACCTAATCAGCACATCTTTCAGACTGGGGGAGGAAACCGGAGCACCCAGAGGAAACCCATGCAGATACGGGGAGAACTTGCAAACTCCACACAGACAGTGACCCGAGCCAGGAATTGAACCTGGGGCCCTGGCGCTGTGAGGCAGCAGTGCTAACCACTGTGCCACTGTGTTGCACTAGCCACCATGCTGCCCGAATGAATTATCCATGGGAAATGTGTGGGGTTATGGGGAGAGGGCAAAGGAGAAGGACTGGATAAGATTCTCCGTCAGAGAGTCGGTGCAAACAATATGCTCAAAAACCACAAATGCAATATAGATTGCAGAGTAGAGGGGGATAAACTTCACCACGTTAGAGACCATTAAAAACTAAACAAATTTCACGGTTTGTGGCTTGCCATTTTCTTCAGCTCCAGTTAGATCCACAGGTCCTATTTTCAGCACGGAGGGGGTTTGAAGCTTTAGTTGGTGTTTTCGTCTTATCTCGAGACACTGCCATAAAAATGAAGTGTTTTTTAAAATTCTCTGTCTCCTGCATCAATAGTGACACAGTTGAATTTAGTCGACAGGACTCAGTCGTTAGATGGAGAGAGAGAGACAGAGAAAGAGAACAGGAAGTTTTCCTTCTTTCAACTATTGTAGATGTTTTGTCCCAACTATGTGTTTCAAGCATACATAACAAGCTTGGTTGGTCACGGGACATATCTCCAATTGCCACGATGTCACAAAATACTTGCATATTCTATAGTAACTCTATTAACTCATCTGGAGAGCTAGCTCTAAAAAAATACAGTAAGGAATCACACAACACCAGGTTAAAGTCCAACAGGTTTATTTGGTAGCACAAGCTTTTGGAGCGCTGCTCCTTCATCATCAGTCTCACAACGCCTCTACTTTTTCAGAAGACAAAGGAAATTTGGCATGTCAGCTACGACTCTCACCAACTTTTACAGATGCACCATGGAAAGCATTCTTTCTGGTTGCATCACTGCTTGGTATGGCTTCTGCTCTGCCCAAGACCACAAGAAACTACACAAGATCATGAATGTAGCCCAATCCATCACACAAACCAGCCTCCCATCCATTGACTCTGTCTACACTTCCAGTTGCCTCGGCAAAGCAACCAGCATAATTAAGGACCCCACGCACCCTGGACATTCTCTCTTCCGCCTTTTTCTGTCGGGAAAAAGATACAAAAATCTGAGGTCACGTACCAACCGACTCAAGAACAGCTTCTTCCCTGCTGCTGTCAGGCTTTTGAATGGACGAACCTTGCATTAAGTTGATCTTTCTCTACACCCTAGCTATGACTGTAACACTACATTCTGCACTCTCTCGTTTCCTTCCCTATGAACGGTATGTTTTGTCTGTATAGCGCGCAAGAAACAATACTTTTCACAGTATGTTAATACATGTGACAATAATAAATCAAATCAAATCAAATCAAATCACCTGATGAAGGAACAGCACTCCAAAAGCTCATGATTCCAAATAAACCTGTTGGACTTTAACCTGGTGTTGTGAGACTTCTTACTGTGCCTACCCCAGTTCAACGCCAGCATCTCCACATCATTGCTTTAAAAAATAATCACGGTCTTTTATTCAAGCATTAATCTTTGAATAGTTCATTTTCCATTGTTGAATACTGTGGATGCCTCCATAGGTACCTTTGATAAGGCAGGAAGAGGGTTATTTACAAATCCCGAGGGATATCATTGTCCGTAATGGGATTTGTAGACTTGCTGTTTTGAATGCAGTGATGTAATTAGATTTGGCCATCACCGATGACTACCTCAAAGAAAATCTATATTTTTAGAAGTCCAAAACATGACGTAAGCACGTCTTCACAACAAGTTGTTAGAATTGACAGCCCATTTCACATCTCTCCAATTTGGCACTAAACAGAGCTGCTGACTCTCAATAGCTTGCTTAATGCTGCCATGAAAAGACAAGGGGGAGACTCTCTGGGATTGCTTGCCCCTGTCAGAGATTGTGATGGCCCATTGAATCAGGTGTTAGGGGAAAAGTGGGATTCTTGATGAGTGTCAAATGCTTTGCAAGTCTCTCTGCCAACTACGCCAGCCCCGAACAGGTTCACAATCAGAGTGGGTGGGAACCTGATGAATACCAATTAAATAGGATTTCCATGTTATTAGTGGATTCGAAGCCAGCTGCTCTGGCTCCCATTAGGATCCCGCTGTCTCTCCCCCCTCAAATGGGAGGTCCAGAGGTCAGGATTTGGTACAGGTTCTCACAAGCATGGACTTTGGGCTCCAGGTGGGGGCGAGGAGGTAGGTGCTGTGCCATGTGCTCCTCTGCCACAGCCAGGCTGCAGAGGGAGGGTGGCACAGTGGTTAGCACTGCTGCCTCACAGCGGCAGGGACCCAGGTTCAATTCTAGCCTTGGGTTACTGTCTGGAGTTTGCATGTTCTCCCTGTGTTATGTCGCTTTCCTCCAGGTATTCCGGTTTCCTCCCACAGTCCAATTATGTGGAGGTTAGGTGGATTGACCATGGTGAATGCATAGGGTTACAGAGAAAGTGTGAAGGGGAGGGCCTGGGTGATATCCTCCTTCAAAAATTTAGTGCAGACTCAATAGGCCGAATGACCTCTTTCTGTACTATAGAAATTCTATTCTATGACACCTGGAGGTTTAGTGTGCTTGGGCTGTGGGGAGCGGGTTGACCTCAAGGCTCTCTCCAAGGATGGGGGTCTTGTGGCTGGACAGCCCCACTTCACCTGGAAAAAGTGGAAATCACTCTTAGTATCGTGATATCAGGCAGCTTTCTGTTAAAAATCTTCATTCTTGTCTGTGTTCTGTAAAACCTTTGAAGTGGCCTGGTCACTTTAATATCCATGCCCCGTGGAAACGTAGAAGCCATCAAAATTGAAACAGCATTCCATTCTAAAGAACAAAGAAAAGTACAGCATAGGAACAGGCCCTTCAGCCCCTCAAGCCTGTGCTGATCATGATGCCCTAACTAAACTACAAAAATCTTCTATCCTTACTCTGTCCATATCTCTCTATTCCCTCCCTATTCATGTACCCATCCAGATGCCTCTTAAAAGTTGCTAAATGTCATCTGCTTCCATCACCTCCTCTGGCAGCAAGTTCCAGGCACCCAACACTCTGTGCATGAGAAACTTCCCCCGCACATCTCCCTTAAACTTCCTCCTCTCACCTTGAACCTGTGCCCTCTTGTAATTGCCACTTTCACCCTGGTTAAAAACTATCCACCCTGTCTATGCCACTCATAATTTTGTTGACCTCTATCAGGTCTCCCCCTCAGCCTCCGTCTTTCCAGTGAAAACAATCCTAGTTTATTTAACCTCTCCTCATAGTCAACACCCTCAAGACCAGGCAACATCCTGGTGAACCTTCTTTTTTCCCTCGCCAAAGCTTCCATGTCCTTCTAGTAGTGTGGTGACCAGAACTGCATGGAATACTCCAAATGCGGCCTAACCAAGGTTTTATATAGCTGCAACATGATTACCCAACTCTTGTATTCAATGCCCCGGCCGATGAAGGCAAACATGCCATATGCTTTTTTAACCACCTTGGCCATTCAAGTTACCACTCAAGAACAGCTTCTTCCCTGCTGCCATCAAACTTTTGAACGGACCTACCTCGCATTAAGTTGATCTTTCTCTGCACTCTAGCTATGACTGTAACACTGCATTCTGCACTCTCTCCTTTCCTCCTCTATGAACGGAATGCTTTGTCTGTATAATGCACAACAAACAATACTTTATACTAATACATGTGACAAAAATAAATCATATCAAATCAAATCACTTTTCGGGAACTGTGGACCTGCACACTCTAATCCCTCTGTATGTTACTATTCTGAAGGGTTCTGCCATTTACAATATAATTCACACCTAAATTTGATCCTCCAAAATGCATCAACTCTTGCTTGTCTGGATTAAACTCCATCTGCCATTTCTGTACCCAGGTCTCCAATCTATTTATATCCTGTTGTATTCTCTGACAATCCCCGGCACTATCAGCAACTCCACCAATCTTCGTGTCATCCACAAACTTACTATCCAGACCACCCACATTTTCCTCCAGATCATTTATATATACTACAAACAACAGAGGTCCCAGCACTGATCCCTGTGGAACACTACTAGCTACAGATCTCCATTCTGAAAAATACCTTTCCACCGCTACTCTCTGTCTTCTATGACCAAACAAGTTCTGTCTCCATCTAGCCAGTCCACCCCAAATCCCATGTGATTTAATTTTTTGTACCACTACAGAAGGGATTGCTCTTGCTCTCTCTTTCAGAAGCCCTTGGTGTGAGCAGACCCCTTTGAAGTCCCCTGACTGACAGGAGATGTAAGTTTCACTAGGAAGATTCCTTTTTGTAGTCTGGATGATCCGCAGTTGTAGCTTGGCATCTTTGAACTGCTCTGATTGACAGCTCCAGAGCAGATCAAACAGTTCATTGTTGATACAATCCATTAAGCCTCAACAACTTCCTCTTTTCACTACAGCTGCTCACTCAGACCCATTCCTCCAACATAGTATTTCTGGAAAGCTCAAAAGCTTTGAAAAGCTTGTTTTACATTCAATTTCATCCTCTATTACCATCACATAGTCTCATGATTGACAAGTCCAGATTATTAAACAGCACGCAGGAGCTTTGTTTGTTTCCCTTTACTGTTGATTATATCTCAATCACTTCCTCTTTTCTAATCACAGTGTTTACAAATAGGCTTGTTTGATTGACAGGTCCAGGCTATATCATAGCAGGCAGGGGCATTCACTTCCTCTTTTCTAACCACAATGTTAATTAACAGGCTTGTTCTTAACTCCACTGTTATAAACAGGCTTGTTCTTTGATCTGAAGACATTGGATGACTTTTGTTTTGCCAAAGTTGGGTCTTCTTCCACCACACAAGCTTGAATAGCATATCTGCGCTGGAGATAGCGTTCAGCCATCGAAGAGGCTGGCACCACTCTGTCTGTCACCCAGGCAGTTACACCCTGACAGTCACTGCACTGCCAGGATGTCACTGCCAGGATGCCAGCGGGCAATTCAATGCTGGCACTACCAAAGGGAGGGGGGGTGGAATTAAAGGCTGGGGTCTGAAATGGGGGATGGGGTGTGAGGGGATGGGGCCTGTGAAGACCCCACATTAGAGTGTTTTAGCTTTAGCGAGAGCTGGAGATTGGGTCACCCTCATGACTGCATGATATGGGAGCACTAATGACACATACTAGTGGTGGGGGGGAGGATGCTCCTCTGTGCTCAGGGGCTGTGGGTGCGCCCCTTGTCAGCGCGAGGGGTTGTCATGTCTGTTGTTTGGAGGGGTGGTGGGGGTGGAGGGATAGGGGCGGGCATGGGGGCCGGTCGAGAAATGTTGAGATCAGGGCATCCTTGACAAAGGGAGCTCCGATCTCTGTGAAGCTGGAGCATTTGGCCTGTTTCTCGTGGGGGGATTGTTTTCCTTCCTAAAGGCGGTTGAATTCCATCTGGGAGATACTGCTAACCCCCACAGAAAACATGCCAGCGACAGCACTTAGAGTGTGACCAGGAGAATCACGCCCAACATCTATCCCAGTGCCTTCAAGAGAAGGAGGAAAGAGGGAAGAACTTAGAGAAAGGGAAGACAGCACATCATCGGGAGAAAGCTCTCGGGGTGAGTGCCCACAGTGGTTCACCTGCCGTGTGCCGCAAATTCGGTGGAAGAACCGAGGTAACGCCCGAAAACTAGACACCATTTTCCCAGAATGTTCACAGCTCCATCACTGAAGTAAGGATAGACAAGTGAGAGAATTACACACTCCATAGAAAATTTACACACTCATTAATATTGCTGCTTTCCTCTTTCGGGGCGGCACAGTGGCACAGTTGTTAGCACTGCTTCACTTCCTGCTTCACCAGTGATCCCGGTTCAATTCCGGCCTTGGATCACTGTCTGTGTGGAGTCTGCATGTTCTCCCTGTGTCTGCCTGGGTTTCCATCAGGTGTTCCAGTTTCCTCCCACCGTCCAAAAAATGTGTAGGTTAGGTTATTTGGCCATGCTAAATTGCCCCTTAGTGTCGGTGGCTACCAGGTTAAATACATGGGGTTCTGGGAGGATAGGACCTGAGTGGGATTGTTGTCGGTGCAGGCTTGATGGGCCGAATGGCCTCCTTCTGCACTGTGGAGATTCTATTCTATTCTATGAACAATGACAATTTGTATTTGTATAGCGCCTTGCACATATCCACTTCACAGGAGCATTTTCGAACAAGATTTGATACCAAACCACATAGACAGATGTGAGGGCAGGTGACTGAAAGATTGGCCAAGGAGATAGGTTTATAGGAGAGTTATCGAAACTTATAAAATTCTAACAGGCTTAGACAGGGTAGTTTCAGAAAGAATGTTCTCAGTGGTGGGGCAGTCCAGAACCAGGGGTCATAGTTTGAGGATAAGGGGTAAGCCTTTTAGGACTGAGGTGAGGAGAAATTTCTTCACCCAGGGGATGGTGAATGTGTGGAATTCACTACCACGGAATGTAGTTGAGGCTAAAACATTGCGTGATTTCAAGAAGAAATTAGATATAGCTCTTGGGGCGAAAAGGATTAAGGGATACGGGGGGAAGCGGAGATCAGGATATTGAATTTGATGATCAGCCATGATCAAAATCAATGGTGGTGCAGGCTCGAAGGGCTGAATGGCGTACTCCTGCTTCTAGTTTCTATGTTTTTGTCAAAGAAAGGCCAGAGAGGCAGGGAGCGTTGGGGAGGGATTTCCAGGGCCTATGGCTTAGGCAGCTGAAAATATGGCCATTAACTGTGGAGTGATGGAAATCAGGAAAGAGTAAGAGGCCAAAACTGGAGGAATACAGAGATCTCGGAAGTCAACAAGTAGATTGCCACCAACACCCCACCCCTCACCCCCCCCCGCAACCCCTGGATTTTAGTTTGGCAAGGCAACAAACCATCCTCTTTACAGCAGTGAGTGAAACAACGTGTGGGCGTGAATGGGAAGTATGAGACGAGGAAAGGTCAAAGACCCATAAAAGGAACTCATGAAAATGAAATCTTAGTGCTCTCCGTAACGCAACTCAAAAGAACGTCGTTACCTTTTAACAACAATCACGCCTTCACAAGGTGGTGTGATTCCCTTATTTCACATCCCGGGAATATGTCAACACTTTCTGAATCACTCCACTGATTCATGTCCTGTGAAGTTTTTTTTCTTTAAAGTGACAAGAATCTGGAAATCATCACATTGTTCTCTCTCTCTCTCTCTCTTTAAATTTCATTCAGTATGGCATCAAAAATCCATCACGCTCCCCCAAGGATGAAACACTCGGTGGCTATTGCAACA
This sequence comes from Mustelus asterias, assembly GCF_964213995.1. Lineage (NCBI taxonomy): Eukaryota > Metazoa > Chordata > Chondrichthyes > Carcharhiniformes > Triakidae > Mustelus > Mustelus asterias. The sequence goes on from NC_135819.1 coordinate 75,078,764, forward strand.
TTACTTTTGTGCGGATTAAAATAATGCGTCCGCATTCTGCCATTAATGCTGTTGTTTGATAATCTCCACTTAGGACAATGGGTAAAACGCCACCAATTCCCCTTTCTCGCTCTCTTCTGCATCTCATTTCCGTAATGTAGCAGATGCTGGGGCGTGGGGGGTTGGGGGGGTGGGGGGTGGGGGTTTGGGGGTGGGGTGGGGGAGAGGAAGAGAATCAGTTCAGCCATTAATTGGAGTAGGTGGGCAGGCTGGTTGCTAAATATAAGCCCATGCAGAAAATCGTTTCAAACCAGCGCACAGCACTGTACATCTTTCTTTTAAAAAAATTACCAAGCACCGCATTAATCCTACATTAATCCAGCCAGCAAATCTAAAATGGCTTGAATAGCAGGTGCCGATGGAAGTTGTGCTTAAATCCAGCAGCTGGATCTCTCCCACTGCTGTTCCACACACTATAGCATTCAGTCCCTTCACTCAACCTGTGTGCACGATGTTTGTACGTCAAGGCTTAAAGAGAAAACCAGTGACGTGCAGAATGTCTGAATTAAAGACAGAATCTGTTGATTAGCGATAGCCAGTCCCTTAGTGCTTACAATGGACTTGGAAAGAAAAATAAAATCCAAAATCTCTATTTCGGGGCCTATTTAGCCCCCCATTCACCTCCCCTTTGGCTTGGTGTTTTTTTAAAAAGTTTATTTATTAGTCACAAGTAAGGCTTACATTAACACTGCAATGAAGTCACTGTGAAATTCCCATCGTCGTCACACTCCGGCTCCTGTTCGGATCAATGCACCCACCACCCAGCACATCTTTTCAGATTGTGGGAGGAAACCGGAGCACTCGGAGGAAACCTACGCAGACACGGGGAGAAGGTGCAGACTCCACACAGACAGTGACCCAAGCCAGGAATTGAACCCGGGTCCTTGGCGCTGTGAAGCAGCAGTGCTGACCACTGTGACACCGTGCTGCCCCAGACGGACTCACTTGGCGGGATTTCCCAGCCGCGCTCGCCCCAAGGCTGGAAATTCCTGCCCGAGGTCAACTGATCTTGCATGTCCACCTCCTCCTCCTCCACCCCCCCCCCCCCCCCCCCCCGCCCCCGGATGCGATTCCCGTGGTGGGTGGGATGGGAAAATCCCGCCCCCTGTTGCTTCCCACTCAATTCACCTGGTTAAAACAGCAGCCTGTCCAGATGAGCTCATTGAGATCTGAAGTACATGTCGGAACGTAGCAACAGACATAGGCCATTTCACCTCCTAAGCACAAGAATACACAAGAAATAGGTTTAGGTGTAGGCCATATGGCTCATCGAGCCTGCTCCACCATTCAATATGATCACGGCTGATCTTAGGCTTCAACCCCACTTTCCCACCTGATCTCCATATCCTTTGATTCCCTAAGAGGCCAAAACTCTGTCTATCCCAGCCTTAAATTTATTCAGTGCTGGAGCTTCCACAACCCTTTGGGGTAGTGAATTCCAAAGATTCACAACCTTCCACGTGAAGTTATTACTTTGCACTTTATTCCGAAATGAATCAGTCTCTTCCCCTGTGAATGTGGCCCCGTGTCTTTGATCCCCTGACCAGTGGAAACTATTTCTCAGTATCCATCCTATCAAGCCCCATCAGAATCTTTTTGGCTTCAATGAGTTTGCTTCTTATTCTTCCAAACTCCAAAGACTATAAAGCCCCATTGACTGAACTTCCCATCATAGAAGAACTCCATTATCCCAGGGACCGACCTAGTGAACCTTTGATGTACTGGCTCCCATCAAGTATTACCTTCCTTCAATGGAGATCAAAACTGCACACAGTATTCCAGATGTGTCATTTTGTCATTCTGTCAATCTGTTAAGTCGTGGCTGACCTTTACATCAACTCTATTTCCCACTTGATACCTTTATCCAACAAAAATAAAGCAATCTCAGTCTTGAAAATTCCAATTGGTCCAACATATGCAGATTTCTGGGGAGTAAAATTTAGCTTTTCACTATCCTAAGTGTGCAATATATTGTAAAGGCAGCTTTTGGTGGGCAGCACGGTGGCACAGTGGTTAGCGGGTGGCATGGTGGCACAGTGGTTAGCACTGCTGCCTCACGGTGCCAGAGACCCGGGTTCAATTCTGGTCTCAGTTGACTGCCAGTGTGGAGCGTGGAGTTTGCACATTCTCCCCATGTCTGTGTGGGTTTCCTCCGGGTGCTTCAGTTTCCTCCTACAGTCCAAAGATGTGCGGGTTAGGTGGAATGGCCTTGCTAAAATTGCCCCTTAATGGCAGGGGTATGAGCAGGGTTACGGGGATAGGGCCTGGGTGGTATTGTGGTCGGTGCAGGCTCAATGAGTCGAATGGCCTCCTTCTGCACTGTAGGGATTCTATGATTCTATGAATCTATGTGATGCTTGTTCAGCTGAGTAGATTACAGTAATGGAAGGTCAGCTCTCAGCAGTTCCAGGATGGATACCTGGCTGCTGTTAGGGGTGCATCTGTCCACTTTCCATGGGTAACGTAGAAACTAGAAGCAGAAGTAGGCCATTCAGCCCTTCAAGCCTGCTCCATCATTCATTATGATCCTGGCTAATCATCAAATTCAATATCCTGATCCCCCCACTTCCCTTGATCCCTTTAGCTCCAAAAGCTTTCTCTAATTTCTCCTTGAAATCACACAGCATTTTGGCCTCAACTACTTTCTGTTGTAGTGAATTCCACACTTTCACCACCCTCTGGGTGAACATTGTTGCCACGCTGTTCATTACCTTGGCTGGAATGAGACAGGGCAGTCAGTGTGAAGGGGTAGCATGGTGGCGTATGTTGCAGAGGTTAATCCCTGTTACCTCGCTTTGTAATCTGTTGAAGTGTTTGGGAAGGTGCTGACTGCTCCTCATTAATGTTTAGAGATTCATGAACAGAAGGACCTGACACTCACTTTCGTGAATAATTAGCAAATTACTTATTTTACCAACCGGGAACTTAAACTAAACAAGGAATATGTCAAATAAAAAAAATAAGGTTTGACTGAAACGCTGTTCAAATAAACACAAGGACCATTCATTACCCAAAAAAATGATAATACTAACTTAGTCACTCTCAAAAAATTTACAAACATGTTTTGTGGCTTTGGAAAAACTTTTGGAATTCTTCTGTCGCTGTCGCTGTCGGCAACTCTTTCTGATTTGAACCCTTCTGGTAGATAGATGGAGAGTTCTCTTAAAAGATATTTTAAGGTGGCAGAGAGCCGCTTTTGCCCTCTCTACATGTTGAGAGGTGGCAGCTTTTCAGTTCCACTCCAGTGAACTGAACTAACTGAACTGACTTCAGGCAGGTAATTGAGTTCCTATTTCTATATCTCTGATGACCTATCCATTTTCCTATACCAGGATTGGTCTGAGGCTGTCAACGACAGCAGATTCAAATTTGATAGGTTCCTGAGTGCCTTTTTTAAACTGATGTGCGATCAAAATGCAAAAGCCTGCAGAGCCTGTTACCAAGGCAACCCTGATGCTTGGTCCTTGTTACAATTGTTGCCATCTATGTACCCTGTGTTTTAAACATTCAAGCACTGAACACAAAACCAGCTTGTAAAGGGACCACACAATGTTTTTTCCCTCTAGCAGTTTTTACAATTCTTTTCCATCTTTACAAACTCAACTTCACAACACGCAGCGTTTGGCATTGCTGCCTCACAGCGCAAGAGACTCAGGTTCGATTTGGGCCTTGGGTCACTGTCTGTGTGGAGTTTACACATTCTCCCCGCCTCTGTGTGAGTTTCCTCCGGGTGCTCCGGTTTCCTCCCACAATCCAAAGATGTACAGGTCAGGTTGATTGGCCGTGCTAAATTGCCCTTTAGTGTCCAAAGATGTATAGGTTAAGTGAGCAACGGTAAATGTGTAGGGTGATGGGGATGGGGATGGAGCGGAGGAAGGGCCTGGGTGGGATGATCTTTTGGAGAGTCAGTGCAGACTTGATGTGCGAATGGCCTCATTCGAACCTGGGTCCCTTGCGCCGTGAGGCAGCAGTGCTAACCATTGTGCCAACATGCCACCCTCCGCACTGACTGTAGAAATTCTATGGTTCTATGATAATCTGTTAGCGCACAGGCCCATCAAGTGTGGATCCTTATCCATAGAATAACACCACCATTGAGTGCTTTCAGTGAATCAGGCAGTATTGATCCTTGAATCAAACTAGTAAACCCTTTTGGAGGAAATATCCTTGCCCAACAGTCGAAAAAATGATAGGATGCCTTTATGATTGCTCCTCCCCTTTCATTCCCGAACCATAAACAGGAAATTAAAGGAATAGTCAGGGAATTTATTTTGAGCTCAGTTGGTTGAAGGAGGAATACAAGCCAGGACGATCAGAAGCAAACGTTGTTCTTTTCAAGTGTTCCGGGACCATTAATGATCACCTAAACAGACAGACGTGGTTTAACATCTCATCCCAAGGATGATACTTCTGACAATGCATCATTCCCTCTGTACCACACTCAAGCTCTACTTAACCATATGATCATCAATCTTGTTCCTAGCCATATTTGGATCCGACCTTTGGGAAAATACGTTTGCATTGATGCAATGAACTACTTTCGATTTGAGCGTGTTCCATACGGAAGCTGGCATCTAATCACTTGCCTCCCTTGAAGTTTGTACTCCTGCTTCTTGTTCTCTGTTCACAGTCCAAGTGAAATAGGTTTGCCTTCAACATGAAACGTGCTTGTTAAAATGCAAAAACCTGGATTATGTCTGTTTTCGACCTCCCATTTGCCAATGATCTAATGTACTAATTTTATTCTAGACCTTCTGATCTTGAAATTGGGAGTTGGGTTGCTGGCGTCAGTGCTGCAGAGGCTTTAAGTCTTAAAGGAGTGCCAGCCATGTTTCCACATTGTTTAGGCATGGCGCCAAATACTGTGAAGGGTGCCATGCGGAAGCATAAGCGGTCATATCAGGACATCAAACAGATGTTCCATATTGTCACTCATTTCGCTAACTTGGTCTGCACATGCACACTGAATGCCTGTGCTAATCACTCCCAGCTGGACTGCCATAGGGGACTCCCCTTCCCCCCACTTTACTGGAGTTATTTAAAGGGCCAGCCTCTAACTCACAGGCGAGGTGCTTTATGACTCACTTGTGGAGGTACCGTGAACTCTCCTGGCAGATGTTTTGGAGACTTCCCGCATGTGGTCAGAGAGGCAACAAGATTTGGGGCGGGATTTTCTGGCCGCACTCGCCCCAAGGTCAGAAAATCCCACCTAAGGTCAACAGACCTTTGCATGGTCCATATCACGCCCGTTACGATTCCTGTGACGGGCGGGATGGGAAAATAGCACCCTTGGTCAGCCAACTCTGGAAGATGTACGGGGGCTCTGGTTGCAGCACCCCTGGGTCTTCAACATCGCCTGGAAATAGAGCAAAAGCTGTGCAGGGGAGAAAGTCTGTAAACAGGGAAGAGAAGGAGGTAGAAGACTTAAGGTTCTACCCACCAAAGTGCCATCGTGCCGACCTAATTTGGCGGACCAAATTCAATTGTGTCTAATGCTGTTCACACTTTACCTTGTCATCCTCCTGAATCATAGAATCCTAGACTCCCTACAGTGCCGGAGGAGGACACTCAGCCAACTGAGCCTGCACCAACAAGAATCACACCCGTAACCCCACGTATTTACCCTGCTAAACCCCCTTGTCCACATCTTCAGATCAATCCATTGCCTCGCACCATGGCACGGTGACACAACTATTAGCACTGCTGCCTCACAGCGCCAGGGATCCGGTTCAATTCCAGCCTTGGGTCACTGTCTGTGCAGAGTTTGCACATTCTCCCCGTGTCTGCATGGGTTTCCTCCGGGTGCTCCGGTCCCCTCCCATCGTCCAAAGATGTGCGGGTTAGGTTGATTGGCCATGCAAAATTTCCCCTTAGTGTCAGGGGGATTAGCAGGGTAAATAAGTGGGGGTATGGAGGATAGGGCCTGGGTGGGATTGTTATTGGTTCAGACTCGAAGGGCCGAAAGGCCTCTTCTGCACTGTAGGGATCCTATGATTTATCAATTCTTGGATGCTACTGGGACTTGATGGATTGAGTTATAAGGAGAGGCTGGATAGACTGGGACTTTTTCTCTGGAGCGTAGGAGGCTGAGGGGTGATCTTATAGAGGTCTATAAAATAATGAGGGGCACAGATCAGCTAGATAGTCAATATCTTTTCCCAAAGGTAGGGGAATCTAAAACTAGAAGGCATAGGTTTAAGGTGAGAGGGGAGAGATACAAAAGTGTCCAGAGGGGCAATTTTTTCACACAAAGTGTGGTGCGTGTCTGGAACAAGCTGCTAGAGGTAGTAGTAGAGGCGGGTAAAAGTTTGTCTTTTAAAAAACATTTAGATAGTTACATGGGTATGATGGGTATAGAGGGATATGGGCCAAATGCGGGCAATTGGGATTAGCTTAGGCATTTTAAAAAAAAGGCGGCATGGACAAGTTGGACCGAAGGGCCTGTTTCCATCCTGTAAACCTCTATGACTCTATAACTCCAGACTTATGGAAGATCCTGTTTTTCCTTTCGATTGATCCATGGTGTCCTCACCTCCACACCACCATCTTCACCCCTCATTCCTCTGCTTTGCTCGCCATCCCCACTCACCATTCTTCTTCATTAACCTACTCACCGTGTCAACTGCTTTAAGAATCCTGCTCCAAACGTACTTTTTGGATGGAGTTTTGATCCCAGTGCTTGCTGTCAGGTCGCCGTGGCTTCATTCATGTCAAGTGCCTTATTATGAGAAATCTGGTGGCTCTGGAGCAGAATGATGCCATTGCAGATTGACATGTTAACAACCTGCACCACAGAATCGCAGGATACGAGTTTGCCTCCCCAATTTTAATCAGCTGGAACATTAGGAGACAGGTACAGTGGCAGCAGGACACATCACCATCAGAGAGATGGGGCAATCAAATTGAGACAGCCGGAATTTCTCTCATATTTATTAGTGGCAGGCAGAAGAATGGTAGCCCCAGAGACACAGCGTCACATTGCATTACCCACACAGTGGGTCAGTTTTGGCTAATAGGCAGGAATAATACAGAGCAGAAAGCCTTGAATCTGTGCATAATGATTCCCACTCTGGGAGGTATTGACAGAATGTCCGTCAGAAATTAGCAACGCAGCTGCAATAATGACACTTCTAAATATTGTGCGGCAGTGAATATGCCAGTCACAAAGCTTACTGTCCAATCACATGCTCATTCAGACTTAACGAATTAATAGATCAATCAATGCCAGTTTGGAGTTACTGTATGAAATTGTACCGTGTGATGGTAACACATTGTGAAAAAGTGAACACAATGGGAGAGGAACCCCACATAAAGGTTTGAATGCTCTCAAGTATGCACTGTGACGCACGGTGTGAGTTCACCCCAACACTTTCCATTAAAATGCCTGGCTTAATCTTTGTTGCAGCAATGTGATAGAAGGTGTCAGGCAAGAAGGAAAGAAAGAAAACTTGCATCGATATTTTAAAAATGTGAGGGAATCTGAGCTTAAAGGGACAGGCACCAGAATGTGGCGACTGGGGGATTTTCACAGTCACTCCATTGCAGTGTTAATGTAAGCCTAATTGTGACACTGATAAATAAACTTTGAACTTTTTGATTGGGCTTCTCACAAGTTCTGCAGTTTGATGCGCATGTGGGACATTTCCTTCTCTCTGTGAACTCATGTGGTCGTCCACAGCTCCTGTGCATCTTTCTCTCTATCTGGTGCGCATTCTTTTGTTGCTGCTTCACTGCATCAACCCTGCTGTCTTTCTCTCGACTTAACTGGAAGCTAGCTGCTTGGATAGTGAGCATCTTCATCTATTTACACATGGCTTCATGGGCTCTGACAGTGGCTGCAATATTGTGAGCTCATCTTTTTCAAATAAAGCTTCTTTTACGTCAACTTGTGCAAATGCCCAAATGAGTTAATCTATCAGCCTTTTATCTGTTTTCCTGAATTCACATTTTCTGGCTGCATTTTTTAATCTTGTTCAGAAATTGTCAACAGGGCTCATCTGATTCCTGTCTCAGGCTTTGAAATTCATGTCAGTGGAGCCAATGATTTGACTTTGGCTGGAGATGTGTGCTGAATTTTTCAAGAATTTTGTCTGGGTTTTCACTGTCACCCTCACTCACCTTTCAAATTAAACTCACTCTCTCCTGCCCACGGAAGGATGCTGCTGACTCTTTGCTCTTCACAGGTGCTTTTTTGAAGGCTATTGAATGTCAGACTTTGCTTTTGCTTTAAGTTCTCAAATGCCTGCACATTTGGCTACCTGACATCAACTTTAAGTTGATGTCAGGTAGCCAAATGAGTATAAAAGTTGGCGTGTTATGGTAAGGTTACATAAGGCATTGGTGAGGCCGAATTTGGAGTATTGTGTACAGTTTTGGTCACCTAGTTACAGGAAGGATGTAAATAAGGTTGAAAGAGTGCAGAGAAGGTTCACAAAGATGTTGCTGGGACTTGAGAAGCTGAGTTACAGAGAGAGATTGAATAGGTTGGGACTTTATTCCCTGGAGTGTAGAAGATTGAGGGGAGATTTGATAGAGGTGTATAAGATTTTGATGAGTATAGATAGAGTGAATGCAAGCAGGCTTTTTCTGCTGAGGCTAGGGGAGAAAAAAACCAGAGGGCATGGGTTAAGGGTGAAAGGAGAAAAGTTTAAAGGGAATATTAGGGGGGGCTTCTTCACGCAGAGAGTGGTGGGAGTGTGGAATGAGCTGCCGGATAAAGTGGTAAATGCAGGGTCACTTTTAACATTTAAGAAAAACTTGGACGGGTTCATGGATGAGAGGGGTGTGGAGGGATATGGTCCAAGTGCAGGTCAGTGGGACTAGGCAAAAAATGGTTCGGCACAGACAAGAAGGGCCAAAAGGCCTGTTTCTGAGCTGTAATTTTCTATGGTTCTAACTTTCCAATGTACGGTGGCACAGTGGTTAGCACTGCTGCCTCACAGCGTCAGGGACTCAGGTTTGATTCTCGGCTTGGGTCACTGTCAGTGCGGAGCCTGCAGGTTCTCCCCGTGTCTGCGTGGGTTTCCTCCAGGTGCTGCAGTTTCCTCCCACAGAGCGAAAGACGTTAGGTGCATTGGCCATGCTAAATTCTCCCTCAGTGTATCCGAACTGGTGACGGAGTGTGGCGACTAGAGGATTTTCACAGTAACTTCATTGCAGTGTTAATATAAGCCTATTTGTGACACTAATAAATAAACTTTAAACCATTTAAACTTTAAACTTTAATGTATTATGGGCTGTAACCACGCATTGATTGCCATGGCAGCAGCCATTTCATTTTTGTACAATTCAGTCAGTTTTTCTCTTTCTAACACTAATTCTGGTTGTTTTCTCCCCCACCTAATTCAACAATAAATCAGTTTAAAACGTCTGTATCATTATAGGTGATGGCCTAATGGTATTATCCATAAATTCAGCTAATGTTCTGGGGACCCGGGGTTCGAATCCCGCCACGGCAGATGGTGGGATTTGAATTCAATAAAAATTATCTGGAATTAAGAATCTACTGATGACCATGAAACCATTGTCGATTGTTGGGAAAATCCATCTGGTTCACTCATGTCCTTTAGGAAGGGAAACTGCCGTCCTTGCGTGGTCTGGGCTACACGTGACTCCAGAGCCACAGCAATGTGGTTGACTCTCAGCTGCCCTCCAAGGGTAACTACGGATGGGCAATAAATGCTGGCCAGCCGGCGACGCCCATGTCCCACAAATGAATAAAAAAAACTCACCAACTCCTGGTGCCACTATGCTATCTTCTGGTGCCATCAGTTCAAAATAATCACACAATTGCAGACTCAAAATTGTTGGAGCTTCAGCGAGTGTATTTCATGCTGTTCTCAATATGGTTGGTGGACTGATGGATACATTGATGCTCAGCATCTGAATGAAGTGCAGAGGGACCCCGGATGTACATTCACATAGCAGTTCATTCTCAACTCTTTGCGTATAATATTGCAATGCAACAAAGTGTTCTCCAAGCCCACTTCAATTGTGGCACAGCATTGATAACATTGGTTTTATTGCAGAACTCGCCCTCTCTTCTCCCTTACCTGAAACAAAAAGGCAGTACAAAGAACAAAGAAAATTACAGCACAGGAACAGGTCCTCAGCCCTCCAAGCCTGCACCGACCATGCTGCCCGACTGAACTAAAACCCCCTCCCCTTCTGGGGACCATATTCCTCTATTCATATATTTGTCAAGATGCCCCTTAAAAGTCACTATAGTATCTGCTTCCACCACCTCCCCTGGCAGTGAGTTCCAGGTACCCAACGCTCTCTATGTAAAAAATCTGCCTCGTACATCTCCTTTAAACCTTGCCCCTCGCACCTTAAACCTATGCCCCCTAGCAATTGACACTTCCACCCTGGGAAAAATTTTCTGATTATCCACTCTGTCCATGCCCCTCATAATCATGTAGACTTCTATCAGGTCGCCCCTCAACCTCCAGTAGCTCCTGCAATGCTGGAGGAGCTTTGATCGCCATCCTTTTGGCTACTAACAAGCCAATTCTGGTAGAATTGAGGAATTGAGGTCAGTTCTTGCTCCCGGCAGAGTGTGGGGTCGGCACCCCCATTTGACCCCGACATCGGGGTCCCAGTCCAGAACCTGCGTAGGATGTGAGCACAGATCCTACTGCAAGAAAGCTCTTAACAAAACCACGCTGAAAGGCCTTGGAGGGGTAAATCATAGAATCCCTACAGTGCAGAAGGAGGCCATTTGGCCCATCGAGATTGCACCAACCACAGTCCCCCCAACCCCATGTATTTACCCTGCTAGTCCCCCTGACATTATGGGGCAACTTAGCATGGCTAATCAACCTAATCCACACATCTTTGGACTGTGGGAGGAAACCGGACAACTCAGAGGAAACCCACGCAGACACGGGGAGAGTGTGCAAACTCCACACAGACAGTGACTATCTTGAATGGAAATCGCAGGTGGTCCAATAGTTTTTCTGGTTTGGTAAATTCCGTAAAGTCATTGCAATTAAAATCATGCAAGTAAAACCACTAAATCTGTGCAATGAGATGTACATTTGAGACAAAGAGGGGATTTCACAAAATGTGGATATAATCTTCACCTTAAGTAATGCAAATCGTATCGGCATAGCCACCTGATAACACCCGAAGTTTCATTAATAATTCCCAGTATCATAGAATCCCTACAGTACAGAAGGAGGCCATTTGACCACAATCCCACCCAGGCCCTATTCCCATTACCCTCATTTACCCTGTTAATCCCCCTGACACTTGAGTCAATTCAGTCTGGCCAATCCACCTAACCCAGACATCTTCGGACTGTGGTAGGAAACCAGAGCACCCGGAGGAAACACACGCAGACACGGGGGGAATGTGCAAACCCCACACAGCCAGTGACCCAAGGCTGATATTGAACCTGGGTCCCTGGTGTGTGAGGCAGCAGTGCTAACCACTGTGCCACCATGCCACCCTGTATCTGGAGCATTCTCCCAATCGCCATTTATTGCCGGGTTTTCGCCTGAACAGACAATGTCAGACCTGCTAATCATCGTTACAAACCGTAGACATTTATATTGATGGAGCTCTCAAGGAAATGAAGCAGAATTTATCACTGCTTCAGGACAAAGCCTCCCTGAACAACACTGTTGTTCATGACAAGTGGTGTTCCTCAGGGATCAGTGCTGGAACCTTTGCTGTTTGTAATATATATAAATGATTTGGAGGAAAATGTAACTGGATTGATTAGTAAGTTTGCGGATGACACAAAGGTTGGTGGATTTGCGAATAGCGATGAGGACCATCAGAGGATACAGCAGGATATAGATCAGTTGGAGACTTGGGCGGCGAGATGGCAGATGGAGTTTAATCCGGATAAATGTGAGGGAATGCATTTTGGAAGGTCTAATACAGATAGGAAATATACAGTAAATGGCAGAACCCTTAAGAGTATTGATAGGCAAAGGGATCTGGGTGTACAGGTACACAGGTCAATGAAAATGGCAATGCAGGTGGAGAAGGTAGTTAAGAAGGCATATGGCATGGTTGCCTTCATCAGCCGGAGTATTGAGTTTAAAAATTGGCAAGTCATGTTGCAGCTTTATCGAACCTTAATTAGGCCGCACTTGGAATATAGTGTTCAATTCTGGTCGCCACACTACCAGAAGGATGTGGAGGCTTTGGAGAGGGTACAGAATAGATTTACAAGGATGTTGCCTGGTATGGAGGGCATTAGCTATGACGAGAGGTTGGAGAAACTTGGTTTGTTCTCACTGGAGCGACGGAGGTTGAGGGGAGACCTAATAGAAGTCTACAAGATTATGAGAGGCATGGACAGAGTGGATAGTCAGAAGCTTTTTCCCAGGGTGGAAGAGTCAATTACTAGGGGGCATAGGTTTAAGGTGCGAGAGGCAAGGTTTAAAGGAGATGTCTGAGGCAGAGTTTTTACACAGAGTGGTGGGTGCCTGGAACTCGTTGCCGGGGGAGGTAGTGGAATCGGATACGGTAGTGACTTTTAAGGGGCGTCTTGACAAGTACATGAATAGGATGGGAATAGAGGGATATGGTCCCCGGAAGGGTAAGGGGTTTTAGTTCAGATGGGCAGCATGGTCGGTGCAGTCTTGGAGGGCCGAAAGGCCTGTTCCTGTGCTGTAATTTGCTCTTTGCTCTTTGTTCAAGGCAAGCCAACAACCATCCAGCCCCATGAATCTCTGAAGGAAGTGCTCATAGCTTGAAAGAGCCCATAAGGCAAATTCTGCTGTCGTAGTTGGGGATTTTGATTCAGCCTCTTTGAAAGGCCTCCAGAACCTATTGGAGATGGACAGCCCTGCCATTAACTTGCATGGAATGGTCCAGATTAGCAAGTGCACAGATGTTGTGCCATCTACAACAACAATGTGCCTTTAATGTGGTAAAATGCCTCAAAGCACTTACAGGAGTCTTATTAAACAGAGCTTGACACCAAGACACAGAAGGAGATAATATTAAGGCAGGATGCCAAAAGCTTGGTTAAATAGGCAGGTTTTATGGAATGTTTGATAGCAGGAATGAGAGTCAGGGAGAGGGAGGGATGTAATTCTCAAACTTATCATCAGCAGCTAATGGCAGAATGATCACACATCAGCATGAGCAAGAGTACAAAGTGCTAACCATGGTGCATGGTGGCACAGTGCATGGTGGCACAGTGGTTAGCACTGCTGCCTCACAGCGCCAGATCTGAACTAAAAGCATCTCTAATAATCACATTTCATTCATGGTTGCAATATATTATCTGCAGAAGCAAACATCGTCAACTTCAGGAAGCATAGAAGGAGACATGCCCCTGTCTACATCAATGGGGATGAAGTAGAAATGGTTGAGAACTTCTAGGTGTCCAGATCACCAACAACCTGTCCTGGTCCCCCCATGCCGATGCTATCGTTAAGAAAGCCCACCAATGCCTCTATTTTCTCAGGAGACTAAGGGAATTTGGCATGTCCGCTACGACTCTCACCAACTTTTACAGATGCACCATAGAAAGCATCCTTTCTGATTGTATCACAGCTTGGTATGGCTCCTGCTCTGTCCAAGACCGCAAGAAACCACAAACGGTCATGAACGAAGCCCAGATCAACTCTCAAACCAGCCCTCCATCCATTGACACTGTCCACACATTGCGCTGCCTTGGAAAAGCGGACAGCATAATCAAGGACCCCACGCACCCTGGACATACTCTCCTCCACCTTCTTCCATTGGGAAAAAGATACAAAAGTCTGAGGACTTCTGAATGGATCTACCTCGCATTAAGTTGATCTTTCTCTGCCCCCTAGCTATGACTGTAACACTACATTCTGCACTCTCTCATTTCCTTCTCTATGAACGGTATGCTTTGTATAGCACGCAAGAAACAATACTTTTCCTTGAATACTAATACATGTGATAACAATAAATCAAATCAAATCAAATAAAAAATAAAAATGAATTATACACACCCTTTATATGGTCCATACTCACCTTGCTCTCTTCCCGTGTTAGAGGGTGCAAATATTTCAGAATTATTCAGCAATTCATCCTTTCGCTGACATTGTCTCCACTACAGTATTTAGACATCTGAAGGAGGTTAGCTGGTTCCTTGATGTTAGACATTCACATGAGAGACCAAGTAACAACATTTGTGCAATTCCTCCTGTCAGATCACATAAATAACAAATGTTAACTACACCTTGACAGAATTCAGAGTCAGTACAGTGCACTGAATACAGTAGAGTGAACCACAAGAGCAACGGAACTGTGCTGGGTTCAGGTGCAGTGAACCAATTTGCCACATGGTTTGACTGCACTATGCAGTCATATCTTGAAGGCTTAGCAAGAAAGACAGCAATTACATTGGAGGCAAAATGTGGTGTCACAACAGGATACAGACTTGCGCCTGCTATCTATCACGGCTTTTGAAGATTTGCAAATGCACCATATGGGGACAGACATGCAGACTGGGAGTTGCCTTAGTTCTTGGTGTAAAGGTCAAACTGGTGCCCCATCTGTCCTCTCAGGTGGAAGAGAAAGATCCCATGGTGCTGTTTCAAAGAAAAACAGTGGGAAGTTTCCACAATGTCCTGGCCAACATTTAACCCTGAACCAAAATCTAAAATCACATTGATATAAATGTTAAACAATTTATCCTTTATTCTAGGTTATCTAGGATTGCAATGGGATCTCGATCATTTGAGCCAGTGGGCTGATGAATGTCTGATGGAGTTTAATTTCGATAAATGCAAGTGATGCATTTTGGTAGATGGAACCAGGGCAGGACTTACTCAGTTAATAGTAGAGTGTTGGGAGATTTATAGGACAAAGGGATCTAGTGTTACAGGTTCATAGATCCTTGAAAGTGGACTCACAGGTGGACAGGGCGGTGCAGGAGGCATTCGGCATGCTGGGTTTTATTGGTCAGAACATTGAATGCAGGAGTTGCCACGTCTTGTTGAAGTTGTACAAGACATTGATAAGGCCACACTTGGAATACTGTGTACAGTTCTGGTCACCCTATTATAGAAAAGATATTATTAAACTAGAAAGAGTGTAGAAAAGATTTACTGGGATATTACTGGGACTTGATGGTTTGAGTTATAAGGAGAGGCTGGATAGACTGGCACTTTTTCCCTGGAGCATAGGAGGCTTAGGGGTGATCTTACAGAGGTATATAAAATAATGGGGGCATAGATTAGCTAGATAGTCAACATCTTTTCCCAAAGGTAGGGGAGTCTAAAACTAGAGGGCATAGTTTTAAGGTGAGAGGGGAGAGATACAAAAGGGCACAGAGGGGCAATGTTTTTCACTCAGAGGGTGGTGAGTGTCTGGAACAAGCTGCCAGACGTAATAGTAGATAGAGGTGGGTACAATTTTGTCTTTTAAAAAGCATTTAGGTAGTTACATGGATAAGCTGGATATAGAGGGATATTGGCCAAAAGCGGGCAATTGGGACTAGCTTGGTGGTAAAAACTGGGTGGCATGGACAAGTTTGGCTGAAAGACCTGTTTCCATGCTGTGAACCTCTGTGACTGTATGTCTCCTTCGTGGAATGTGGCCTTCGCTTGCTAGAGCAGCATTTATTGCCCATTCTTAATTGCCCTTGTAAAGTTAGTGATGAGATGCCTTCAGTGGTACACCCACAGTGTTGTTAGGAAGGGAGTTTTAGGATTTTGACCCAGCGACAGTGAAGGAATGACAATATATTTCTCAGTCAGGATGGTGTGTGGCTGGGAGGGAAATGTCCATGTGGCGGTGATCCCATGTATCTTCTGCCCTTGCACGGTAACACAGTGGTTAGCACTGCTGCTTCACAGCTCCAGGGACCTGGGTTCGATTCCCGTCTTGGGTCACTGTCTGTGTGGAGTTTGCACATTCTTCTCGTGTCTGCGTGGGTTTCCTCCGGGTGCTCCGGTTTCCTCTCACAGTCCAAAGATGTGCGGGTTAGGTTGATTGGCCATGCTAAAAATTGCCCTTAGTGTCCTGAGATGCGTAGGTTATAGGGATTAGCGGATAAATATGTAGGGATATGGGGGTAGGGCCTGGGTGGGATTGTGGTCGGTGCAGACTCGAAGGGGCCGAATGGCCTCTTTCTGTACTGTAGGGTTTCTATGATTTCTATGAATATTGTCCTTCGAGATGAGAAACTGCAATCATTTTCCTTCTTACCAAATTTACCTATTGTGGGTGGGGTTTTTTGATGACACCACTCCCGAGACCGGGAATTCTCACCCAATGTTGACGGTCTGTCAAATTTTCCATCCTGGCAGCGATGATTCCTGCAATGGGTGGGACTGGGAAATTTTCTCCTGTGTCTTTCTGGGATAGATTCAAACTCAACAATGGGCACTTGGGCGGCATGGTGGCACAGTGGTTCGCCAGGGACCCGGATTCAATTCCCAGCTTGGGTCACTGTCTATGTGGAGCTTGCACATTCTCCCCGTGTCTGCATGGGTTTCCTCCGGGTGCTCCGGTTTCCTCCCACAGTCTGAAAGTGCTGGTTTTTGCATTGGCCATGCTAAATTCTCCCTCAGTGTACCCGAACAGGTGCTGGAGTGTGGCGACTAGGGGATTTTCACAGTAACTTCATTGCAGTGTTAATGTAAGCCTTACTTGTGGCTAATAAATAAACTTTAACTTAAGGGCATGAGCAACGTTTTTACAAATCTCCCAGAAATAGGTTTTAATGAAACTGATTGAATAAAGGTTAAGTCAGAGTTGGGTTTTGTGGTCAAACTGGCTAAGTGTGAAGCTCAGCACACATGTTACATACTGTGAACAGCACATTACCCAGTATTCACAGCCCAGAAACAGGCCATTCAACCCAACGGGATCTATGCTGGTATTTTCTGGAAATCCCTTTCCAAACCGCTCACCATCCTGACTTAGAAATATATCAGCCATTCCTTCAGTGTCGCTGGGTCAAAAATCCTGGAATTCCCAACCTACACCAGACGGATTGCAGCAGTTCAAGAAGGCAACTTACCACTGCCAAGGGCTATTAGGGATGGGCAACAAATGCTTGCCTCCCCAGCAACACCCACATCCCTTGAATGAATTAAAAAAGCTCCTGCTCCATATGAACCTCTATTAGCATATTGTTCTATTATCTTTTTCACCCTGTGTTAAATGCATCAACACTATTCACCTTAACTACTCCTTACGGAAACAAGTACCAAATTCGAACCACTCACGGCGTAAAGAGGTTTCTCCTGAATTCTTGCTTGGCTTTATTAATGAATATCTTATATTTATGGCCCCTCGTTAAAGTTAGTTTATTTATTAGTCACAGCGCCAAGGACCCGGGTTCAATTCCCGGCTTGGCTCACTGTCTGGGCAGAGTCAGCACATTCTCCCCGTGTCCGCGTGTGTTTCCTTCTGGTGCTCCGGTTTCCTCCCACAATCCAAAAGACAAGTGGTTAGATGCATTGGCATAGCTAAATTCTCCCTCAATGTACCCAAGCAGGCGTTGGAGCGTGGCGACTAGGGGATTTTCACAGTAACTTCATTGCAGTGTTAATGTAAGCCTACTTGTGACACCAATAGAACAAACTAAAATAAACTGACAAATAAACTAAACTGACCGTCATTGTGCACACTGGGATATTTTGATGTGATAGCAGAATGTATAAATGGAAGTCTTGTGTCAAAACTACTCGCAGGATGGACCACAAGAAACCCTGTGGCTTTGTGGTATTGTCACTGCACTAGCATACCAGAGACCCAGGGCAAGACCTGGCAGATAGTGAAATTTAACTTCAATCAAAGAAATTGGAATTAAAAGTTGAATGGTGACCTTGAAACCACTGTCGATTATCATGAAAGCTAATGGCCAGAACTTTACCACTCCGCCCGCCACAGGAATCGGGGCGGGCGAGGGGCGGACAGTGGGAAGGTCCATTGACCTCAGGTGCGGTTTTACGGTTTCGGGACGAGTGAGGTCATAAAATCCTGCCCAATGTCTTTGAAGGAAGGAAGAATCAAATGGTAAGAGCGCAACAGTACATCTCCCCGAGCTTGTTTCTCACACAGAGGAGTGTCTGAAGCAGGGCCATCACAGGGAACAGAAGGTGTTTTACACAAAGGAAGAAAAGGAAGATTTGCTTTCATACAGCACCTTTCAAAATCTTAGAATGCCCTGAAATGTTTTCGAAACTGAAACACTGGTCACTATAGGAAACACGATTAACAAAGCAAGATCCCACCGACAGCAATGAGACAATGAGACAATCTGCTTCTTGTGATGATGACTGAGCAACAAATATTGGCCAGAACATAAGGGAGAACTCCCATATTCTTCTTCAAGACAGTACCAAGAGATCTTTTCCACCTACCTGTGGGGTCTTGCCTTCACATCACATGTGAGCAATTTCACTCTTGACAGTGCAGCACTCCCTCAGTACTGCAGTGGAGGAGTCAGCCTAGCTCTCTGAAATGTCTAATGCTAGGGGGCATGCACTTAAGGTGAGAGGGGGAAAATTCAAAGGAGATGTGAGAGGCAAGTTTTTACACAGAGAGGGGTAGTGTTTAGAAGGCGCTGCCAGGGATGGTGGTGCAGGCAGATTTGATAAGGGGGTTAAGGGGCTTTTAGATAAGCACATGAAAATGCAAGGAATAGAGGGTAATGAACCAAGAGCAGGCAGAAAGGATTAGTTTAATTTGGTATCATGTTTGGCACAACATTGTGGGCCGAAGGGCTTGTTCCTGTGCTCAGAGAAATCATGGAATCCCTACAGGGCAGAAGGAGGCCATTGGTCCTTCGAGCCTGCACCATCTCTCCGGCAGAGCATCTTATCTAGACTCTATCCCCATAACCCCACATCGTACTCCTAACCTGCACATCTTGGGACACTATGGGGCAATTCACCACGGCCAGTCCACCTAACCTGCACATCTTTGGAGTGTGGGAGGAAACTCGAGCACCCGGAGGAAATCCACACAGACACGGGGAGAATGTGCAGACTCAACATAGACAGTGACCTGAGGCTGGAATTGAATCTGGGTCCCTGGCACTGTGAGGCAGCAGTGCCAAGCACTGACACCGTGCTGTACTGTTCTATGTTCTATGCTCTCTCGTGTTTAAGTCTCTGGTATATACTAATGTAGCACATCCTTAGGATAACCCAAAGTTCGAAAACAAAGGGATGACTTTTAAATTGTAGTCAATGTCACTACGGAGGCAAAATAGCAGGCACTTTTCACACTGAAAAATTCCACAGACAGCAAGCTAAATTTCAATTAAACCACTTTTGATTGAAAATTCAATGTTGAGACTTTTACATTGAGCTGAACATGTCTTTGGTATAACGGGCAGGATGCCCTGATCTCATCTGTACCCACCCCATTGCCAGCGAGAATGGAGAATTTGGCACTCAACCAAAACTTCATTCACTCCAGCCGCACCGGAGAATCCCAGCCGCGGACGAGGTCAGAGGTTACTGCTGAACATCACTTCAATGTCTGACTCACTCACTGCATTCCAACCTGCATCCCATGTGAGCGGAGGCATTGCTGCCATTTCTTAACTGAAACGAAGGGTGGAATTTCCCATCCCGCTCGCCATGGGAAATCATAGCGGGCAGGACAGGACCATGCAAAGATCCACTGACCTCGGGCGGGATTTTCCGGTCTTGGGACGAGCGCAGCTGGAAAATCTTGCCCGAGATCTTGGTCACTGACCACTCCTGTGCTCTCTGACTTATATCGTTTCCTGATTCTGGGAAGGTCTCAATTTTAGAGTGCTCATCCCTTTTTTCCCAAATCCTTCCATGGCCTCCACCCTTCCCTACCTTGGCAGTTCCCTCCAGCCCTACAGTCCTCCAAGATCTCTGCACTCCTTCAATTCTGCCCTCAGCCCTGATTGCTCCACCAGTGGCGGCCATGCCTTCAGGTTCCGAGGCACAAAGCTCTGGAAATCCCTCCAAAATCTTTCTGCCTCTCTACCTCTTACTCTTATTTTATGACACTTACCTCTCGGAACCAATGGTTATTTGGTTTGCTGTTCGGTTTTGTTGTGAATGATTCGGTGAAACTCCTTGAGACGTTTCGCAATGTTTAAGGTGCTGAATATTATTAATTGAATTCTATTCTCCATTCTTGAACCCACACCCTTTTGTCTCACAGGTGTCATCGCCCGGGGCCAAGCCAACTTTGAGAAGTGAAGTGAAATAGAAAACGGTGTAACACGTCTCCACGTTTGCTTCAGGAGACAATTCAAGCCACTAGTCCTGCGGTGGAAAGAGGGTAGAAAATCGCAGAATAAGGATGTCTGACCTGCCTTGTGCTTCACAGAGATGGAGAGACGGGATGTTAAACTGAAGCAAGAATGAGAACATTCATGAGAAATTTAACTTCACAGTTAAACAATCCAAGCCTTGAAGGGAGATGAAAGTCCCAGAGTTCTCACAAATTCTCTCACTCAGCGGGTCACTAGTTTCAAATTGGAGATAGCAAAGAACAAAGAACAGTACAGCACAGGAACAGGCCCTCCGGCCCTCAAACCCTGCGCTGATCCCGTTGTCCTATCTAGATCAAACGCCTGAATCCCTCTATTCCCTGCCTGTTCATGTGTCTATCCAGATAGATCTTAAATGTCGCTAATGTATCTGCCTCAACCACCTCACCTGGCAGTGCATTCCAGGTCCCCACCACCCTCTGTGTAAAAAGCTTCCCCTGCACATCTCCACTGAACCTTTCCCCCCTTATCTTGAACTTGTGCCCCCTTGTAATTGTCATTTCTGCCCTGGGAAAAAGCTTCCAACTGTTCACCCTATCTATACCCCTCATAATTTTATAAACTTCTATCAGCTTGCCCCTCAGCCTTCATCTTTCCAGGGAGAATAATCCCAGTTTATTCAATCTCTCCTCTCCTCATAGCTCATGTCAGGATGGGCTGCCCAGGTTGAAAGCAGATTCCCTCTGTATTTCTTCACAAATGAAATCCACTTCTTCAGTTTGAATCTTTGGCTTCTGAGATCGAGAGTTTTATTTATCAATGTTATTCACAAATGAGTAGACATCAGCAGGACAAACATCTCAGGCCACAAGCTCCAGGCAATGTCCTTTGTATATTCACATGTGTTCTAGTTTCCCAAGTACTGCTCATTGAACAAGAATTGACTGACTTACAATGGTCCACCACACAAAATAAATGTTCCTCTTTTCCTGAAAGTACAGAGAAGTCGAAAGGCATCTTAATCGTGGGAAAACTCACAGGCTTCAGTTTTCTCTGTGCATTTTTGCTCTCTTATTCATTCATGGGACATATCCATTATTGGCTGGCCAGCATTTATTGCCTATCCCTAGTTGCCTTTGGGCAGTGGAGAGTCAACCATATTGCTGTGGCTCTGGAGTCACATGTAGGCCAGACCAGGTAAGGACGGCAGATTTCCTTCCCTAAAGGACATTAGTGAATCCAGATGGGTTTTTCCGACAATAATTTCTTGGTCATCAGTAGATTCTTAATTCCAGTTTTTTTATTATTGAATTCAAATTCTACCATCTGTCATGGCGGGATTCAAACCCGGATCCCCAGATGAGTTTCTGGAGTAATAGTCTAGCGATAATACCACGAGGCCATCACCTCGCCTCACAGCACTGCGCTCCCCGACCTTCTGGTCACTGTGTCCGGAATCAGAGGCCGCCCAGCTGAACCAGGTATGAGGCTTTCCATCTGTCAGAGGATGGGCAACCCAAGATTCAGGACGTGATGGTGGGGAGAGGGGCCTATTCAAGAAAATGTGAGGCACAATTTTGATAAATAGAAGAAGAGGAATGATCCTGGAAAATTAAATCAAGTTGGGACCCCCTGTGGCTATCATGATTTTCTTTGAGTGCTGTTGTTGCAGTGGAATTTTTGTCAGGAAACTTTTGACTAGGCAGTTGGCCCCCCCACCGTTTCAGACACCCCTTGAAGTGGGTGGGAGGTGATGGAGGTTGCATGATGCAAACAAAAGTGGGCGAATGCAAATGGACCTTTTCTCTCACGCAGGATACCAAACAATAACAAACTCAATGTCACTTAAAGTTGGACCATTCTGTTTATTGTGAATAGACTGACCTCTACTGGACATGAGTATGCAGCAGAGAAATACTGCGAGTTCTTGGCCTGTTGAATGACTGGGCACCAGAGGAATGAGAGCACCATCTGCCTGTCTGCTGAGCATATCCTAAGCTAACTATTCCAGCGTTATTGCTGGAAGATATGTCACATATGTAATTAATTGAAAATGTTTGCATTGTTTGATGGAGTCAATGGAAATTACGGATAGCAGTCAAACACTCCGATGATATTTGATTTGTGGGACTGAGAGAACCTTTCCTCGATAATTCAGGGATGGGATTCAAGAGAATGGAATAAAAAGTTCTGAAAAGAAAAATCAAAGAGGCTCAGGAAAAGTGACCGCATCATCTTTTGTCTTCGAACCGCGGATTGGGGGTAGGATTTTGCGGCCACGCTCGCCCAAAGACCGGAAAATCCTGCCCGAGGTCAACGACCCTTTGCACGGTCCCGTGGCGAGCGGGACGGGAAACTTCCGCCCTGTGTCCTTGCCTGGAGTGGATTCCACACTCTCCAGCGTCACACCCTAGCGACAGGTATTCACGTACAAGTCTCAGCAGCATGGGTCAGGAGGCTGCTCGACCCTGTGTGCCATCACAAGCTGGTTCAATCAGTTTCTTGTCCATTGTACACATACAGCAAACAACAACAACCTGGATCTATATCGCACGATTAATGTGGTAAAACATCCCAAACCACTTCACAAGGAGCAGCGCCAAAAAAAATGTATATCAAGCCACAGAAGGAGACTTAAGGGCAATGGGCAGAGAGTTTGGTCAGAGAGGTGGGTTTTAACCATAGAACCATAGATTCCCTACAGTGCCGAAAGAGGCCATTCGATCCATCGAATCTGCACTGACTCTCTGAAAAAGCATCTTACCCAGGCCCTCCTCTTCGCCCCATCCCCATAAGCCTGCACACATTTTCCATGGCTAATGCATCTACCCTACACATCTTTGGACACTAAGGGACAATTTAGCATGGTCAATCCACCTATCCACCGAATGAGAATTGCAAAGGAGGAAAGGGAGGCAGAGAGATGCTTCCCTTCAGTAACCCCAGGGTACTGAGGCTGCACGTTACGGCCCCAAGCACTGCCCCAACAAAGTTCAGGTGACTCGCCACAGGCTGGGGTTGGCTGAGGCCTTTCTGTTTCAAATGGCACAGCTAATCATTGTATAAACCTTTGGGCCTATCAGAGCAAATGTCGGACTGAAATGAATACTGCAGGTCCAGCCTGTATGAATATGCTGGAGTTTTGTTGTATTCATTTTGGATACAGTAAGAAGTTTAACAACACCAGGTTAAAGTCCAACAGTGTTTACTGTGTTTTACTGTGTTTACCCCAGTCCAACGCCGGCATCTTCACTTCATTTTGGATATCATGGAGACGTTGTAAAAGAACTTTCTGCCAGGTAATTAAATAAATCATTAAAGTCCATGAGAAAGTGGGATGTACCTAATCGATCTCTCGAAGACAATGTGTCAATGAGCTTTTGTCCCGAATCCACATTTCATGTAAATAATAACTGCACATTTTCTAAGTTATATGTAAGCAGTTAATGATCTCTGAAGCAGCTGTGTCTGAGTGACTCAACATCCTGTTTATGTTCTGGCATTTCGGCAGAAAGGCATTGTTGTGAATCTACTTTATTGAGACAAGGTCAGAACAAGATTATCTAGTTTTAAGCAAACAATAGCGACACAGGCAACGATTTAGAGTTTTAGACAACTTCTACTATTCATTTCGACTGGATGGTAGGGAGCAAAGTCATTTTTCTCATAGCTTCTGCAAGATCTTTGACCTTTGATGGCGGCACAGTGGTCAGCACTGCTGCCTCACAGTGCCAGTGCTCCAGGTTCAATTGCTGGCTTGGGTTACAGTCTGTGTGGAGTCTGCACGTTTCCCCCTTTTCTGCGTGGGTTTCCTCCCACAATCCGAAAGACGTGCTGGTTAGGTGCATTGGCCATGCTAAATTCTCCCTCAGTGTACCCGAACAGGCGCCGGAGTGTGGCGACCAGGGGATTTTCACAGTAACTTCATTGCAGTGTAAATGTAAGCCTACTTGTGACAATAATAAACAAACTTTAAAAATACTCAAACTTCTCTCTCTCACACACTTGCTCTCTTGTTTTGGAAGAAGTCTCACATGCCAGGTTAAAGTCCAACAGGTTTATTTGGTAGCATGACCTTTCGGAGCGCTGCCCCTTCACCAGGTGAGTGACCTGATGAAGGGCAGCGCTCCGAAAGCTCGTGCTACCAAATAAACCTGTCGGACTTTAACCTGGTGTTGTGAGACTTACTGTGCCCACACCAGTCCAACGCTGGCATCTCCACATCATCTCTTGTTTTGTGTTGGGGTTTCTTCTCTGCCCCACAAGCCTGATTGGAAAGTTCTCTTCCGTTCTGGTTCTTATCCAAATAACCCCACCTTCCCCTCTCCCCAATCACCTTCAGCCCCATGGTCATCATGCCCTGAGCACACTTTCCGTGACTAACCAGGAATAGTTCATGCGGCTCTTCCTAACTTTACATATTTCCGTAATTCTCTGCATATCCATCACAGTCCTTTCTCTCTTATCTAAAAGCTGCTCCATTTTGTTGCTCCTGTTCTCAAAACAAGCCCACCCCCCTCCTGCCCATCTGTTCGCCCCAACACCACCCCCCCCCCCCCCCCCCCGCTGCCGCCACTCCCCACCTCGCCACCGGCATTCCTGCCCCTTACACAAATAACCTTCAAAGTCTGTGCCTTTAGCTAACTTTTTAAAACTGGACATAAACAGTACAGCACAGGAAACAGGCCCTTCGGCCCTCCAAACTTTCAGAATTCAGTTCCCTCACCATCATTCTGCACAATAAAGCCGATGTTTTGAGTCTAGATCACCCTCCACTCTGTCAAAGAGTCATCTAGACTCGAAACGTTGGCTTTATTTTCTCCCCATAGATGCTGTCAGACCTGCTGAGATTTTCCAGCATTTTCTGTTTTTGTTTCAGATTCCAGCATCCGCAGTATTTTGCTTTTCTCATTCTGTACAGTACTTCATTCCTAAATTTTCCCAGTTTATTATGCGACAGAGAACAAACATAGAAAACAGCAGCAGGAGAAGGCCATTTGGCCCACCGAGCCTGCTCCGCCATCCATTTTGATCGTGGTATCTAATAAGGTTTAATGTTAGCTGCTTTGCGGGGGTGGTGGAGTATTAATAATGTTGCTGAACTAGTAATCCCGAGTAATGCTCTGAGGTCATTGGTTTAAATCCCACTGCAGATGATGGAATTTAAATTCAATTAATGAAACTGACGGCTGGCCTCTGCAATGGTGACCATTGTTGGGAAAATCCGTCTGGTTCACTAATGTCTTTTAGGGAAGGAAATCTGCCATTCCTACCCGGTCTGGCCTACATGTGACTCCAGAGCCACAGCAACGTGGTTGCCTCTCAACTGCCCTCCAAGGGCAGCTTGGGATGGGCAATAAATACTGGCCCAGCCAGCGACGCCTGTGTCAAAGAACAAAGAACAAAGAACAAAGAACAGTACAGCACAGGAAACAGGCCCTTCGGCCCTCCAAGCCTGTGCCGCTCCTTGGTCCAACTAGACCAATCGTTTGTATCCCTCCATTCCCAGGCTGCTCATGTGACTATCCAGGTAAGTCTTAAACGATGTCAGCGTGCCTGCCTCCACCACCCTACTTGGCAGCGCATTCCAGGCCCCCACCACCCTCTGTGTAAAAAACGTCCCTCTGATGTCTGAGTTATTCTTCGCCCCTCTCACCTTGAGCCCGTGACCCCTCGTGATCGTCACCTCCGACCTGGGAAAAAGCTTCCCACTGTTCACCCTATCTATACACTTCATAATCTTGTATACCTCTATTAGATCTCCCCTCATTCTCCGTCTTTCCAAGGAGAACAACCCCAGTCTACCCAATCTCTCCTCATAGCTAAGACCCTCCATACCAGGCAACATCCTGGTAAACCTTCTCTCTCTAATGCCTCCACGTCCTTCTGGTAGTGCGGTGAACAGAACTGGACGCAGTACTCCAAATGTGGCCTAACCAGCGTTCTATACAGCTGCATCATCAGACTCCAGCTTTTATACTCTATACCCCGTCCTATAAAGGCAAGCATACCATATGCCTTCTTCACCACCTTCTCCACCTGTGTTGCCACCTTCAAGGATTTGTGGACTTGCACACCTAGGTCCCTCTGTGTTTCTATACTCCTGATGACTCTGCCATTTATTGTATAACTCCTCCCTACATTATTTCATCCAAAATGCATCACTTCGCATTTATCCGGATTAAATTCCATCTGCCACCTCTCCGCCCAATTTTCCAGCCTATCTATATCCTGCTGTATTGCCCGACAATGCTCTTCACTATCCGCAATTCCAGCCATCTTCGTGTCATCCGCAAACTTGCTGATTACACCAGTTACACCTTCTTCCAAATCATTTATATATATCACAAATAGCAGAGGTCCCAGTACAGAGCCCTGCGGAACACCACTGGTCACAGACCTCCAGCCGGAAAAAGACCCTTCGACCACTACCCTCTGTCTCCTATGTCCCACAAATAAATTTTAAAAAGTGACTCCAGATGCTCAGCAAATATCCTTTCAAATGGCATACCAAACCACTCAGTGCAAGGGGGGGGAGGGGGGGGGGGGCGGTGGTGGCCTTGTCAGGGACACCAACATCCCATTTTAAAATGTACACTGTTAAATTACCAGTATCGCAATATGGAAGCACCGATGGCAACTTGCTCTAGGTAGACAACTTAAATACCTTTTCACCATATGTAATGACCATTTTGTAATGTTTCTTTGACTGTACTGAGGTAACTCAGGTGGCAACATGATGTATGTACATGTTAAGCCTCTCAGTTGCAATAAAAGATGATGCAAGTCCAACTTCATCACAAACTCACTTTATTTTCTTTCACAACTCCACTTACACACTCCAACACACAGTGCCACCTGTAACCCCTTTATATATCCCGGTGAGAACTATTAAACAATTAACATATAAATTAGATCTAAAGTGGAAGGTTGCAGTTAACCCATCCCGAACATGAATGAAACCTGAATATTATTGCCCTTCATGTGATGGCCATTTTGAAATGTTTGCAATGTTCTTTCAGGTGTTTTATGAATGAGGCATATTTTTGCAAAAATAAAGCCCACATCCCCTGAAAAAACCAGATGATCTTACACTGTTTAACCAGGTCGTTTACTGTAGAAAAAAAGCAAATTACTGCGGATGCTGGAATCTGAAACCAAAAGAGAAAATGCTGGAAAATCTCAGCGGGTCTGGCAGATCTGTGAGGAGAGAAAAGAGCTGACGTTTCGAGTCCAGATGACCCTTTGTCAAAGCTTTGATAAAAGGTCATTTGGACTCAAAACGTCAGCTCTTTTCCCTCCTTGCAGATCTGCCAGACTCGCTGAGATTTTCCAGCATTTTCTCTTTTCGTTTACTGTAGAGTTATGTGGAACAACGGGAAATCTTTTTGCAATTTATCCGTTTCCCAAAACTGAGATTAGGGATTGCTAACACCTTCCTGGGACCAAGATTCACATTTATATTTGAGGATTGATGAACCCCAAATGCAATGTAAGAGCTGTTCACATCTTCACGATGCCATTGGTCTGGAGGCCTCCCACCTCCACACTTTGCAAGTTTTCACACAATCGACCAGTAAATCCACGACGCTGTGTGAGCACGGGTGCAAATCCTGCCCCCACTCTATTTGAGACTTGCGTGAGGCATAAACACTAACATACTCCTGATGGGCTGAATGGCCTGTCTCTATGTTGTTTACTGTCTACCATGACTCCCATCCCTGCCAACATTTGCTTCCCCCACTTCTCAGCCAGTCAATTCTAAGGAGTGCAGCACAATTTTCAAAATACTTGATGGATTCTTTCCACCTTTCCGACATAATTAGGCATGGAACCTCCTCTCACCCAGGCTCCTCACATGACTGTGCATCCTCCACCCCACAATCAGAGAGAGGCCTGTGCTTCAGTCAGTGCTCCCCATCGTCCTGCTTTAGCTGAATTCTTTCCTAGTACCTGCCATCATTTGAAGGCCATTTAATCAGCAGTTTCTTTGATTGGGATTTTAATCTTTGGCCCTTGACTCAGCCATTGTATACTGGGTGTCCTCCACTCTCACCGTTCCTTTTTTATGAGGGCTGCTGTATCAATGCAGTTGTTCTTGGTGTCGTGGTGGGCATTTGTAGGGTCACATCGACTCTACGGTTCCCGAATCACTTTGCTTGCTGCTCGTCGATCTCATTTGAATTTTTGCTCCTGTGGATGTTTCCTGAAGGTCAGCCCAAGGTATAAGGTCAAAAAGAATCCATCCAGATTACAAACTGCATTAGATTATTCAGATACCTATGCACTAGGATAAGCACCGCAAGATGTTATGTGTCCTCACATTTTTAGAACCATAGAATCTCTACAGTGCAGAAAGAGGCCATTCAATCCATCAAGCCTGTACCATTGAGCATCCCACCCAGGCCCCCACCCTATTCCCATGACCCTACTGTGGTGGACCTCAGTTGTGCCTTTGTCCTATATGGACCACCGTCGTGTGTGCTTGTCATACCTGGACACATCCCCTTCCAGTTTGGTTCCTCCCCTCGGCACCTAGTATAAAGGTGATTGTCTCCTCCCCCTTGTTCAGTCCAGGTTGGTTATTTGTTGGGATCTGCTCCTGATTCTGTTGTGAATAAAAGCCTACACTTATATTGACATATCGGTAGTCTTTCGCCTTATTGATAGCGCATCACTTACTCATTTCCCATGGCTAATCCACCTAGCCCTATACATCTTTAAACACTAAGGGGCAATTTAACGTGGCCAATTCACCAAACCTGCAATTTACTATTGTCACATTTATTAGTATACAGTGAAAAGTATTGTTTCTTGTGCTCTATACAGACAAAGCATACCATTCATAGAGAAGGAAAGGAGAGAGTGCAGAATGTAGTGTTACAGTCATAGCTAGGATGTAGAGAAAGATCAACTTAGTGTGAGGTAGGTCCATTCAAAAGTCTGACGGCAGCAGGGAAGAAGCTGTTCTTGAGTCGGTTGGTACGTGACCTCAGACTTTTGTCGCTTTTTCCCGACGGAAGAAGGTGGGAGAGAGAATGCATGGGGTGCGTGGGTCCTTAATCTTTGGACATTAAGGGGCAATTTAGAATGACCAGTCCACCTAACCTGCTCATCTTTGGATTGCGGGAGGAAACCGAAGCACTCAGAGGAGACCCACACAGGCACGGGGCGAACGTACAAATTCCAGACAGTGACCCGGGTCCCTAACTCTGTAAGGCAGCAATGCTAACCATTGTGCCACCATGCAGCCCCAATTTCTTTTAGCTTCTTCAGAAGAAGCCTTAGATTTATGCAGAGAACAGTGAATTTGTTGAAGTGGACTTAGAAATATTTTGCCCCATCTTCACAAAGCAAAGAATGTTAACAGATCCTCAGAAGTTTGACACAATCCACAATGTAAGATGCTGGAAATTTGACATCTTCTGGGAATGGCTACTAATGGATCCAGGTTTATTCCCAATCTGGTTAAATTACCGACCCAATGTGAATACACACCACCAAATAGGAACAGATCATTTCGCTCCTTGCACCTGCTGCAACTTTCAATCTGATCACGACCTCATTACCTTATTAAAAAGGCCATTTTGGTGCAACTGAACATTATTATGACAATTGTTCACCATTTCCTACAGAGAAATTCTGCAGTTTTGGAAATTCTGTGGGCTTTATTATATTACCATCCTTGTTAGCAAAGTGCTGCAATTGCATTTATAAACAGCATTTTTTTTTCTTTTCTAGGATGTCCTTGGTTATTACAGCTTGCACAAATCATTGAGATACTTTAGTTCAGCTCACCTTCAAATGAATACGTGAAAGAAATATCAAAGCAATGTGAACTCTCACAACCTTCTGGACTCAACATTGAGTTCAACAACTTTAGACTGCGAACTTTCCTTGGTTTGTCCCAATGCAAATGCCGCATCATTCCCGCCCGACCGCCCCCTCGCCCCTGCCTGCCACCCCCCACCCCCCATTCCCACCCCCTCCCCGCCACACCCTCCTCAAACCTTCCACTGGGCCATTTGTCACTTGTTCTTTAGTTTTGCTTTCACTGAGCACTTACCTTTGCTTTCCCATTAAGACATTCCGCTATCTTACCTTATTGCCGCTATCAGTTGCTTCTTTAGTCCTGAATGCTACCATTAATGCTCCCTTGTGTCCAGGCCGTCTTTGCCAATCTCTCCTTAGCTCCGTCCTATCCCTGATCTTCTACTCAATGAGTGTTGGTTTAGCTCAGTTGGCTGGACGACTGGTTCGTGATGCAGTGACTAATGCCAACAGCGTGGGTTCAATTCCCGTACCGGCTGAGGTTATTCTTGAAGGCCCCACATTCTCAATCTTCCCCCTCACTTGAAGTGCGGTGGTCCTCAGGTTAAAATCAGTATTCATGCAGGAGAGTAGCCTATGGCCAAAGAACAGTACAGCAACAAGCCCTTTGGCCCTCCAAGCTTGCACCAATTGTGATGTCTGCCTAAACTAAAACCACACGCACTTACAGAGTCCGTATCCTCCCATTCCCATCCTATTCATGTACTTGTCTAGTTGCCCCTTAAATGCTGCTATCGTACCTGCTCCCACCACCTCCCCGGGCAGCGCATTCCAGACATTCACCACCCACTGTGTAAAAACCTGCCTCGCACATCTCCTCTAAACTTTTCCCCACTCACCTTAAACCTAGGTCCACTAGCACTTGACTTTTCTACCCTAGGAAAGAGAATCTGATTATCCACTCTGTCCATGCCACTCATAATCTTGTAAACCTCTATCAGATCACCCCTTAACCTCCGTCATTCCAGTGAGAACAAACCGAGTCTATCCAACCTCTCTTCATAGCTAATACTCTCCAGACCAGGCAGCATCCTGGTAAACCTCTTCTGTACCCTCTCCAAAGCATCCACATCCTTCTGGTAGTGGTCATCTGGGACTATGGCGAGTTTACCTTACCTTCATTCTACCCCAACTCTCCTCTTCGATATATAATCCATAACCTTTCTAACCCTCTTCCATTCTGAAGAAGAGTCATCCAGACTCGAAATGTTAACTCTATTCCTCTCTCCACAGATGCTGTCAAGGTTTGCTGCATTTATCCAGCATTTTGTATTTTTGTGTGAAGAAGAATTGTGAGTCTGTTTTTCCTAAAGACTGTAAAACATGATAAGGCATGAACTGTTTCCAAGATTAGACCATAAGACCATAAGACATAGGAGCAGAATTAGGCCACTCGGCCCATCGAATCTGCTCCGCCATTCAATCATGGCTGATTTTTTTTCTCATCTCCATTCTCCTGCCTTTTCCCCATAACCCTGACCCCCTTATTAATCAAGAACCTATCTATCTTTGTCTTAAAGACACTCAATGACCTGGCCTCCACAGCCTACTGCGGCAAAAAGTTCCTCAGATTCACCACTCTCCGGCTGAAGAAATTGGTCCTCATCTCTGTTTTAAAGGATCGTCCCTTCAGTCTGAGGTTGTGCCCTCTGGTTCTAGTTTTTCCTACTCGTGGGAACATCCTTTCCACGTCCACTCTATTCAGGCTTCGCAGTACCCTGTAAGTTTCAATAAGATCCCCCCTCATCCTTCTAAACTCCAACGAGTACAGATCCAGAGTCCTAGAGGCCAAACCCAGAGTTAATTTTCATTTAGGAATCCATCTTCAAGGCAAGATTGTTATAGGCTGAAAAGGAGAGAAAAAGATTGAATGGTGAAGTGAGAGACAGACAGGCAGATACTTGAAGGAGAAATTGATTACGGTCCTAGCTCAGATGTATGAAGTCAGCTCTTTAAATATTTTTGTTGTGTGGCGCGTAAGGCATGAAAGAAAAAAGAAAGTTTTACATTTATAAAGCACCTTTCAAGGCCTCTGGACATCCAACTTTCCAACTAATTTATGACGTGGAGTTGCCGGCGTTGGACTGGGGTAGGCACAGTAAGTAGTCTCTCAACACCAGGTTGAAGTCCAACAAACTCTTTTTGGAAAGCAGCTATTCCCTTCATGGAAGAGTTTGAAAGTAGACTCAATCCCTCTTCTACAGCCAGAACCAGTTTTGTAAAACATTCATGTGTGTAATTTATAGTTGCCTCGATACAAAACTCCTTGATGACCTAAAGCCTGGGCATTGTATTTACTATTGCTTCCAAAACAACAGTGTCATTTGAATCCTGCACTCACCTGATGGAGGAGCAGCGCTCTGAAAGCTCGTGCTACCAAATAAACCTGTTGGACTTTAACCTGGTGTTGTGAGACTACTTAGAACCATAGAAACCATCGAAAATTACAGCTCAGAAACAGGCCTTTTGGCCCTTCTTGTCTGTGCCGAACCATTTTATGCCTAGTCCCACTGACCTGCACTTGGACCATATCCCTCCACACCCCTCTCATCCATGAACCCGTCCAAGTTTTTCTTAAATGTTAAAAGTGACCCCGCATTTACCACTTTATCCGGCAGCTCATTCCACACTCCCACCACTCTCTGCGTGAAGAAGCCCCCCCTAATATTCCCTTTAAACGTACTCACTGCAACTAACTTAGTATTTTTATAATGCAGTAAGCTGTTGTAAAGTAGAAATCACAGCAGCTAATTTGTTCTTTGTGGAAACATGATGCACAGATAGTCATTTTTTGAAGTGATTCTGATGGGAGATAAATTTGACAAAATTCAATAGGACCTTTTGAAAAAGAGAGAGATATTAGGAAGGGTTCAGCTTATTATCTTACCTGAAAGACATTTCCGACAGTGCTACACTCCGTCTGTACTGGTACATCAGCTTAGATTTTGTGCTTAACTTGAGCCCACAAGCTCGGGCGGCACAGTGGTTAGCGCTGCTACCTCACAGCACCAGGGACCTGGGTTCGACTCCCGGCTTGGGTCACTATCTGTGCAGAGTCTGCACGTTCTCCCTGGGTCTGCGTGGGTTGCCTCCGAGGGAATCATACAATCATAGAAACCCTATAGTGCAGGCCAGTTGGCCCATCGAATCTGCACCAACAACAATCCCACCCAGGCCCTATCCCCGAAACCCCACATATTTGCCCTGCTAATCCCTCTAATTTACACATCCCAGGACACTGAGGGGCAATTTAGCATGGCCAATTAACCTAACCTACATATCTTTGGACTGTGGGAGAAAACTGGAACACCCAAGGGAAACCCTTTGGGTTTCATACACAGGGAGAATGTGCAAACTCCACATAGACAATGACCCAAGCCGGGAATCAAACCCATGTACCTGGAGCTGTGAGGCAGGAGTGATAACTACTGTGCCACCATGCCACCCTGCTCCAGTTTCCTCCCATAATCTAAAAGATGAGCTGGTTAGGTGCATTGGCCATGCTAAATTCTCCCTCAGTGTACCTGAACAGCCGCCGGAGTGTGGCGACTAGGGGATTTTCACAGTAACTTCATTGCAGTGTTAATGTAAGCCTAATTATGACACTAATAAATAAATAAATAGTGTTTGGAAACTAAGGTGGACGCAATGTGGGAAGGTATGGCCTAGAATTTAGGTGGCCAGTAAAGGGCTACTAGCTGGCCAAACACCGCCACAATTTTCATTCAAGCTTCCAGCTGCTGGGGTCTTGAAGCTTGGAACATCATCTTCAGAAAGTGAGTAGACATTGTACGAATTGAAAATGGGAGTAGCGGATAGATAAACTTCCTTTGAAAAACTACCAACGCATCATGAAAATAATCCCAAATGACTGTCAACAGATCAAAAAAAGGGGAGGCAGGAAAATTAGTTAAACTACTTTTCTAGAAGTGCTTTCAGAATCTTGTTCTTTCCCAGTACATTGAGGACTCAATATGGAAAAAAAGGGTATGCAATATTATGCAAAATAGAAAATTACTACAAAAATACAAAACTTACAGGAACATTGACCTTCCAATTTCTGTGCTCATTCCGTTCACTCAGAGGCCTGTGCCTGTTCTGGTTATTTTTATGAGGTATTGACTAGATACAGTGATATGTTTATGAAACATTGAACTGGGGTTTAATCTGCTTGGAGCGTGTTAAAGGTCCGTGAGCACTGTTTGCAGAATTTCACCCAATGCCCTGGGTAGTATTCTTCTCTCAGGCAGCCTTCAACCCCAAACATAAAACAATGGTCACTTATCTGGCTGCTGGGATCTTGCTGTGTATAAAATGGCAGGAACATTTGCTTATAAAGCAATAATCATCACACTTCATTGTCCAGGACAGGCTTTGTGCTGGTTACACAGAAACATAGAAACCAGAAGCAGGAGGAGGCCATTCAGTCCTTCGAGCCTGCTCCGCCATTCATTTTGATCATGGCTGATCATCAAATTTAATATCCTGATCCCCCCTTCCTCCCATATCCCTTGATCCCTTTAGCCCCAAGAGCTATATCCAATTGCTTCTTGAAATCAGACAACATTTTGGTCACAACTACATTCTGTGGTCGAGAATTCCACACATTCAGCACCCTCTGGGTGAAGAAATTTCTCCTCACCTCAAATCTACTTGAGTTAATCAGCATTCTCATTTGTCTGAATTAGTTACACTCTCTTGTCTTTGTATTCCTAATCTCCTCAAGAATTTCCCCACTTTTTCTCTCACATAATCATCTTGCTGCACAGGTATAAAACTGGCATTGCAGAATGGCCAACTGCAGCTTGATGGTTCGTCCAATAAGTTGCAATTCTGCTCCAATATCAGCAGTACATTCACCTCCCATTTCCACAGAGACTATTGCAACAATTGCATACACATTACAACAGGTGTGTAGAGCTCAAACACAGGCATTGCATTGACATTGATAGATACTGTTCATGCAAAAGACCTGGAGGGTTTTTGCAGCGATGCAGTTCAGAAGTTGAGGTCCAACACATACCTTCAATAGTCATGTTGATCAGATGACCAAGTTTATAATGTTCCTCTTGAAATCTTCCCACCCATGGCCTGATATCTGTTTATCTACCTATCTCCACTAGAATAGCACATTGGTTAGCGCTGCTGCCTCACAGCACCAGGGACCCGTGTTCAATTCCAGCCTTGGGTGACTATCTGTGTGGAGTTTGGACATTCTCCCTGTGTCTGCGTGGGTTTCCTCCAGGTGCTCTGATTTCCTCCCACAGCCCAATTTGTGCAAGTTAGATGCATTGGCCATGCGAAATTGCCCTTTAGTGTCCCACGATGTGTAGGGGAGACGATGGCCATGTGGTATTATCGCTAGACTATTAATCCAGAAACTCAGCTAATGTTCTGGGGACCCGTGTTCCAATCCCACCACGGCAGATGGTGGACTTTGAATTCAATTAAAAACATCTGGAATTAAGAATCTACCCGATGACCATGAAACCATTGTCGATTGTCGGAAAAACCATCTGGTTCACTGGAAGGAAATCTGCCGTCCTTATCCGGTCTGGCCTACATGTGACTCCAGAGCCACAGCAATGTGGTTAACTCTAAACTGCCCTCAGGCAACTAGGGAATAAATGCTGGTCAGCCAGCGACGCCCATGTCCCATGAATGAATGAAAAAAAAAGGCTAGAGGGATTAGCAGGGTTAATTCATGGGGTTTTGGGGATACGGCCTGGATGGGATGCTCTGTCAGAGAGTTGGTGTAGACTCGATGGGCCAAGTGGCCTCTGTTTGTACTGTAGATATTCTATTCTACGAACGGATATTAGGAGATTTAGCTATCATGGCATTTGACTGCAAGTTAGTCCTGGTGATTAATTATTTGTCTGAAATTGAATATCCCCAAATCAGTTTTACCATCTACAAAAGGCACAAGTCAGGAGTCTGATGGAGCACTCTCCACTTGCCTGGATGAGTGCAGCACCGACAACACTCAAGAAACTTGACACCATCCAAGACAAAGCAGCTCACTAGATTGGCGTCCCATCCACCACCTTCAACATTCACTCCCTCCACCACCAGCTGACAGTGGCAGCAGTGTGTACTATCCACAGGATGCAGCAACTCACAAAGCCTCCATTCGACAACACCTTCTAAACCCATGACTCCATCACCTCAAAGGACAAGGGCAATGGAATCCTGGGAAAACACCACCTGTGTGTTCCCCTCCAAGCCACTCACCACCCTGACTTGAAAATATAGCAGTTGTTCCTTTCCTGTCACTGGGTTAAAATCCTGGAACTCCCTGCCTAACAGCATTCTGGGTGTACATACACCACAGGGACTGCAACGGTTCAAGAAGGTGACTCACCACAACCTTCTCAAGGAGAAATTAAGGATGGACAATACATTCTGGCCTTGCCAGCGACACTCAGATCCCATGAGCAAATCATAGAATCATGGAACCCCTAGAGTGCAGAAGAGGCCATTCAGCCCATTGAGTCTGTACTGACTCTCTGTCAGAGTATACAACCCAGGCCCTCTCTCCCATCCCCCTATCCCCATAATCCCACACACATTTATCATGGCTAATCCATCTAACCTACACACCTTAGGACACTAAGAGACAATTTAGCATGACCAGTTCACCTAACCAGCAAATCTTTGAAATATGGGAGGAAACCAGGGCACCTGGAGGAAACCCACACGGACATGGGGAGAATGTGCAAACTCCACACAGACCAGTGACCCAAAGCTGAGGCAGCAGTGTGCCACCATGTTGCAAGCATCAACCAAGCATTGTGTGGATGTACGCATAATGCTTAAGCGCAGCTGGAGGAATTTTCAAAGCATGGCTGGTGTTGTGTCAGGCGGAGTCAGCTAAAGTGGTTGCTTTACAGGGAAGAGCAGAGACTCACTAGATAGATTGAAAACTGCTGAAAAGACTGGGCAGGCCAGTGGGTTAGAACATTGTTCCTTTACTCCTGGGACGTGGATTTTAAACACAGCTCGGGCAGATCAATGATTGTCTGTTCTGTTCGGTGTAAATGAAATAACTGGGGTGGCCTCAACTCAGCTGGTAGTTGGTGCGAATCCATCTGTAATGTGACCACTAATTGACCCTATTTCTTCACACTCTCTCTCTCTGGTGCTGCAGCTCAGTGGAGTTCCTTCTCCGCAGGCGAGGTTGGATGAAGAGCTAAGAATGAAATTATCGGAGGAAAAGGGGTAGGCCATTCGGTCCCTCTGAGGCTGTTCCGCCTTTCAGCAAGATCCTGGCTGATCTGTATCTCAACTCCATTTACCCACATTTATTCCCTATCCCTTCACACCTTGACCGGAAAAAGTCTATCCTTCTCAACTGGGAAATTTTCAGTTGCGTCCACATCCTTTCCGGGGAGGAAGGGGACGGAATGTTCCAGATGTCTACTGACTTGCATGCCAAGAAAAACTTCCTGATTTCATTCTCCAATTATCTCACTGTAATTATCTTCCTTACCAGTAGAAGCACTTTCTCTGTATCCACCCTTTCAAATCCTTTCTTTTTCATTTTGAACACCTCCGTTAGATCGCCCTACATCTCCTGGATTCCAGGGAATACAAGCCAGGTTTTTGAAACCCGTTAATTTAACCCTTTAAGTTTCACAAGAGCCTTGTAGTTAAAGTTTTTGATTTGATTTGATTTGATTTGATTTATTATTGTTACATGTATTAGTATACAGTGAAAAGTATTGTTTCTTGCGTGCTATACTGACAAAGTATACCGTTCATAGAGAAGGAAACGAGGGAGTGCAGAATGTAGTGTTACAGTCATAGCTAGGGTGTAGAGAAAGATCAACTTAATGCAGGGTAGGTCCATTCAAAAGTCTGACAGCAGCAGGGAAGAAGCTGTTCTTGAGTCGGTTGGTACATGACCTCAGACTTTTGTATCTTTTTCCCAATGGAAGAAGGTGGAAGAGAGAATGTCCGGGGTGTGTGGGGTTTTTAATTATGTGGGCTGCTTTTCCACAGCAGCGGGAAGTGTAGACAGAGTCAATGGATGGGAGATTGGTTTGCGTGATGGATTGGGCTACATTCACGACCTTGCAGTCTTGGACAGAGCAGGAGCCATACCAAGCTGTGATGCAACCATGGTACATCTGTAAACGTTGGTGAGAGTTGAAGCTGACATGCAAATTTCCTTAGTCTTCTGAGAAAGTAGAGGCGTTGGTGGGCTTTCTTAACTATAGTGTCGGCATGTGGGGACCAGGACAGGTTGTTGGTGTTCTGGACACCTAAAAACTTGAAGCTCTTGATCCTTTCTACTTTGGCCCCGTTGCTGTAGAGATCCACATTATGGGTGTGAATATCCGACCCCCTCCGGGACGGCAGTGGTATCTTCCAGTCCTGTCACTGTTTTCCCATTGTTCACAGCCTCTGCTGCAGAGGAACCTGTGGTGGGAATGTCACTGTCGGAAGGACTGGAAAATCTTGCAGGAAGTAATGGCCGGAAAATACATATTTTTTTAAAAAGGTACCCTATCATCCTCACTCACTCCCTTTAAAATCTAAACACATCACTAGGCAGCAGGATGAA
Source organism: Mustelus asterias (assembly GCF_964213995.1). Lineage (NCBI taxonomy): Eukaryota > Metazoa > Chordata > Chondrichthyes > Carcharhiniformes > Triakidae > Mustelus > Mustelus asterias. Next base: position 75,117,361 of record NC_135819.1, read on the forward strand.
TGGGCATCTCCGCCAGTCAGTATCTTATAACACAAATTAAACGACACCAGGTATCACACTTCTGTCATTTGCATTAGTCACAAAAGTTGCACTTGTGCATGGTGAAGGCCTAGTGGTATTATCGCTAGATTATTAATCCAGAAACTCAGCCAATGTTTTGGGGACCCGGGTTCGAATCCCACCATGGCAGATGGTGGAATTTGAATTCAATAAAAAATATCTGGAATTAGAAATCCATTGATGACCATGAAACCATTGTCATTTGTCATAAAAACCCATCTGGTTCACTAATGTCCTTTAGGGAAGGAAATCTGCTGTTCTTACCTGGTCTGGCCTACACATGGCTCCAGAGCCACAGCAATGTGGTTGACTCTTAACTGCCTGCGGCCAACTAGGGATGGGCAATAAATGCTGGCCAGCCAGTGATGCCCATGTCCCATGAATGAATAAAAAAATAATGCTATTCACCTTCCAAAGTGCTTCACTTTGAATGCCAGTGCATTATGTGATGTTAGTGTATCTTTAAGAGATTTAAAAAAAAATCATGCTCACAGCCTTAGGTGATGTCATTGTTGGGAGGAAGAAAAAACTGTGGGCAGGTCAGGTGACAAGGGTTGCTTTTCATTTTCAGTTTGAAGCTGCAAGTTAGAGTTGAGTTTTAGAAGGGACAGCAAACCCCAAATCCCTGTTGTTTTGAAAGTTCTGTTGGTTTCCAGAAGGATAAACATCTATTGTTCTTGGGGGCTGGACCAGAGTCTTGCTGGTGCTTTGGGAACCTGCCTTGTCTTCAAACTGTTTGGAGTGAATCCAGAGAACTGCAGACTCCAACCAATGGACTCAAATTTCCATTAGTCACAGGAGCAGTAGTCTGTGCTGTGTTAAACCTATGAAAAGGGTTTTTGTTGTCTATGGGAGGTTTTGGTTTTGATAGGGACAGCTTGTATATATATTCATTAAGGGTTATACATTATCATGATTGTTTGTTTCTTGTTTGTAATTGATAAATTTGTTGCTAATTTTCTTACTATACATGTTAACTGTATTCTTAAATAAAGTTTGTTTAATAAAAGCTCCCTAGTGGGTCATTGGACTCACACCTGAAGTGGAACATATCCTGCTTATCCTAGCCAAATTCAAGACATAAAACTTATGGTTCAGGTGGACTTCATAAAACACTTTGGAGTTTCTAAACTTAACCTTAATAATTACTATTCTTGTACACAGATCAGCGCTGATCTTTTACAAAATTATTTTATGGGATGTGGGTGTCAAAGGCAAGGTTAACATTTGTTGCCCATCCCTAATTGCCCTTGAAATGAGTGCTTCGCTAAGTCATTTCAGAGGGCGGTCAACATTGCTGTGGGTCTGGAGTCACATATCAGGCAGGACGGGTAAGGACGGCAGATTTGCTTCCCTAAAGGACATTAGTGAACCAGCTGGGTAGTTACAACAATGGACAATCATTTTATGGTCATCCTTATTAAGACTGGCTTTCAGATTTATGAATTGAATTGAAATCCTATTAGCCACCGTGATGGGATCTGAATCGACATCCCCAAAGCGTTAGCCCTGGCCTCTGGATTATTGGTGCATTACCACTACACCAACATCCCCCCCTAATTGAACAGTGGATCAGGCACATGGGGTGGGGGTGCAGGGTGTGGGGGGAGGGGGGTGGGGAAGTGGTGTCTGCTGAATTGCCCACTCCTGATCTTGCACAGAATCATATTGGTGGACAATTTCTACTCAGTCCAGGTCCCACAGATAGTGGTGAAATGAGACAAAGGACTCAGTTAACGTATTTTTGATTATTTTAGGTTTAAAGTTTATTTTATTAGTGTCACAAGTGGGCTTACATTAACACTGCAGTGAAGTTGCTGTGAAAATCCCCTAGCTGCCACACTGCGGCACCTGTTCAGGTACACTGAGGGAGAATTTAGCATGACCAATGCACCTAACCAGCATGTCTTTCAGACTGTGGGAGGAAACCGGAGAATCCGGAGGAAACCCACGCAGACACGGGGAGTACGTGCAGACTCCGCACAGACAGCGACCCAAGCCTGGAATTGAATCCGGGTCCCTGGCGCTGTGAGGCAGCCAGTGCTAACCACTGTGTCACCATGCCACCCGTCCACCATTGGTATTGGTTTAAAGAGAAGCATTGACTAGGACATTGCAGGAACTTCCTGAACACATCTCCCAAAATGTGTACAAGCAGACCCGCCTTTAATTTAACCTTATTCAAAGGATAACACTTTCAACATTCTAGCACTCCCTCAATACTGCAGCCTCAGTTCTGAACTCATACCCTCAAGTGGATCCTAGGTCAGAGGTCAGAATGCTACAAGCCAAGTTCCTTTAAAGGTGTTAAAGAGATTGTTTCATTTTCCTGAAAGAACCAAGAATACCCTGCTGAGGTATTTGCTGGGATTATTGTTCCGCTGTTTGTTCTCTATGCCGTGTCTACTCAAGCAACAGCTTAAACAGAATCCTACACCATTAAATATCATTGTGAAAGTGGCAACATAATTGTACCCTAAGATAGATACTTAGATCTTAAATGTCAAATTTTGAGCTGGAAGAATAGGGAGAATAAGATGAGATCATTCTCATTGCTGTAATGCAAGTTCAGGATGGAAACTGAGAAGTTGAGCATTTGAATAAGGGAGTGGGGTTTGATCACATGATCACGGAGAGCATTGAATGAGGGGATATAACAGGAAGCTGAAGATGAAGGGATCGGGTCCAGAGGAGGGTCACAAGAATGATCCCTGGAATGAAGAGCTTGTCCTATGAGGAACAGTTGAGGACTCTGGGTCTGTACTTGTTGGAGTTTAGAAGGATGAGGGGGATCTTATTGAAACATAAAAGATACTGCGAGGCCTGGATAGAGTGGTCGTGGAGAGGTTGCTTCCATTAGTAGGAAAAACTAGAACCAGAGGGCACAACCTCAGGCTAAAGGGACGACCCTTTAAAACAGAGATGAGGAGAAATGTATTCAGCCAGAGAGTGGTGAATCTGTGGAACTCATTGCCGCAGAAGTCTGTGGAGGCCAGGTCATTGAGTGTCTTTAAGACAGAGAAAGATAAGTTCTTGATTAATAAGGGGATCAGGGGTTATGGGGAAAAGGCAGGAGAATGGGGATGAGAAAAATATCAGCCATGATTGAATGGCGGAGCAGACTCGATGGGCCGAGTGGCCTAATTCTGCTCTTATGTCTTATGGTCTTATGAGAACTGGTTGCTCCTTCAGTAGCATGAGGAAGACATCACTAATGAGCTGTTACCCAAAGCAGCGATAGTAACTGTTAATATTGATTTGGGGTGGCACGGTGGTTAGCACTGCTGCCTCACAGCGCCAGGGACCCGGGTTTGATTCCTGGTTTGGGTCGCTGTCTGTGTGGAGTTTGCACGTTTTCCGTGTCTGCGTGGGTTTCCTCCGGGTGCTCCGGTTTCCTCCCACAGTCCAAAGATGTGAGTGGATTGGCCCTTATAAATTGCCCTTTAGTGTAGGTTAGGGAAATTGACAGGATAAATGCAAGAGGTTGGGGGGAAAAGGACTGGGAGGATGCTTTGTTGGAGAGTCGGTGCAGACTCAATGGGCACGGTAGCACAGTGGCAGGGCGGCACGGTAGCACAGTGGTTAGTACTGCTGCTTCACAGCTCCAGGGACCTGGGTTCGATTCCCGGCTTGGGTCACTGTCTGTGTGGAGTTTGCACATTCTCCTCGTGTCTGCGTGGGTTTCCTCCGGGTGCTCCGGTTTCCTCCCACAGTCCAAAGATGTGCGGGTTAGGTTGATTGGCCAGGTTAAAAATTGCCCCTTAGAGTCCTGAGATGTGTAGGTTAGAGGGATTAGCGGGTAAATATGTGGGGGTAGGGCCTGGGTGGGATTGTGGTCGGTGCAGACTCGATGGGCCGAATGGCCTCCTTCTGCACTGTAGGGTTTCTATGATTTCTATGAATGGCCTTCTTCTGCACTGTAAGGATTCTATGATTACTTCTCAGCCCTTCTTTTTTACAATTATCAGGAAGCAAACAGTAACTGCTGAGCTTGAACCATTCTTTGATTTGTCCCATCCTCCCTGATGGTGGGCTGAGAAACAAGGGTTATCCTTGTTTGAAAGACTTGCGCTGATCACAACGCAGAGATCTAACTGCAGCTAAAGGCCTCTGCTGGTGAATTATTTGCTGTAGAGTGCAATGGCCACAAGGTGGCAGAATTCACCAACAAATGCCTGATGCTCAGGCTGCACGACAGTGGGTGGTTAATATTTCACTCCTGCTTATTCAGTAAAGATTATAAGGGTTTTATTCTGGATTAGTATATAAGGCACCGTGTTATCATTTGAATTTTACTCTATAGCGTATATTATATACGCTGAGGTAATATGCATGTAGAGTTCACACCCTTTGAAAAACATTCACAAAATATCGGGTCGTTAATGCTGTGTTTGCACCCTCATCTCCAAAAGGATATCTTAAACATGTTAATATTGTCTCTTGTGTTGTCTTTCTCCAGCTTAATCTGCTCTCGATTCCTTCTCTTGACCTGTATCATTTGGGAAAAGATTGTAATTACTGAATGTCCCATTCCAGGGGATTTTCACAGTAACTCCATTGCAGTGTTAATGTCAGCCTACTTGTGACACTAATAAATAAACTCAAAACTTTCTGTCCCATTTCAAAATGAATTTTTGCTTCCGTTGCTATTTTGAACCATGGATGGATTTTGCCAACTAAGGTATAGAAACAGTTGTGAAGGCATTGAGTCTAAAGATGTGTGGGTTAGGCTGATTGGCCATGCTAAATTGACCCCGGTATCATGGGGATTAGGAGGGTAAATATGTGAGATTGTGGGAATAGGGCCTGGGTGGGATTGTGGTCAGTGTAGACTCGATGGGCCAAATGGCCTCTTTCTGCACTGTGGGGATTCTATGATTCTGGAATGAATGGATTGGTGATAATTATGTGAATTAATCATTTTATTGAGGGGTGCAGTTTGATTTGAAAGAACACACAAGAACACAACACAAGAGATAGAAGCAGGAGTAGGCCACCAGATCCTTCAGGCCTGCCCCGCCATTCAATACAAACATGGCTGATCTACGCCAGCCTCAGCTCCTTTTCTGTGCCATTTCCCCATCACCCTCTATTCCTCGATCTATCAAATATTTATCCACCTCCACTTTAAATACTTTGAATGATCCAGCCTCCACTTCCCTATGGGCAGAGAAAATCCCTGAGTCACCACATTCCGGTGCCTGTTCGGGTACACTGAGGGAGAATTTAGCATGGCCAATGCACCCTAACCAGCACGTCTTTCGGACTGTGGGAGGAAACTGGAGCGCCCGGAGGAAACCCAGGTAGAGATTCACCACCTTCTGCATGAATAAATTTCTGTGCACCTCAGTTTTATCTTGTAGCTGTGTCTCCTTGTTTGAGACTGTCCCACTCGTGAAAACATCTCACCATCTACCTTACCAAGCTCCCTCAGGATCTTATATGTTTGAATAAGGTCACCCTTCACTCTTCTGAACTCCAAGGAATATAGACCCAGACTATAGTCTCTCTTGATAGGGAAACCCTCTCATCCCAGGAATTAGTCTGGTGAATCTCTTCTGGACTGTCTCCAGTGTTGCTATATCCTTTTTTAGGGGAGCAAAACTGTATTCAGCTAATAAAGTACTAATATATGTTGTAAAATGGTAGATGTAGACATTTAAAAGGAATGTGTTTTAAGCATTTATTCTATTAGTATGAATTTATTATCTACAACATGCCAGAAAGACCCTTGGACAGGACAGTTACAACAGCAATCTACATTTCTGTGGTGTTTTTAATAGGGCAAATTTTCCCAAGGCACTTCAGAGAAGAATGACACAATTTGAAACCAAGCCACAGGAGGGAATAGGGTGGGTGGCCAAATACTTTTAACGTTTAAAGTTTATTTATCTGTATCTCAAGTAGGCTTACATTAACATTACAATGACGTTACTGTGAAAATCCCCTAGTCGCCACACTCTGATGCCTGTTCGGGTACACTGAGGGAGAATTTAGCATGGCCAATGCACCTAACCAGTACATCTTTCAGACTGTGGGAGGAAACCGGAGCACCCGGAGGAAACCCACGCAGACACGAGGAGAATGTGCAGACTCTGCACAGACAGTGATCCAAGCTGGGAATCAAACCCAGGTCACTAGCACTGTGAGGCAGCAGTGCTAACCATTGTGCCACCCATAATTTCTTCCCATAACTTGTTTAAAAGGATACGTTTTAATGACCGTCCTTCAGGTGGAGAGAGGGAGGGGATTGCAGAGATTTGTGCCTCAGTGGTTGAAAACATGGCCACCTATAGCGGAGTAACTCTCTTCTCCATTGCAAAGGGGCCAGAATGGGAGGAGTGCAGGCAGCTTGGAAGCTGGAGGAGCTGGAGAAGGTCACAGGGATAGGGAGGAACAAAGTCATGGAGTGATTTGTCTGGACTGCTGACTGAAAAGATGCGGAAGACGCAATGAGCCAGCCACACATGGCGGAATTTTCCGGATCCACCTGCACCGACATCGTAGTGTGCAGGACATGAACCATGCAAAGGTCCGTTGACCTCAGGTGGGATTTTCTGGCCTTGGGACGAGTGCAGCCGGAAGATCCCGCCCACAATGTCAATCAGGAACTGAAGCATGGGGACATGTTAAGGGGCCATAACATTGTACAGTTACAAACAAGGTATCGCAGAACTATTTTTAATTTTTGCTTTGAAACTCACCTTGGAAAATTGCAGTCTGTCACTCTTCCCCACATTTACTGCAAAATAAGCCAACCTTTGGAGCCACAAGCACCTTGCCTTTCCCCCAAGCAGTCCCTGCCACAACTCATAACATTATAGAAAATAGGAGCAGGAGGAGGCCATTCGGTCTTTCAAGACTGTTCAGCCATTTATGATGATCACGGCTGATCTTCCAATTCAACAACCTGTTCCCGTTTTCCCCCCATATCCATTTATCCCCTTTGCCCCAAGAGCTATATTTAAACTCCTTGAAAATTTACAATGTTTTGGCCTCAACTGCTTTCTGTGGTAGAGAATTCCACACATTCTCCACTCTCTGGGAGAAGAAATTTCTCCTCGTCTCAGTCCTAAATGGTTTACCTGTATCCTCAGGCTGCTTCTGGACACCCCCACCATCAGGAACATCCTTCCTGCATCTACCCTGTCTAGTCCTGTTCGAATGTTCTAGGTTTCTCTGAGATTCCCCCCTCATTCTTCTGAGCTCCAGCAATGATGTGGGTGGCGTTACTAACTGCCTCAGTGTGAACGTGGAGGCTGGAATCGGTTTGCACGTTAGGGGCAGATTTTGGTTTCCAGTTTCCAACGCTGCTGTTGGGATGTAGATCAGGAACTCGAATGGAACAAGCCAACCTTAAATTCTGGCCTCAAGTAATTTACCATGGCTGTTCCTGACCCACTTGTAAAATTGCCCCAGCTTGTGGCAAGGCGGCTTTGTTCTGCCCCTGCGCTCTATCCGAGCTCCACTCAGCCCCACTCACTATCCAACTCTGTGGGTCATCAGAATCGAAAACTTAGCTCATCCCAGCTCTGGAGGACTTTTCAATCCTCTGATGGGAAAGAGTTGGCAGAAACCACCTCCAATGTGTGGAATCTCTTCCCCTCACCTCGTCTACCTCTCCCTCCTTCTTTAAGGTGGTTTTTGACCAAGTTTCACCTCATGTGTCTCACAAGCTCCTTATGTAGCTGTTGTAGTGTTCCGTCATTCTGTTTTTGATTATGTGAGTCTTGTGTTAAGGTACTGATGCACCTCAATGAGCACCCGGAAACAAGGCTTTAGAACTGAAGGCTTTAATACATTAACAATGAAACTACTAACACAAATTCACCCGTTCAGACTGAAGGGGTCCTGCCGGAGCAGGGGGTCTTATACCCTGCCACCGGAGGCGGGACCCCACTGGAGTGTGCCATGATAACACTTAGGACAGGTAAACACCCTAACCCAACAACATAGTACAACCCCCACAGTAATAACACCCTAGCCCAACAGTAACATAATAACAACCCCAGTGGTGAACCAACGATGGTTCACCACATTCACCCCTCCTTTAGGAACCAAAGGTGGCGGGGTGGATGAAAACAGACAATGACAAAAAAAATAACAGGATTCACAAGTCCAGACGGTCTGGAGGACCACACCGACGCTGCGATCTTCTCAACACCGGTTGCGAAACCGGAGCAGGTGCTTGCGGTGGCTCTCTCAAAGCAACATCTGGCTGTCCCCTCAAAGACTCCCGGGCCGGCCGGCCCTGATGAGGCGATGGTGTAGGGGATCCTGGAACGTTTGGTGGTGGTGGTGATGATGGTGGCGCCGATCTCCGAGTCTCAGGCAAGCTGTACATGGGAGTAAAAGTGTTATGCACTGGTCCCGGTGCTGACCGCGCCACGTCTGGGGAAGTAATGAGGAGTAGTGGATCTGTGACTGGGGGAATAGGAGCGACAGGAGTTGCTACGTCCCCTGCGGGCGCCAGGTCTCTAATGGAGACAGTGTCCTCTCGCCCGTCAGGATATGCCACATAGGCATACTGAGGGTTGGCGTGGAGGAGTTGGACCGGTTCGACCAAGGGGTCGGACTTGCGAGCCCTCACATGGCGCCGCAGAAGGACGGGTCCTGGGTACGTCAACCAGGCTGGCAATGAGGTCCCCGAGGACGACTTCCGAGGGAATGAGAACATCCTCTCGTGGGGAGTAGCATTGGTTGCCGCACACAGGAGGGAGCGGATAGAATGGAGCGCAGTTGGAAGGACCTCCTGCCACCGGGAGACTGGAAGGCCCTTGGATTTCAGTGCCAGTAGGACAGCCTTCCAGACTGTAGCATTCTCCCTTTCCACCTGTCCGTTACCCCTAGGGTTGTAGCTCGTGGTTCTACTAGAGGCAATCCCGAATGAGAGCAGGAATTGCCTCAAGTCGTTGCTCATGAACGACGAGCCCCTGTCGCTATGAATATAGCAGGGGTACCCGAACAGGGTAAAAAGCTCACTGAATGCCTTGATGACGGTGGCAGTCGACGTGTCCGCACAGGGGAAAACAAACGGAAACCGGGAAAATTCGTCTATTATGTTAAGAAAATAGACATTCCGATCCGTTGAGGGAAGGGGGCCCTTAAAATCTACACTCAGCCTCTCAAAAGGGCAAGTGGCCTTGACCAAATGTGCCCGGTCTGGTCGATAAAAGTGTGGTTTGCATTCTGCGCAAATCCGACAACTTCTAGTAACTGACCTGACCTCCTCCACCGAGTAGGGTAGGTTGCGGGCTTTTATGAAGTGGTAGAGTCTGGTGACTCCAGGATGACACAGATCATTGTGGAGAGCCTTCAAGCGGTCCTCCTGCATGATGGCGCATGTTCCGCGCGAGAGGGCATCCGAGGGCTCATTGAGCTTCCCTGGACGATACATAATATCGTAATTATAGGTGGAGAGCTCAATTCTCCACCGCAAGATCTTATCGTTCTTGATCTTGCCCCTCTGCGTGTTACTGAACATAAACGCCACGGATCGTTGATCCGTGATCAGGGTGAACCGCTTACCTGCCAGGTAATGGCGCCAGTGTCTGACTGCCTCCACAATGGCCTGAGCCTCCTTTTCCACCGCTGAGTGCCGAATCTCTGGGCCTTGAAGGGTGCGGGAAAAAAACGCGACGGGCCTGCCTGCCTGGTTTAGTGTGGCGGCTAGGGCGAAGTCCGATGCATCACTCTCCACCTGGAAAGGGATGGATTCATCCACCGCGTGCACCGTGGCTTTCGAGATGTCGCTTTTCAAAACCTTGAAGGCCAATTGGGCCTCCGGCGTAAGTGGGAAGGTCGTGGACTTAATGAGCGGACGAGCTTTGTCCGCGTAGTTGGGGACCCACTGTGCATAATACGAAAAGAACCCGAGGCATCTCCTCAGTGCTTTCGTGCTAGCGGGCAAGGGAAGTTCAGTGAGTGGGCGCATACGGTCTGGATCAGGGCCAATGACCCCGTTTTCCACCACGTATCCGAGGATGGCTAACCTACGCGTACGGAATACGCACTTCTCCCTGTTATAGGTCAGATTCAGGCGAGATGCAGTGCGTAGAAAGTGTTGGAGATTCGTGTCGTGGTCCTGCTGGTCATGGCCGCAGATGGTGACGTTATCCAGGTACGGGAAGGTAGCCCGCAACCCGTTCTGGTCCACCATTCGGTCCATAGCACGCTGGAAGACCGAGACCCCATTGGTGACACCAAATGGAACCCTGAGGAATTGGTATAGACGACCATCCGCCTCAAAAGCCGTATATTGTCGGTCCTCTGGGCGGATGGGGAGTTGATGGTAGGCGGACTTAAGGTCTATGGTAGAAAACACTCGGTACTGCGCAATCTGATTGACCATATCAGAAATGCGCGGGAGAGGATACGCATCCAGCTGCGTGTATCTATTAATGGTCTGACTATAGTCGATGACCATCCGAGGTTTGTTCCCGCTTTTGACTACCACGACCTGCGCTCTCCACGGACTAGCACTGGCCTGTATGATCCCTTCCTTGAGGAGCCGCTGAACCTCAGATCTAATAAAGATCCGGTCCTCAGCGCTGTAACGCCTACTTTTAGTAGCGATGGGCTTGCAGCCAGGTACCAGATTTTTAAAAAGGGATGGTGTCGTGATCTTCAGGGTGGATAGATTGCACGCGGGGCGCTTTGGGCAATTTGGAGGCTGCGGCTGGTTCCCTACTGCCAGTGAAGGGAGTGGCCCACCGTACTGTAGGATCACACTCCTCATGTGGGCCATAAAGTTTAGTCCGAGGAGAATTGGCGCGCAAAGGTGAGGTAGCACAAGGAGCCTGTATTGCTCGTAAACTGTGCCCTGTACCTCAAGAGTTACCATACATCGTCCTTGGATCGGTACAGACCGGGACTGTGATGCCATGGAAATTGTCTGTTTGGCAGGGAGAACCCGGAGTCCACACCTTTTAGCAGTTTCAGGGTGTATGAAACTTTCGGTGCTCCCACTGTCAAACAGACAATTCACAGTTCTGCCACTAACCTTTACCTCCATCATGGAATGTTCCAGTCTGTAATGCCTGGTCTGATCCAGAGAGATCGACGCCACCGTTGGCCCCTGGGTGTCACTGCATGCAGCCGATGTGGATGCTGAGGACCCCTGCTGGTCGCTGCTGCATGCTGCCGATGTGGATGCTGAGGACCCCTGCTGGTCGCTCCTAGTCGTCGTGGACCATGATGGCCGCCCCCATGAATCGCATGTGGCCGAGGGCTCCAAGCGCAGCGACTCCTGGTGGTCTTCCTCCTCCTCTGTCTGCCACGATGGCGCCGTCCTGAGATCGCACATGGTCGGACCTCGTGGGTACTGCAGCGCCGAAAGAGATGGTCTCCGTTCTGGAGGGTTACAAGCTGCACTGCCGTTTTTAGGTTTGGACCTGCAGACTTTGCCGTAGTGGCCTTTTTTACCGCACTGGCTGCAGATTGCCGTTCTTGCCGGACACTGTTGCCGTGGATGCTTGGCCCCACCGCAAAAATAGCATCGCTGGCCACCTGGAGCTGCCGCCGTCGTCGAATCGATCTGGGAGCGCGGGTTCGCGGGGCGAGGAGGGAGCAGAGCTTGCTCCAACCACGTTGACTGCACGTGGTCCTCGGGGTACAGCGCCAAGCTCTTCGACGCCGCCTCCAACCTCACGGCCATCCCCATTGCCTGGGTCAAGTTGAGTTTCCCCTTTTCTAATAATTTAAGTCTGATGTACGAGGACCCTACCCCTGCTACGAACGCGTCTCGGGCGAGGTCTTGCATGTACTGCTCGGCGGAGACATCCTTACAGTCACAACCCCTGGCAAGCTGCAGGAGTTCATTGGCGTAGTCTTCTATGGTCTCGCCCGACTGCCGACGTCGTGTAGCGAGGAGATAACGAGCGTGAATCTCGTTGGGTGGCGTAATGTACCTATTCTTTAGGAGCTCGACGGCACCCTGGTAAGTGGAAGCTGCACGAATGGCTAGGTAAATCGTGTCGCTTACCCTTGCGTGGAGGACCTGGAGTCTATCACTGTCTGTAGTGATAGCTACCGAGGCTGCCAGGTAGTCCTCGAAGCACTTCCACCAATGTTCGAACGTGTTAGCTGCACCGACCGCACGTGGGTCCAGTGTCAGACGATCCGGTTTTAGGATCTGTTCCATATTCTCAGTTAATGTATTAAATTGATGCACCTCAATGAGCACCCGGAAACAAGGCTTTAGAACTGAAGGCTTTAATACATTAACAATGAAACTACTAACACAAATTCACCCGTTCAGACTGAAGGGGTCCTGCCGGAGCAGGGGGTCTTATACCCTGCCACCGGAGGCGGGACCCCACTGGAGTGTGCCATGATAACACTTAGGACAGGTAAACACCCTAACCCAACAACATAGTACAACCCCCACAGTAATAACACCCTAGCCCAACAGTAACATAATAACAACCCCAGTGGTGAACCAACGATGGTTCACCACAGGTACCAGAGCAGAAACCCTAAAGTATGGTATGAAGCCCAACTGGACCCATAGTCCAGACAGTTTTTTCTGTTTTTGCATTATTTGATTTGATTTATTTTTGTCGCATGTATTAACATACAGTGAAAAGCATTGTTTCTTGCGCGCTATGCAGACAATTAGTGTGAGGATAAGCGGGGGGGGGGGGGGCGGGGGGGGGGGGGGTGCAGCGATTCTCCGATCCCGCTGCACTGCTTTTGTAGCGCAGTAGGCTGGGAGACTCAAGCGGAGGCCGTTTTGTGTGCTCCCAGCTTGCCTCTAACAAAGGGTCATCCAGCACGAAACGTTGACTCTATTCTCTTCCCACAGATGCTGTCAGACCTGCTGAGATTTTCCAGCATTTCCTGTTTTTGTTGTTAATGTAAGCCTACTTGTGACACGAATTTTAAACTTTAAAATTTAAAATTCTGGCTCACCCAATGATACCCACATCCCATGAACGAACAATTTTTGTTGTTGTTCTCTGGATGTTAAAGTTTTGAGTTTATTATTCATTTAACTCGAACTCTTCATTAATTCACCACATCATCCATTTTGGAGTTTAGCTCTTTCAGTGCACAGGTCATAGAGTCATCGAGTCATAATTCTCTACTTTACAATGACAACATCACCAATGTACTTCATTGGCTGTTAAGGTCTCTGAGGTGAAAGGTACTGACTTGCAAGTCTTTTCTTTCTCTGTTTTGGTTGATGGGTGCATGTTGATTCTCTGGGCGGGATTTTCCGGCCACACTCACCCCAAGGTCGGAAAATCCCGCCCGAGGTCAACGGCCCTCTGCATGGTCCATGTCCCGCCCGCAACGATTCCCGTGGTGGGCGGGATGGTAACATTCCGCCCTCTGTCTGTGCTAACTTTACACATTTGCTGACTTGTTCAACATAAATGGGTCAACAATTACATAAAAGTCATTCGAGGAGGAAATTAAACCCCTGGAAGTCAATAGGTTAAAACATGCATTAAAATGATGAAGAGGTTCAGTATACTGAGGGGCTGGAAACCGTGTAAAACCCACAGAATGTCTGACATGAAATATAAATGTACATTGTAAATATTTTATTTAGAGTTTACTTATTAGCGTCACAAGTAGGCTTACATTAACACTGCAATGAAGTTACTGTTAAAATCACCTGGTCGCCACATTCCGGCGCCTGTTCGGGTACACGGAGGGAGAATTTAGCACGGCCAATGCACCTAACCAGCACACCTTTCAGACTGTGGGAGGAAACCGGAGCACCCAGAGGAAACCCACGCAGACATGGGGAGGATGTGCAGACTCCACACAGACAGTGACCCAAGCCGGGAATCGAACCCGGGTCCCTGGCGCTTTGAGGCAGCGGTGCTAACCACTGTGCTACCGTGCCGCCCCCATTGCAAGTGCAGAGACACACCTGGAAAATAAAACTGATTTGTTTTGCATGTTATGTCCTGTAAAACAATTACACACTGTACACATTAATGTACACATTTTATGAATAATGTATATTTGTAGGGAAAAAAGAAAGGAAGTTTTTCATGAACACAGCAATCATCCACTATACGTATTGTTAACACTTCGTTCTCAAGCAGTCTCTATTAAGATCTGTGGATCATTTTAAAACCAAGAGTGGGATTCTCCTGCCGTTCATGGCGACAGGATTCTCCGATCCCGCTGCAGTGAACGGAGATTTGGCCGAGTGTCAAATTCTCCGTCCTGGCTGGCAGCGGGACGTGAATGGCCAGAGAATTCTGGCCCAAAGCTTTCCACTCGAAGAAAGCAGGATCATGTAATGCCACAGTGAGCACTGAGGGGCAGTGTTGGACTGTTCAGAATGGCAGTAGATCTTTCTTTATGTATGAAAAGCACTGTTGCTGGTTAACTTCAGTAAGAAACATTAAAAACACATCTATAGTAAAAGGGAAAACAAGTTATGAAAGAGCTAAAGAATGGAGCCACACACAAAGCTAAAATTCCTTTCCAATAGAAATGCAGCGATCAAACGGCATTCTCCTCCATTATTGATCACAGAAGCTTTCTCCATCATTGTAATCTTTAAGGTGCTATAAGACCATAAAACATAGGAGCAGAATTAGGCCACTCGGCCCATCGAGTCTGCTACGCCATTCAATCATGGCTGATATTTTTCTGCTCTCCTTTCTCCCGCCTTTTCCCCATAACCCCTGATCCCCTTATTAATCAAGAACCTATCCATCTCTGTCTTAAAGACACTCAATGACCCGGCCTCCACAACCTTCTGCGGCAAAGAGTTCCACAGATTCACCACTCTCTAGCTGAAGAAATTCCTCCTCATCTCTGTTTTAAAGGATCGTCCCTTTAGCCTGAGGTTGTGCCCTCTGGTTCTAGTTTTTCCTACTAGTGGAAACACCTTCTCCACGTCCACTCTATCCAGGCCTCGCAGCGGCCTGTAAGTTTCAATAAGATGCCCTCCATCCTTCTAAACTCCAACGAGTACAGACCCAGAGTCCTCAACCGTTCCTCATACGACAAGCTGTTCATTCCGGGGATCATTCTTGTGAACCTCCTCTGGACCCTTTCCAAGGCCGGCACATCCTTCCTTAGATACGGGGCCCAATACTCCAAATGGTGCTCCTCATCAATCAGTTCCTTTTCTCTAATATTCTTTCCAGCTTCACTTTTCGGGCTGAAACACTTATCCTCCTCCACCTGCGAGAGTGAGACAGCTCAAATAATGGGTTGAACAAATCTTCAGTTGAGTGGCCCTCTCTCTCGCTCTCTTGTCATGAGGAGGTTTTCGTCCTGGTTAATCCTGGTTTACAATTGGATTAATGCCCTGGGCTGGAGTGACCATACCCGTTATCTCAGCACTGTCCGTCACGCATGGAACCCCCAGACCTAGCCAAACAATCCCAACACTATATTCCAACTCCCACCCCAACACACACCCTCGCACCCCTGCCCCCCATCCCACCACCCTCTGACCACGACTGTTAAATTGCTAAATTCAATGCTAATATTGCGTAAATATATCCAGTGTAAAACATCTTTTGATTTAATTTGATTTGATTTGATTTATTATTGTCACATGTATTAGTATGCAATGAAAAGTATTGTTTCTTGTGCGCTACATATACGGGGGCGGCCTGGTAGCACAGTGGTTAGCACTGCTGCCCCAAAGGGCCAAGGATCTGGGTTCGATTCCCGGTTTGGGTCACTGTCTGTATGGAGTTTGCACATTCTCCCCGTGTCTGCGTGGGTTTCCTCCCACAGTGCCAAAGAATGGCCTCTTTCTCTGCACCCTAGCTATCACTTTAACACTACATTCTGCACGCTCTCCTTTCCTTCTCTATGTAAGGTTTGTTTTTGTCTGTATAGAATCCCTACAGTGCAGAAGGAGGCCATTCAGCCCATCAAATCTGCACCAACCACAATCCCATCCAGGTCCTATCCCCATAACCCCATGCATTTACCCTGCTAATCCCCCTGACACAAAGGGACAATTTACCACTGCCAATCAACCTAACCTGCACATCTTTGGACTGTGGGAGGAAACCGGAGCATCCGAAGGAAACCCACGCAGATACGGGGAGAACGTGCAGACTCCGGACAGACAGTGACCCATAGCTGGAATTGAACCTGGGTCCTAGGCACTGTGTGGCGGCAGTGCTAACCACTGTGCCACCGTGCTGTCCCGAGGTGAATTTAGATTGTTTTCATCACTGATCACCACTAAAGTCTACTAGAACAAACTGGCAAAATGCAAGCAGCACAGAGTGAGAAAGTCTAGGCAGAAACACGAGACCTTTATAGACCATGCACACCAATGGGCCATTGTTCAAAAACACGACCCCAAAAGATTTGATACGGTTTGGTTGGAAATCTGAAATTAAGCTAGAGAAATAGTCGGGCTGTAAAGAGAAGTGATTGTTGACCTATTTCACACTGAGACCCTGCTCAAGCCACAGGAACCCATTGTCACTGCTTTTGCCTAATGTAAATCAGATGGTAAAAGGTGTCAAAATGGATGCCTACAATGTACAATGTTGGTAAATGTGAGGTCATCCATTTTGGTAGGAATAATAGCAAAATGGACTATTATTTAGATGGTAAAAAATTGCAGCATGCTGCTGTGCAGAGGGACCTTGGTATCCTGGTGCAGGAATTTCAAGGAGTTGGTTTGCAGGTGCAGCAGGTAATTAAGAAGGCAAATGGAATTTTGTCCTTCATTGCGAGACGGATGGAGTTTAAAAACAGTGAGGTTATGTTGCAGCTGTATAAGGTGCTGGTGAGGCCACACCTGGAGTACTGTGTACAGTTTTGGTCTCCTTACTTGAGAAAGGATATACTGGCACTGGAGGGGATGCACAGGAGATTCATTAGGTTGATTCCGGAGTTGAGAGGGTTGGCTTATGAGGACAGACTGAGTAGACTGGGACTATACTCATTGGAATATAGAAGAATGATGGGAGATCTTACAGAAACATATAAGATTATGAAGGGAATAGATAAGATAGAAGCAGGGAAGTTGTTTCCACTGGCGGGTAAAACTAGAACTAGGGGGCATAGCCTCAAACTAAGGGGACACAGGTTTAGACTGAGTTGAGGAGGAACTTCTTCACACAAAGGGTTGTGAATCTGTGGAATTCCCTGCCCAGTGAAGCAGTTGAGGCTACCTCATTGAATGCTTTTAAGGCAAGGATAGATACATTTTTGAACAGTAAAGGAATTAAGGGTTATGGTGAGCGGGCGGGTGAGTGGAGCTGAGTCCACGAAAAGATCAGCCATGATCTTATTGAATGGCTCGAGAGGCCAGATGGCCTACTCCTGCTCCTAGTTCTTATGTTCGTATGTTCTTACCACCTGATTAACATTGGCCATGTGACTGGCTCAATTTTAGAAGTGGCCCTTATCAGATTTACAAGGTGCCTTCCTGTTTTTGGTGAGAAGACCCTTTTTCATTTGGAAAACAGGATCCTACAACACAACATAGGTCAACAATTGCCATTTATTGATCAGGGTTGACAGAGCTTCACCAAACAGGCTTGGACCATGTGCAACAGGTGGTGGAACCAAAGCCAAGGCTAAATGTTGAATTATATTTGCAAAAATAATCTGTCACCCGCTGCATTTTAAAAAATTAATTCATGGGACATGGGTGTCGTTGGCTGGCCAGAATTTATTTTCCATTCCTAGTTGCCCGAGGGCAGTTGAGAGTCAACCACACTGCTGTGGCTCTGGAGTCACATGTAGGCCAGACCAGGTAAGGGTGACAGATTTTCTTTCCTAACGGACATTAGTGAATCAGATAGTTTTTCCGACAATGGTTTCATAGTCATCAGTAGATTCCTAATTCTAGGTATTGTTTATTGAATTTATATTCCACCATCTGCTGTGGTGGGATTCGAACTCAGGTCTGCAGAACATTAGCTGAGTTTCTGAATTAATAGTCGAGCGATCATCTCATGGGGCGATTGCCATCCAGATAAATAATGACCTCGAATGCAACCTACCTTGCTGGCAGCCAATGCAGTCCAAACTTGGGGCCAAATTTCAATTAGCCCAGAGACTCAAAATGTCAAGGATGTATCTGCTGTGGGAAGGGGCCACCAATCAGTGAGTTCTGCCACTTGACCAAAAGTCTCGATGACCTCACCATGTGTTTCTCACTTACAATTTACTCACATTGTTGAAGCAGACTACCTGATCATCATCACATTGGTGTCTGTGGGAGCTTTCTGTGCACAAATTGACCGCTGCATTCCCTACATGACAGCAGTGACTACACGACAATAGATACTCAATTGGCTGTCAAGTTCCTCGGAACATATAGAAGGACTACACGCAAATGATAATCTACCTTGCTTGATCAGAGAGTTGTTAGAGTTGCCTTGGCAACAATCAAAGAAAAACACAGGACAACACTTATCCCTCAACCAATGCAGATTATCTGTAATTTACCTCAGTCACTGCTTATGGGATCTCACTGTATTTCAAATTGGTTGCTGCATTTCTCCGCATAACCCATTGTTTTCCATGAAACACTGGTCAGAACATTGAATACAGGAGTTGGGACGTCTTGTTGAAGTTGTATAAGACATTGGTAAGGCCACACTTGGAATACTGTGTACAGTTCTGGTCACCCTATTATAGAAAGGATATTATTAAATTAGAAAGACTGCAGAAGAGATTTACTAGGATGCTACCGGGACTTGATGGTTTGAGTTATAAGGAGAGGCTGGATAGACTGGGATTTCTTTCTCTGGAGCGTAGAAGGCTGAGGGGTGATCTTATAGAGGTCTATAAAATAATGAGGGGCACAGATCAACTAAATAGTCAATATCTTTTCCCAAAGGTAGGGGAGTCTAAAACTAGAGGGCATAGGTTTAAGGTGAGAGGGGAGAGGTACAAAATTGTCCAGAGGGGCAATTTTTTCACTAGAGGATGGTGAGTGTCTGGAACAAGCTGCCAGAGGTAGTAGTAGAGGCCGGGACAATTTTGTCTTTTAAAAAGCATTTAGATGGTCACATGGGTAAGATGGGTATAGAGGGATATGGGCCAAATGCGGGCAATTGGGATTAGCTTAGGGGTATAAAAAAAAGGGCAGCATGGACAAGTTGGGCCGAAGGGCCTGTTTCCATGCTGTAAACCTCTATGACTCTATGACTTTGCAGGGTATGGAGATGGAGAAAACCACTTATAAATTGCAAGCCCTTGTTTTAAAAAAATTTTTCCAACTCAGTTGCAAGATGTCTCTGTTTGAACCTAGCCTTGCCCACAGTGATTTCATGTTGAATAGTTTGCCAAAACTCACCTTCTGGCTGATTAGCAAAGGTGAGCTTCTGCAGGGTTTTGGGTACCGGTGAAACCATGGTCAAGCAAGGCTGAACACCTTCAGGAAGAGGGAGGGATAAAAACTGAGGAATAAACGTGGGCACAGAAGCTACAAATTATCAACATGACCTCAAGCTTTCCGGTACCTTAGATTCTTCAACTAAGTTGCTTGTTAATGGGTTTATCTGAACTGTTGGTTTCAAACTGGATACAAGATGGCGCCAGAGCGTGGCGACTTCTTGCAAGCTATGCTCAGCATACCATCTCATTCTATCTTCTCCTCTCTTTCTGTTCTTCTAAACCTTTATTCTAACTCTTTTCATTAAGTTGATCTTTCTCTGCACCCTAGCTATGACTGCAACACTATATTCTGCACTCTCTCCTTTCCTTCTCTATGAACGGTATGTTTTGTCTGTATAGCCTGCATGAAACAATACTTTTCACTGTATACTACTAATACATATGACAATAACAAATCAAATCTAAATTTTGACAGGGTAGATTTCAATAAATGTTATCACCTGCAGAACAAAATAATCAATTAATAATAAAATGGGCTTTGATGAAGGGTCATCTGGACTGGAAACATCAGCTCTTTTCTATCCTTAGAGATGCTGCCAGACCTGCTGAGATTTTCCACCATTTTCTCTTTTGGTTACAAAATAATCAATCATCTGAAAACTGCGACTCGTTGGGCCCGATTTTATCAAAGCTTCGCACCCGTTTTCGGTTGCGAAATCACGGTAAAGTTGGGCGTCAGGCGTATACCGCGATCTGCACCCGATTCCGAGCAGATCGCGGCTTCACCGACACCCGATTTGGGAGCGGGTCCGGCCCGTGCCCGAATCGGGCGGCCCGACAATTTAAATGCATTTGCATGTATTTAAATCGACTTAATGAACCGCGCGCCCAACCCTACCGCCAAATCCCACTGTACCGTCTCCTGGCCCGATCCGCGTCCGCGCTGCAACCGACCTGCTGAATAAAAATCCGAAGTCATCGCCGCTGCAGCCTCCGAAGAGCGGGGTCAGAGACTGCAACGGCTCTCTGACCCAGGTCATCCTCTGGGGGGGAGGGAGGGGGGAGGAGGGGGTTGGGAGGAGGAGAGGGGGTGTGATGTATCATCCTCTGGGGGGTGGGGAGGGGGGGGCGCTGCCACTCTGCGGCCGATCGGTGGGGAGGGAGGGGGCAGGGGGTTCCGCTGCCACTCTGCGGCCGATCGGTGGGGAGGGAGGGGGCAGGGAGTTCCGCTGCCACTCTGCGGCCGATCCCTCCTCCCCACCGGAGGAACGAATCCCTCCTCTCCGGAGTGACCGCATACTTCAAACACCACGACTGTCATTATTCACCTCAGCGGACCCCCTGCCCCCTCCCTCCCCACCGATCGGCCGCAGAGTGGCAGCGGAACCCTCTGCCCCCTCCCTCCCCACCGAACGGCCGCAGAGTGGCAGCGGCTCCCCCCCCCAGAGGATGATACGTCACACCCCTTCTCCTCCCATCACTCCCCCCAGGGGATGATCGGTGACACCCCCTCTCCTCCCACCCCCCCCGGGGATGATCGGTGACACCCCCTCCCCTCCCACCCCCCCCCCCCCCAGAGGATGACACATCACACCCCCTCTAATCCCCCCGCCCCCCTCCCAGATGGTCTGTGTCAGAGAGCCGCTCTCTCTGCTTTTTTCTTTCGCGCCCAGGCGCGCTGCTTCAGATTTTTTTCGAACTGCGTCTGCGCAGTTCAGAGCTCCGATCGTTCCACCAGCGCTAAGCCCCGCCCACAGCGCGAATCGGACCGGAGCCGGCAAAACACGTATGGGCGCGCCGGAAAGAGGATTCCGAGCTCGGATCCATATTACCCCCGGATCCCGCCCTTAGGCTCCGATTGGTAAAATCGGGCCCATTGATATGAATTATGGTGCTTCTTGAGAGTTTTAAATGCCCCCTTTCAGAGTATCAATCATGTCCTTCAGAAGTTTCAGGTGTACCCTGTGAGAATATCAGCCTGGCTTCTCCAGTTCACCCCACCACCGCTGCCAGTGAGAACGGAGAATTTGGCGCTCAGCCAAAAATTCATTCACTGCAGCGGGATTGGAGAATCCCAGCCTCGGGTGAGGTCGAAGAGTTCTGGCAATCATGTCATAGAATCCATACAGTGCAGAAGGAGGCCACTTAACCCATTGAGCCCGCACCGTCAACAATCCCACCCAGGCCTTATCCCCATCACTCCACGTATTTACCCTGCTGATCCCCCTGACACTCAGGGGCAATTTAGCATGGCCAAACACCCTAATCCACACATCTTTGGACTGTGGGAGGAAACCGGGGCACTCGGAGGAAACCCACGCTGACACAGGGAGAATGGATGCGCGGCAGGGTGGCAGCAGTGCTAACCACTCACCGTGCCAAGGACTCGGGTTCGCATCCCGACTTGGGTCACTGTCTGTGTGGAGTTTACACGTACACCCCGTGTCTGCATGGGTTTCCTCCGAGTGGTCCGGTTTCCTCCCACAGTCTGAAAGATGTGCTGGTTAGGTGCATTGACCCGAACAGGCGCCGGAGTGTGGCAACTAGGGGAATTTCACAGTAACTTCATTGCAGTGTTAATGTAAGCCTTACTTGTGACTGATAAATAAACTTTATTGTGCAAACTCCACACAGACAGTGACCCAAACCGGAAATCGAACCCAGGTCCCTGGCGCTGTGAGGCAGTAGTGCTAACCACTGCCCATGTCTGTCAATTAAAGAGTTTGACGGTTTGCCCATTGAGGGTTTTAAATGTTTGAGATCTACAGGTGTGCCCAACAACCAATTGGCAAGGTATTCCAGCTCTACAGATTAGAATTTCATCTACATTGACATTTTGGATATCACATCAAAAGTCCGCTTTCCTGTTTTCTAACTCTTGGTGGCAGGAAAGGAATGACAGATAACAGTTACTTATTTCAAAGAATCCATGGACGTATTTTTTTCTGGTGCCAAGGAAAGCTATTATTCGGATTGGCATCACTTCAGTTGAATCTGCAAAAGACCAGGATATAAGCTGTTATCAGGATATTATATTCTTGGAAGCAACAGGAAACTTTATTCTTGTTAATGTGGTATTATAAACAGATTGGAGGAGAATGATTCCAAGTCAGGTATTTAAGGAACTCTGGTCAGAATTCTTAACAATTGCATCCGTGAATCATGCACTCATAATTCAGTTAGATTTAACGTACATACGGAAAACGACAAAGATAGACTGGGAGTAGGGATTCACAGATGGGGAAAGGTAAATTTTATTAAACTGGGTTTTGATCTAGCAGAAGTGGACTTGTTTGAACAGCGGATCACTGGGAGGCTTTCAAGAAGGAGAGAGCGTGAGTTCAGGACAATGTGTTCGCACAAAGAAAATGGGTCAGATTCCCAAATCTGATGGGATGTCAAGTGCACTGGGTCAGTTCAAGCAAAGGAGGGGAACTTATCAGCGACCGAGAGCTCAGTATCGCAGAAAGGCTCGAGGAGTTTACAAGATGCAACGATAAAATTTTTAAAATGAAATTCGGAAAGCGAGGAGGATGAAAGCATTCTGGCAAGCAAAATCAAGGAAAGCCCAAGAAAAGACAATTTGCAAATACATAAAGAGCACAAGGATAACTAGGTTAAAAGTAGAAACATAGAAACATAGAAAATAGGTTCAGGAATAGGTCATTCGTCCCTTCAAGCCTGCGCCACCATTCAATATGATCATGGTTGATTATTGCAATTTCAGTATCCCACTCCCGCTTTCTCTCCAAACCCCTTGATCCCTTTAGCCACAAGTGTCACGTCCAGCTCCTTCTCGAACATATCTAACAAACTGGCCCCAACAGCTTTCTGTGGTAGAGAGTTCCACAGGTTCACAACTCTCTGAGTGAAGAAGTTCTTCCTCATCTCAGTCCTGAAAGGCTTACCCCTTATTCCTAAACTGTGACCCCTAGTTCTGGACTTTCCCAACATCGGGAACATTCTTCCCTCATCTAGCCTGTCCAGTCCCACCAGGCTTTTATATGCTTAGATGAGATCCCTTCTCATTCTTCTAAATTCCAGTGAGTACAAGCCCAGTCGATCCAGTCTCTCTTCATATGTCAGTCCTGCCATTCCAAGAATCAGTCTGGTGAACCTTTGCTGGATTCCCTCAATAGCAAGAATGTCCTTGCTCAGACTGGGAGACCAAAACTTCACACTGTACTCAAGGTCCACCAAGGCCCTGTACAACTGCAGCAAGGCATCCTTACTCCTTTACTCAATCCCTTGCAATGAAGGTCAACATGCCATTAGCTTTCCTCACCGCCTGCTGTACCTGCATACCAACCTTTAGCGACTGTTCCACCATGACACCCAGGTCACGTTGCACTTCCCCTTTTCCTAAACTGCCACCATTCAGATAATAATCTTCCTTCCTGTTTTTGCCACCAAAGTGGATAACCTCACATTATATTGCATTCGCCAAGTATTTGCCCACTCAGCCAACCTGTCCAAGTCACCTGCAGCCTCTTAGTATCCTCCTCACAACACACACGGCCAGCCATAAGACCATAAGACATAGGAGTGGAAGTAAGGCCATTCGGCCCATCGAGTCCACTCCACCATTCAATCATGGTTGATTTCAACTCCATTTACCCGCTCTCTCCCCATAGCCCTTAATTCCTCGAGAAATCAAGAATTTATCAATTTCTGTCTTGAAGACGCTCAACGTCTCGGCCTCCACAGCCCTCTGTGGCAATGAATTCCACAGACCCACCACTCTCTGGCTGAAGAAATTTCTCCTCATCTCTGTTCTAAAGTGACTCCCTTTTATTCTAAGGCTGTGCCCCCGCGTCCTAGTCTCCCCTGTTAATGGAAACAACTTCCCTACGTCCATCCTATCTAAGCCGTTCATTATCTTGTAAGTTTCTATCAGATCTCCCCTCAACCTCCTAAACTCCAATGAATATAATCCCACGATCCTCAGACGTTCATCGTATGTCAGGCCTACCATTCCTGGGATCATCCGTGTGAATCTCCGCTGGACCCGCTCCAGTGCCAGTATGTCCTTCCTGAGGTGTGGGGCCCAAAATTGCTCACAGTACTCCAAATGGGGCCTAACCAGTGCTTTATAAAGCCTCAGAAGTACATCCCTGCTTTTGTATTCCAAGCCTCTTGAGATAAATGACAACATTACATTTGCTTTCTTAATTACGGACTCAACCTGCAAGTTTACCTTTAGAGAATCCTGGACTAGGACTCCCAAGTCCCTTTGCACTTTAGCAGCCAGCTGAGTGTCGTCTGCAAATTTGGAGATATTGAATTCAATTCCTTCATCCAAATCATTAATGTATATTGTGAACAGCTGGATGTATTAGAGACCAAAAGAGTGAAGTTAGTGTGGAAAACATGTGGACATGGTTCTTATTGTAGTTTGAGTCTGCCTTTGAAAAAGATGGAGAGATCCAGATCTTGTTGTTAAGGAGGATTAAGTGTTGGAAAGTAAATGTTAGGAGGTTTATCATCATCAAAAGTAAATAAATGATGCATATCCCATGCTTTTAAGAGAAACAATGGAGGAAACATTGAACCCTCAGACCATCATTCTCTCTGACTACAAGCATGGGCCAGTGTTTCAGAGGACAACTAATCCTGTTATAACATTGTTTAAAAGGGGGTTAAACAAAGTTTGTTTTTTATTCTTTCATGGGATGTGGGTATCATTGGCAAGACCAGCATTTATTGCCCATCCCTAATTGCCCTTGAACTGAGTGACAGTTAAGAGTCAGCCACGTTGCTGTGGCTCTGGAGTCACATGTGGTCAGGCCGGGTAAGGACGGCAGATTTCCTTCCCCAAAGGACATGAGTGAACCAGATGGATTTTTACGACAGTCAACAATGGTTTCATGGTCATCAATAGACTCCTAATTTCAGATTTTTATTGAATTCAAATTTCACCATCTGCTGTGGGTGAATTCGATCCCGGATCCCCACAGCAGTACCAGTGGCTCTGGATTAATAGCCTAGTGACAATATCACTACACCTCCGTCTCCCCTGTAAGTTCCGGGCAGTCAACAGGCGGGAAAATTACTGGAAGGAATTCTGAGGGACTGTGTAAAGTATGATTTAGAAAGGCTCAGATTAGTCAAAGTCAGTCAGCATAGATTTGTTAAGACATAGGGCGGAATTCTACGTCCTCGCTTGGGCAAGATCGTAAAATCCCGCCCGAGACCAATGGAGACTTCCGTTCTGTGAGCCTCACCTGCCCCAATTTCGGTGCGGGTGAGGCGATAAAATTCTGGCCATAATGTCAAGCAAACCTGATTGCACATTCTGAGAACATAGTGAGAAAAGTATCTGTTATGGGCTCTGCTTAAAAGCAAAAGTGAAACTAAAACTGGCTAGCATGACAGACTTCCTTTCCAGTGTTGCTATGCTGCAACCTCTTACAGCGTATTACAACATCCCCCTTTCTTTTTAAAGATATTTCCCCTCTTCCACCAAAGCATAAATATTTACAATGCACCTTCATGCTCAGTTACCATTACATAAGTGTATAGAACTGATGAGTCATGGGGCTCTAACGTATAGAGGTAATCTGCTAGTACACCCGGATCTTGCTATGGCAACCTTGTCAGGAGGTGTCCTTAGTGGAATTATCATTTTTAGATGTTGTTCCTGGTTGTATCTGGGAACTTGTCCCGGATGTAACAGGACTGTCCGGTGTTGAGGAGCTGGAATAGATCTGATTTGTCCTCAGTTACACATCGCCATTGCACTTTTGTATGTAATGACTTCATAGGACTTTGGTTCAAAACAAATTCAAGTCACCTCAGCTGGTTACCACACACCTTCTGAGGGATCCTAGATGCAAACCTGTTGTCCTAACTGTAAACCTGGCAGTTCCGTATTAGCATTTTTATGGTGCACACTGGCCATTTTCTCTTTAAAGTTGCTTTCTAATTTCTGAAAGAGTAGAATGGGTAAAAATAGGTAAATCGATATGCATTTGTCTGCCAAGCATGAGCTCTGTTGGTGATGGAATGGTTGCCCTTTGAGGGGTCTCTCTCAGATATAACACTACAATATATGGATCTTGCTTGGTCTGTCTACATTTGAGAATTAGGAATTTTGCTGCATGAATCATTCATTCAGCTAGGTCACTAAATCTAGGGTAATGAGGAGAAGAAGTAGTGTGATAGATGTTCCATTTCTCACACACATCCTGAAATGGCTGACCAATAATTTGCAGACTGTTAGGCTCTCTGGGTACACCAAATAAACTGAAAATACCACTCAGAGTATGCACAACAGTTGTGTATGTGCTTGGCATGTTGGCCTTCATTGCGAGAGGTTTTGAGTACAGGAGCAGGGATGTGTTGTTACAATTATACAGGGCCTTGATGAGGCCACACCTAGAGTATTGTGTGCAGTTTTAGTCTCCTCTTCTGAGGAAGGATGTTCTTGCTGTCAAGGAAGTGCAGCGAAGATTTACCAGGCTGATTCTGGGGATGGCAGGACTGATGTATGAGGAGAGATTGATTAGGGTTGTTTTCGCCAGAGTTCAGATGAATGAGGGGGGATCTCAAAGGGACTTATAAAATTCTAACAGGACTAGACAGGGTAGATGGAGGGAGGATGTTCTCGATGGTGGGGGAGTCCTGAACCAGTGGTCACAGTCTGAGGATTCAGGGTAAACCATTTAGGACGGAGATGAGGCGACATTTCTTCACCCAAAGAGTGGTGAGCCTGTGGACTTCATTAGCACAGGAAGTAGTTGATGCCAAAACATTGAATGTATTCAAGAGGCGGCTGGATATAGCACTTGGGGTGAATGGGATCAAAGGTTATGGAACAAAGCAGGATTAGGCTATTGAGTTGGATGATCAGCCATGATCGTTATGAATGGCGGAGCAGGCTCGAAGGGCCGAATGGCCTCCTCCTGCTCCTATCTTCTATGTTTTATGTTTCTACGTTTCTATGTATTATGCAATTATCTTGCTAAAGTGGTCGACAATGATGATGAATTCAGTACCATTGGCATAAAAGAAGGCGACTGAGATTTTGGACAGGAATGGGCAGGAATTTCAGGTGAAATCAATGGTTCTTTGTGCTGATTGGGAAAATACTCCTGACATGCCTCACATTTTTTGATGACATCTTCAATCTCATTCTTCACACCCAGTCAAAAATCTTCTCATCCGATCCATGCCCATGTCAGAGTGATGAAGTTGTTGAAGAATATCAGGTTGCAAAGGCTGCAGTATGATGACCTGCCTGGCTCTCCGGGAGATATATCGCTCATCCCAGTAAAGCCAAAATGGTCTCCCACGTTGGTGGACATGCTGAGTCGAATCATGCCATTCTTCAACGATCGTTTTCTACAGTTTCTTTAATTGGAAATCATTTGATTTTTTGATTTGATTTGATTTATTATTGTCATGTATTAGTATACTGTGAAAAGTATTGTTTCCTCTGCGTTAAACAGGCAAAACATACCATAGAACATAGAATATAGAACAGTACAGCACAGAACAGGCCCTTCGGCCCACGATGTTGTGCCGAGCTTTATCTGAAACCAAGATCAAGCTATCCCACTCCCTATCACCCTGGTGTGCTCCATGTGCCTATCCAATAACCGCTTAAATGTTCCTAAAGTGTCTGACTCCACTATCACTGCAGGCAGTCCATTCCACACCCCAACCACTCTCTGCGTAAAGAACCTACCTCTGATATCCTTCCTATATCTCCCACCATGAACCCTATAGTTATGCCCCCTTGTAATAGCTCCATCCACCCGAGGAAATAGTCTTTGAACGTTCACTCTATCTATCCCCTTCATCATTTTATAAACCTCTATTAAGTCTCCCCTCAGCCTCCTCTACTCCAGAGAGAACAGCCCCAGCTCCCTCAACCTCTCCTCATAAGACCTACCCTCCAAACCAGGCAGCATCCTGGTAAATCTCCTCTGCACTCTTTCCAGCGCTTCCACATCCTTCTTATAGTGAGTTGACCAGAACTGCACACAATATTCCAAATGTGGTCTCACCATACCACACATAGAGAAGGAAAGGAGAGAGTGCAGAATGTAGTGTTACAGTCATAGCTAGGGTGTAGAGAAAGATCAACTTAACGCGAGGTAGGTCCATTCAAAAGTCTGATGGCAGAAGGGAAGAAACTGTTCTTGAGTTGGTTGCTACGTGTCCTCAGACTTTTGTACCTTTTTCCCAACGGAGGAAGGTGGAAGAGAGAATGTTTGGGGTGCGTGGTGTCCTTAATTATGCTGGCTGCTTTTCTGAGGCAATGGGAAGTTTAGACAGTGTCAAAGGATGGGAGGCTGGTTTGAGTGATGGACTGGGCTTCATTCATGGCCCTTTGTAGTTTTTTGTGGTCTTGGGCAGAGCAGGAGCCATACCAAGCTGTGATACAACCAGAAAGAATGCTTTCTACGGTGCATCTGTAAAGGTTGGTGGGAGTCTGAGCGGACATGTCAAATTTCCTTAGTCTTTTAAGAAAGTAGAGACATTGGTGGGCTTTCTTAACTATAGCGGCAACATGGAGGGACCAGGACAGTTTGTTGGTGATCTGGACACCTAAAAACTTGAAGCTCTTGACCATTTCTACTTCATCCCCATTAATGTAGACAGGGGCATGTCCTCCACTATGCTTTCTGAAGTCGATGACTATCTCCTTCATTTTGTTGACATTGAGGGAGGGATTATTGCCGTCGCATCATTTCTTTGCCATTTCTTTGGGTATCTGCTAGCTCTCATGCTGTACAAAATGTACCAGACTTATCTTCTCCTGTAAGTGCAATGTTGCAGCTCCACTGAACTGTCAATGTTGTCAAACCATTCTGGATCTTTCGATGTTAGGTCATGAACTGAGGTGATAGGAATCAGTTCTGAGTTTTATCTGCTGTGTGAAGCCATGACTAATTCCATGGATTATCACTAAAGTGAGGTCACAGCATGCTGGTAGACCAGTGATCTGCCTTTAGTCTCCACGATGTGGAACATTTAATAGGATTGGAAATATTTGCACTCCAAGGCACATGGAATTAGAGAACCGTTGTACCCCAAACCTTTCAGAGCAGGAGGTGTTGCTATAGCCTTCCAAGCCTGTTGGTACATGTCTTTGAGAATTTGCAGGATTAGGATATTGGCACTTGCCTCTGTGCCAACCTTGGCCAATAACAAGTAGTTACCAACTGTCTTAGGGCAGATAATTTGAATCTTGGCAAACATTTTAGATGGTGTGATGGCATTTATATTTTCCATGAGATTGACGGTGTGAAACATGTGCTCATCATTCTTTGTCTCATCATAAACATCATCGTCATCTTCTGAGTTATCAATAGCCTCATGTATCTGTTTCTGACTGAATACCAAATGTTAATTCTTATTGCTTGAACGTACCTTTTCTATACAGCCCTTTGCCGCTGCATCAGCCTTTGCTCTGGTGCACTGTTGCTGCCAATGGCCCTTTTTGACACATTTCTTGCAGAATTGGTTAGAACTGGGCATTTCCTTAGTGAATGCAGAAGACTACACCTTCCATGTAGCCTGCTCGGATTAGGTATTCTAATAACTACGTCAACAATTGGGGCTGTACTTAAGGTCTGTAAGCTTTGTCAACCTATGAGGGTCGCTTCTTGTTTACGTCCATCCTTGAGTAGCTCCTCAATGCTATATGTTTTGGGCTCGCTTAGCAGGTTATTTCTGGAATGCTTTCATGGGTGTGGCTACAATCACTATCTCAACAATTCTAGCTACCAGCTCTGCGTTCGAATAATCAAAGTACGTACCCTTTCCTCAAAATCTGCTGACAAAGTGGTCCATGGATTCTGTAAGCTGTTGTTAAAATGATATGAACTCTAGTCAATGATTACAGAAGTTTAACCTGATTCTGGGTGGCACGATGGCATAGAGGTTAGCACTGCTGCCTCACAGCTGCAGGGACCTGGGTTCGATTCCTGGCTTGGGTCACTGTCTGTGTGGAGTTTGCATGTTCTCCCTGTGTCTGCGTGGGTTTCCTCCGGGTGCTCTGGTTTCCTCCCACAGTTCAAACATGTGTAGGTAAGGTTGACTGGCCATGCTAAATTGCCCCTTAGTGTCCCGGGATGTGTATGTCAGAGAGATTAGCAGGGTAAATATGTGGGGTTTTCACGGGTAGGGTTTGGGTAGGATTGTTGTCGATACAGACTTGATGGGCCGAATGGCCTCCTTCTGTACTGTCGGGATTCTATGAACTATATAGTCCATTTCTTCTGGGGATCCTTTAGTTCTTCTTCTGTTGATCCTGGCATGTTTAGCCGATGTAGATCTTTGTTCCTAGTTGCTAGGTGAGTTGTTATGGCTTGTTTAGTTGGTTAAGACATCAATGAATCAACAAACCATAGCTCTGCATTCTTTTTAAACTGGTCATCTGGAGCCCAATTTAAACAGAGGAATTTTGTGGACATTCCGCCAATATCCCTTTGACCTTCCTTCTCCTAAAATACTGAGGGTGAATCTTGCTGTAGTCGCTTTCAAAGCACTTTTCCAAAGCTCCGCCCATTATAATCGCAACCTTTTCTGCCCCAACATCTCTGGAGGTTTAGATTGTTATTATTTTGGTTTGACTTTCCTCGCTCGCTATCAATCCAGCCCATACCCTGGACACTCACCTTTCCCAACTAACTTGGTCCATTAGATTCGCTGTCCAACCCACTGAACTGACAGGCTCTGCAATCTCATCACGGCGAATCCATCTGTTTCCCAGCTCTTCATTCCGGGTTGATCCCAGAACTGTGTCTTCAAAGCTTCTCTGTGCAGTCACCACACTGAGATCTCAACACTCTCCAACGCTGCGACTCCATTGCAGTCTGACCAATGTGGCACAGGTCACCTCCTGCCATGCAGCATGATCCAAAACCATTCACTCCTGTCTCACCTGCACTGACTCTTGCTGCCATCATGTCTTTTAGAAAGAACCTTTGTTGCGCGCTGTGGGTGGGATTTTCCAGCCGCGCTCGCCCCAAAGCCAGAAAATCCCACCTGAGATCAATGGACCTTTGCATGGTCCGTGTCCCCACCCGCTATGATTCCCATGGTGGGTGGGACAGGAAAATTCCACCCCATGTTGTGGTTGTTATAATGATGTAAAAGCAATAATTGCTCATTAGGGATTGTGCAAACATTTTAGTTGCAGCACAGAAGAAGAACATTCGGCCCATCTTGCCGAAGCCAGCCCGAGGACACCAAGGTGCCTTTTATAATCCCAACTTCCTGCACCCGGCCGGAGCCCTGTAGCTTACAGAGCTTAAGATGCAGATCCAGGTACTTTTAGGGTCTCTGCCTCCACTACCAACTCAAGCAGCGAATTCCAGACACGCACCACCCTCTGTGTAAAAATATTCTTCCTCATGTCCCCTCTACACCTGCTGCCGCTTATCCTGAACCTTTGTCCCCTGGTTCTAGAATTCTCCACCAAGGAAAACAATTTTATCCTGTCCCTTCATAATTTTGTACACCTCTATCAAGTCACCCATCAGCCTTCTTTGTCCGAAGGAAAGTAACTCCAACCTATCCAATCTCTTCTCAAAGCTACACTTTTCTAGCCCTGGCAATATTCTTGTAAACCTTCTCTGCACTCACTCCAGAGCAATTCCATCCTTCCTGAAATTGTGGATTCATTTATTGAGACTGGATACATGGGTACATTTGGACAGAGGCATATAGTTTGTAGACACATCAGCAGAGATGTCTGTGTTGGTGCTCTGCTTAAAAGCAAAAGTGAAACTAAAACTGGATTGACTGACACACTTCCTTTCTCGTGATGTCATGCTACAATTTCTTAAAGGCATACAGCAACACTCAGCAGGTCTGGCAGTGTATGGGAAGAAAGAAACAAAGACAACATTTCAGGTTGATAGCTTTGCATCAATGTGAAACATTGATGATGTTTTTCTGTCCGCAAATTCCCCAAGCCAGATTACCCAAGCATTTCCAGAACTTTCGGTTTTCATCTCAGAAATTATATGATGGATTGAGAGGGGGTAAAGTATAAATTTATCAAAATTATACCAAGGCTTTAGGGGTTTAATTATGAAGACAGAGTTGACTTAAAGTTCCTTAGGTTTGGAATTGTGATGGTTGATGTAAAAAATAAAATAAAAGAAGAAATAAATAGCACTTTTCATGACCTCGTGACTTCCTGAAGCATTTGACTGACAATGGAGTAGTTTTGAAGTGTAGTCACTGTGGTAATGTAGGAGGTGTGGTAGGGTAATGTGGGCTGGAATGCATTGATCCACCTGAGGTATTTAAAGGATTCAATAGGATAGACAGAAATAAATTGTTTCCTCTGGTGAGGAAGCTCCAGAAAAGGGGACATAATCTTAAGATTAGAGTTAGGTTAATTAGGAATGAAACCTGGAAGCACTTTACCCCACAAAAAGTAGTGGAAATCTTGAACACTCCGCTACAAGGCTGGATCAATTGAAATTTTCTGGTTGGATTTTTGTTGGATATGTGGGGGGGCGACACGGTGGTGCAGTGGTTAGCACTGCTGCCTCACAGCACCAGGGACCTGAGTTCCAATTTCGGCCCCAGATGGCTGTGTGAGTTTGTATGTTCTCCCTGTGTCTGCATGGGTTTCCTCTGGATGTTCCAGTTTCCTCTCACAGGCCTTTGATGTGTGTGTTAGGTGGATTGGCCATTGTAAATTGCCCCTTATTGTCAGGGGCACTAGAGGAGTAAATAAGTGGAGTTATGGGGATAGGGCCTGTATGGGATTGTGGTTGGTGCAGACTTGATGGGCCAAATGGCTTTCTTCTGCACTGTAAGGATTCTATGATTCACTCTTAGTTATACCTTATTCAGGACAATGAAGTTGCTGTACACCACTGGGTGTTCCTGAATAACTGTTAATCAATTGTACTCTGTGATTAACTAGCAGCTAAAGTGCCATCACACCTGAGGGGTCTTTATAACTCCTTATACTGTCCGTCATTTACCAGGTCCTGATCAGAGTCGCCCCGCGCCATATCTATCACCCATCAGGAGGGGTCGCAGCTCAGAAATCCACAGCTCCACCATTATTACTTAAGGCGGCTGCTGGAGAGGACTGTGGGTTCTGGGGGTGACCGGATTCATGGATGTGCTGGGTGGCAGAGGAATTGGGTTGGATGATCCCTCTTGAACTGGCACATCATGCATCAGTGGGTGTCCAGCTCTTGGCCATCCAATACCTTAAAATAATGACGCTCGGCCTCAATAGGGGAGGTGATGGCCTAGTGGTATTATCATTAGACTATTAATCCAGGAACTCAGGGGACCCGGGTTCAAATCCCATCACGGCAGATGGTGGAATTTGAAATCAATAAAAAAGAATTGCACTGTTGCCTCACAGCGCCAGGGGCCTGGGTTCAATTCGGCCTCGGTCACTGTCTGTGCGAAGTTTGCGTGTTCTCCCCGTGTCTGTGTGGATTTCCTTCGGGTGCTCCGGTTTCCTCCCACACTTCAAAGATGTGCGGGTTAGGTTGATTGGCCGTGCTAAATTGACCCGAGTTTCAGGGGGATTAGCAGGGTAAATATGTAACGTTATAGGAATAGGGCCTGGGTGGGATTATGGTCAGTGCAGACTTGATGGGCCAAATGGCCTCCATCTGCACTATACAGATTCTATGATTCTATGATTCTGCTACCCTTGTTTTTTCTAGGTGAAAGGGATGATGGGTTAGGGAGGTGCTTAGTAACTTGCGATAATGCATCTTATAAAGATGACACTGTAGCCACTGTGCATTGATGGTGCAGGGAGTGCCAGTTTAAGTTGCTTGATGCTGAGCCATTGGGCTGCTTTGTGCTGCATGGTGTTGAGCTTCTTGAGTGTTATTGGAGCTGCACCCATCCAGGCAAATGGGGAGTATTCCATCACACTACTGACTTGTGCCTTGTCGATGGTGGACAGGCTCTGTGGGGTGGGGTGGGGGGGTGGGGTCAGGAGGTGAGTGACACACTACAGAATAATCTGACCTGTGCTTGTAAGCCACGATTAGTTACGATTTAATTTAATTGAATGGAAGAACATGCATGAGGGGTTGAATAGCCTCCTACCGTCCCTCTGTTCACAAATGGATTTGGCTTCAATGCTGTTCAAAGCTCAGTTAGACGACCTCGGTGTTTTCATGACCCTGAGTTCGGAAGATGAATCTCGATCAGATTTATTGCTGTTATGTGCTTTCCAGTACACATGGACACAGATTAAGATCTGCAGTGCCCTGCCAGAGAGTGTGGTGGAGGCAGATTCAATTGTGGCTTTCAAAAGAGAATTGAACTGAAGAGGAATAAATGGCAAGGCCATGGGGAGAAAGGCTGGAGAGTGAACGACACGAATTACTTCTGCAGAGGACTGGTATGGACAAGGCACGAATGGCCTCCTTCTGTGCTGTACCCATTCTATGATTTTTTTCCCGGTTCCGTCCCACAGTCCAAAGATGTGCTCGTTAGGCGAATTGACCAGGCTAAATTGCCCCTTATTGTCCAGATGTGAAAGTTTGGTGAATTGTCCATGTTAAATTGCTTTTTAGTGTTCAAGGATGTGTCGGTTAGGTGAATTGACCATGGTAAATATGCAGGGTTACGGGAATAGAGCAGGGGATAGGAGCTGGGTAAGATGCTCTTCAGAGAGTCGGTGCAGACTCGATGGGCCAAACAACCTCCTTCTGCACAGTATTGATTCCATGGTTCTATGGTTCTAGGTGATGCCGGCTTGACGATGGTGCCCCGCTAGTTGAATAACTCGTTAACACTAACAGCTTAGGTTCACACGGGCTGGATAACAATTGGTCAAGTTACAGAAGGGGTGAAACCCGACCAAAACTTTTCTTTTTGAAAGAGGAGCAGAGAAAGAAAACAGTTTATAAAAATACAGCCAATGACTTTTTCACAGGCATTCAAAGGAACATAATGCATAGTTAGTTAGCTTGGATAAATATTCCAGTCATGGAGTCGGAAGGAGACTCGTATTCACTCCAGGGAATTAGGCACATTAATTTTCCTAACAAGGAATAGTCAGCAGAATTAGCTTGAGTAATCATTCATATCCTGCAGTGGGAGCGCTCAGCCGTCCCCCTGGGGAAGTTAGTCAAGGCGATCATTTATTCAGAGGAGTGGGAGGAAGAATGTTACTCCAGGGAATGAGCTAACCATGATCACTCCTACTGTGTTCGTGGAGAGGGGGGAGAATTCTTGCTTTGGAAGTCACCTGTCAAGGAGGATAATTAAAATTGTTTCTCAAAGTTAGCAGACCTGAGGCAGGCTCTCTGATGTAAGTAATGATTTATACTAATGATGTGAGGCAGTGATTGACACTGATGATGTGAGCTAGTGATATGTGTGACAATGATGGGGCGGCACAGTGGGTTTCCACCGGGTTGTCCGGTTTCCTCCCACGGTCCAAAGATGCGCAGGTTAGGTTGATTGGCCATGCTAAATTGCCCCTTAGTGTCAGGGCGATTAGGAGGGTGATGCGTGGCGTTACGGGGATATGATAGGACCTGATTGTTGTTGGTGCAGGCTCGATGGGCCAAGGGCCTCTTTCTGCACTGCAGATTCTATGATTCTGTGGCTTGTTTGTCGTATGAAGAGAGATTGAACAGTTTAGGCCAATACTCTCTGGAATTTAGAAGAATGAGGGGAGAACAAATTGAGGTATATAAGATGATAAAAGGTATGGATAAAGTAGACGTGGAGTGGATGCTTCCTCTTGTGGGGCATTCTAGGACGAGAGGTCACAGCCTTAGGATAAGGGGCAGCAAATTTAAAACAGAATTAAGGAGAAATTACTTCTCCCAAAGGGTTGTAAATCTGTGGAACTCGCTGCCCCAAAGTGCGGTGGATGCTGTAACAGTGAGTAAAGTCAAGGAGGAGTTAGACAGATTTATAATTGGTAATGGGTTGAAGGGTTATGGGGAGAAGGCAGAAAAATGGGGATGACGAGCATATCAGCCAAGATCGAATGGCGGAGTGGACTCGATGGGCCAAATGGCCTAATTCTGCTCCGATATCTTATGAACTTATCACAGATAAAATCAGCAATGTAAAATAGAGGCAGTGATGTAATTTTACCACACAAATATAAAGCCAGAATACTGATGAAAGATTGACTTTATCCTCACTGAGAAAGACATGTTGAAGTGGCACGGTGGTTAGCACCAGGGACCCAAGTTCAATTCCGCCCTCGGGTGACTGTGCGGAGTCTGCACGTTCTCCCCGTGTCTGCGTGGGTTTCTTTCGGGTGCTCCGGTTTCCTCCCACTCCCTAAAGATGTGCGGGTTAGATTGATTGGCCCTGCTAAAATTGCCCTTTAGTGTCAGGGGGACTAGCAGGTTAGGGCTACAGGGGTAGGGCCTGGGTGGGACTGTTGTCGGTACAGGCACAATGAGCCGAATGGCCTTCTTCTGCACTGTAGGGACTCTATGATTTTAAGTAGTGTTGGTTCCAGTAAGCCACTGGAATCCCACATTTAAGTTTAGATGTTTTAGCTGAAAAAAGAAGGGCTTTATCTTTCCCAGTTACATCCATACAGCTGACCCTTTATAGACGCTGTTTGAAAGGTTCGCAAATTGCTTCAGTTTCACTCATTCCAAACAAATGTTTGTCCCGGATAAGTAATCTGCTGAAGATCATACAATTTATTTGCCCAGATTTGGTAGCTACATTTATAACCTACACAAGAGTATTGCTCCCCCAGCCACTGCAACCAAGCACATCAGTTCTGAGGCAAATGCACTCAGTCAGTTTTAGTACCACATTTGTCTACCTCAGCCCCTGCATCAGATACTTTGTGTAAAATAATTGCGCCGTAGTTGTCTGGATGGATAAAATATTGTTAAAGCAAGTGTTAACAAAAGATACAGGGATGGAGTGAGTTGACC
This sequence comes from Mustelus asterias, assembly GCF_964213995.1. NCBI lineage: Eukaryota > Metazoa > Chordata > Chondrichthyes > Carcharhiniformes > Triakidae > Mustelus > Mustelus asterias. Next base: position 75,154,608 of record NC_135819.1, read on the forward strand.
TTTTAAAAAAAAGAAAGATGCGTATATATTTCTGTCAAGTGCCTTGGTAATGTAATGGGGAAAATATCCATTCCACAATCCGGATGTCACAGGTTTAAAGCTACACCACATTCATTTCAAAGCACTTCACAATTGACCCTCCTATAAGAAAAAAGGCTTTACTAATTCCCTTGGATAAATAATAGGTAAAGGACTAAATGACATTAAGCTACAAACACAGTTGTATGAAAAATAGTGAGATATATAGGTTAATGGTTTCACTACAGTTACTCATTAATATGCCAGTATACAATCATCGGAAGCGCTCTTGTGGCACAGTGGGTAACGTCCCTGCCTCTGAGGCAGAAACTCCAGGTTTGAGTGTCATCCCAGTACTAGATGAACAAGGAAGATGTCTTCATAACCTGCAAATTCTTCCAACACTCATCAATGGCAGGCGGTAAGTGTGGGAGAGATTCCGGACAAATGTGAGGTAATGCATTTTGGAAGGTCTAATACAGATGGGAAATATGCAGTCAATGGCAGAACCCTTAAGAGCATTGATAGGCAGAGGGATCTGAGTGTACAGGTACACAGGTCACTGAAAGTGGCAATTCAGGTGGAGAAGATAGTCAAGAAGGCATACAGCATGCTTGCCTTCATCGGCTGGGGCATTGAGTTTAAAAAAATGGCAAGTCATGGTACAGCCTTATAGAACCTTAGTTAGGCCGTACTTGGAATACAGTGTTCAATTCTGGTCGCCACACTACCAGAAGGATGTGGAGGCTTTGGAGAGGGTACAGAAAAGATTTATCAGGATGTTGCCTGGTATGGAGGGCATTAGCTATGAGGAGAGGTTGGAGAAACTTGGTTTGTTCTCACTGGAACGATGGAGACTGAGGGGCGATCTGATAGAAGTCTACAAGATTATGAGAGGCATGGACAAAGTGGATAGTTAGAAGCTTTTCCCAGGGTGGAAGAGTCAATTACCAGGGGGCAAAGGTTTAAGGTGCGAGGGGCAAGATTTAAAGGAGATGTATGAGGCAAGGCTTGGAACTCAATGCCGGGGGAGGTGGTAGAAGCGGATATGATAGTGACTTTTGAGGGGCATCTGGACAAATACATGAATAGGATGGGAATAGAGGGATATGGTCCCCGGAAGGGTAGGGGGTTTTTAGTTCAGACGGGCAGCATGGTCAGTGCAGGCTTGGAGGGCCGAAGGGCCTGTTCCTGTGCTGTAATATGTTCTTTGTATTCCTGGTCAGCCCATCAGCCCACTTGATGGAAAGAAATTGGAGCCTCTACCACAGGATGGCACAGTGGCACTGCTGCCTCATGGCGCCAGGGACCGGGTTCGATTCCCGGCTTGGGTCACTGCCTGTGCGGAGTCTCCCCATGTCTGCATGGTTTCCTCTGGGTGCTCCGGTTTCCTCCCACAGTCTGAAAGACCTGCTGGTTTGGTGGATTGGCCGTGCTAAATTCTCCCTCAGTGTACCCGAACAGGCACCGGAATGTGGCAACTCGGGGATTTTCACAGTAACTTCATTGAAGTGTTAATGTAAGCCGAAATGTGACATTAATAAATAAACTTTTTTTATTTGGACCAATGATCAAAAGCTCAATCAAAGAGGTAGGTTTCATTGAGTGACTTGAGCTGGATCTGTATGAAATGTTAGTTGGGCCACAACTAGAATATTGTGTGGTGTTCTGGAATCCACATTGTAGGAGGGATGTGATAACACTGGAACGGGTGCAGACGAAATATACCAGGATGTTGCCTGGGCTGGAGAGTTTTAGATTTGAAGAGAGATTGGATAGACTGGGGTTGCTTTCCTTGGAGCAGAGGAGACTGAAGGGGGAAATGATTGAGCTGTATAAAATTATGAAGGCCATGAATAGAGGAGACAGGAAGAACATTTCCCATCCCCCACCCCCACCCCACCCCCATTGTAGGGATCAATGACCAGGGGGTATAGATTTAAGGGAAGAGGCAGGAGGCGGTGGGAATCTGGAACTCACAACATTTAAGAAGTATTTAGGTGATGCCAAGGCATACCAGGCTATGGGCCAAGTGTTGGAAAATGGGATTAAAATAGTTAGGTAGTTGTTTTTGACCGGCGCAGACATGATGAGTCGAAGTGCCTTTTTGTGCTTCTGGCTTCTATAATTTTATGACTTAAAGAAGGAGAGAGAGATAAGCAGAGAGGTTAAGGGAGGGAATTCAAGGGCATTGAGTCCAGGCAGCTGAAGGCTTGGCTACGAATAATAGAACGATTCAAACCAAGGTTGTGCAATTAGGAAGCAGGAACTGAATGAATTTAGAGATATCTGAGGGTTGGAGTGTTGGAGGACATTATAGAGATGTATCAAATAACAGGGAACACATTAAAATTGAGAAAGCTGGAAGGGAAATGAGAAAGAACGTTTCTCATCAGTTTTGATGAAGATAGGGAACAAGTTGATGTTGTCAACGTAAATGAGTACAAGAGGTCACTGGAAGTTATTTTGGAGAGAAAAGGGATTGTGATATTGAATCATAGAATCCTACAGTGCAGAAGGAGACCATTTGACCCATCGTGTCTGCACTGACCACAATCCCACCCAGGCCCTATCCCCATAACCCCATGCATTTATCCTAGCTAGTCCCCCTGACACTAAGGAGCAATTTAACGTGGCCAATCCACCTAACCAGCACATCTTTGGAGTGTGGGAGGAAACTGGAGCACCCGGAGGAAACCCACGCAGACACGGGGAGAATGTGCAAACTCCACACAGACAGTGACCCAAGCCAGGAATGGAACCCAGGTCCAGGTCCCAGGCGCTGTGAAGCAGCAGTGCTAACCACTGTGTCACTGTGCTGCCCATATATATAATTGGTAGCTGGGTAGGTTGAGATGTATGAAATATAGACAAACTGGTGCATCATATCATTTTCCTGTTTCTATAAATTTTCTTCTTCTCCCAATTGAATCCAACAAATAAATAAATCCTGGTAGTCACAAAAATGGCCTTAAAATTTACACATCTTGAATATTTGCATAATTCAATTTCCGTCCCACTTTCACTGAAACCATTAACCATTCTTTTGTCACTTTTAAACCTTGTCTCTCTAACATCCTCTGAGCTTGCTTCTGATAATTCACTTTCCATAGCTGTCAATTCCTCCCAATCTGCCGTATCCTGCTCTCCTTGCCAATCACTTCTGTCCTAACTGACATTTTTAAAATTCATTTGTGGTACATGGAGTCACTGACTGGCCAGCATTTATTGCCCATCCCTAGTTGCCCTTGAGAAGGTGGTGGTAAACTGCCTTCTTGAATCGCCGCAGTCCACATGCTGTGGGTTGACCCACAATGCCGTTAGGGAGAGAATTCCAGGATTTTGACCCAGTGACTGCAAAGGAATGGCAATATATTTCCAAGTTAGGATGGTGAGTGGCTTGGAGGGGAACTTGCAGGTGGTGGTGTTCCCATGTTTCTGCTGCCCTTGTCCTTCTAGATGGAAGTGATCATGGGTTTGGAAGCTGTTGTCTAAGGGTCTTTGATGAATTACTGCATTTCATCTTGTAGATTGTACACACTGCTGCTATTGAGCGTCGTTGGTGGAGAGATTGGATGTTTGTGGATGGAATGCCAATCATACCGGCTGCTTTGTCCTGGATGGTTTCAAGCTTCTTGAGTGTTGTTGGAGCTGCACCCATCGAGGCAAGTGGAGAATATTCCAAAACTCTCCTGACTTGTGCCTTGTAGATGGTGGACAGGCTTTGGTAGTCAATGAGGTGAATTACATGCTGCAGAATTCCAAGCCTCTACCTGCTCTTGTAGCCACTGTGTTTACGTGGTGAGTCCAGTTGGGTTTCTGGTCAATGGTAACCTTAAGGATGTTGACAGTGGGGGATTCAGTGATGATAACATCATTATTTCAACCTTATTAACCATAACATTTCATCCTCTCTTCATCTGGACTTTCTTTTATGCAATTTCCTTTGTCAATTTTTGTCCCAGATGAATTATTCCAATTACTTCAATGTCTCTGTTAAAATAGCAGAAGAATTGGTTGCAAGGAATTGTGAAAACTTGAGTTTCAAGGTCCATGTGTTTTGGTACCTCTCGTCATCAAAGAGAATATGTGCCCAATGCATTTGACAAACATGGAAGTAATACAGGAGATTCAGCTACAGATAATGGCCCAATGCTGGAAGGAGAACTGAGTCTAATCTGTAGGAGTATGTGTAGAGTTAGGATAAAGACTTGGGGGAGATGTAGAGTAAAGAGGTTAACATCAGGAGCATTTGATACTAACATAACTATGATGTGATGAATAAGAGGCTGAATCTGCTGGAAAGCAGAAATGTGACCTCATGTCCATGTAGACAGACTTGTAAATAAACAAGGATGTTTCTTACCAATAACAGTTGATGGCAGCATTCTGAGGGTCACTAGCAAACCCTAAAAAAAACACAAACAAAAACAGCAAATGCTGGAGAAACTTAACAGTTCTATCAGTATCTGCGGAGAGAGAATAGAGCCAACATTTCGAGTCAGGATGACCCTTTGTCACTGCTCTGAGTTGGCTCGATTCCTCCTCCACAGATGCTGTCAGAAATGCTGTGTTTCTCCAGCATTTTCTGATTCTGTTTCAGATTCCAGCATCCCCAGCCTTTATCCTAAAGAAAACCCATCTGGACCCTGAACCCAAGATAAACAAAATCTCAACATTGGGAATTTACTTGTGATTTTTCACAATTGGCAAGACAGCATGAGGTCGGTGATGAACTTGTTTGCCCATCTTTGCCAATCTGCTGCTGGGGGTATGCCAACTAGTCAGGAGTACCGTCCCACCCCTGGACTTCTGGTCAAGGAACTCCCACCGACCAGATTATTTCCTTGGCAACGACATGGAAAGAAATGTTATTTGTCTGTGAACCAGTGCCGACTTAGTTCTTGTAACCTTACAACATTGACAGCAACATATCAGACTTTATAATTTAAGCAAAGGATCTCACCCGTTGGCCTCATGTGCTGCAAGTCTCAATATGAATATCTGCTCTGACTGCCCACACTGTCAATAAAAATCATCAGCAGAACCAAAAGCCAGGTTCCATTCACAGAGGTGGAATAGTTGAGTAGGGGGAGTTACAATTCAAATCGCCATGCTTCTCTTGTTCAGGCAACCACACATCACTTTAAGCTTTGCCATGGCACTTTCTGGTGCCAAAGTTTCCTACAATTTCTCCTCTCCACACCCTGATTCTGACCTTTGAGTTTTGGCAGCAATAATAGGAAGGCAGATTGTTACTTGAATGGGTGTAACTTGAGAAAGGTGGAATTCAATGAGATTTTGGTGTCCCCGTCATCAGTTGGTGAAAGTAAGCACGCCGGTACAGCAGGTACAAAGAAGGCAAATGGTATGTTGGCCTTCATAATGAGGGGATTTGAGTGTAGGAATAGGGATGTTTTACTACAATGATACAGGGCGTTGGTGGGGCCACACCTGGAGTATTATATGCAGATTTTGTGTCTTTATCTGAAGAAGGATGTCCTTGCTCTTGAGGGAGTACAGCGAAAGTTTACCAGGCTGATTCCTGGGATGGCAGGTCTGTCATATGAGGAGAGATTAAGTCGGTTAGGATTATATTCACTGGAGTTAACAAGAGTGAGAGGGGAATCTCATAGAAACTCATAAAATTCTAACAGGGTTAGACAGAGTAGACTCAGAAAGAATGTTCCCGATGGTGGGGGAGTCCAGAACTAGGGGTCATAGTTTGAGGATAAAGGGCAAACCTTTTAGAACTGAGGTGAGGAGAAATTTCATCTCCCAGAGGGTGGTGAATGTGTGAAGTTCACGACCACAGAATGTTGTTGAGGTCAAAATGGTGTCTGATTTCAAGAATAAATTAGATATTCGGGGTGGCAAGGTGGCACAGTGGTTAGCACTGCTGCCTCACAGCACCAGGGACCCGCGTTTGATTCCCAACTTGGGTCTGTGTGGAGTTTGCACATTCTCCCTGTGTTTGCATTGGTTTCCTCCGGCTACTCCGGTTTCCTCCCACAGTCCAAAGATGTGCCGGTTAGGTGGATTAGCCATGCTAAATTGCCCCTTAGTCTCAGGGGGACTATCTAGGGTAAATGCGTGGGGTTATGGGGATAGGACTGGGTGGGATTGTGGTCGGTGCAGACTCGATGGGCCAAATAGCCTCCTTCTGCACTGTGGGATTCTATGATTCTGTGATATAGCTGTTGGGGCTAAAGGAATCAAGGGATATGCAGGGAAATCAGGATATTGAATTTGATGATAAGCCATGATCATAATGAATGGCGGAGCAGGCTTGAAGGGCTGAATGGCCTATTACTGCTTCTAGTTTCTATGTTTCTATGTTTCTAAGATGGAAAGAAAGCCATGAGAATGAAAAGATCATTTGGCCCATTAAGCCAACACTATCCCAATTCTGTCATGGACTCCGTTCTTGTCAGCACTTACTGTTTTTGCATTGTAAAGGATGCTATCAGCCCCTTGTATTAAATTGAATTTTGTTTTTACACTTTAAGATTGCAGTAGGACCTCTCAGATAAATTACAGCCTTGCAGTCATTGCCAGACATCCATTATCCTTGATCTGTCATCTTATAATGTAATACATAGAAACTTGCTAATTGAAATACCAACTCCCTTTATCTAATTATTAAACAAGCACTGATATAGGAATGACTGTGCGTCCAGGCAAACAATCCCTTGAAATGAATATTCTTATTAACAGGGGTGGCAATTAACTTGCCCATGTATCGAAGGATATCACCTAAACAATAAGCTTTTTTTTAAAAAAAAACCCTGCACTATCCCTTTGTTTGGGCTGCACTCATTCTTTACGCCATTATCACGAATTAGATCTGCACAATCCCACCCCCCCCCCCTTTTAATGTAAAATCTTGCTCTCGAACAATATATTGTAGAAAGCATGTTGCCATGGTTCGCTCTGTAGATGAAATTCAGTGCTCAGGCAGCTAATGCAGAATGATATATCATCATACTGAATAATTGTGACAAGCACAGACGATATCAGTGTTTGTTTGTTTGCACAATGCCTTGCGCATTAAGAAAGCCGCACTGGCTGTCCTCAGCTCAGCAGTCAGCTATTTCATCATCTGCCACTACAGCAGATGTTATGGTTTGATAACAGACTTCACTATATTTGTTTCACATCTTAGATTACTCTGAAAATGAAATACATTACTGAGCTCCCAACCATTTATATATATATAAAAAAAGGATGGCAGTTTAACCTCAAGAGTATTAGCTATCCCTGCAGCTTGGGGATTGCCAATGTATTTTAAAATCAATATTCTGCTTAATTTTATACCTCATTTGCCAAACAATATTGTTCAATTAATGGGGAAATCTGTTTAAAAAAAAATGAACATGCGTTCTGTGCTTTGTTCTCTCCCGTTAAGATGAATTATGCTGTTCTTACTTGTGAGTGGGCTTGGCAAGACTTAGTTAGTATTTTTTAATTTGTTCTAGGGAATGTGAGTGGCGCTGGCTAGGCCACATTAATCGTCTGTCTCTGATAGTCCTGAGGAGATACTGGTGGTGGGCCTTCCTTCCCGAACTGCTGCATTACTAGTCCAGGTCATGTTTCCTTGTTGCTGTGGGGTAGGAAACTGAGGTAGACGAGGCATTGTCGTGCTCCAGCGAAGATGAAGGAACTGCAGCAGTACATGTCCACGTCGGGGGCTGGGGTTTAAGTTTTAAGTTTATTTATTCGCGTCACAAGTAGGCTTACATTAACATTGCAATTAATTTACTGTGAAAATCCCTGAGTCGCCACACTCCGGCGCCTGTTCGGGTACACTGAGGGAGAATTTAGCATGGCCGAATGCAACCTAGCCAGCACGCCTTTTGGACTGTGGGAGGAAACCGGAGCACCCGGAGGAAACCCACGCAGACACGGGGAGAACATGCAGACTCTGCACAGACAGTGACCCCAGCCGGGAATTGAACCCGGGTCCTTGGCGCTGTGAGGCAGCAGTGCTAACCATTGCGCCACCGTGCTGCCCATGTTGTAACTTGGAGGTGAAGTCAGAGGCTATGGTGCTCTACTCCTGCTCTTATCTTTCCTGAAGGTGGAGACCACGGGGCTGGGGGTAGGGGGCGGAGGTTGGTTGGCGTGGGGTGGTGGTGGGGAATGGAGGAGGTTGCGGTGGGGGGAGGGGTGCAGCTGGTGCAGTTGCAATACATGTAATGGGTTGCTACAATGCATTTGTAGATGGTATTGACTGCAAATATGGTGTGCCGACAGGGGAGGGAGCAAATATTTCTTAAATGGTGAGCTGCTAACCAAACCGTGGAACCCTGAAAATTTGCAAGAGCCAGACTGAACCATCCATAATGTTACTTAAGTGAACTCATGGCTCTAGAATTAAAACAATGGGCTCCATGGTTAAAGGATAAAACCACAAAACAAATACACTTGAACTAATCTATTCTTAATATTTCCCAGTCAGGCAGTTAGATGTGCTTTTTATTGGTGAGTATTCCACCTTGGGTTTCATTCCATGGCGTGCTTGTTTTGGGGCTAACCAAATAAACTAAATCAATGTTAAAGGACACCCGCCCCCCACCGCCCCCCCATGAAGAGAAACTGTATCAAATCAAACAGAACCTCAAATCAAAATCAAACAAGATGCGATTAAAAGGGTTAATAAATCATCCAAGTCCCTGCAATGCCCACAGGGCTTGGTAGGCCTCAATCATGCAGGTGGCCTCCTCCTGCTACCTCTCCAGAATCATAGAATCTACAGGGCAGAAGGAGTCCGTTCAGCCCATCGAGTTTGCACTGACAACAATCCCACCCAGGTTCTATCCCCGTAACCCCACATATTTACGCTTGTAGTCCTCCTGACATTAAGGGTCGGCTTAGCATGGCCATTCAACCTAACCCGCACATCTTTGGACTGTGGGAGGAAACCGGAGCACCCGGAGGAAACCCACGCAGACACAGGGAGAAGATGCAAACTCCACACAGACAGTGACCCGAGGCAGGGATCGAATCCAGGTCCCTGGCGCTGTGAGGCAGCAGTGCTAACCACTGCGCCACCGTGCCGCCCACGGAAGGGATACCCAGTAGTGAACATGGCCACAGAAGAGGGGCAGATGGCTGGGATGTACAACCACCTTGACCGCTTGCTGTCCCTACCTAGTTATGGCCAGTTTGGCTAGGCTCAGGAGCAGGCCCAAGAGGAGGTCCAGCTCCCTCCCTGTGCCCCCTCCACACTGGGGCTGAGGTGCAATGAAAAGAAAGCAACAAGTTTTTCAGGAAACTAAAAAGGGGGTGCAGCCTGGCAGGGACACCTGACATATACGTGGTCCACGGACACCACAAGGCCACCAGAGGTGCAGGCACCTTGGGTGTCAGTGAACCAACACAATCCAAGGTAGTATGGGACTGCTGAATGTAACACACTCCACCCAGGTCCCCGAAGGTAAGGAATGAACTCCATTCATTATGAATCCTGCTCTCGGGAGCTCTACCGTTGGATGGCAACAAGGCCCACAAGTGCATGCCCAGATTATGCTTAAGGAGCTGAAAGGTGTGCAGCAGCAGCAAACTCCTGGTGCCATATTAAAGGGCACAGCGGGCATTTCTATGAGGCGACTCCGAATGTGGGGCACCAGCGTCCGAGGGAGGGTTTGGGATTTTGGGCTAGGCTCTCCATGTAAAATTCCATCCGGACATCTGAATAAAAAGTAAGACCTCATATGCCTTTTTTTAATTCATTTGTGGGACATGGGCGTTGCTGGCTGGCCAGCATTTATTGCCCATCCCTAGTTGCCCTTGGAGGGCAGGTGAAATTCAACCACATTGCCATAAATCTGGAGTCACCATGTCGGCCAGACCAGGTAAGGACAGCAGATTTCCTTCCCTAAAGGGCATTCGTGAACCAGATGGGTTTCTCTGACAGTCGACAATGGTTTCATGGTCATCAGTAGATTCTTAATTCCAGATTTTTAAAAATTGAATTCAATTTCCACCATCTTCCGTGGCGGGATTCGAACCTGGATCCCCAGGGCATCAGCTGAGTTTCTCGATTAATAGTCCAGCGATAATACCACTCGGCCATCGCCTCCCCTATTGAGGCCGAGTGTCACCATTTTAAGGTTTTGGATGGTATCAGCCAAGAGCTAGACACCCACTGATGCATGATGTGCCAGTTCAAAAGGGGCCATCCAACCCATTTCCTTCGCCACCCAGCACATCCCTGAATCCGATCACCCCAGAACCCACAGTCCTCCTCTCCAGCAGCCGCCTGAAGTTATAACAGTGGGAGGTGCGGATTTCTGAGCTCCTGATGGAGGAGAACTATGGCGCGAGGTGACTGTGATCAGGACCTGGTGAATGGCGGACAAAGTAAGGAGTTACAAAGACCCCTCACGTCCTTTCCATGGTGTGATGGCACATTAGCTGCTAGTTAATCACAGAGTACAATCGATTAGCAGCTGTTCTGAATAAGATATCGTAAGAAGTCTCACAACACCAGGTTAAAGTCCAACAGGCTTATTTGGAATCGCGAGCTTTCGGAGCACTGCTCCTTCATCAGTTGAGTGGAGAGGTAGGTTTCACAAACACAGCATATATAGACAGAGACACAATTGCAAGATAATGGTTAGAATCGTAAGGTTTCCTGCATCTCCACATCCTGAATAAGGTATAACTGAGAAAGAGACTATTAAACTCGGAGAGAAGTCTCACAGAACTCAGGCGGCAACAGTACATGCATGTAGACTGTCTTTCATTTTTTAAAGAATCTCAATCAGCCATTTTATTTTCCACATTCTGTTTTACATCAATCCAGTTAGCTTTTTCTCAATCATTGAAGATTTGCTGGCAGTATGAAACCATTAAGCTGTACTCCATGTAACCATATGTAGAGTTCTGCTTTCCAGTTACTCATCCCACCATGGCAGCTGGTGGAATTGAAATTGAATGAATATGTCGAGAGTACAATGCTAGCCTCAGAAATCATAACCATGAGAACTGTCATCAATTGTTACAAAAATCCAACTGATTCACTAATGTCCTTTAGGGAAGGAAATCTACCATCCTTACCCGGTCTGGCCGACATGTGACTCCAGACCCACAGCAATGTGTTTGATTCTTCAGTGCTCGTCAGAACAATTAGTGATGGACAATAAGTGCTGGTCTTGCCAACGTCGCCCACATCCCATGAAAATATAAATCATAAAAGCTTCTGTGGTGTCTGTTTACTTTGCTCTGAGTCCACATGCAGTCTTACTCAATCAAGTACGGCGACCAATATATCAGACTCACATAATCAAAAACAGAACTATCGGACACTACAGTAGCCACACACTGAGCTTTTACAAGATATGGCCAAAAGCTTGGTCAAAAAAAATGTTTTAAGGACTGTCAAGAATAACAAGAATGAAGGAGGACGGGAGGCAATGACCTAGTTATCTTGTCGCTCGACAATTAATCCAGAAACTCAGCAAATGTTCTGGGGACTTGGGTTCGAATCCCGCCATGGCAGATGGTGGAATTTGAACTCAATTTTAAAAAAAACCTGGAATTAAGAATCTAATGATGTCCATGAAACCATTGTCGATTGTCGGAAAAACCCATCTGATTCACCAATGTCCTTTAGGGAAGGAAATCCTTACCCGTAACCCCGCGCATTTACCTCGCTAATCCTTGCTAATCCCCCTGACACTAAGGTGCAATTTAGCATGGCCAATCAACCTGACCCACAAATCTTTGGAGTGTGAGAGGGAACCGGAGCATCCGGAGGAAAACCCATGCAGACATGGGGAGAACATGCAAACTCCACACAGGGCTTGAATTGAACCTGGACCCGGTCTGGCTCTCCAGAGCCACAGCAATATGGTTGACTCTCAACTGCCCTTCAAGGGTAATTAGAGATGGGCGATAGACGCTGGCCAGTCAGTGACGCCCATGTCCCACGAATGAATGAAAAAAAAGATGTCTGCGTGACTGGTCAGAACTACAGACTGCAGTTGTCAAAATGCCAGTTAAAAATCCTAGGAAATCCTGTAATCTCATATAATGAAAATACAAAATGATTTAATTTGATCACCGCAACATAGTGGCCCGACTCACATTCTATAGAAGAGAGCGATGCTTCCCTCTCACCCTCTGATGTAAACACTACCAGCATTGCGTTGGCAACACAAGGCCAATAATGAAGAGGTCAACAACATAACTAAAAAGGATAGGAATATTGAAGACTGAAGAGCTGTGAGACATTTGAACCCGGATTAATGGCCAGAAATCCCTTCATTTTGAGTTGGTTATCAGATAACCTGTGACAGAACCCTCTTTGAAGCGAAGTATAATGGCAAGGCGTCTTTTCTTCATGTGTTTATGAGGGATAAAGTGTAAATACTAAAGTTCTTGAAAAAAACAACCTTTGAATCGGTGCGTCCCCCGTTTTGTTTTGTCTCTACAGTCGCGATGGTGTGTGTGCATTTCAAACAGATCTAACAATGTTGTAGTGCGCTCAGCTATCAGGGCAGCATCTTTCATTGTTCAGTCTGAATCGCAAATGGGGTTTCGGTGGACGAATGTGCATCCAAAACAAATGGGAGTGTTTTCCATCGCAAAGCACCAATGCATTTACTGGAGGAAGGACACCATAACATAACAAGGAGCCCTGCCTGCAGCTGATAGAGTGATTAGAACTGAAAAGGGTTTTGTGAATGGGGGTGATCAAACATTCCGATTCAGTATCAAGGAATGAAAGGAGTTACAATGGCTGGTCGGGAGTTTCCTTTATCGTGAAATTACCAGCCACATCTTGTGTCTGTCTTCCTCACTTCAGTGTTAAAAACTAAGTTATATTCTGCCCCTGCAAAGTAAGCCAATGGATGAATATGTAACAGGCACGGTGGCACAGTGGTTAGCACTGCCGCCTCACGGTGCCAGGGACCCGGGTTCAATTCAAGCCCGAGGTGATGTCTGTGTGGAGTTTGCACATTCTCCCCGTGTCTGCGTGGGTTTCCTTCGGGTGCTCCTGTTCCCTCTCACAGTCCAAAGATTTGTGGGTCATGCTAAATTGCCCCTTTGTGTCAGGGGATTAGCAAGGTAAATGTGCGGGGTTACGGGGATAGTGGGGTTGTTGCCAGTGCTGGTTTTTCAAGAACTTTAGTATTTACACTTTATCCTCATAAACATATGAAGAAAAGATACCTTGCCATTATATCTTAGTTTTTGATGGGCTGAATGGCTTCCTTCTGCACTGTGGGGATTCTATGATTCTAGTTCCACTACATGTGTAGACAGCTTTATCCATATACACATCTAGTTCACCTGTATGTACTCTTTATTTTAACTATATATTCAATCTGCTTCATATATTAAGAAAGTTTGCTTTACTTTCTGCGTCACCTGCATATAAATTAAATCCATCTGATGCTCCCCGGCTGTGTCAAACGGTTATTAGTCAAAATCCACTTTGTTGATTGATTTTTATCATTCATTTGAAAGGTTTTTGATAGGATAACCCTTTAAAGAATCCTCTTTCTCATTCATGCCATGAACCCACTATTCCTGGCCTGTGGAGACAGGGAATTCTTCTCCAGCAGCCATTTTGGAACTGGTCAGGAACAATAAGGGGGCAGGGAGTAGGGAACAATCCCACTGTTACTTGTACAGAAATCATAAAATCTCCACTTTTTTTTTGCTGCAGAAAGCAAACAAAGAAAGCTTTCCTTCAGGGTGATCCTATTTGATCACAAGGTACAACTAAAACCATTGCTGTTCTACCCCACAGGTAACCATCGAGTTTCCATCCCCAGGCTCCTCTATCTGTCACTGTCTACCCATTCCCTATCAATAAGTATACACTTCCCGCAGTGTCGCCCACATCTAAAATTATGTGGGCGATTCTCCCCAAGAAAATTCTAAGTGTTGAATTTGTGTGAAAACTGTTTTTTTCAGTGGGAGTTTCAAAATGAATCTCCCACACTCTGTGCACTGCTGAATGCACGAGCGTGGTTCATTCCAGAAATCAGTGGGAGGGGCCTATTCTCACGGATGAGACTGGCAGCGTAGTGCTGAGCGGGACACTGTTGCATGCGTCGATCTGTGAGCGCCGAGAGCAGCGCATACGCAGTGGCCCCTGTCCGCCGGTCTCCTGATTACTGGCCAGCTTGATTGCTGGTCAGCCCTGCGGCCCTCCCGCAATGCTGGCCCTCTCACCCTCACGCCACACCCCACCTCCCCTACCCCACTCCCATGGCCCAATTGTTGGTCTCCCGGACATGCCTGGGCCAGCCTTGAACCCCCCACTCTCGGCCCACCCTGATCTCCCGTCCCCCAACCCCTCGATCCCCCCCTGCCACTGGCAGTCCCAAACCACCACCTCACCCCCTGCAGTGCCGCGCACCCCCCCCCCCCACCCTCCACTGCAGTGCCGACCCCCCCAGCAGGCTGCCCCCGGCTCCCCACTCCATCCCAATGGCCAGCCCCGATTGCCACCGACCCCGACTGCAGGGTGGCAGTGGGACTCCCCCACCCGGGACCTTCCCACCCCCAATGATCACCCCCAAAGGCCCTGCCCCCATTAGGCCTCACCCCCGAGGCACAGCCCGATGCCCATTGGGGAGCCCAGGCTGTCACTGCCAAGGTGGCAATGCCCAGGGAGCAGCCCCCCCCCCCCCCGGCACCCGGCCCTCTGTGGGGCTTTGATTGCCCCCCCTCCACTCCAGCAGGGTCGGGCTCGCCGAAAGTGGGGAGCTCCGGTGAGCCCCACTGGAGCGAAATACTCCCAGGGGGTCGCGGGGGGGGAGATGCTAGCGGGCCCAGAGACTTCAGTCCCAGGCCCGCTAATTTTATTTAAATCGTAGGGAAATCACTGTTTGAATATATAATGCAGCTCTGCGCCGGAAAACTGACACTGGGAGATGCGCTGAGGCCCGGACGTCCAGCGCAAATTGCATGAATCGACCAGCGCTGGAGTCTCCCGGCTTGCTGCGCTAAAAAGAATCACTGTAGCGGGGTAGGAGAATCGCCCCGTATATTTTTAAAAGACACCTGGGGGTTACCATTGACTAGAAGCCCATTTGAACCAGCCGTATAAATATTGTGAATAGCATAGAGTCTGGGAATTCTGTGGCAAGTAACTCACCTCCTCTCTCCACAAGGCCTGTGGATTATCCACAAGTCACCAGTCAGGAATATAATGGAATGTTTTCCACTTTCCTGGATGAGTGCAGCTCCCACAAAACTCAAGAAACGTAATGCCATGCAGAACCCAGCAGCCCATTTGATCAGCATCCCAACCATTAGTTCAACTCTCTGTTCCCTCCACCACTGGCTGCACAGTGTGTACCATTTAAAATAAAGCTAAGCCTCCTTTGGAGAGGGTACAGAAAAGATTCACCAGGAGGTTGCCTGGCATGGAGGGCATTAGCTATGAGGAGAGGTTGGAGGGACTTGGTTTGTACTCACTGGAACGACAGAGGTTAAGGGGCGACCTGATAGAAGTCTACAAAATTATGAGGGGCATGGACAGAATGGAGTGGATAGTCAGAAGCTTTTTCCCAAGGTGGAAGAGTCAATTACTAGGGGGCGCAGGTTTAAGGTGTGAGGGGCAAGGTTTAAAGGAGATGTACGAGGCAAGTTTTTTACACAGAGGCAGGTGGGTGCCTGGGACTCGCTGCAGGGAGAGGTAGTGGAAGCAGATACGATAGTGACTTTTAAGAGGTGTCTTGACAAATGTATGAATAGGATGGGAATAGAGGGATATGGTCCCCGGAAGGGTCGGGGTTTTTAATTCAGTCGGGCAGCTTGATCGGTGCAGGCTTGGAGGGCCGAAAGGCCTGTTCCTGTGCTGTAATTTTCATTGTTCTTTTTTCTTTGTTCAATGACCTCTACCACCTCGAAGGCCAATGGCAGCAGATGCACAGGAACACCATCACCGGTATGTTCCCATCCGAGTCACTCGCCATCCTGAATTGGAACTATATCGTCATTCCTTCACTGTCCCAAAATCCTGGAATTCCCTCCATGATTCATTGTGGGTGTCACTACACCACATGAACTTCAGTGATTCAAGAAGGCAGCTGACCGACACTTGATTGAGGCGAATGAGGGATGGGCAACAGATGTTGGTTTTACCAGTGATGCTCACATTTCACAAGCAAACGAGTGGTTAGCACTGCTGCTTCACAGCGCCAGAGACCCAGGTTCAATTCCCAGCTTGGGTCACTGTCTATGAGGAGTTTGCACATTCTCCCTGTGTCTGCGTGGGTTTCTTCCGGATGCTCCGGTTTCCTCCCACAGTCCAAAGATGTGCGGGTTAGTGGATTGGCCATGCGAAATTGCCCCTTAGTTTCAGGGGGACTAGCTAGGGTAAATGCATGGGGTAATGGGGATAGAGCCTGGGTGGGATTGTGGTCGGTGCAGACTCGATGGGCCAAATGGCCTCCTTCTGCACTATCAGATTCTAAGAAGCAACACCACAAAGCCCACATTGCAGGAAAAGTCACAAACACCTTGGGGGGAATTTCCCCATCCTGCCTGCCACGGGAATCGCAGCGGGTGGGGGAAATTGGGCCATTCAAAAGTCCGTTGACCACGGGCAGGATTTTCCAGTTTGTGGACGAGTGCGGCTGGAAAATCCCACCGCTTATCCATTCCACTATTTAGCACCACCTGAGGGAAAATAGAAGATACTAAACTTGCACAGTTGTAGCACTATGACTGGAGTACACAAAAGATTAATGACTTTGAAAAAAAAGGGCAATTCTTGATAGTTAAATAATTATTCAATGTTCAATACAATTTCTGCTAAGCTGTTTTGCTGAGGCAAACCCTCTTATAAAAGAAATATAATTTAGGCAATGTCTAATCGCTACTTCCTGACTTATCTTGCCTTCTCTCCTTCCCTTTTAACCTTGGTGGCATCCAAGGCTTTGCTCTTCATTTTGGTTTATCGTTAATAAAAGGAAGACACGGTTGAGATCCCAGAATTTAATCATCATTTAGAAGAGTGACAGAGAATAATCATATGCATTTTTTTGTTAACACTATGTTGAAAAGTTTGATAAGTAAAATTGGACTCGGGGAAATAAATATTTATAACTGCATTGCTTCTGGACTCTGGATATCACAGGATTATTGTGGCACAATGGTTAGCGCTGCTGCTTCACAGCGCCAGGGACCTGGGTTCGATTCCCAACTTGGATCACTGTCTGTGGGGAGTTTGCACGTTCTCCTCGTGTCTGCGTGGGTTTCCTCCAGGTGCTCCAGTTTCCTCCCACGATCTGAAAGACGTGCTGGTTAGGTGCATTGACCCGAACAGGTGCTGGAGTGTGGTGACTAGCGGAATTTCACAGTAACTTCATGTGTTAATGTAAGCCTTCTTGTTACTAATAAATAAACTTTAAATTATTGGGTCAGATTGGCCTTGTCATTGCCAACATAATTATATCTTTATATAATATTAAAATAGGGGATTTGGTTTGATTTATTATTGCCACATGCATTAGTATACTCTGAAAAGTATTGTTTCTTGCGTGCTATGCAGACAAAGCATACTGTTCACAGAGAAGGAAAGGAGAGAGTGCAGAATGTAGTATTACAGTCATAGCTGGGGGGTAGAGAAGATCAACTTAGTGTGAGGTAGGTCCATTCAAAAGTCTGACAGCAGCAGGGACGAAGCTGTTCTTGAGTCGGTTGGTACATGACCTCAGAATTTTGTGTCTTTTTCCTGATGGGAGAAGGTGAAAGAGGAAATGTCCGGGGTGCGTGGGCATCATTTTCGGCACATAGGGCAGAATTTTCCCATAGTTTTTCCAAGTTTCAGGCTCTGACTGAAAACCAGTGTGCAGCTCTCCAGCTGGGCTGCCGGGTTTCCTCTCCAGAGCTTGAGCCCTTCTTAGAAAAATAAATAGTGGACAGCATTTACGCCATCACTCTGGTGGGGCGAGGCCTCATAGACCCAGCAAGGTAAGGTGCAAAGAGATATGGGTGCCATCTGTAATCAACAAGAAAACTCAACGGCCCCAAGCAACACTCCTCAACTCCCCCCACCCCCCATGTACATGTTAGAAACCCCCCTCACAAGAATCACGGGCTCCCGCTGCCACCACCACAACACAAGCAATGGGTTTCCGTTCCCCCCAACCCCCCCCACAATGCCAACATAGGGGCAACAACTCCCATCATTGGCATTGAGGTGACCCCTTCTCATCTCTCACCCACCCCTGTGCAGGCATCAGGGTCCACCCCTCCCTCCCCCCCATCCCATCATGCAGGTACCAGGGCAAATCTCCCCCCCCCACCCCCGCACCCCACCCCACCACTGCAGTCTCAGGGGCACACACAAAAGGGGATGCCCTCCCATAGGGCTGCCCAGTGGGCCCACTCTGGCACTGTCATTGGCACGGATTGATACTGCCAGGCTAGCACTGTGCCAAACTTGCAGTGCCAACCAGTGTCGAGGAGCAGTGCCAGGGCAGAGCTCCCACCCAGAGCTATACTTAACTTTGTACCCCCCGTGGGGAACCCCTCGACTGAATTATGTTTTTAAATAGCTGTCATCAACCTCGTGACATGATGTCACGTTGGCGAGGTTTAAGTAAAGTTTATTTATTAGTCACAAGTAAGGCTTACATTAACACTGCAATGAAGTTACTGTGAAATTCCTCTGGTTGCCACAGTCCGGCGCCTGTTTGGGTCAATGCACCTAACCAGCACGTCTTTCAGAATGTGGGAGGAAACTGGAGCACCCGAAGGAAACTCACGCAGAAATGGGGAGAATGTGCAAACTCCACACAGACAGTGACCCAATCTGGGAATTGAACATGAGTCCCTGGCGCTGTGAAGCAGTAGTGCTAACCACTGTGCCAGCGTGCCGCCCATATTCAGTGAGGGGGGGTTCATGTGGCGGGGGCGGCAGCTAATGACAGTTAAATGTGTACAAAATTATTAAAATTAGGTTCTCGCCATTTGCTGCTGCACCAATGTGCCCATTTTTCCATTTCCAACAGCAACCTTCCTTCGTATCTCTCGCATGATGGAAAATCAGAGAATCACAGAGCCATAGGATAACACAGCATTGACGGCAGCTAATCGACCCTTCATCTCTGTGAGAATAATACACCGAGTGCCACTCCACAGCCCTTTCCCCCAAAGCCATCTAATTTTTATTTTTCTCTTTGTGTGCTTTTCCGATACCCTTCTGAAAGCCACAATTGAATCTGCCTCCACCACCCTTTCAGGAGTGCATTCCAGATCCCAACCACTCGTTGCATAAGGAAGTCATGGATTATTTTGCCATTCACCCTAAATCGGTCTACTCTGGTTCTTGAACCGTCCATCAGTGGGAACAATTTTTCAATATCTACCCTGTCCAGCATTTGAACACCTCTATCAAATCTCCTTTCAAGCTCTTCTTCTCTAAGAAGAACAATCCCAGTTTTTCCAGTCTATCCATGTAATCCTTATCCTCTTTGGAACCATTCTTTCAAATTGTTTCTGTCTAAATTGATCACATTATTCCAAAAGTATGGTGCACGGAAATGTCGTCAATGTAACCTTAATCAACGCTTTCAGCAGCAGTCCAAAATGCCCTTTCCTGTTGAATAGCCTTGTAACCATCATGGCTCAGTCATAGAATCATAGAATCCCAACAGTGCAGATGGAGGCCATTCAGCCCATCATGTCTGCACTGACATCACACCCAGGCCCTATCCCTGTAATCCCACATTTTTACCGTACTAGGCCCCCTGACACTAAGGGGCAATTTCACATGGCCAATCCACCTAACCCACACATCTTTGAACACTAAAGAGCAATTTAGCATGCCCAATCCCCACCTAATCCGCACATCTTTGGAGTGTGGGAGGAAACCGGAGCACCCGGAGGAAATCCACGCAGACGTGGGGAGAACGTGCAAACTCCACACAGGCTGGAATTGAATCTGGTTCCCTGGCGCTGTGAGGCAGCAGTGCTAACCACTGCGCCACTGTGTCCCCAATGAACAATGGCCATTTTGGCAAAGCTTTGGCAGGCCCAAGAACCTCAGAATGCACCGAGGTTTGGGAAAGGCAGAGAGAGACCGAGGAAATAGATAAACTTCTGAATGATAGCTACAATATTCTCCCGCATTTGGAAAGTTGGATTTGATCTGGGGCTCTGAATATGACAGAAAGCCTAGCAGAAAGCAGAGAACAAAATAAGAATGCCTATTTGAGGAATCCATCAAATTATAAATGAGATGGTTTGCACTAAATAATAAGGTTGTAAATTTACTCCAGGGCTTCAAGAAACACAATAAGAAATGAGAGTAAAGCTTTGAGTGGTTTGTAAATGTCATCTGAATTCTGAGATTAAGCCTGCACTAAATTACTGTTTACTTTAACCTCCAGAAATCCTTTCAAATATATCTTACAGTCCAAATAAAATATAAACCATTCCTAATGACAGTTAAATGTAGCACAGGAATATTATTGATTGAAGAGTCTATTGTTTTATTGTTCGTGGAGAATACCATTCCCACATCATTTCTGGAAGGGTTTAGTACAAAGCAAACCTAATACCTGGACTTGATAACAAGGCAAACATTTTATCCAGAGCTTCAGACTGGGGGCTTCCAGTAACTTAGTTGGGAAAACCCACCATGTCATGTGCTGAATAACAGACCAGAATATTTAACCTGTTCTCACTTTGGTAATCTCGACCAGGGCTGCAGGTTAGGATATTTGGGCGGCACGGTGGCACAGCGGTTAGCACTGCTGCCTCACAGCACCAGGGAGCCGGGTTCAATTCCAGCCTCGGGTCATTGTCTGTGTGGAGTTTGCACATTCTCCCTGTGCCTGCGTGGGTTTCCACTGGGTGCTCCGGTCTCCTCCCACAGGTTTGGTTGATTGGGCCATGTGAATTTACCATAGTGTCAGGGGGATTAGCAGGGTAAATACGTGGGGTTACGGGAATAGGGCCTGGATGAGATTGTAGTCAGTGCAAACCTGATGGGTCGAATGGCCTCCTTCTGCACTGTAGGGATTCTATGATGTTACAAATGATCCCAGTACCCCAAATGAGGAAAAGGAAAACCAATCAGGCATTCCTATTCATGTTTCCGATTGGGGGCTGAAGGAGTTAAAAGCATTTACCTAGCGGCAGATTTCCCCTGTGAATTGAGCAGGGCAGAATTCCCCTGGGAAGATGCTGTGAAGTTGTTTCTGTGAAGTTCCCACATTGGCTGCCTAAACAAAATGAACAAGGAAAAGGGAACTTTGATAACCACAAGGAAAATAGCCATAGTAGCCAAAGTCTGCAGGTGTGGATGTTTGGATGGTGCAGTTAGACTTTGTTCGTCATTGAATATTATAATTAGACAAGCATTTTGAGGCTGCAACTAGTCAGTTATGTTCACCTGACATAAAAGAAGTAATTGGAACAAATAGCTGCAATTGGACATCAATGATTTCAGAACAAATATATACTTGTGGTTAATACATGTAAATTCCTTGTAAGATAAGCAAAGGTATAATTGCTGTTGCAATATGTTGCTCAGGGAGTCTGTATGTCATGTGTGTGGAAACAGATGCCCCTGCTTTAACTTGAATGCAGGCTGGATTAAATGCCAAAAATCTTCATCTGGTCTCTTGAGGGGAAGGAAGTCTGAGTTAGATGAATAGCGGTGAAGTTCCCTTCCAGTGACCACTGTTGGAATGTACTTCAATATAGATAGTATAGAGAGCAGGATAGAATTCTGTGGTGATACGACAGACTGATAGTCTATCTACACCCACTGGCAGGGGAGTTATTATTGCTATTCTACAATCCAGAAACTCAGGTAATGTTCTGGGGACCCAGGTGTGGCCAAACGGGCCACCTAAAATGGCAATTTGTAAAGCACTCTGGAACAATTGGGCAAGAACTAAAACTGCTGCCTAAAAGACAGAGATAAACAGGCTGCAACTCAGACGACTGAATACACAGGATATGGGTCATCTCCAGGACAAAAGGGACTTTCTGGTCAAACTGAGTTGCTTACCAGACATAGGGGCGCCGTAACCCCTTATTTGGGAGGGAGGTGTGTGTTCTACATGCCCCCAGCACTTACAGACATGGCCGTTGGGGACACACCCAGAGATTGGTGTGGCAGCACCCGATTGGGCTTTATCGATCAGGGTGATCAAGTCCTGATCGATTGATTGGCAATGGCCAAAAGGAGCGCGAAACCCAACGGGGTATAAAGGGTGCTGCACAACTGAGAATCTCTCTCTCTCTCTGACCCCACGAATGAGCTACAACAACGGTGACCACCGCCAGCAACGACCAGCACGAGGAGAGCCACCACACCCAAGAAGGAAGGAAGACCAGAGCCAGAGTGCCAGACCAGACCAAAGGACCAGACTACGTAGAGGACGACCGAGACCAGCGCACAGATAAAGGCCAATATCTGCCTGGGTACTTGCCAGTCACGCAAAGTTAAGTCAAGGTCTCGTATTGGACTTGAACTTCAGTATTTTCTGTAAGATAACTTATTGTTGGTTGGATGGGTGATTATTGATTGTTGTTTTAAATAACTATTGGTTGTACTAAGAAGAAGTCTACTCGCAATTCTTTGTCCATCATATAAGGGTTAAAACAGACTGTGCGGCAGGCACAACATCTGGAATGGTAAAATCAAATGGACCAAGTGTTTTCCCCATCCAATCTAGTCTTGTGATTTTGATTTTATTATTGTCACATGTATTAGTATACAGTGAAAAATATTGTTTTGCGCGCTATACAGGCAAAGCATACCGTTCATAGAAAAGGAAATGAAAGAGTGCAGAATGTAGTGTTACAGTCATAGCTAGGGTGTAGAGAAAGACCAACTTAGTGTGAGGTAGGTCCATTCAAAAGTCTGATGGCAGCAGGAAAGAAGCTGTTCTTGAGTTGGTTGGTATATGTCCTCAGACCTTTTTCCTGATGGATGAAGGTGGAAGAGAGAATGTCCAGGGTGCATGGGGTCCTTAATTATGCTGGCTGCTTTGCCGAGGCAATGGAAAGAGTAGACAGTCAATGGATGGGACGTTGTGAGTGGATTGTGTGAGTGGAGTTGCGCATTGAAGGTTACCTTTGAGTTTGATTGGATTGCTATGACTCAGGATGCTCAGATTGGTAGCGCCTGCGTGACATCATAGAATCATAGAAAATCATAGCAACCCTACACTGCAGAAGGAGACCATTCGGCCCATCGAGTCTGCACCGACCGCAATCCCACCCAGGCCCTAACCCCATAATCCCACATATTTACTCCGCTAATCCCCACGATACTAGGGGCAATTCAGCATGGCCAATCAACCTAACCTGCACATCTTTGAGACTGTGGGAAGAAACTGGAGCACCCGGAGGAAACCCACGCAGACAAAAGGGAGAACATGCAAACTCCACACGGACAGTGACCCGAGGCCAGAATTGAACACGGGTCCCTGGCGCTGTGAGGCAGCAGTGCTAACCACTGTGCCACCGTGCCGCCCCTCATGTTTGCATAGATAGCTAGAATTAACGATGCTTAAGTTTTTGTGTTTGCATGAAGCTTTAGAATTGTAACCTTGTGGCTAAACGGGAGTTTTACATTTTAAGGTTACCTTGTGATTCAATGGACTTGGCATGAGCTTGTGATCGAGCAGGACATGACACCATGGGTTACGTTGTGCTCGAGTAAGGATTTACATTCTGGGTCGTCTGGTGATGTAATGAACCTTCACGTCTGACGTCGATGTTTGATTGAGTGGAGTTTTTACATTTGAGGTAAGCTGGTGTTTGAATGGGGCTTGAGAAGTTACAGCCCATGGGTTTGAGTGGAGCTTTGCAATAGAGGGTACTTGGTGTTTGAGTGGAACTTTGCACTCCAAGATTGCTGTGAAAATTCCGCAGAGCTTCATGATTCAGATTCCTCTCAGAGGAAACTGTTCAAATAAGAACATGAAACATTTGCACAAAACAGGGCGTCCCGCCCATCCAGTTTGTTGCTTTCAAAATTGCAGACGGGTTGCTGTTTAATTTTTGGTTTTTTGCAAAGCAGTTTATTTATATTTTCCTGGCTCCCAGTCAACAAGTAAAGAACTAGTAAAACGTGGAAGGTTGGGTTTTCAATTGGTTTCTTCCGGTCAAGGTTAATATGAACCAATGATTTATAGTTTCATGACCTGTTTCTGAACCCATTGTTACAAATGGGTACAGACAATAGATACATTTCCAAAAGATTTATTATTAGGAAAGTATAGATAGTGCGTAATAGATGATGCCAAGAATGATATCAATCAACCAAAAGCTGCATGATTCATAGGGACAACAGGCATCTCTTGCACATTAACAAAACAGAGGATATTCACTGAGGTACTCCTGCCGTGTTTTGCCTCTGCCTATTAAACAACAAAGACAACATACTTGCATTTATATAGCACCTCTCATCATCTCAATGTTCCGAAGCACTTCTGAAGTGTAGGACTTACTTTTTTATTAATTCGTGGGACATGGGCATCACTGGCTGGCCAGCATTCCAACCATTATTCATGTAAATTGAGTTTGTGTCTTTATATGCTCTGTTTGTGAACAGAATTCCCACTCACCTGAAGAAGGGGCTTGCAGCTCCGAAAGCTTGTGTGGCTTTTGCTACCAAATAAACCTGTTGGACTTTAACCTGGTGTTGTTAAACTTCTTACTGTGCTTACCCCAGTCCAACGCCGGCATCTCCACATCAGCATTTATTGCCCATCCCTAGTTGCGCTTGGAGAGCAGTTGAGAGTCAACCACATTTCTGTGGCTCTGGAGTCACATGTAGGCCAGACCAGATAAGGAGGCAGATTTCTTTCCCTAAAGGACATTAGTGAATGAAATGAGTTTTTCCGACAATCGACAATGGTTTCATGGTCATCAGTAGATTCTTAATTCCAGATTTTTAAAAAATTCAATTCAAGATTCGCGATCTGCAAAGGTGGGATTCTAACCCGGGTCCCCAGAACATTAGCTGAGACCCTGGATTAATAGTCCAGCGATAACACCACTTGGCCATTGCCTTCCCCTCACATTACTTGTTGTAATGCAGCAACCAATTTTCTCACAGCCAGCTCCCACTAACAGGAACATTGTTAGTGAAAATCTGTTTTTGCGATGTTGTTTGAGGAACAACTATTGGCCTGTATGCTAGGGAGAACGTCTCTGCTTTTTCTGGGGAGAGTGTGACAGGGTCTTTTACACAACAACATAAGAATTAGGAGCCGGAGTAGACCATTCAGCTACTTGAGCCTGCTTCGCTATCCAATAAGACCATGATTGATCTGATCCTGGCCCCAACTCCACTTTCGTCCCTGTCCCAAGTAATGTCTGACTCCTTGAGCGGGGAAGCCTTCCCCCCCCGCCAGCCATTTAATGGACAATTAACTATTAATAGGCTGGAGGTGGGACTTCACTCCCTCAAGGACACAGAGCCCCATCTCACAGAGCTGCTGCCAATCAGAGGCCAGCAGGAACAGTGGTCACAGCTGGTACTGCAGTTGCATGATTGGGTTGCACTTTCCAGGGGCCCTCAATGTACTGGGCTCGGGGAGCCAGTTAAGGTGGGACCACAGCTCCTATGCCCACCACCAGAGCATGTAGGGAAAGCTGTCGGGCAGGCTGTTTAGCATAGGCCTCTCCCACTGCCAGCCTTATTCCCAGTGGTGGCAGGATCAGGTCCTTGAGAGGGCAGTAATTTTTCTCCCTAAGGAGCCTAATTGGTCCACTGGTGGGCAGGCTATTTGGCATCAACCCCACCATTGATGACTTTGTGTCATCAGTGGTCCATTTATCCCAGCCCTGTTACCAGTTACTTAACTAATCCTTTATTCATGTTAATATATTACCCCCAACGTTATGTGCCCCGGGAATGGGGGTAAGAGGGGCAGTACAGTGGCACAATAGTTAGCACTGCTGCCTCACAGCTCCAGGGACCTGGTTTCAATTCCCAACTTGGGTCACTGTCGGTGCAGAGTCTGCACGTTCTCCCCGTGTCTGCATGCGTTTCCTTCGGGTGCTCCGGTTTCCTCCTGCAGTCCGAAAGATGTGCTGGTTAGGGTGCACTGACCATGCTAAATTCTCCCTCAGTGTATCCGAACAGGCAACTAGGGGATTTTCACAGTAACTTCATTGCAGTGCTAATGTAAGCCTACTTGTGACTAATAAATAAACTTAAACTTAATTTTAGATAATAACCTTTGAGGTGGCCCCTTATCAAATGCCCTTTGGAAATGCATACAAACTACAGCCAGGATAGTTCACACCCGTTTTTGGAAAACCGGTGGGGGCAGAGAATCCAATGGGAGACCCCAAATGGCTTTTACAACGGCGGGATTTACCGTTTCCATTGTCCCTGCCCCCTGCCAATGATATAATGGGGTTCCCACCATTAAAGTTCATCACACAGCTTAAGGATATAGAATAGAGAACATAGAAAAAATACAGCACAAACAGGCCCTTCGGCCCACAAGTTGCGCCGGTCATGTCCCTACCTACCTAGGCTTATATATAGGTTTACCTATAACCCTCAATCCTATTAAGTTCCATGTACTCATCCAGAAGTCTCTTAAAAGACCCTATCGAGTTTGCCTCCACCACCACTGACGGCAGCCGATTCCACTCACCCACCACCCTCTGAGTGAAAAACTCACCCCTGACATCTCCTCTGTACCTACCCCCCAGCACCTTAAACCTGTGTCCTCTCGTAGCAGCCATTTCAGCCCTGGGAAAAAGCCGCCGAGAATCCACCCGATCTATACCTCTCAACATCTTGTACACCTCTATCAGGTCACCTCTCATCCTTCGTCTCTCCAAGGAGAAAAGGCCGAGCTCCCTCAACCTATCCTCATAAGGCATGCCAACCAATCCAGGTAACATACTTGTATATCTTCTCTGCACCCTTTCAATAATTTCCATATCCCTCCTGTAATGAGGCGACCAGAACTGCGCACAGTACTCTAAGTGGGGTCTGACGTGGGTCTTATATAGCTGCATCATTATCTCCCGACTCCGAAATTCAATCCCTCGATTGATGAAGGCCAGCACACCATACGCCTTCTTAACCACCTCCTCTACCTGCGAGGCCGATTTAAGAGACCTATGGACCCGGACCCCAAGGTCCTTCTGATCCTCTACACTGCTCAGAGTCTTACCCTTGATATTATACTCCTTCATCCCATTTGACCTGCCAAAATGGACCACTACACATTTATCCGGGTTGAAGTCCATCTGCCACTTCTCCGCCCAGTCTTGCATCCTATCTATGTCACGCTGCAGCTTCTGACATCATATGCAGGGAGAGAGAGAAAGAGTGACAGTCAGAAAGGAATATGCAGGGAGGGCAGGTTCCTGACTGAATCCCACACTTCAACCAGTTCTGAATACTGATGAGCATGATGGTTCATGTGGGGAGTGCAGCCAGAACCCATTCCATGTCACCACAGGCTCAGCTTGCAGTAGGGGGTGGGGGGCGGTATAAGGAAGTCTGAAAGGGCAGTAGTGATGCATGATTCGATAGTTTAGGGAATAGACAGGCGTTTCTGTGGCCGCAGATGTAATTCCAGGATTGTGTGTTGCCACGGTGCCAGAGGCCACATGTCACTGAGCGGCTGCAGAGTACTCTGAGGGGGAGGGTGAACCACCGGCAGTTGTGTTCTGCATTGATACCGATGACAAAGGTAGAAAGAGGTCCTGCAGTGTGGCAGGAAAGATGGTACAGGAGGGAGAGCCTTAGATTCTCAGGGACATAGGGACCAGTCTGGGAAGATGGGACTTGTACAGGCCGGATGGGCTGAATCTAAACAGAGCTAGGACTAAGTTCCTTGTACAGCATTTTGCAAGTGCTGTTGGGAAGGGTTTAAACTAACTTGGCAGCGATTTTGGAACCAGGGGCTAATATTGGAGAGGGATAAATAGTGCACAGAATACTGGAGAGATAGATAGCACAAGAGTAGGGAATAGTAATTTAATGATGGGGTCAACGTAAAGATGAAAGTAATCGAGTCTGAATCAGTGATACTGTACACGCATGTGGATGCACAGAGTGTGAACAAAGAACAAAGAACAAAGAACAGTACAGCACAGGAAACAGGCCCTTCGGCCCTCCAAGCCTGTGCCGCTCCTTGGTCCAACTAGACCAATCGTTTGTATCCCTCCATTCCCAGGCTGCTCATGTGACTATCCAGGTAAGTCTTAAACGATGTCAGCGTGCCTGCCTCCACCACCCTACTTGGCAGCGCATTCCAGGCCCCCACCACCCTCTGTGTAAAAAACGTCCCTCTGATGTCTGAGTTATACTTTGCCCCTCTCAGCTTGAGCCCGTGACCCCTCGTGATCGTCACCTCCGACCTGGGAAAAAGCTTCCCACTGTTCACCCTATCTATACCCTTCATAATCTTGTATACCTCTATTAGATCTCCCCTCATTCTCCGTCTTTCCAAGGAGAACAACCCCAGTCTACCCAATCTCTCCTCATAGCTAAGACCCTCCATACCAGGCAACATCCTGGTAAATCTTCTCTGCACTCTCTCCAACGCCTCCACGTCCTTCTGGTAGTGCGGCGACCAGAACTGGACGCAGTACTCCAAATGTGGCCTAACCAGCGTTCTATACAGCTGCATCATCAGACTCCAGCTTTTATACTCTATACCCCGTCCTATAAAGGCAAGCATACCATATGCCTTCTTCACCCCCTTCTCCACCTGTGTTGCCACCTTCAAGGATTTGTGGACTTGCACACCTAGGTCCCTCTGTGTTTCTATACTCCTGATGACTCTGCCATTTATTGTATAACTCCTCCCTACATTATTTCTTCCAAAATGCATCACTTCGCATTTATCCGGATTAAATTCCATCTGTGGTAAATAAGATTTGCGTGGTACAGGTCACCATGTTGTGGCCATAACAGAGACCTGGCCTAAAGGAGGATAGGAGTGGGTGTTAAGTGTACCTGGATCAAGGTGTTCAGGGAAGCTGAAAAAAAGGAATAAAAGTGGGAGGGTTGGCAGTATTGATTAAGGAGAGCATTGAATTGCTGAAGAAAGAGGATGTTCTGGAATCAAGGGCAAAATCTATTTGGCGAGAGCCAAGGAACAAAATAGGTGCAATTACATTGCTTGGTGCAGTCCATAGGCCAACAATTAGTGGGAAGAATGTGGAGGAACAAACTTTCAAAGAAATTACAGGGAGATACAAAAATTATAGAGTAATTATAGTGGGGGACTATATAACTATCCAGATAAAGACTAGGATAGTAATAGTTTTTTTGTTTAAAGTTTATTTATTCGTGTCACAAGTAGGCTTCCATTAACACTGCAATGAAGTTGCTGTGAAAATCCCTGAGTCACCACATTCCAGTACACTGAGGGTGAATTTACCATGGCCAAAGGACCTAACCAGCACATCTTTCAGACTGTGGGAGGAAACCCACGCAGACACAGGAAGAACGTGCAGACTCGACGCAGACAGTGACCCAAACCGGGAATCAAACTCTTTCATAATTTAAAGGGTAGAGAGGAGTACGAGTTCCATGAGTGTTTTCAGATTAGTTTTCTTCAGCAGTTTCAAGTCCAACAAGTAAGGAGGCACTGCTAGACCTGGGTCTTGCAAATGAGCTGAGCCAAGTGGATTAAGTGTCAGTCAGAGGACATTTAGGAAACAGTGATCATTGTATCATAAGGTTTAGGCTGATTATAGAAATGGACAAAAAGAGTAAGAAAAATTAACTGGGGGAAAGCCAAACATAATGGGGTAAGAACGGATCTGGATCAAATAAACTGGAGTCAAATGTTGGCAGGAAAAACAATAGCTGATCAATGGGCTAGCTTCAAAGAAGTGATGATTCAGGCATAGTCAAAGCATATTCCCTGGCGATGATCCCAGAGGACATCAGAGTTGCACAGATTTCACCCTTGTTCAAAAAAAGTGTAAAAATAATACCAGCCAGATTAACTTTGGTGGAGAAACTCCTGGAATCAATCATTCGGAATAAAATTTGTTGTTACATGAGCAAATGTGGGTTAATTAAGGAAAGCCAATGTAGATTCTTAAGGGAAAATCACGTTTAACAAATTTGGAGTTTGTTGATGAGCTAACAGGGAGGGTTACTGTTGATATGGTGTACATGGATTCCCAAAAGACATTTGATACAGTGCCACACAACAGAATCGTGAGCAAACTTGCACCTCATGGAATAAAAGAGACAGTAGCAACATGGATACAAAATTGGCCAAGCGACAGGAAACAGTGATTAGTGGTTCGTGGGTGTTTTTCATGCTGGAGGAAGGTTTAATGGAGGTCCGTAGGAATGTTGAGGCCCTTGCTTTTTCTGATATATATTAATGACCTGGACCTTGGTGTGCTGGGAATAATTTCAAAGTTTACAGATGATACAAAACTTGGAAGTGTTGTGAACTGTGAATAGGACAGTGGAAATGGACATAGACAAGTTGGTGGAATTGGTGGACAGGTAACAGGTGAAGTTCAATGCAGAGAAAAGTGAAGTGATTCATTTTGGTAGGTAGAGCATGGAGAGGCAATATGATAAAAAGGGTGCAACTCTAAAGGGAGTGCAGAAGCAGAGGGACCTGGGCATATATCTGTATAAATCAGTGAAGGTGGCAGGACAGGTTGAGAGAGCAATTAATAAAACATACAGTGTTCTGGCTTTATTAAGATGAACATAGAATACAAGAGCAAAGAGGTTATGTTGAACTTGAGTAAGTTCAGTCTCAGTTGGAGTACTGCACCTGATTCTGGGCACCGCATTTCAGGAAGGTCATTGAAGAGACTGTAGAAAGCATTCACAAGCATGGTTCCAGGAATGAGGAACTTCAGCTGTGAAGTTAGGTTGGAGAAATTAAACCTGCCTTCCTTGGAGAAAAGAAGGTTAAGAGGAGATTTGACAGAGGTATTCAAAATCATGAGGGGCCTGGACAAAGTGGATAGAGAGAAACTGTTCCTACATGTGAAAGGATCAAAAGGCAAAAGATTTTAAAGTAATTACTGAAAGGAGTAAAAGTGATATGATTAGGAACGTTTTTACATAGCGAGTGGTTAGGGTCTGGAATGTACTGTCTGACAGTGTGGTGGAGTCAGGTTCAAATGAAGCATTCAAAAGGGAATTTGTTATCTGAAAATGACAAATGTGCAGGATAATAGGGAGAAGGTGAGGGGAATACCATGCGGTGAGTTGCTCATTTGGAGTGCTGGTGCAGACACGATGGGCTGAATGGCCCCCTTAGACACATAACAATTCTATGATTCCCTGATTCGGTGATAATGACAGTGATTCTTTTAATTTCCTCCCTTCCTTTCGCTTCTTGCATGCAGTTCTGGCCACCACACTGCCAAAAGGACGTGGAAGCTTTGGAGAGAGTGCACAGGAGGTTCACCAGGATGTTGCCTGGTCTCGAGGGTGTTGGCTATGAAGAGATGTTGAATAAACTAGGATGGTTTTAATTGGAAAGACAGAGGCTGAGGGGAGACCTGATAGAGGTCTACAAAATTATCAGATGCATAGACAAGGTGAATAGTCAGTGGCTTTTTCCAAGGGTGGAAGTGTCAATTACAAGGGGGCACAGGTTCAAGGTGAGAGGGGGAAAGTTTAAGGGAGATGTCCGGGGGAAGTTTTTCACGCAGAGAGTGATGGGTGCCTGGAACACATTGCCAGAGGAGGTGGTGGAAGCATGCACATCAACAACATTTAACAAGCTTCTGGATGGGGAAATGAATGGGGAGGGAATAGAGGAATACAGACCAAGTACGGGCAGAAGATTTTGTTTTTGTTTAGTTGAGGGATCATGATCGGCACAGGCTTGGAGGGCCAAAGGACCTGGTCCTGTGTTGTATTTTCTTGGTTCTTTGTTCTCAATTTTATCCTTTTCTTGGGATGCTTTTGGTGTCTTTTACAATGAAGACTGGTACAAAATATGTGTTCAAAGTCTCTGCCCTTTTCTTGTTTCCCTTTATTAATTCCTCCGTCTCAGGGACCAACCAACTGACAGGATGGATGAGGACTGAATTTAACATCACAATGAAAGACAGCACCTCCCAGCAGTGCAGCACTCCCTCAGTACTGCACAGGGGTGTCAGCCTCGACTGTTTTTTATGTTCATGTCCCTGGAGAAGCACTTGAACACACAACCAAACCGAAAGACAACGGTGCGATCAGATGTGCTGCCATTAACACATAAAGGGGTTAATGCTCTTCTGGTCAAAAAATAAATTCAGTAAGAAGTCTCACAACACCAGGTTAAAGTCCAACAGGTTTATTTGGTAGCACAAGCCACTAGCTTTCGGAGCGCTGCCCCTTCATCAGGTAAGTGGGAGTTCTGTTCACAAACAGGGCATATAAAGACACAAACTCAATTTACAAAATAATGGTTGGAACGCGAGTCTTTACAGGTAATCAAGTCTTAAAGGTACAGACAATGTGAGTGGAGAGAGCATTAAGCACAGGTTAAAGAGATGTGTATTGTCTCCAGACAGGGCAGTTAGTGAGATTTTGCAAGCCCAGGCAAGTCGTGGGGGTTACAGATAGTGTGACATGAACCCAAGATCCCGGTTGAGGTCATCCTCATGTGTGCGGAACTTGGCTATCAGTCTCTGCTCAGCGACTCTGCGTTGTTGTGTGTCATGAAGGCCGCCTTGGAGAACGCTTACCCGAAGATCAGAGGCCGAATGCCCGTGACCGCTGAAGTGTTCCCCAACAGGAAGAGAACACTCTTGCCTGGTGATTGTCGAGCAAAAAAGAAATGGCAGAGAAGACATGATTTATCTTCATTTTAATGATCACCAGTGAAACTACAGAATCCCTTCACACTCCTAAATGATGCAAATGCATTCGCAGTGATAATAAAGCATCGGCTAATCACAATGCACCTGAAATAACAGTCTAGAAAATAGCAAAAGGCCCCAAAAGCCCAGAGGTGGATCATGTAACCGTGGTTGATAATCGCAGAGGCAGCTTTAGGAACAAGACTAACCTAATGTGCTGCCAACCATTCCTAGGAGCCTTTGCAGGCATTTTGGAATGGGAACACTGCTCACTCCCAGTCTTTAAAGAAAACAAGAAGCAAGGCAGCACATTACAGAGAGTAGCAGCACTGCTGTGATGACTCAGAGGACCTAGGAAGAGAACTGAAAGAAGGTACACAACATTTAAGGTTGCAGAAAGATTAGATATGAATTTTTCTTTAGAAACATAGAAGATAGGAGCAGGAGGAGGCCATTTGGCCCTTTGAGCCTGCTCCGCCATTCATCATGATGTGGAGATGCTGGCGTTGGACTGGGGTGGGCACAGTAAGAAGTCTCACAACACCAGGTTAAAGTCCAACAGGTTTATTTGGTAGCATGAGCTTTCGGAGCGCTGCTCCTTCATCAGGTGAGTGAGGAGCTGTGTTCACAAACAGGGCATTATATAGACACAAAAACACAAAAATCCATCATGATCATAGCTGATAGTCCAACTCAATAGCCTTGCGAACCCCCACAGTGCAGAAGGAGGCCTTTCGGCCCAGCGGGTCTGCACCAATCGCAAGCCCTTCTAGCCCCTATCCCCATAACACCATGTATTTACCCTGCTAATCCCCCTGATACTAAGTGGGAATTTAGCATAGTCAATCAACCTAACCTGCACACCTTTGGTCTGTGGGAGGAAACCAGAGCACCCGAAAGAAACCCACGCAGACACGGGAGAATGTGCAAACTCCGCACAGACAGTAACCCAATCCAGGAATCGAACTCGGGTCCCTGGCATTGTGAGACAGCAGTGCTAACCACTGTGCCACTGTGTCGCCCAATATTGCTATAAAAAGGGGGGCACCAAATATGGATAAAAGGAACGCTGCAGTTTTTAAAATTATTTGTAAAATGCATTGAACTGGAACAGCAGAATGACACCAAAAGTGGAATGAGTAAGGCGTTAAGGAAAGACAGGTGGAATTCTCCTATCTGGGACTAAATCCCATTATGGGGTGGGAATGGGAATTTTTTCCCGCTTTGAATGTTGGCAGAAAAGCATACCATATCTTCCAGCCCCAACCTCATTAATTAGGCACCCAGGGGCTTAGCACCATATTCCATGGCAGGGTGGACATGATGGTGTGAGTCCTGCCATCATCTCTGGATGCCATGCTGTAAAGGAGGGTGGTGGGAGAGTGGAATCGGCTGCCGTCAATGGTGGTGGAGGCAAACTCGATAGGGTCTTTTAAGAGACTTCTGGATGAGTACATGGGACTTAATAGGATTGAGGGTTATAGGTAAGCCTATATATATAGGCCTAGGTAGGTAAGGACATGACCGGCACAACTTGTGGGCCGAAGGGCCTGTTTGTGCTGTAGGTTTTCTATGTTCTATGTTCTAATATGGATGGATTGGCCAGGCTAAATTGCCGCTTTAGTGTTCCAAAATGTGTAGGTTAAGTGGATTAGACATGTGCGGGGTTACAGGGATAGGACAGGGGAGAGGGCCTTGGTAAGTTACTCTGTCAGAGAGTTGGTGCAGGCCCGATGGACTGAATGGCCTCTTCTGCACTGTAGGGATTCCATGATTCCATTGTCTACATCACGGAAAGAAGGTGGACCTCCTTGTAAAATAAGATGGACCTTCGGGAATACTCTGAGGCTGGAAGATGGGCCTCCTCAATGGCACTGGAACTGGAATATCCACCTGTAGATGCTTCCCTCCACCCCCACCCTCCTCCCCCAACCGCCACTCACTGTGTGGTATTCCAGGGTCCAGGTTTGCTGGCGACTTCTATCCAGAACTCTAGAAATAGCCCCAGGCATTGTTCAGATGAGATCACTTGTTCCTGACGTATTCTGGCCCAGTGTGTTTTGCCATTGTCGTCACCGAGAATCAGGTGAAGGAGGAAAACTCCAGCCGGGACTTCAAATCTGCAAACTATTAGCGGGATGCAAAGTAGTTTCGCGCTGGCCTCCAGCTGGTATCCCCCATCCTTCATGGCAGGAATGAGCAAAAGATCCTGTGGGGAAATTCACGCCGATTTTGGACTCCTGCTGAATTCTTCCCCCCGCTCGCCCCGTGCCTTGGCGGAGTCATGAGAGAATTCTGCCTGAGGTATTAGCAAGGTTATGCAAATGACATAATGGTCAGGAAGTGAATGGACTGCTGGCATGAATTTGCATGGGTCAAATCATCATATCTGTAATTCTCACCAGCCATGTTCTTTCAATCTTCCATGGGATGTGGGAGTCTCTGGCGAGGCCAGAATTTGTTGCCCATTCCCTATTGCTCCTTGGACTGAACAGCTTGCTGTGTCAGAGGGCTGTTAAGAGCCAATTGCCATTACTGTGGGCCTGGAGTCACATGTAGTCCAGACCAGGTACAGATGGCAGATTTCCTTCCCTGAAGGACATTAATGGACTCGAGGTGTTTCTCCGACAATTGACGATGGTTTTACTATGACTGAGACAAGCTTTCAATTCCGGATTTCATTAATTGAATATCTGTAGTTGCCTCAAACTGCTGAAGAACCGAACCATTGCCCTTGTCACTAGATCTCATATGTTAAACCAGAGAACTCAAATGAAGAATTTCTAATGAGCCCGAGAGTTGAACTGCTTGCTATTTGGAGGAGTGAGAATGTAAGTTATTCCGGTGACATGTGTGATTGCGTAGATCCAAGCAAATGTTAACAGACTTTGGGACTTGAAATGAAGACTTATCGACCTCAATTAACTGTGTCTTGATTAAAAATAATGATCGTGTCAAACTTAAGGTGATTTTGATGTAAAGAGGCACCCAATTAAGAAACAAAAGAAAAAATTATATATTTTTGCCATGTCAAGAAAAAAGAAATGATTGTAAATAATGATATGAGGTTTAATGTAACACTAATTGTAAGTATGTGTGATGAGGCACAGTTTCCAAGTCTCTTGTCAGGACGGAGTAGAACTAGATAATTATACGCCACACAGTTTTTCCACTTTCTCCCCAATTTTCTACTCTTGCAGATATTGACCCTTCATTATCATGTGGAAAAATGAACATGGAGCTGTGGTGAATATGATTTTTGAGAATTCTCACCATGGTTTTCAAATCCCTCCAAGGTCTGTGATCTCTTCCAACCGCAAAATGACTACTGGAGAATTGTACACAACACTCCAAGTGTGTACTTACCAATGTCCTGTACGATTGTAACTTAACGTCCCAACTCCTGTACTCAATACTCTGACTGATGAAGGCAAGTGTGCCAAACTTCTTCGCCACCCTGTCCACCTGTGATGCCACTTTCAAGGAACTATGACTCCCTGCTCGACAACACTCTCCAGGGCCCTACCATTCATTGTAAGTCCTGCCCTGGTTTGTCTTACCAAAATACAACGCCTTGCATTTATCTGAATTAAACTGCATCTGCCATTCCTCAGACCACTAACCCAGTTGATCAAGATCCCATTGTAGTTTTTGAAAGCTTTCTTCACTGTCCACTGCACCACTAATCTCCCTTTCTTCCACTCTTTCCTCCTTGAAGACATTCCCTAAAACCAATATTTTTGACCAAACGTTTGGTCCTCTGTCTTAGTATCTTCTTCATGTTGTTCAGGAACGGATTTAGTTGGATAACCCTTTCTGTGAGGCACCTTGGAACATTTTACAATGTTAAAGATACAATGTGATTACAAGTGCTGATTCCACATCCATGATTTGCCCTTTCCCTTTATTTCATTTGTGAGATAAAAACAGGGAATCGCTGGAAATATTCTGCAGATCATGCAGCATCGATGGAGAAAGAGTTCTGATATGTTCTGATCAAAGGTTGCAGACATTGGGCATCAACTCTTTGAGGGATTTTATGGCCCTTCCCGCCAGTAGGATCTTCTGTCCCGCCACAGGACGGTGGCAGAGTGGTTAGCACTGCTGCCTCACAGCACCAGGGACGCAGGTTCGATTCTCGGCTTGGGTCGCTGTCTGTGGAGTTTGCACGTTCTCCCCGTGTCTGCGTGGGTTTCCTCCGGGTGCTCCGGTTTCCTCCCACAGTCCGAAAGATGTGCTGGTTAGGTGCATTGGCCACGCTAAATTCTCCCTCTGTGTACCCGAACAGGCGCTGGAGTGTGGCAACTAGGGGATTTTCACAGTAACTTCACTGCAGTGTTAATGTCAGCCCACTTGTGACACTAATATTTTTTAAAAGTCAATCACCGCCATGGACTGCTTGGTGATGAGACAGGTGAGC
Source organism: Mustelus asterias (assembly GCF_964213995.1). Classification (NCBI taxonomy): domain Eukaryota; kingdom Metazoa; phylum Chordata; class Chondrichthyes; order Carcharhiniformes; family Triakidae; genus Mustelus; species Mustelus asterias. Next base: position 75,191,815 of record NC_135819.1, read on the forward strand.
CTTGCAAAAACTGTTGACTTCAATGGCCAATGGCGAATCATCTCCACCTGGGGGGGGGGGGGTGCGAGGGGGGTGGGGTGTCGATGGGGACGGGGTCTGGAAAATTATGGCCTGTTTCTCTCTCCGAACATAACCTGCCGAGTATTTCCAGCATTTTCTGTTTTTATTTCGAATTGCCATCATCTGTAGCATTTTGCTTTTGAATTCAATTGTGGCCTTGTTAGTTGGCCACCAGGAGACTGCAGTGAAGTTACTGTGAAAATCCCCTCGTCGCCACATTCTGGTGCCTCTCCGGGTACACTGAGGGAGGATTTAGCATACAGCTAACCAGCACGTCATTTAGACTGTGTGAGGAAACCGGAGCACCCGGAGGAAACCCACGCAGCCACAGACGGAGCGGGACGCAACTTGCAGCCGAACCGATCCTGTTCTCAACCAACACCCAGGTGCAGACATCCAGCAGCCTTTGCTTGATAGCAGATAGGAGCCTGCAGCCTCGCCACTTTATTCCTCCCTCAACCAGAGTTTCAGGATTTTAACAAAGCCCAACCAATACCATTGGTGAAATCAGATAACTCAACAGCGATCGGGGATCAAACCTGATCTGAATGGTTCAGCTACTCCCTAAAAATATTCGCCCAGCTCACGAAGACTCCTGTGCTTTTTATTAAAAGAAGAAAATTGCTTTCTCAAGGTTTTAATTTAGTTGCTGTGAGATGGTCAGCATGGGCCATTATTACCGAGGTGGAAAGGTAATAAAACTGACTCTAGCACTTGACCTGAAGCTTTGTAACATTACATAACTGGCACTATGTAGCCATGAGACTATGTTTGGCAGAGAATTGTTCACAAATAAGCCAGTCAGTAAACTTGCTTTGCAATTTATGACTTGTTCTTTTCACTCATGCCACTTGAAAATATAGTTTGTTAGTCCTGGCACCGATGCTTAATTTCAAAGGTGATTAACAGTGGAATTCTTTAATAGCTGAATAATATTGTATGTATCAAATTGAGAAAAACCAGTTCAGGACTCATTCGAGTAACAGGACACAAGTTGATTTACTTATTAAAATCAGGGTCCCTGGCTGGCTGCATTTCAATGGACAAGATCTGACTATTGCCTCCAGATTGGAGAGTGGTTTCGCCAACACTCCATAAAGGGACTGCTGTATTTGACCAAATAACATTGAAGATTGTTGAGAAGTAGGAAGCAGCAGGTCTGCTCCTGCTCCCCCTTGCTCCCTACCTAACCTCCACTGGCTGTGCTCTCCAAGACGAGGAGCATTGTGTAGAAATTAGACACTGACATGGCAATAGACGTATGGGGTCACCACAACCTTCATGTTCATCTGCAAATCACACAACATTCTGACTTGGAAATTTATAGGACACTACCACTGGGTCAGAATCCTGGACGTCCTTCCCCAACAGCTCTGTGTACCTAACATAGAACCATCGAATCCCTATAGTGCAGAAGGAGGCCATTTGGCCCATTGAGTCTGCACTGACACTCCGACAGAGCTTCTTACCCAGGCCCACCCACCGTCCTATCCCTGTAACCCCATGCATTTACCCCACTAATCCCCCTTAATATCTTTGGACACTAAAGGGCAATTTAGCGTGGCCAATCCACCTAACCTGCACATCTTTGGACTGTGGGAGGAAAACAGAGCAGCCGGAGGAAACCCACGCAGACATGGGGAGAACGTGCAAACTCCACACAGTGACCCAAGCCAGGAATCGAACCCAGGTGTCTGGGGTTGTAAGGCAGCAGTGCTAACCACTGTGCCACCATACCGCCCCTAAGGGCATAGACGGTGGAAGTTCAAGAAGATAGATTACCAACAACTTTTCAAGGGCCATTAGGGATGGAACAGGGTAGGATAAAGCTCGGCACAACATCGTGGGCCGAAGGGCCTGTTCTGTGCTGTACTGTTCTATGTTCTATGTTCTGTAATCCTGGTGTCCTGGTCAATATTTATCTTTAATCAACATCATGAAAATAGATTATCTGGTCATCATCACAATGCTATTTGATGAGTGCTAATTGGTTGCTGTGTTTTCTACATGGCAACAGTTATGACACTTCAAAAAACACTTACCAGGTTGTAAAGAGCTTGTGGATGTCCTGCAATTGTGAAAAGTGCAAGGCTTTCTTCAGGTTTAGTAAGAAGTCTCACATCACCAGGTTAAAGTCCAAAAGATTTATTTGTTAGCACAAGCTTTCAGAGCATTGCCCCTTCATCAGGTAAGTGAAGAGTTTGGTTCACAAACAGGGTATATATAGACACAAACTCAATTACAAGATAATGGTTGGAATGCGAGTCTGAACAGGTAATCAAGTCTTTACAGGTGCAGACAATGTGAGTGGAGAGAGGGTTAAGCACAGGTTAAAGAGATGTGTAGTGTCTCCAGCCAGGACAGTTAGTGAGATTTTGCAAGCCCAGGCAAGTTGTGGGGGTTACAGATAGTGTGACACAAATCCAAGATCCCGGTTGAGGCCGTCCTCACGTCTGCGGAACTTGGCTATCGGTTTCTGCTCAACGATTCTGCATTGTCATGTGTCATGAAGGCCACCTTGGAGAACGCTCACCTGAAGATCAGAGGCTGAATGCCCATGACCGCTGAAGTGTTCCTCGACTGGAAGGGAACATTCCTGCAGCGTATCAAGTAGACAGCATTGGCTGAGTTGCAAGAGTATGTACCGTGTACCTGGTGGATGGTGTTCTCACGTGAGATGATGGCATCTGTGTTGATGATCTGGCACATTTTGCAGAGGTTGCTGCGGCAGGGTTGTGTGGCGTTGTGGTCACTGTTCCCCTGAAGGCTGGGTAGTTTGCTGCAGACAATGGTCTGTTTGAGGTTGCGCGGTTGTTTGAAGGCAAGTAGTGGAGGTGTGGGGATGGCCTTGGCGAGATGTTCATCTTCATCGATGACATGTTGAAGGCTCCGGAGAAGATGTCGTAGCTTCTCTGCTTCGGGGAAGTACTGGACGACGAAAAGTACTCTGTCCGCTGTGTCCCATGTTTGTCTTCTGAGGAGGTCTGTGCGGTTTTTCACTGTGGCACATCGGAACTGTTGATCGATGAGTTGAGCACCATATCCTGTTCTTTTGAGGGCGTCTTTCAGCGTCTGTAGGTGTATGTTGCGATCCTCCTCATCTGAGCAGATCCTGTGTATACGGAGGGCTTGTCCATAGGGGATGGTTTCTTTAACATATTTAGGCTGGAAGCTGGAGAAGTGGTGCATCGTGAGGTTATCCGTGGGCTTGCGGTATAGTGATGTGTTGAGGTGACCATCCTTGATGGAGATGCGTGTGTCCAAGAATGCAACTGATTCTGGAGAGTAGTGCAAGGTGAATCTGATGGTGGGTTGGAACTTGTTGATGTCATCATATAGTTGTTTCAGTGATTGTTCGCCATGAGTCCAAAGGAAAAAAATGTCATCGATGTATCTGGAGTATAGCGTCGGTTGAAGGTCCTGTGCGATGAAGAAGTCTTGTTCGAACCTGTGCATGAAGATGTTGGCATATTGAAGTGCGAATTTGGTCTCCATGGCTGTTCCATGTGTCTGAATGAAGAACTGGTTGTTGAAGGTGAAGACAATGTGGTCCAGGATGAAGCGAATGAGTTGTAGAATTGCGTCTGGAGATTGGCAGTTGTTTTTCAAGTTTCTTGTTTTTGGTGTGCATTGTCTCATCTGCTTATCAGTGTTTCGCAGCTGGTCTGAGCACAAGTTGAGAATATGGACTCTATCTTGGCTATGCTATCCGTGCTCTCAAGACTAATCACAACATTGTCATCAAACCAACAGACAAAGGAGGGGCCACCGTCACACTGAACAGAATGGATTACTGCAAAGAAGTGTACTGACAACTGAACAAGGAGGAACACTACAGACAGTTACCCGCAGATCCAACCAAAGAACACACCTATCAACTCCACAGACTGATCAAGACCTTTGATCCGGACCTTCAGAGCACCCTCCGTGCTCTCATCCCACGTACTCTTCGCATTGGAGATCTCTACTGTCTCCCGAAGTTACACAAGGCCAACTGACTCGGCCGTTCCATCGTATCAGGCAATGGGACCCTGTGTGAGAACCTCTCTGGTATATCGAGGGCATCCTGAAACCCATTGTACAAAGAACCCCCAACTTCTGTCGTGACATTATGGACTTCTTACAGAAACTCAGCACCCATGGAGCAGTTGAACTAGGAACACTCCTCGTCACAATGGATGTCTCGGCACTCTACACCAGCATCCCGCACAACGACAGCATTGTTGCAACTGCCTCAGTACTCAACGCCACCAACTGCCAATCTCCAGATGCAATTTTACAACTCATTTGCTTCATCCTGGACCACAATGTCTTCATCTTCAACAACCAGTTCTTCATCCAGACAAATGGAACAGCCATGGGGACCAAATTCGCACCTCAATAGGCCAACATCTTCAAACACAGGTTCGAACAAGACTTCTTCACCGCACAGGACCTTCAACCGATGCTATACACTAGACACATCGATGACATTTCCTTCCTTTGAACTCATGGTGAACAATCACTGAAACAACTACATGACAACATCAACAAGTTCCATCCCACCATCAGATTCATCATGGACTACTCTCCAGAATCGGTTGCATTCTTGGACACACGCATCTTCATCAAGGACGATCACCTCAGCACATCACTGTATGCAAGTCCATGGATAACCTCACAATGCTCCACTTCTCCAGCTTCCACCCTAAACACGTTAAAGACGCCATCCCCAATAGACAAGCCCTCCATATACACAGGATCTGCTCAGATGAGGAGCATTGCAACAGACACTGACAGACGCTGAAAGACGCTCTCGAAAGAACAGGATATGGCACTCAACTCATTGATCGACAGTTCCAATGCGCCACAGCGAAAAACCGCACAGACTTCCTCAGAAGACAAACACGGGACACGGCGGACAGAGTACCCTTCGTCGTCCAGTACTTCCCTGGAGCGGAGAAGTTACGACATCTTCTCCAGAGCCTTCAACATGTCATCGATGAAGACGAACATCTCTCCAAGGCCATCCCCACACCTCCACTACTTACCTTCAAACAACCGCGCAACCTCAAACCGATCATTGTACACAGCAAACTACCCAGCCTTCAGGAGAACAGTGACCACGACACCATGGAACCCTGCCACAGCAACCTCTGCAAGACGTGCTGGATCATCGACACGGATGCCATCATCTCACGTGAGAACACCATCCGCCAGGTATATGGTACATACTCTTGTGACTCGGCTAACATTGTCTACCTGATACGCTGTAGGAAAGAGGCATGGCACATTGGGGAGACAATGCAGACGCTACAACAATGGATGAATGTTTACTGCTTGACAATCACCAGGCAGGAGTGTTCCCTTCCTGTTGGGGAGCACTTCAGCAGTCAAGGGCATTCAGCCTCTGATCTTCGGGTAAGCATTCTCCAAGGCGGCCTTCACGACACACGACAACACAGAATCGCTGAGCAGAAACTGATAGCCAAGTTCCACACACATGAGAACGGCCTCAACCGGGATCTTGCGTTCATGTCACACTATCTGTAACCCCCACGACTTGGCTGGGTTCGGCAAAATTACACTAACTGTCCTGGCTGGAGACAATTCACACCTCTTTAACCTGTGCCTAACCCTCTCTCCACTCGTATTGTCTGCACCTGTAAAGACTTGATCACCTGTTCAGACTTGCATTCCAACCATTACCTTGTAATTGAGTTTGTTTCTATATATACCCTGTTTGTGAACCGAACTCTTCACTCACCTGATAAAGGGGCAATGCTCCGAAAGCTTGTGCTACTAAATAAACCTGTTGGACTTTCACCTGGTGTTGTGAGACTACTTACTGTGCCCACCCTAGTCCAACACCAGCAACTCCACATCATTCTTCAGGTTTGTTGGAGATATGTGCAATCATGAATGTAGTTTCATATACTTCATTAGAAACGCAAAAGGATTTATTAATGAGAAGAACTTTACAACAGCCCATGTGGCTGCACCTAATCCCTCACGTCTGCTGCTTAAGTGAGGACTCCATCCCCTGGGCTGATTACCCATACCCGGTCCTGATTGGTCCCCCAAGCCAGGTGGGCCGTCCTCTGTTGTGTTGCCCCTAAAGAGACAATCACCACAGTATGCCTTACTGAGGCTCATGTAGGGGTGTAGATAATAGTGGAGAACCTGTTCCAACTGGGCAGCTTGGCGGTGCAGGTTTGGAGGGCCAAAGGGCCTGTTCCTGTGCTGTAATTTTGTTTGTTCTTTGTTCTAACTATACCTGAGGGAGAGTGGGTTAAATTTGATTCTGATACTGTTTAACCTTTGAAACATGTGAAAAATATTGAAGCGAGCAGTCATGGGGTGGCGGGGGGGTGGGGGGTGGTGGGGACTGATCATATCTCCATTGTTTAATGATTAGAATTAAGTAGCATGAGTAGCAATTTAGCTAAACAGATTACCAACTCTCTTAAAGTGGACAAAGGACTTTCTGATGAATGCCTTCTAAGATAAACATGAATAATGAAGCATTTTATGTGTTGCCAAATCATCGCCGAAATAAGTGCAAGTTTTAGATGGAAATTATGGTTTGTGTTGTCAATGGACTAATGGCTAAAGAGGTCGCTCAGAATTCTGATCCTATACTCCAGAGGTACAATCAAAACTTGGATTTGATACAGTACCTGGACATGTCTCAAAGAACTTTACATTTAATAAATCACAGCGACTACATTACAACAGTGACTACACTTTAGAAAGTACTTTTCTAACTGGAAAAAACTTTGAAACATCAAGGGGTCCTGTAAATTGTTACGTGAATGCAATGTTTCTTTCTGACCCCCCCCTCCCCCCCACCCAGCAACTCCCCTCCCCCCCCCCCCCACTTTAGGTAAATGCAGCAGTCATATTTTCACACAGCAAGATCCCACAAGTAGCAATGGGAGGGATGACCTTTAAGCATGCTCTCAAAGTCCTTACGCTGGGCAAATTCCACATTCTTCTATGAAAAGAGCCGCAGATTGTGAACATCCACTGGACAGTGCCTGTTGCAACGTTGATGTGGCAACATGGTACCCCTGACGATGCAGCGCTCCCACAGTAGGGTGCTGGAATGTTACAGCCGAGATAACACATCCAATTTCTCAGTGGGGCTAACCCCTACAAACGTCTGACTTAGTGGCAAGATTGCAACCACTGACACAAGGTAGAGTGCCAAATCAGTTCCCCAGGTCAATCCGTGTGCTGCTCAACATGTCCAGACTCCTGGAATAAACATTCAGGTTGGCCTGAAATTGGCTGTTTCTTTTTCATGTAAATCTGCCCTTTTGTTTTTGCACTTCCTATCTTAACTAAGATATAATTAATGAGATTTATGGAGATGTATGAGATAATTTCAGTGAGGCTGATATTCCTAAACCCTATGGTAACACTACATTCTATTTAAAATCCCAGCACATTTTTTTTTCCCAAATTCTCACTTGTTTTGTCAAACGCTGCCATGCATCAGAGGTGCCATATTTCAGCACAGATACAAAATGACCTTTGAAACTCTCATAAAATTAGGAAGAAAACTCATTTCCTACTTTTCTAGACCTGGGCAGGGTCAGGGATTTGCAAGCATCTGTCAATTTGTAATAAAGTCTAAGAGTTTCACAGTGTAGAAAGTGGCCATTCGGCCCATCATGTCTGCAGTAGCCATCAAGCACCTATCTGTTCTCACCCCATTTTCCAACAATTGGTCCATAGCCTTGAAATAATTGCCTTCTCATTGTCCTCATGATTTCCCCAGAGGAAGTCTTAAGACTTCAACTCTTGCCTTTTTGCAGCAATTAGACCTTATGATCTTACAGCGACAGGCGAACTCGTACACTGTTCCACTTGAGCCAAATAATTCATTGTGCACCACTTGACAAGATGCTTTCCAACTTTTAAAGCAATACGGTGGCACAGTAACTGCTGCCTCACAGCGCCAGGGACCTGGGTTCAATTCCCGGTTTGGGTCACTGTCTGTGTGGAGTTTACACATTCTCCCTGTGTCTGCGTAGGTTTCCTCCGGGTGCTCCGGTTTCCTCCCACAGTCCAAAGATGTGCAGGTTAGGTTGCTTGGCCGTGCTCAATTGACCCTAGTGTCAGGCGCTTAGCAATGTAAACATGTGGAATAGGGCCTGGGTGGGATTGTGATGAAGATTGTCAGAGAATACAGCAGGACATAGGTTGGAAAATTGGGCGGAGAAATGGACGATGGAATTCAATCCGGACAAATGCGAGGTGATGCATTTTGGTTGATCCAATTCAGGTGGGAGCTATAAAATAAATGGCAGAACCATCAGGATCATAGACACACAGAGAGATCTGGGAGCACAGGTCCATGGATCCTTAAAAGTGGCAGCACAGGTGGAAAAGGGGGTGAAGAAAGCATATGGCATGATTGCTTTCATTGGTTGGGGCATCGAGTATGAAAGTTGGCAAGTTACGTTACAGTTATATCAAATGTTGGTTAGGTCACATTTGGAAGACTGTGTCCAATGTCCAATTCTGGTCACCACACTATCAGAAGGATGTGATTGCTTTGGAGGGAAAAGGTTTACCAGGATGTTGCCTGGTATGGTGGGTATTAACTATGAGGATTGACTGATTTTAAAGTTAAAGTTGAAACATAAACTTTTTAAAAAATGTTTATTTATTAGTGTCACAAGTAGGCTTATATTAACACTGCAATTAAGTTACTGTGAAAATCCCTTAGTCGCTACTCTCTGGCACCTGTTCTGGTATACTGAGGGAGAATTTAGCATGGCCAATGCATCTAACCAACACGTCTTTCAGACTTGAGGGTTCCAACTCACCCATTTTCTAACAGAGCTGCCCATTCAAAGTACTTGGGAATGTTTCCTGTTGTTCGAAGGCCCAATTCCTTCAGCAAGAAGGAAAAGCCAGCACGTGTGCCCATGGGCCAAATGGTTTCCTTCCGCGTTGCATTGTTCATTCTACACGTGACAAGTTGCGATACCAAGTCCTTCCTAAGATACTGAGGACAGAACAGGTTGTTATAGAAAAGCAGGAAGGAAGAACAAAATTATGATTAAATTATTCAGAGAGACTTGGGAGAGAAATTATGGGGAGAATTTTGCGTTCCCCCCCAAGATGGGGTTGGGGCAGGGGAGTGTAAAATTGAATGGATGGAAATCCCCCCCGGGAACCCACCGCCCAAACCCAGATGCAATTTCATGTTTGGGTGGCAAGGCCTCTGGTGGGAGACCTGTACACTTATTAAGGCCCTTAAGCAACCATTTATGGTCCCCCTCAGAGTTGGGTTGCGCCCCCCCCCCCCACCCAACTCCCCCCCTGACGTTGGAGCTTGGGACTCTTCCCTCCCAGTTCTAGTCGCCAACGCCCCCAATGCCATGATCAGTGCCCTCCTGCCACTCCCCATCGCCCCCTCCATCACTGACATCCTCGACTTTCACGCCCTCTTTACAAAGGTCGTGGGACATGATCCCAGGCAGAGCATTGCAGTACCACTTCTAGCCACCACATCACCGGGTTGAAGAGCAGTCGGCCAATCTGATTGGCTGGCAGCCCTCGTGGGCACGACACCCTTCCAAGGACGGACAGGACTCCTGCCCACTGCCAACCAATGCTCACATGACCGTTAAATGGTCGTGGGAGTTCGAGAGTCGGCAGCTGTGCGTTAGGCACTGTCTCACTTGGCCAATCGTTTGCCAATCTTAACATCTTGCCCTATGAGATAACTCGTTGAATATTTTCCAATTCCTGTAATAATTAAAACAGCACTCTTGGTCGGGCCTGGCTGGTATCATGACTTTAGACCCTTAGCGTTCACTGTTTTTCTGAAGCTGAAGCTTATTGTTGCAGCATAGTAGGGGGAGCTTTACTTCACTATCCATGTCCTCCATGTCAAACTACAAAGAACAAAGAAAATTACAGCACAGGAACAGGGCCTTCGGCCCTCCAAGCCTGCACCAACCATGCTGCCTGACTTAACTAAAACCCCCTACCCTTCCAGGGACCATATCCCTCTATTCCCACCCTATTCATGTACTTATCAAGACGCCCCTTAAAAGTACCTGTACACCCAGATCCCTTTGCCTATCAATACTTTTAAGGGTTCTGCCATTTACTGTATATTTTGTATCTGTATTAAGCCTCCCAAAATGCATTACCTAGCATTTGTCCGGATTAAACTCCATCTGCCATCTCTCCACCCAAGTCTCCAACTGATCTATATCCTACTGTATCCTCTGATGGTCCTTATCACTATCTGCAAATCCACCAACCTTTGTGCCATCCGCAAGATAACTAATCTATCCAGTTACATTTTCCTCCAAATCATTTATATACATTACAAACAGCAAAGGTCCCAGCACTGATCCCTGAGGAACACCACTTGTCACAGCCCTCCATTCAGAAACACACCCTTCCACTGCTACCCTCTGTCTTCTTTGACCGAGCCAGTTTTGTATGTCCTGTGAGTCTCTGAGGTGGAAAGATTCCACTCTCAGTCTTGAAGGTTCCTTGAATGTAGATTTGCACCTCTGCCAAAACTACTGCAGCGGTTCAAGAAGACGGTTCACCACCACCTGCTCAAGGACCAATAGAGATGGGCAACAAGAATGCTGGCCTAGCTAGCGACATCCACATCCTGTGAAAGAATTAAAAATAAAACATTGAGTGCAAGAAAGATTGTTTTTAATTGGCATCCCTTGCATCCCTGTTTTGCCTCTACTGGCATGGTAATGGGACATGGTAATCGTACAATCTCATTTAACTGGTAAAATCAAAGCAGCTTTGTGCTTTCTTATCACCGTGTTTAAGGCTGCTACATGAATGACCACAGGAGGTACAATTATTGAAAGGCAGTCAACGTCATCTTAACATGATCTCTAAGCAGTAGACTACTTCGGAGCCTACCTGATAGCTGGTCGAACTCACCCAACTGTAGCATGTGAGTTAGAATTATGTGCTGGAATTGCAAGCCAAAACCTTCTTGGTTCGTAGTCAACTATTTGAGCTGAAGAGCGGCCAACAGCTAAAAGCATCCTTAATTGCTGGCAAGTCAATGGATAAAAATATGGGCATGTGAAGTCATCAATGCTAAACAATCATTGATTCAAAGATGAAGGAAGATTTTAAAGCCATTCCAAGTCTGGTGGAAATAAAAAGGTACAGCTCCATCATTCTATCAGTGATGTGGTGACGCCCAAAGTTCCGATTGCAGACATGATTATACTGTTTGCATAATCTTTCCATTCATATATAACACACATAGAGATCTGAAAATAGGTAGTACTTTTCAAATGGAACATTAAATGTTTTTTTTTTTGGTTGGTGAGGGAGTGCGGGCTCTGGGGGGGTGGGGGGAGTTCAGTGAGGTGAGGAAATGAATGTCGATCGGGGGAGTTTGAGTGATTCAGAGACACACTGGAGCCCAGGATGTAGAAAGCAGTCTTTGGAAAGGGAGACTTTGAAGAGGTGCCAGATCTGATGACAGATGCATCTCGTTGCAGGGTATTTACCGTGAGAATTAGGTTTCACTCTTTACATGCTTGCCTGGGTTCAGTTTTTGTAACTGGATGCAGCCACCGCGGAATCCTGTGCTGATGATTATCCTGAACTGAAGTTACCTTCTCGCAATGGAAGGAAAGAAGTAATGAGTTTGTGGTAGAGGGGATCATTTCAGAAAGGGAGTCCTAATGGACCGGGGCGATGTAATCAGGATGCCCCGGTCTGCTTTTAACTAAGGTGTTAAACTATTAAAAATAATTCATACCTTCACTAAAATACAGGGGCAAGGGACTGTTGTACAACATTTTGGCTGTTTGCTCATGCAAAAGTCAAAATTAACGTCCCTGTATTTGTTTGGATGTACCTTTGTGAAAGCCATTCAGCTTTTCAATACATTCCTCGTCAATGAGGCTCAGATAACAGGAGGAACTTCTTCACCCAAAGGGTTGTGAATCTGTGGAATTCCCTGCCCAGTGAAGCAGTTGAGGCTACCTCATTGAATGTTTTTAAGGCAAGGATAGATAAATTTTTGAACATTAAAGGAATTAAGGGTTATGGTGAGCGGGTGGATAAGTGGAGCTGAGTCCACGAAAATATAAACCATGATCTTATTGAATGGCGGAGCAGGCTCAAGGGGCCAAATGGCCTACTCCTGCTCCTAGTTCTTACGTTCTTATGTAAAATAATCTACTATTTGCGATTTGCCACAAAATTTGAACCCAGTGCTTTTTACCAAAGTCTTAATGGCTGCAATCTTTCTATTATGTATCTCCCTGTGAGTATAAAGAATCACAAGGTAGGCCTGAATACCTCAATATTGGGAGCTCTTTATTGAAGGTGTGCATTCATTCATGGTCAGGGCTAAGACTGTCCAACAGGCCCACACACTGAACAGAGCTAACAGCCTTGGGGTCACTTGACCCACACTCTTAAAGGGGCATTCTGCACCCCAAACCCCAGCATACAATATATATCCATACATCACCACTTCCGATCCCAACTTCAGCGAGCAGGGCAGTTTAATTTGGTCAAATTTCAGGGTGCAGAGATCTTGAACGTTTGTAGGAATGGAGGGGGGTTCCAGACATGTGGAGAAACGAGGTCATGGAGCAATCTGAATGCAAGTAATTTAAAATCGAGGTGCAGCTTGGCTGGGAATCACATGGGATTGACATTCATCACTCGTGTGACCAGCATTTTAATATGTAACACAACTAACCAACCCTGATGCCATTTTATTAAAGCATTTGTCATGTTATGTCTGTGCATATAATATTCATGGCCTATGTTTAGCATGCCATTTGTCTTATTATTTCTTTGAGTGCCTCTGTGTGTGTCCAGCAGTCTGTATGATCCCCTTTGGGCTATAACCTGCCATCCTTCTCATCCAAGCTTCCTGACACAGCAGCCCCCACGTCATTTCCCATTAGTGTTGTTTATACAGCCCTCGAGATTCCCATAGTGGCACATAATGAACAGTTCAGAAAGAGAGGAGCCTGTCACACACAGGCTAGTATGGGTGGTCATATGGAAGTGCATTTTCAATGGGAATTAACACAAGGTCACCGGGGCCTATTCATTTTAGATCGGTAGTGGGAGTTTAACCATAATTCTGTCACAAGGAACGGATGATGATTTTTTGCTCCTACTGCATAGCATTGGAAGTATTTTAAGACACACAGAAGGAATGCATTTTGCCCACAGTCTACATTCTCCATGTTTCTATTTTTCCACTGGGGAATTGGGCATAAAAAGAACTGTCCAAACACGCTCTTAGATTTAAATTTAAATTGTTTGCCCAACGACAAGTATGTGTATGCTTCAATTGTTGCCAGTATCTATACAGAAGATACATGTCTCTGCTATGGTTAGATAAAGCTGCAGTGACCTGTGGATGATAATGCCATAGCACTAGGTTCACCCATTACCTTACAGGTAAAGCGATCTTGCAACTGGTGCCCACTAAACGTTTGCCAACTCTGGTTGAATATATTCCTGGAAGTTTAATCACATGACCTCTATCTTTCCGCTGACCCGTCCCTGTACCCCCTCCATTGGTCAGTCAGCACGTCCATCTTAGCTGTAAACTGCCTTCTCACACAGATCGGAAAGTTCAACAGATCATTCATCAAACAATTGGATGGCTCTTGATCATCAATAAAAAGGCTCCCACTGTTCTGTATGTTGGGGCATGTCCCTTTAAGAGAATGGGTCAGGTGACCTGGGACTCAAGCCCCACCTTGGATGGAGCTTATCCAGGGCAGTCCTGGCACAAGTTGACTGTGCTAGAATGAGGGGGGATCTTATTGAAACTTACAGGATACTGCGAGGCCTGGGTGGAGTGGACGTGGGGAGGATGTTTCCACTGGTAGGAAAAACGTGAACCAGAGGGCACAACCTCAGGCTAAAGGGACGATCCTTTAAAACAGAAATGAGGAGGAATTTCTTCAGCCAGAGAGTGGTGAATCTGTGGAACTCTTTGCCGCAGAAGGCTGTGGATGCCAGGTCATTGAGTGTCTTTAAGACAGAGATAGATCGGTTTTTGATTAATAAGGGGGTCAGGGGTTATGGGGAAAGGGCAGCAGAATGGGAATGAGAAAAATATCAGCCATGATTGAATGGCAGAGCACACTCGATGGGCCGAGTGGCCTAATTCTGCTCCTATGTCTTATGGTCTTATGCTCGGAGGTAAATGTATAATAAATTGTTCCGTTAGTTTACTATCACTGATCTGGTGGATTTTTATTAGTCTTCACTATCATACCTCAAACATAACACCAACCACCCCCCATCCCTGCAGGTCAGGTAGTACCTGTGGCGAGAGAAACAGAGTTAAAGTTTCGCACCTGTCTCCTTCCATCAGGACCCGCAAATCCACAAGAAAACTCCAGGAAAAGAAAAACTTGTGTGGTCAAAACAAGTGAGAATCTTGTTTCCCACACCGACTCCAAAGAATGATAAAAACAGCAAATGGGAAGATCAAGGCAACAGCTGCGGAAATCTCTTGTAGGAAAGGATAGGATCTAAGTGGGTGTGAGATTTTGTTGGAAATGTGTTAACTAGGGAACTGAATCAACTGAGAGTACAAATATTAATTGTTGGTGAAGACAAAGTTCCAGAAGCAAAATGTATGAATATGTTTGGATTCTTTAGAACTTAAAAACATTCCAAAATTCAAACTTCTCCATTTTGACTTTGGTATAGATTTCCCACTGCAAAACTGATTTTTTTTTCTTTTATTCTTTCATAGGATGTGGTATCACTGGCGAATGATGTGGAGATGCCGGCGTTGGACTAAGGAAGGCACAGTAAGAAGTCTCACAACACCAGGTTAAAGTCCAACAGGTTTATTTGGTAGCACTTCAGCCATTGATGAAAAAATAATGATTGGAATGCGAGTTATTTTGTAAATTGAATTTGTGTCTTTATATGCCCTGTTTGTAGACAGAACTCCCACTCACCTGATGAAGGAGCAGCGCTCTGAAAGCTTGTGGCTCGTGCTACCAAATAAACTTGTTGGACTTTAACCTGGTGTTGTGAGACTTCTTACATCACTGGCAAAACCAGCATTTTTTGCCCAAATGGGGAGGCGATGGTCGAGTGGTATTATCTCTAGACTATTAATCCAGAAGCTCAGTTAATGTTATGGGGACCTGGATTCGAATCCTGCCACGGCAGCTGATGGAATTTGAATTCAACAAAAAATATCTGGAATTAAGAATCTACTGATGACCATGAAACCATTGTCGATTGTCGGAAAAAAAACCCCATCTGGTTCACCAATGTCCTTTAGGGAAGGAAATCTGCCGTCCTTACCTGGTCTGGCCTACATGTGAGTCCAGAGTCACAGCAATGTGGTCGACTCTCAACTGCCCTCAGGTAACTAGGGATGGGCAATAAATGCTGGCCAGCCAGCGCCGCCTATGTCCCATGCATGAATAAAAGAAAGAACAAATTCCTAATTGCCCTTGAACTGATTGGCTTACTAAGCCGTTTCAGAGGGGCAGTTAAGAGTCAACTCCATTGCTGTAGATCTGGAGTCACATATAGGCCAGACCAGGGAAGGACGGCAGATTTATTTCCCTAAAGGGCATGGGTGAATCGGATGGGTTTTATGACAATTGGTGAGAGTCTCATGGTCACCATTGCTGAGACCAGCTTTATATTCCCGATATATTCATTGAATTTAAATTCCACCAATGGTTACGGTAGGATTCAGATCCATGTTCCCCCAGGGCATGCTTCATACAAAATGACCTGAAAGCAATTGTCAGGTATATAACAATGTAAGCAGAACAGTTCAGGCGTACCTCATGGCAAGAAGTAACTAATCTTCAGTGACAATGTAACTGAGAGAGTGGAATCATAGATGGAGAGTCCTGGATGCAAGCAAATATTCATACTTAAGTTTCTTGCTGCACCTATGCCGTGTTAACAGATCCAAGGTACAAGTTAGGATCCATTGCAGTTACTGACCATTATTATTTGCAGTTAAACTAAGTGCTGAGGGGAGAGGGCGGGGGTCAGGGGGTGTATTGGGGGAAGGGATAAGAGTCCCACATTCACTAAGAGGATCCTGGAAAATGTTCAGATAATTTCACAAGAGAAAGGGAAAACAGACTTTCTCAAATTACTTTATGATCCTCCCACTTCACTTGGGCTAAGATAAATGTTGGAAAGCTCCCCAGATCTTGACAACCCTGGAGTCCAGCTCATTACAAACCAGAAGCCACATATGAAAACAAATAATTACTCTGTGACAATTTTTATCTGCATGAGCCCCAGGGGCCTCCTTGTAAGTGAGACTGGAGGAGGTGAGAGGAAGATATAATGAAAAAGAATAGGATACACTGTGGTGGGTTGCTCACACAGTATCTGCTGGTGATAATGTTAAAAGGAGATAATGCATAATATTATACATAACCTGTAATAACTCCTCCATTCAGCACATATCCTGTTTCTTTCCCAAGGTCTGCTCTTACAGGGCCAGCACTACTGCAAGAATTCCCACCTCCTGTAAGTCCCTAAATGAATAATAACCTAGGACCCCCAACTGAGGTGACCCAGGATAAGTCTCAGGTCAAAAATTGGAAAGGTTGTCCTATCTGAAGGATATAGTGAATTCCCATATTCCAAAGGATACAGAGATCTTCATAGAAACCCTACATTGCAGAAGGAGGCCATTCGGCCCATCGAGTCTGCATCGACAACAATCCCACCTCAGCCTTATCCCCATTACCCCACACATTTACTCCACTAACCCCTCTAACCTACGCATCCCAGTTCACTAAGGGGAAATTTAGCATGGCCAATCAACCTAACCCGCACATCTTTGGACTGTGTGAGGAAATCGGAGCACCCGGAGGAGACCCACGCAGACACGGAGAGAACGTGCAAACTCCACACAGACAGTGATCCAAGCCGGGAATTGAACCCAGGTCCTTGGAGCTGTGAGGCGGCAGTGCTAACCACTGTGCCACCATGCCGCCCAACTGTGTCACCATGCCGCTTGGCCATGAAAATACAGGTTTTTCAGTGGTGCTCTGCCCAGAGGCTCCTGATGCTTCATCATGAAGCTGTTCTCCTTCCAAGGTAGATTTTGCCAGTGAGGTTGGCAATTGCCTTTTGCTCTCAGGAGCAGACTGAGCTAACAGGTCTTCAGTCAACCTCAACTGGAATTGAATGAGCAATCAGCATTATTCTGAACCACACGCTGGCCAATTAGCCAACTGAGCTAACTTGCCTCACCTTGATGGTATATATTTTAGTGAGTAAATTTGTTAATAATTCACAGGAACCACAGGGATGAAATTCGGAAACACTTCTACACACAAAGAATATTTGGAATTATCTCCTGCAAACAGTCTTTTTTTATTCATTCATGGGACATGGGCATCGCTGGCTGGCCAGCATTTATTGCCCATGCCTACAGAAGAGATTTATGTCTCTGGGGTATTGCTGTAAATTGGAACAACAGAAATAGCGACCTGTTAAGAATTATATTTTGCCCCATTTGAGTATTTTAATTGGTTAAAATTAGGCTAATTATTTTTGTTATATTCTAACTGTGTTCTTAAATAAAACCTGTTTCGATAGCAGCTTCCTAATGGGTCACTTACAGAGGTGGAAATAAGTGACATGACCAACTGTCTGGTTGTGTAGTAGAAAGCTCATTTCAGGGTCAAGTAAGTCAACATTTGGACAGTTTGGTTCAGCCTCAGACAGTTGCCAAGGAAAGGAATGGGGTGAATTGTGAGAGAAACAAGTTCGTGATGAGGTTCCAAGACAATAGTTTCAGTCTTCCCAATATCTGGTTAAAATTTCTGTTCAATCAGTTCTGCATTTAAGGTAAGCAGTCTGACAACTTAGAGATAGCAGAGGGGTCGAGGGGGGCAGTGGTGAGTTAGACCTGGGTGTTGTCACTGTAAAATGGCATTGTGTTTTCAGATGGTATGACACAAGGTCAATACATCGATGAAAAGAGTAGGAGATCAAGGATATATCCTTGTCAGACGTCAGAGGTAATGAAACAGGAGTGGGCAGAGGAATTATTGCTGGTAAATCTATGAATAGAACCAAGCGGTTGCAGTCCCAAATAGCTGTATGACAGTAACGAGGTTTTGAAAGAGGGCCATTTGATCAACTGTGCCAAAGGCCGCAGACAGATCGAGGAAGACAAGGAGAGATAATTTACCTTTGGCACAGTCACATAGAGTGTCATTCATAAAGCATTAGACAACAAACTTGGAACAAGTGTGCCTACTCAGGTGAAAGCGAAGGCCCCACGGCATGATTTGATGTTGAGTGGGGAGTTTTCCAGAGTCCAGTTCCTTCTTAATGGGAGAGGAAGAAGATATTTTAAGGATCATCGTGATTACTGAGAAGGAAGTAATGTTTAAAAAGTTTCCAATTTTATTTATTAGTGTCACAAGTAGGCTTACATTAACACTGCAATGAAGTTACTGTGAAAATCCTCGAGTCTCAACACTCTGGCGCCTGTCCGGGTACAATGAGGGAGAATTTAGATTGGTCAATGCACCTAACCAGCACATTTTTTGGACTGTGGGAGGAAACTGGAGCACCCGGAGGAAACCTACGCAGACACAGGGAGAAGGTGCAGACTCCGCACAGACAGTGACCCAAGCCGAGAACTGAACCCAGGTCCCTGGCATTGTGAGGCAGCAGTGCTAACCACTGTGCCACTGTGCTGCCCCAGGGAAACCTTAAAGGCACTTGAGCCTAATACTATCTCAGGTAAAGTGCTGGAGGCCATTCTAAAGAAACAATCTCTGAAACATTTAGTATGAAGTTATCAGGGCAAGTCATCATGGCTTTTTGATGGAAGATCATGCTTGATAAATGTGTTAAAGTTACTTCAATAGTAGAGGAGCTTTTTGATAAAGGGAACATCTCTGCGAATATTGTTATCTTGACTCGCAAGACTTATTACACAGAATCACTTCTGGATGTTGATGCCCAAGATAGAAAAACACAGCACAGGTGGAATTTATTAAAGTAGATTCATGAATAGCGATATTAAACGAGGGGAGGATGGGTTCTTGTGGCGCAGTGGGTAGCATCTCTTCCTCTGAGTCAGAAGCTATGTGTTCGAGCCCCACCCCAGGACTTGATGGTCAAGGAAGGTGCATTTATAATGCGACCAACGTGGTGAGTATGTCAACCTACAAATCCTTCCAAAACATGCCAGTGGCTGACAGTAGGAGCG
Organism: Mustelus asterias; assembly: GCF_964213995.1. Taxonomy (NCBI): domain Eukaryota; kingdom Metazoa; phylum Chordata; class Chondrichthyes; order Carcharhiniformes; family Triakidae; genus Mustelus; species Mustelus asterias. The sequence continues at coordinate 75,211,100 of NC_135819.1, forward strand.
GGAGAGACTCTTAATCAGTCTTGCTTGATATGGAGTGGCAGACCTCAAGCTATCAGCCCCTGGTGACAGACTGGCAACCTATTCAGGGAATTACTAGCTATGGAAATGGGCAAAATCTACCTTTGTGCACTACTAGGTACGGGAAGAGAATTGGAATGGAATATTTAATGAGAAAGAAATTAGCTCTCATCCATGCTTTCATTGCCTCTGGTCTTGACGATTCTAGCGTACTGCCCCCTCATGTTCCATCACTTGTGAACATGAGCTCATCCAAAGCCCTGCTACCTGTGTCTCAAATTCAATCAATTCCCACTGACCCATCACCCCTGTGCTCACTGACCTACACTGTCACATGGTTAAGCAATGTTTGGATTTTAAAATTCTCATTCTTGTTTTCAAATCCCTTCATAGCCTTGCCTCTCCCTATCTCTGTAATCTCTTCCATCTCTACAATCCACCAAGATTTTCGCACTCCTCCAATTCTGATTTCTTGAGCATACCCAGTTGGTGATCCGCCATTGGTGATCATGCCTTCAACTACTGAGGCCCGAGCTCCGGAATATTGTCCCCACAGCCTTTTTCCTCTCTACCTCTCTTTTTTATTCATACGTGGGACATGGGCATCGCTATCTGGCCAGAAATTATTACCCGTCCCTAGTTGCCCGAAGGCAGTTGAGAGTCAATCACATTGCTGTGGCTCTGGAGTCACATGTAGGCCAGACCAGGTAAGGACATCAGTGAACCAGATGGATTTTTCCAACAATCGACAATGGTTTCACAGTTATCAGTAGATTCTTAATTCCAGATATTTTTTTTGAATTGTAATTCCACCATCTGCCACCGTGGGATTCGAATCCGGGTCCCCATAAAATTAACTAAGTTTTTGCATTAATAGTCTAGCAATAATACCACTAGGCCATCACATCCCTAAAAAGCCTTCAAGCTTTTGTTTCTTTTTCCTAAAATTTCCTTTTGTGGCTCAGTGCCAAATTTTATTTGATTAGTCCTCTTGTGAAATGCCTGGGCATGCATTACTAGGTAATTTGACTTCAGGAAGCGTAAAGGAGAACATGGCCCTGTCTACATCAACGGGAATGAAGTAGAAAGGGTCGAGAGCTTCAAGTTTTTAGTTGTCCAGATCACCAACAACCTGTCCTGGTCCCCCCATGCCAACACTATAGTTAAGAAAGCCCACCAACACATCTACTTTCTCAGAAGACTAAGGAAATTTGGCATGTCAGCTACGACTCTTACCAACCTTTACAGATGCACCATAGAAAGCATTCTTTCTGGTTGTATCACAGCTTGGTATGGCTCCTGCTCCGCCCAACACCGCAAGGAACTACAAAAGGTCGTGAATGTAGTCCAATCCATCACGCAAGCCAGCCTCCCATTCATTGACTCTGTCTACACTTCCCGTTGCCTTGACAAAGCAGCCAGCATAATTAAGGACCCCACGCACCCCTGACATTTTCTCTTCTACCTTCTTCTGTCGGGAAAAAGATACAAAAGTCTGAGGTCACGTCCCAACCGACTCAAGAACAGCTTCTTCCCTGCTGCTGTCAGACTTTTGAATGGACTTACCTTACATTAAGTTGATCTTTCTCTACACCCTAGCTATGACTGTAACACTACATTCTGCACTCTCTCATTTCCTTCTCGATCAACAGTACGCTTTGTCTGTATAGTGCGCAAGAAACAACACTTTTCACTGTATGTTAATACATATGATAATAAATCAAATCAAATCAAAACTTCCCCTCCTTCAGGAATTATGCCATAAGAGGGTGTTAGCAACCATAGACTGCCCATTGGGGTTGGCCCATGATAATGCTATGAATGTGCTGCAGTGATCTGTCATTGCCTTCTGTAGTATGGCTGACCAGGAACCTCTCTCAATCTTACCATCTGCCATCAGGTGTAATGGAGGGATTTAGAGGATTATACCAAACCTGTCTGACCATTTTCTGAACAAACCTTCCATGGCCATTGCAGGTACTGGTGCTATATAAATAAGACCATAAGAAACAGGAGCAGAATTGGGCCTTTTGCCCCATTAAGTTGGCTCCACCATCTTTGGTTTTTGCATCTCTCCCAGATTTTACTTCCATTGACTTCAATGTGGCGAGATGTCAAAAGGAAGACTGATTCGCTGTCACTTGTTTTACGCTATTGGGCAAAGCCAAAGGGTGGGATATTCTAGCCTCGCCCACCACTGGGATCATCCAGGCCTGCCGAAACTCAGTGGACTTTCAACTGACCTACTCCCGTCCCTGCGACTGGACTGGAAAAGCCCACCGAAAATTATCCCCATGCTGCAGAGCTGGATCAAATCTCTTTCTTCGCGCGGCCAATTAAACTAAATTGTTTTAACTGGGAATCTCCATCAGGAGATCAAAGTAATTATTTGGAGCATGGAAACAGACCATTCGGCCCAACAGATCAATGCTGGTGTTGATTCTCCTCGTGAGCTACCTCCCACCTTCATCACACATAGTTAACATAGAAGCCAGAGGGTGGTCGTAGAGGGTTGCTTTTCAAACTGGAGGCCTGTGACCAGCGGTGTGCCTCAGGGATCAGTGCTGGGCCCACTGTTATTTGTCATTTATATTAATGATTTGGATGAGAATATAAGAGGCATGGTTAGTAAGTTTGCAGATGGCACCAAGATTGGTGGCATAGTGGACAGTGAAGAAAGTTATCTCTGATTGCAACGGGATCTTGATCAATTGGGCCAGTGGGCTGACGAATGGCAGATGGAGTTTAATTTAGATAAAGCAAGGTGATGCATTTTGGTAGATTGAACGAGGGCAGGACTTACTCAGTTAATGGTAGGGTGTTGGGGAGAATTACAGAACAAAGAGATCTAGGGGTACATGCTCATAGCTCCCTGAAAATGGAGTCACAGGTGGACAGAGTGGTGAAGAAGGTATTCAGCATGCTTGGTTTCATTGGTCAGAACATTGAATACAGGAGTTGGGACGCCTTGTTGAAGTTGTACAAGACATTGGTAAGGCCACGCTTGGAATACTGTGTACAGTTCTAGTCACCCTATTATAGAAAGGATATTATTAAAGTAGAAAGAGTGCAGAAAAGATTTACTGGGATGCTACCAGGACTTGATGGTTTGAGTTATAAGGAGAGGCTGGATAGACTGGGACTTTTTTCTCTGGAGCATAGGAGGCTGAAGGTTGATCTTATAGAGGTCTATAAAATAATGAGGGGCATAGATAAGGTAGATAGTCAATATCTTTTCCCAAAGGTAGGGGAGGCTAAAACTAGAGGGCATAGGTTTAAGATGAGAGGGGAGAGATACAAATGTGTCCAGAGAGGCAATTTCTTCACACAGAGGGTGGTGAGTGTCTGGAACAAGCTGCCAGATGTAGTAGTCGAGGCGGGTAGAATTTTGTCTTTTAAAAAGCATTTAGACAGCTACATGGGTAAGATGGGTACAGAGGGATATGGGCCAAATGCGGGCAATTGGGATTAGCTTAGGGGTTTTAAAAAAAAGGGCGGCATGGACAAGTTGGGCCGAAGGGCCAGTTTCCATGCTATAAACTTCTATGACTCTCTGGATAAATGTTAGGTTATCCACTTTGGTAGTAATAATAGGATGACAGATTGTTATTTGAATGGGTGTAAATTGAGAGAGGTGGATGCTCAGCGAAACCCTGGTGTCCTCGTTCAACAGTCGCTGAAATTTAGCGCGCAGGTGCAGTAGACAGTAAAGAAGGCAAATGGTATGTTGGCCTTCATAGCGAGAGGATTTGAGTATAGGGATAGGGATGTTTTGCTGCAATTGTATAGTGCGTTAGTGAGGCCACACCTGGAGTATTGTGGGCAGTTTTGGTATCCTTATCTGAGCAAGGATGTGCTTGCTATAGAGGGAGTACAGCGAAGGTTTACCAAATTCCTGTGATGGCAGGTCTGTCATGTGAGGAGAGACTAAGTCGGTTGGGATTATATTCACTGGAGTTTAGGAGAGTGAGAGGGGATCTCATAGAAGCTTATAAAATTCTAACGGGGTTAGACAGGGTAGATTCAGAAAGAATGTTTCCGATGATAGGGGCAGTCCAGAACTAGGGGTCATAGTTCAAGGATAAGGGGTAAACCTTTTAGAACTGAGGTGAGGAGAAATTTCTTCACCCAGAGGTTGGTGAATGTGTGGAATTCACGACCAGAGAAAGTAGTTGAGGCCAAAACGTTGTGTGATTTCAAGAATAAATTAGATATAGCTCCAAGGGCTAAAGGGATCAAGGGATTATGGGTGGGATAAAAATTTTGAATTTGATGATCAGCCATGATTAAAATGAATGGCAGAGCATGCTCGAAGGGCCGAATGGCCTACTCCTGTTTCTAGTTTCTATACTTACCTAGCTTCCAGTTAGATTGCTGCAGATGTGAGGAGCACTAGAAATGGGAGTTACGGTGTACAGACTGCAGGCAGTTTTACCCGAGATATAACAGCATCCGAGCTGATCCAATAATGTTTAATAAGCACCTGACTGACTAAAATGGATTCCTCGGCAATGAGATCCCTTGCCCAGATGAGCATAAAATTCACAATGTTATTTTTTATTAAAGGCATTAGTCAGACTCCATTTGCATTATAATATGCAATTCTGGTCTATTAATCATAGGAAGGATATTGTTGCCCTTGAGAGGGTACGGACATGAGCAATTAAGATTATTTCAGGTATTGGGAATTTGAGTTATGAAGCGAGATTAAGAAAGTTGAACTGATTCTATTTGGAAGAGAGAAAACTTTGAAATGACACAATTGTTTTCAAAAATTAGAAAGTTAATTCAAACAAATTGGACACACTGGTGAAAGGTTCAGATGCTACGCGATGCAGGTTAAAAACTAGGAACTCAAGAGTCAGGAGGGAAATAAAGCAGAGCTTTGAAAACCCAGAGGGTAATAAACATGGAATAAATTGCCAAGGAAGGCAATAGAAATGAATATGTTTAATAGCCTGTTAATGAGATTGATTTCCGCCGTCCTGTTTTTTTTTTAAGCGTCCATTAAAACATTTGTCCAAGTACAAAGAATAAAGAAAATTACAGCACAGGAACAGGCCCTTTGGCCCTCCATGCCCATGCCACCCATGCTGCCTGACTGCACTAAAACCCCCTACTCTTAAAGTTTATTCATTAGTCACAAATAAGGCTTACATTAACACTGCAATGAAGTTACTGTGACATTCCCCTAGTCACCACAGTCTGGCACCTGTTCGGGTCAATACACCGAACCAACATGTCTTTCAGACTGTGGGAGGAAACCGGAGCACCCGGAGGAAACCCACACAGACATGGGGAGAACATGCAAACTCCACACAGACAGTGACCCAAGTCGGGAATTGAACCTGGGTCCCTGGCGCTGTGAAGTAGCAGTGCTAGCCACTATGCTACCGTGCCGCCCTACTCTTCTGGGTACCATATCCCTCTATTCCCATCCTATTGTCAAGACACCCCTAAAACATCAGAAGTACTTGTCCATGATGTTTTCACTCAAGAAATAAACTCATTTAAAATAAAAAATGTCAAGCGTAGAGAGGGGATTAAACCCCTCAATGTATTTCGGCGAGAAAGGGGTTTGAGTGGCGGCACAGTGACAGAGTGGTTAGCATTGCAGCCTCACAGCACCAGGGACCCGGATTCAATTCCGGCCTTGGGTGTGGAGTTTGCACATTCGCCCCATGTCTGCAGTGGTTTTGTCCGGGTGCTCCGGTTTCCTCCACAATCCAACGATGTGCAGGTTAGGTGGATTAGCCATGTTAAATTGCCCCTTTGTCTTCAGAGATGTGTAGGTTAGATGGAATTAGCCACGGTAAATGTGTCGGGTTACAGGGGTAGAGGTGGGATAGGGGGCCTTGGTAAGTTACCCAGTCAGAGGGTCGGTGCAGACTCGATGGGCCGAAGTCTGCACTGTAGGGATTCTATGATGATGCCGTCAGAAGACTGGTAGTTGGGAAGGGACGTTGCAGTGAAGTGAAAGGCGGAACAGGTTGTGGGTTGAGTGAACTTTGACCGTTGCAAAAATGCTGTGCAGAGCTAAGCGCTGCTGCAGCAATGACAGGTCACTGTGGTGGACCTCAGTTGTGCCTTTGTCCTATATGGACCACCGTTGTGTGTTTGTCATACCTGGACACATCCCCTCCCGGTTTGGTTCCTCCCCTCGGCACCGAGTATAAAGGTGGCTGTCTCCTCCCCCTTGTTCAGTCCAGGTTGGTTATTTGTTGGGATCTGCTCCTGATTCTGTTGTGAATAAAAGCCTACACTTGTATTGGCACACAGGTAGTCTTTCGCCTTATTGATAGCGCATCAGTCACCGATTTAACTTCAGAGCAAAGATGTCTTGTGGCTTCTTTAATGTTATGGTCCAGAAATGAGATAATTCCACTGACGTCCCACACCAATGTGACCTCTGGGAATTTGAATTCCACTTAATCCAGCATCCGATCTTTACCCTCTCCTTTACCCACCCATTCTCTGCTCCTGACCTATTTTGTTGATGTTATCGACTTTCACCTACCCCTGTCCCTCACTCCCGCTCTACGAATTGACTGACCTCGAATGTTTTCAAGAAAAATTGAATGTTTTCATTCATACATCACGGCTTCTCAACTTCGAAACATGTGGATCAAAGCAAAATACTGCCAATGCTGGGAATCTGACATAAAAATGGGAAATGTTGGATAAACCCAGCAGGTCTGACAGCATCTGTGGAGAGAGAGAGAGAGAGAGACATAGGACGCGACCTTACCTCCCATTCACGCCATGGTCCCGCTGCAGCGAGGTCGGAGAATTTGGCGGCCGGCCGAATCTCCGTTCACTGCAGCATGAACAGTAATAAGAATTCAGCCATAAGGTTTTTTTTTAAATTCACTCGTGGGATATGGGATGTCGCTGGTGGGCCAGCATTTATTGCCCATCCCTAGTTGCCTTTGTTCAGGGAGGGGGCAGTTGAGAGTCAACCACATTGCTGTGGCTCTGGAGTCACAAGTCGGCCAGACCGGGTAAGAACGGCAGATTTCCTTCCCTAAAGGACACTCGTGAACCAGGTGAGTTTTTCCGACAATCGACAATGGTTTCGTGGCCATCAGTAGATTCTTAATTCCAGATATTTTTTATTGAATTCAAATTCCACCATCTGCCGTGGTGGGATTCGAACCCCGATCCCCAGAACATTAGCTGAGTTTCTGGATTAGTAGTCTAGCGATAATAAAGTTTATTTATTTATTAGTCACAAGTAAGGCTTACATTAACACTGCAATGAAGTTACTGTGAAATTTCCCTAGTCGCCACACTCCGGTGCCTGTTTGGGTCAATGCACCTAACTAACACGTCTTTCAGAATGTGGGAGGAAACCGGAGCACCCGGAGGTCACCCACACAGACAACGTGCAAACCCCACACAGACAGTGAGTGGCCCAAGTCGGGAATCGAACCCAGATCTCTGGCACTGTGAAGCAGCAGTGCTAACCACTGTGCTACCGTGCCGCCCCACTAATATCACTAGACCATTGCTTCCCCATTAATATTTCGAGTCCGGATTACTCTGCTTCAGGATTCTGAAGAAATGATATTGGACTCCAAACGTTATCTCTGTTTCTCTCTCCACAGATGCTGCCAGACCTGCTGAGTCTTCCCAGCACTTTCTGTTTTTGGACAAACATTTAAAACATCTGGGGCAGTCTTGATTGCCCAGTTGGCCCGGCCTCTGCCCAGAACTCCCTTTCATGGGTAGAATAACGGTCCCTGACAACTCTACAGATCTCAGATGAGCCATCTGGTGTTTAAAAATAAATCGAGCAGCCATGTCGTGGCTCCAGCTATCAGCCATTACTAGATGTAACCATGGAAACTGTCTTGCCTTAACTGCCCACAAGCATTCTGGATCATCAACAATTTAATGAAAGCTTGCTGATGCTGCACCATTGGGTCCAGAGCAAAAAATGAATACAACTGAAAATGGAGAAAGAAAATACAGTTCATGATCTAAGCTGAGTGGTCGTGACCAAGTTTGTTTTAATTGTTAACTATATTACAATTTGTGCAAGCACTTCATTTAGATTACTACATGTAACATCATTGACTGTTCTGTGAGTGAAGAAAGCCACTCATCTCTGACTCTTTTTCCTTGAGATTTCCCTTAAGGATGCTGGGCCAGTGTTATCTTTCTGAGAGTTTGACTGTTCTACCCGTGACGTTGGGCAGAGTCTCGTTGAAGTGCTGGAAGTCTTACCTTCCAGGTGGAGAACAGCCAAGGAATCCCGCTGCCCCCTTTCGGGAAGGCCAACTGAACCTCATGCCAATTGGGTAGTGGCGAGGCCAGTAATGGTGGGTGCCTTGCCTCCCAACTGAACCTCATGCCAATTGGGTAGTGGCGAGGCCAGTAATGGTGGGTGCCTTGCCTCCCGAAAGCTGCTGGCCAATCGGAGTTCGGTAGATCTCCTGCCCAGTCTGGCACCGGGGAAGCAGTGGCTGCGGCTGCAAGGGGCAAGCACCGGAGTCCCTGGATCATGGAGTGACCCAGGCATGCAGTGTGGTGGGGGGGAGTAGGGGGGGGGGGTGCGTTTGTAAGGTGGGGATCGCAGGTAGGGGAGGCCGGGGTGGCCAACAGCAAGGGAAGGCACATGACTCTCAACAGGTTCCCTCCTTCCCACGGTCCAAATCCCCAATCAGTCACTTTGATCGGAGCACCCCTTCCCTGGAGTGACAGGACGGATGGTTGCACAGGTTTACTTCTTGTGTGCACCGCACAGCAACAGCCCACCTGCGACTGGGTTAACACCAGCGGCGGCGGGATGAGACCATGAATTAATCATTAAGTGGCCATTTAGGAGTGACAAAAAAAAGGCGGGGCAGGAAGGTGACAGGATTCCGATGTGCCACCATCCCATAAATCCCCTTCCCGCCTCCAAGCTCATCATCAGCATGCAATCAAAATTGTTACTTGTGCATCATTTGCGTTCATGGAATCAATGCTTTCTTTATGGTGATTGTGGGCTTCCTGTATTGCTTGTGAATGAACCTTATGTACAGGGGAGATCACAGAATCACAGAATACTACAATGCAGAAGAGGCCCTTCGGCCCATCAAGTCCACATCGACACATGAAAGGCCCTGACCTGCCCTCGTAATCCGACTTGCCAGCACTTGGCCCATAGTCTTGAATGTTAGGGCATGCCAAGTACTCATCCAGGTACTTGGGGGAGATGGTGGCATTGCGATAATGTCATGAGACCAGTAATCCAGGGGAACACACCCTGGAACCTGGTGGAAGTTAAATTCAATTCATGAAATCTGGAATTGAAAGCCAGTCTAATGGTGAACATGAAACTATCATAATTGTTGGAAGACACCTCTGATTTCTGAATGTCCTTGAAGGAAATCTGCCATCCTTACCCGGCCTGGCCTAAACGTGACTCCAGACACACAGGAGGCAATTTTTAAGCCCGTTATGCCTGGTGCAAGTCCCATTATAGCTGGAAACTCTTGCAAGAGGGCCATAATGAGATTCATGCTGGTATGATGTTCCCAGGCTCTCCCAGCAGACATGATGAGTGTGAACCTGGTTACCATCCATTTTAATATGCAAAATCGGCTTAATGCAGAATCATCCAGGAACATACGTTCCCACCCATCGGTCTGACATAAAGCCAGCTGGAATCAATATCGTTCTCCACAAACAGAGACCAAACATAATTACCATGTCAGGGACTCGGAGGCCATTGCAGTCCCCAGGTGGTCGGGTTCATGGAAGCCTGGCACCCGGGCAGTGCCAATCTGACAGTGCCCATTCAGCACTGCCAAGGGGGTTAGACCTGAAGGGGGCAGGCCCTGAAGGGGTGGGGCCTGAAGGGGGACTCATTGGGAGTCATTGGCCCCAATGCCCCTGAACATTGTGGGGAGGGGGGGTTATGCTGATGAACATTGGTGGGGGGGGGTGGTTGTAGTTATGCTGGCGAACATTCAGGGGGGATGCTCTATTGTCTGTTGGGAGAAGAGGGTGGTATTTAAATTCAATTTGAGTTTACAATCTCTGTGAAGCTGGGCTTGCTGACGTGTTTGGGCCTTGCCCCTCACAATGACAGCACAAAACACACTCCCCCCTTCAAAAAAATGACAAGTGCAGCAAGATCTAGACGGAAAACCTGGGGAGAATCAAACCGGTTTTCTGACTGAACCTGACACTTTGCCACTTTTTTGGAAAATTGCACCCACTGAATTGTAAGATGCTTAACTACCCTCCAAAATGGCCATTCCTTTCAAGTGCAATCTGGAATGGGCAGCCATGGGGCCTTGCCAACGACGCCCACATCCCATGAAAAAATAAACAATCAGAAAAATCTTCTTTCTGAACACATTGAATGGCAGAATCAGTAACTGATAATTTGATCCGGGAATTATCAGGGTCAGCTGAATGGAACATTCTGACTGCCAATGACCTTTGACCAAACAAAATGTCTCCAAACGGGCGATTTTTAGGGTGGGATGTTCTGAAAGTTCCACAACGATCAAGGGGCAAAGATGAAACTGATCCTAGATTTTTTTCTTTTTTGATTTTAAACTAAAATGAAATGATCTATGGCGGTAGTCTGATTGGAAGAGATTACAATTCCCGAAATGCGTAGGAGGGCATTGAATCTGTGAGAAACAACGCAGGGATGTGTTTGTCTAACAGATTTCTGTTCCTGTGAGAATGATCAGCCATGGCTATCAAGATTGGCATGGGTGAAGATGGCCCTTTCACACATCTTTAATCCTTCCGAAATATCGAAACTACCATCTTCCCATTACACCATCTCATTCTTCCCTTAAGTCAAACAGAGTGGCTGCCAGCGATCATCAATCTATTTCCAAGGAGAAAAGCTGAGATCAAAAATGTCCTGGCTTTAGCCACTCTTCTCAACATCTCATTTCAATTATTGACCATCGTCTGTGTCACAAAAATGGTGTTCCTAAATTTCCCATTTTGATTCCAAAACTGCACCCTCTTGTCCTGGTCTTATGTTTCTGTCTGCGGCTTCCATTTGTTTTCTGAGTATTGAGTTCAAACTAACAAGATTTAAATTGCCAGCAGTGACTCTGCCAACATTAGTATTGTGTGTTTGAACTTGATTTGGTTGTTTCTAATATGTCATAACCTCACCGTTAATGTTATCAATGTGATAATCAGTGCTTCACAATTTACCCTTCATTTTCCATTGCCCATTTAAGTTGGAGGTTCTCTTGGCTTCCGTCCCTTTAAGTCAACTTAAAACAATCTCTGCTTCAGTTAAGCATTCAATATCTGTCTGGTTCTTCATGGCATACATGCTGTCAATAGCTGGTTCGCCTATTTTCTAATCCTTTTCATATTCACCTCCATGTAAACTTACTTCCCTGCCATTATAACATTTTACTGACATAGTGGTTCGCACTTCTGCCTCACAGTGTCAGGGACCCGGGTTCGATTCCGGCCTTGGGTCACTGTCAGTGTGGAGTCTACACGTTCTTCCCGTGTCTGTGTGGGTTTCCTCCGGGTGCTCCAGTTTTTTCCCACAGTCCAAAAGATGTGCAAGTTAGGTGCATTGGCCATGCTACATTCACCCTCGGTGTACTTGAACAGGTGCCAGAGTGTGGCGGCTAGGGGATTTTCACAGTAACTTCATTGCAGTGTTAATGTAAGCCTACTTGTGACATTAAATAAATAAACTTAAAAACTACCTAGGCTCACCCAACTCGTACAGTAAGATGTCTCACCACACCAGGTTAAAGTCCAACAGGTTTATTTGGAATCACGAGCTTTCAGAGCACTGCCCCTTCCTCAGGTGTGTCGCAGGTCTGGCATTTGACTCACTTGATGAAGGAGCAGCGCTCTGAAAGCTCGTGATTCCAAATAAACCTGTTGGACTTTAACCTGGTGTTGTGAGACTCCTTACTGTGCCCACCCCAGTCCAACGCCGGCATCTCTACCTCATGGCCACCATGAGCCCATATAAAGAGAATAGGTTGGATGTGGTGGACTGTACAGCCAGCCTATGTGTATATATAAAACATACTCTGACTTTGTTTCTGTCACTAATATCTGCGCTGTGTTATTATTTGGATTTTGCTCTTCTTCACTGGGGGAAGAGGGTGGAGGGAGGGAGAACAAGGGGTACACGAATGTGACACGTGGCAACATGCTGAATCCTTTCTTCTTTCCCCCTGTCTCCTCCGCCCCAACCCCGTTTCCCCCCCCCCCCCCCCCCCCCCCCTCCCTCTCGGCCTAGTTTTCGATTCTTATTCATTGTTCAGAGCCTGCAAAGTCAGAAAGAAAAAGACAGGCATCAGCAGAAATCTGAAATAAAACTTGAAAAATGCCAGACCTGTGAGTATTAACTTTAGAAAGGGAAGAAGCATTTTAAGAATATGTTAGTATTTGGGTTTGAATGTAAAACACCCTAAAATGTAAACATGAAGCAGACAAACATCAGCAAGTTATTTTGTAAACTTAGGAGCAGATTACATGTGACTGTGACAAAATGGTGTAGATTTATTTTTTATATAACAGACTGCATGATGGCAACATCCCAAGCACGCAGTGGGATTGAAGTCGTATTTGCAGCGTTAGTAACTGATATATTAATGTATCGGATGAAATCTTTTCATTTTGTTATTCTACATGTGATGGCACTATTGTTAAAAAGGTGGACAAAGGACTTGCTGATCTGACGATACAGTTTAAATTCACATTACCAAACAGGAAATGCTGGGAATATACATCCTCAATGCATGTGCATCTCGAAAGAGAAAAGACAGGTTAATGTTCTGGGTAGGACCTGCGACTGTTTTCCATTTCAGATTTCCAGCATTCTCCTCCCTATTCTTTTTCTCTGTCCTCCATCTCACAAGTGACTATATTCCAGGAGCTTTGTTTTGGCAAACTGTTTCAGCGTTTTCATTTGCAGTCGAGGGTCCTTTGTTTTAACCTGACAATTTTTTTTTAGATATACGATATTTTCTCGACTGTGTGCCTTGGTCGTGTGCGTGGGGGAGGGGGGGGGGAAGGGGGGGGGGGGGGGGCTGTTGAGGGAAGATTGGTTTTTTTGCAGTCGGGGAGGTGGGGGGGGGGGGGGAGAAAAAAAAACATAGACAAAGTTGTGTAAGAGTGGCAGGTTTAATTTCGAAGCATGAGCAGTGAAGAGAAAAGGAAATTAAGTACTCGGAGGGTAAAAGGCCAGGCATCTGACAGCTGGTCCGTGGCACTGGGACAGAATTTCACATTTTCAGTACTCTGAGCTGGAACAAAAGACTGGGTTGGATGGAATATAAAAAATATATATATAAAAGAAACAGGTGATGATCAGAACCGACTGATAAAGGAAGCCTGTGTGCTCCTGGGTGCTGTGTGCATTCAATTCCAGACTGACTCCTGTTATGCTAATACAGCCAATTTCCTCTTTTATTTCATTTATGGAGCCTAAATCTGCGATCTCTGATAAGGTTTCCTTGGATACCGCCTTCACTCAAAACTCGGCTGATGGAGATGTGTAACTTGCAGTGAACAGCGTATGAATAATTTAAAAGCTATGCCCGGAGATTTAAGGGAATAACAGTGTGATAACAGACACCACAGGGTACCGCTGTTTATTCAAGGCTTCATCTTCCGCTGACAAGTGACCTACAAGGTCAAGGGCATGCTGGGATATCTCACCAACACTAGGAAAGGTACCAGCGTCCCTCAGGATTCAAAAACAGAAAGGATTCAGTCTCAGGTGAGGGGAAGGATAAGGTATCCTGAATTCTCCAAAAAAGGCTTTACCTCATCTGTATCCTTTAATACCCACTGTATATTATAGAAAGGAACATTAAACAAAAGCAGCATTTATACTCAAAGATTCCACATCTTGACAATCACTTAGCAATTGGAGTGAAACAGGGCAAGGAAAGCTATTCTTTTCTATTCTGCTCCAAAGTGATATATGAAGCCCATATTCCCTCGAATAAATAGAGATGCCTCACTATCCACACTGTAGGAGGTCAAAGAAATGTTTTTGACACAGGTCAAATGACAGGTGCCCTCTTCTGTATATTATACGGTATTCAGCATGCATTGGCTATCCTACGGTTCCATTGGCAGAAGGATGAAGATCCAGAGGGCACTGATCTAAGTCGATTAGCAAACTAACCATCAATGACATGAGGAAAAACATTTCAACACAGGGGGTTGTTAGGGTCTGGAGTGCGCCTCCTTGGACTATGGTAGAAGCAGGTTCAGTTGTGGCTCTCAAACAGGAATGATTTGGATAAGCACTTCTTGAGTATGAAAAATCTACAGGGCTATTGAGAGCTGGCATAGGATTGGGACTAGCTAGCATAATCAAGGACCCCACGCACCCTGGACATTCTCTCTTCCATCACCTTCCGTCGGGAAAAAGATACAAAAGTCTGAGATCACGTACCAGCTGACTCAAGGACAGCTTCTTCCCTGCTGCCATTAGACTTTGAATGGTCCTATATCCCTATCTGCAACTGCAATACTATATTCTGCACCTTATCCTTTTCTTTTCCCAATGCACTCTATGAACACCTTTTCACTGAATCCCAATACATGTGACAATAATAAATCAATTCAGTTCAATGCTAAGCATGGCACTTGGTTCTTAGACAGACTGTAGACATACTCAAGTGTGGTAAACCACTGTTAAGCTTATTGCCTGTGTGTGTGTGTATGACATGCCTGGGCATGCCCCTGCCGGCCCTGCCTGAGACTCCTCCCCCCCGGTCCAGGTGTAAAGGTGACTTCTCCCAACCCCTCTGCCTCAGTTGCTGGACCAGTTCATCAGCATGGGTGTTCTCCAAGTCTTTTGCGAATAAAAGCCTATTTGTTCTTGCATACAAACTAGTCTTTGCTTGATTGATAGTGCATCACCAAGTATCTATTAACATTTGTTTGTTAGCACTACATCTGAACAAGTTGCAGAGTAAGCATGTAGCTCTTAGGCATAATTCCAACCTCTCGCTCTTGTCTAAACTGACTACTGTCAGTGGTACATCATCATCTACATTACATACTAGCATCTCTCATCTGTTAACCCATTATTCTACATCTCCCCCCACCCCCAATTATGCTACCTCACTTTTTAACAACATCAAATTATTTCCGAACAATATATTTTCTGTAGGCAGTGAGTGGTAAGAGAACCAAACTTGTCGCTATTTGAGGTCGCTCCATTATGGATAATGAGGTGTAACACTGAGAATGGGGAGGTGATGGCCTCATGGTATTATTGCTAGATTATTAATCCTGAAACTCAGCTAATGGTCAGGCGACTCGTGTTTGAATCCTGCCACGGGGCAGATGGTGGAATTTGAATTCAATAAAAAATACCTAGAATTAAGAATCTGCTGATGACCATGAAACGATTGTCAATTGTCGGAAAAACCCATCTGGTTCACTAATGTCCTTTAGGGAAGAAAATCTGCTGTCCTTACTTAGTCTGGCCGACATGTGACTCCAGAGCCACAGCAATGTGGTTGACTCTCAACTGCCCTCTCAACAAGGGTAACTAGGGATGGGCAATAAATGCAGGCCAGCCAGTGACACCCATGTCCCATGAATGAATTCTTAAAAATGGAAACAAGACAGACTCATCTTCTGCAATGCGACAAGATAGCTGTACCAGATACCGTGTGCTAAAGATTCTGCCGCAGCTTCTGTGCTAATCTCCAGCCCTGAAGTGATGACTTTTATCTGGGACTGAAGTATAGGTGCCAATTGACCCTGGGAAGGTACCAGTTTCTTGGCAGTGTGATCCACTATGACCTCTGACCTGGATTCTCAGGCAAGGCATCCTCCGTGGAAGACTCCTCATGAACATAAGGAGATAAATTAATCAATACTTCAGCTGATTCATTGGAACTAAGATCTGAAGGTTGCCTAGCACTGCTGATTCTTTTAAAATACAACAGAGACATCATAAAATGCATCCAGCAATCGGAAAGATTAATCATTCTCTAGGACCTCAACATCCAAAAGATCACTCAGGACTACAAGGGGTTCTTCCTCACCACTCTCGAGGAAGAACCAATTCAGGTCCAGCAGGTCTTCATGGGGATGGCCACCACCTGCGGCAATACCTTCTGTATCCTCCATCTCTGCCCTTCCTTCATGAAGAGCAGAGAGATCCGCAACTTCCATGTATGCCCTGGATCTAGGGAATGGTGTCCCTGTCAAAGAAAGGAACTTACTGCTGGGTGTATAAACTTTCTCAGCTCCTGAAGGCTGAATTTCCACTGCTTCAAAATAAAAGACTGAAGGTTGTTGCATGAAAGACAGCAAGTTGTTACAAATGATGAGAATCATCTGTTTTTTTTCTAGAATCCCTAGAAGTACGTCAGCATCATCGTGCAATAAGAATTTATATTGATTGTCAAGTTCCATCAGACTTTTGAATGGACCTACCATGCATAAAGTGATCTTTCTCTACACCCTAGCTCTGACTGTGACACTACATTCTGCACTTTTTCCTTTCCTTCTCTATGAATGGTATGCTTTGTCTGTGTAGTGCGCAAGAAGCAATACTTTTCACTGTATACTAATGCATATGACAATAATAAATCAAATCAAATCAAGAATCAATGATCTGTCACCCCTTGTAGCTAAGAGGAGCAATAATCCGGCACGGTGGCACAGTGGTTAACACTGCTGCCTCACAGCGCCAGGGACCCGGGTTCGATTCCCGGCTTGGGTCGTTGTCTGTGTGGAGTTTGCACATTCTCCCCGTGTCTGCATGGGTTTCCTCCGGGTGCTCCGGTTTCCTCCCACAGCACAAAGATGTGCTGGTTAGGTGGATTGGCCATGCTAAATTGCCCCTTAGTGTCAGGGGAACTAGCTAGGGTAAATGCATGGGGTTATGGGGAAAGGGCCTGGGTGGGTTGTGGTCAGTGCAGACTTGATGGTCCGAATGGCCTCGTTCTGCACTGTATGATTCTATTATTCTTTGATTGGTCCTTGTAACTTGATATCCAATGGATGAAGGATGATTGGCTGAAACCAGTTGATGTCCTCTGCTAATATGTTAACAGCTGCCCCCGTATCAATTTTAAAACTAGTACCGCAGACTTGGATTTGACCAATAGTCTGGATGAAGACCATCTACTTTCCTGAGGAGATCTTTATAGTCAGTGATTTCAGGACTTGGCATTTCTTGGAAGGAACATGTTCCATAAATATCTGCTGGTCTGTGACTCTGAGTAAAATTGCTGGATTTGCAGAAACGCTTGAAATGTCCAGTTTCACCAGACCGGAAGCATTCCGCGCCCCCTGCTGGGCAGTCATGGCATCTCCACAGGGTTTTCGCACCACAACATAAACATCTCAAAATGGTTGCTGGTGCAGAATTTCCCACCCTTTCGGTTGGTTTGGTGGGCTTTCATATGGGTGGGACCATTGCCTTTGGGCCTATCCAATCTATGGAGTCATGGGGAGCCTCAGCGTTGCCATGAATTATAATCAGATTAAATATTCAAAACTAGCCCTGCCTCGCATACTAGGCCACCTCATCCAACGTAAAATCATCTTTGGTCTGCAGAAAGGAAGAGTTTTTCATCCAGGACACCCACGACTATGCGACCATAGATTAGCTTGTCGTTCAGTGCCCTGTATCCGTAAAAACTAGCTAGGTGATTGTGGTGAACCATCGTTGGTTCCCACTAGATAGTACTGAGCCAGGGTCTGGCCAGTACTACAAGTATGTATATATTTTGCTGTTGGGGTTAGGGATGGGTTGTTCTACTTGTTGCTGTTGGGGTTAGGGTTGGGCTGTTACACCTTGTATTATAGTTATTGTGGTACATCCCAGTCGGGCTCCGCCTCCTGGGAGAGGTATAAAGGTCTCTGCTCTGTCTGGGACCCCTCAGTCTGGGATCGTGTATATAATTAGTAGCTTCGTTGCACAGCAAATAAAAGCCTTTATTTCCTGAGCTTCTCAAGCCTCGTGTGTGATAACGCGCATCAATTTTATTTGCTGTAAATAAACTCTCGTCGAAAAAAAAAACGATATAGAGAGAGTATGGAGCAGATACTGAAGCCTGAACACCTTACACTAGATCCACGTGCAGCGGGCGCCTCTAACACCTTCGACCACTCTTTGAACTGTTTTGAGGACTACCTGGCAGCCTCCGCAGCGGTCACCACAGTTGATGACAGACTCCGGGTCCTCCATGCGAGGGTAAGCGGCACCGTCTACCTCGCGATCCGTGCGGCCACCGACTATACAAAGGCCCTCGAGCTTCTTAAGAAGCGCTATATTAAACCGCCCAACGAAATACACGTTCGTTACCTCTTAGCCACTCGACGACGGCAGTCCGGCGAAACGATGGAGGAATACGCGAACGAGCTCCTACAGCTAGCCAGGGGCTGTAACTGCAAAGCAGTGTCGGCAGAGCAGAATATGAACGACCTCGCTCAAGATGCGTTTGTGGCGGGAGTCGGATCATCTTACATCCGACTCAAACTACTGGAGAAAGGTAATCTTGACCTCACCCAGGCAATAGAACTAGCGGAGATGTTGGAGACGGCCTCCAAAAGCCTAGTATTGTATCCTGAAGACCACGTGGAGACAACGTGGCAGGAGCAGTCGCCAATCCCTCCTCGTCCCTCGGGTTCGAAATGCTGCGTGATGGCGTGCTCACACTTGGGCCAGATGACGGCAGCAGCTCCGGGCGGCCCGCGGTGTTACTTCTGTGGGGGAGCGAAGCATACTCGGCAATGGTGTCCCGCTAAAGCTGTGTTGTGCTCCGCCTGCGGTAAGAAGGGGCACTATTCGAAAGTGTGCCGATCTAAACCTGCTTCTCGGAACAGCAGTGCGGCCTGCGATTCCTCAGAGCCCGGTTCTTCGTCGTCGACATCGTCGAGGGTTTCGTCCACGTGCGAGGCCAGGACGACGCCATTACGGTTGACGGAGTCGGAGATGTGTGACCACCAGGGGTCGTTGAGTTTGGCGCCATCACCCACGTGCAACCTATGGGAGCGGCCATGTTGGTCGGCACCGACCGCGAACGACCAGCAGGGGTCATCCTCGTCAATCTCAGCTGCCTGCAGTGGCACTCATGAACCAATGGTGGCGTCGATCATCCTGGACCAGGCCAAGCCTCATAGACTTGACAAGTCTATGATGGACATTCAGGTAAACGACCACTTGATTTATTGTCTGTTTGACAGCGGGAGCACTGGGAGTTTTATCCACCCAGACGCTGTGAAGCGGTGTGGACTCCGGATTTAATCTGTCAAACAGACAATTTCTATGGCATCAAGGTCCCGGTCTGTTGCCGTGCTAGGGAGTTGCGTGGTAACTTTAACGGTGCAAGGCACAGTTTACGAGCGTTTCAAGCTCCTGGTGTTGCTGCACCTTTGCGCGCCAATACTTCTCGGACTAAACTTCATGGTCCACTTGAGGAGTGTAACCCTACAGTACGGTGGGCCACTCCCTTTGTTTTCAGTGGGAGAACAGCAGCCTCCAAATTGCCCAACGCCTGTAGCCTCTCGACGCTGAAGATTACCACACCCTCCCTGTTCCAGAATCTTGTGCCAGGCTGCAAGCCCATTGCGACTAAGAGTAGGCGTTACAGCGCTGAGGATCGGATCTTCATTCGATATGAAGTTCAGCGGCTCCTCAAGGAAAGGATCATACAACCTAGCGCTAGTCCGTGGAGAGCGCAGGTCATGGTGGTCAAGAGTGGGAACAAACCCCGGATGGTCATTGACTATAGTCAGACCATTAATATGGGCGGCACGGTAGCACAGTGGTTAGCACTGCTGCTTCACAGCTCCAGGGTCCCGGGATCGATTCCCGGCTCGGGTCACTGTCTGTGTGGAGTTTGCACATTCTCCTCGTGTTTGCGTGGGTTTACTCCGGGTGCTCCGGTTTCCTCCCACAGTCCAAAGATGTGTGGGTTAGGTTGATTGGCCAGGTTAAAATTGCCCCTGAGATGCGTAGGTTAGAGGGATTAGCGGGTAAATATGTGGGGGAAGGGCCTGGGTGGGATTGTGGTCGGTGCAGACTCGATGGGCCGAATGGCCTCCTTCTGCACTGTAGGGTTTCTATGATTTCTATGATTAATAGATACACGCAGCTGGATGCGTATCCCCTCCCGCGCATATCTGACATGGTCAATCAGATTGCGCAGTACCGGGTGTTCTCCACCATAGACCTCAAGTCTGCCTACCACCAACTCCCCATTCGCCCAGAGGACCGACAATACACGGCTTTTGAGGCGGATGGTCGCTTGTATCACTTTCTCAGGGTTCCCTTTGGTGTCACCAATGGGGTCTCGGTCTTCCAGCATGCTATGGACCGAATGGTGGACCAGAAAGGGCTGCGGGCTACCTTCCCGTACCTGGATAACGTCACCATCTGCGGCCATGACCAGCAGGACCATGACACAAATCTCCTGAATTTCCTACGCACTGCATCTCGCCTGAATCTGACCTACAACAGGGAGAAGTGTGTGTTTCGTACGCGCCGTTTAGCCATCCTCGGATACGTGGTGGAAAACGGGGTCATTGGCCCTGATCCAGACCGTATGCGTCCCCTCTTTGAACTTCCCCTGCCCACTAGTGCAAAAGCACTGAGAAGATGCTTAGGCTTCTTCTCTTATTATGCACAGTGGGTTCCCAATTACGCGGACAAAGCCCGTCCGCTCATCAAGTCCACTTCTTTTTCCCTAACACCAGAGGCCCGATTGGCCTTTGATAAACTAAAAGCCGACATTGCGAAAGCTACGATGCACGCTGTTGATGAGTCCATCCCCTTTCAGGTGGAGAGCGATGCATCTGATTTCGCTCTGGCCGCCATACTTAACCAGGCGGGCAGGCCTGTCGCATTTTTTTCCCGCACCCTCCAAGGCCCCGAAATTTGGCATTCAGCGGTGGAAAAGGAGGCCCAGGCCATTGTGGAGGCCGTCAGGCACTGGCGCCATTACTTGGCGGGAAAACGGTTCAGCCTGATCACGGACCAGCGGTCCGTGGCGTTCATGTCTAATAACACGCTGAGGGGCAAGATCAAGAACGACAAGATCTTGCGGTGGAGAATTGAACTCTCCACCTATAACTATGACATCATGTATCGTCCAGGGAAACTCAATGAGCCCTCGGATGCCCTCTCGCGTGGAACATGCGCCAGTATACAGGAGGACCGTTTGCAGGCTCTCCATAATGACCTATGCCATCCTGGGGTCATTCGGCTCTACCACTTTATAAAAGCCCGCAATCTGCCCTACTCGATGGAGGATGTCAGGTCCATAACAAGAAGCTGTCGGGTATGCGCGGAATGCAAACCGCACTTTTACCGACCTGACCGGGCACAATTAGTCAAGGCCACTCGTCCCTTCGAAAGACTGAGTGTCGATTTTAAGGGCCCCCTTCCCTCAACAGATCGGAATGTGTTCTTCCTCAACATCATTGATGAGTACTCGAGATTCCCTTTTGTTATTCCCTGCTCTGATACATCCGCTACCACGGTTATCAAGGCATTCCGTGATCTTTTTACCCTGTTCGGGTACCCCAGCTACATTCACAGCGACAGGGGCTCGTCGTTCATGAGCGATGACTTGAGGCAATACCTGCTCTCATACGGGATTGCCTCTAGTAGAACCACGAGCTACAACCCTCGGGGTAACGGACAGGTGGAACGTGAGAATGCTACAGTCTGGAAGGCTGTCTTACTGGCGTTGAAGTCAAAAAGCCTTCCAGTCTCCCGTTGGCAAGAGGTGCTCCCTGATGCGCTCCATTCCATATGCTCACTCCTGTGTACGGCAACCAATGCTACTCCCCATGAGAGGCTGTTTTCATTCCCTCGGAAGTCTTCCTCTGGGACCTCATTACCATCTTGGTTGACGTACTCAGGACCTGTCCTCCTGCGGCGACATGTAAGGGCCCGCAAGTCTGACCCGTTGGTCGAACAGGTCCATCTCCTCCACGCCAACCCTCAGTATGCCTATGTGGCATACCCTGACGGGCGAGAGGACACGGTCTCAATCCGAGACCTGGCGCCAGCAGGCGACGTAGAAACCCCTGTCGCTCCCATACCCCCTGTTACAAACCCCATAACTCTTGTTTCCCCTCCGGACACGGCGCGGGCAGCATCGGGACCATTACTTAACCCTTTTACTCCCGTGTACAGCTTGCCTGAGTCCAGAGGATGGTCGCCACTTCAGGGCGTGTCGGAACTCCATGGATTACCATCACCTCAGGGTCAACCGGCCCGTGAGTCTGTGGAGGAACAGTTGGACATCGCCTTGGGGAGAACGCCACCGCGAGTGCCTACTCCGGTGTCATCGCCGGTATTGAGGAGGTCACAACGACGGTGCGGTCCCCCTGACCATCTGAACTTATAGACTGATGACAAATTATTCTGTTTTTTGGTACCCCGCCGGCCTTTGTCTTCAAAGGAGGGGTGAATGTGGTGAACCATCGTTGGTTCCCACTAGATAGTACTGAGCCAGGGTCTGGCCAGTACTACAAGTATGTATATATGTTGCTGTTGGGGTTAGGGATGGGTTGTTCTACTTGTTGCTGTTGGGGTTAGGGATGGGTTGTTCTACTTGTTGCTGTTGGGGTTAGGGTTGGGCTGTTACACCTTGTATTATAGTTATTGTGGTACATCCCAGTCGGGCTCCGCCTCCTGGGAGAGGTATAAAGGTCTCTGCTCTGTCTAGGACCCCTCAGTCTGGGATCGTGTATATAATTAGTAGCTTCATTGTACAGCAAATAAAAGCCTTTATTTCCTGAGCTTCTCAAGCCTCGTGTGTGATAACGCGCATCAGTGATATAATTGGGTTCAACGTAGTTCACTCGATTGCCCCAGGTCACTGTGCGCATTGGTTAAAACGGGCTTGTTCAATTACTAAATTCTGCTTTGGCCTAAAGTAAGTCTCAGAGGCTTTAATAACGGAGTAAATGTCCACGGTGGGGACTCCTGCACATCGTACCTCAAGAGAACTTCCTCTGCTACAGACCCATTGCTTCAAAAAAGGAACTAACTTGGAACTCTGACTCCTTATCGCAAAGATCTGATGCGGCTTGGTACCTGAGAAAACTCCCATTGCTGCCCTCTCTGTGGGCCCACGAGGCAGTCCAACAGGTGGGGAAAGAGCCAGGACTGCGCACTACGTATGGTCATTATTACCTCTCTCCTGTGTGCCTCCTTCTGCCGCTGAAATCTTTGAGTTGCTTTCAGGGGATTCTTTACCCTGTGGTTCCTTTTGGAACACCGATGGGTCCTTTTGTAGTGATATCCCACAACTGCCAGCATGTTCTGTGATTGGCTCCTTCTGTCTTGGACCCTAGGCTTGGGACTTGGTTCTTAGACTGACTGTGGACAAACTCTGCTCAACACTTGCTTAGTGTTACATCTGAGCAGGTTACAGAATGGGTGTATGGGCGTAATTCCAATCTCTCTCTTGAGAGTCATCATCAATGTCACACATTAGCATATCCCCACTGTTAACCCTTTAAACTACACTTGCGAGCATGCTATCACAGAAGGTAGAAATGGCAGAGGTGCTCAATGAGTATTTTGCCTCAGTTTTCACAGAAGAGAAGGACCTGGGTGGATGTACTGCGGGCGTGCGGTGGACTGAAAGGATTGTGTATGTGGACTTTAAGAATGAGGTTGTTCTGAAATCTTTGAATGGCATCAAAATAGATAAGTCACCGGGTCCAGATGGGATGTACCCCAGGTTACTGTGGGAGGCGAGGGAAGAGATTGCAGAGCCTTTGGCGATGATCTTTGCGTCGTCGATGGAGACGGGAGAGGTGCCGGAGGATTGGAGGATTGCGGATGTGGTTCCGATTTTCAAGAAGGGGAATAGGGATAGCCCAGGTAATTACCGACCGGTGAGTCTAAGCTCAGTGGTTGGTAAACTGATGGAGAAGATCCTGAGGGACAGGATATATGAGCATTTAGAGAGGTTTAGTATGCTCAAGAATACTCATCATGGCTTTGTCAAGGGCAGATCGTGCCTTATGAGCCTGGTGGAGTTCTTCGAAAATGTGACTAAACACATTGACGAAGGGAAGGCGGTAGATGAGGTTTATATGGATTTTAGCAAAGCGTTTGATAAGGTCCCCCATGCAAGGCTTCTAGAAAAAGTGAGAGGGCATGGGATACAGGGGGCAACTGCCCGGTGGATCCAGAACTGGCTTGCCCAAAGGAGGCAGAGAGTGGGTATAGATGGGTCTTTTTCTAAATGGAGGTCGGTCACCAGTGGTGTGCCCCAGGGATCTGTTCTGTGATCCTTGCTGTTTGTCATTTTCATAAATGACCTGGATGAGGAAGCGGAGGGATGGGTTGGAAAGTTTGCCGACGACACGAAGGTTGGTGGGGTTGTGGATAGTCTGGAGGGATGTCAGAAGTTACAGAGGGACATAGATAGGATGCAAGACTGGGCGGACAAGTGGCAGATGGACTTCAACCCAGATAAATGCGTCATGGTCCATTTTGGTAGGTCAAATGGGATGAAGGAGTACAATATAAAGGGAAAGACTCTTAGTACTGTAGAGGTTCAGGTCCATAGGACTCTAAAATCGGCCCCGCAGGTGGAGGAGGTGGTTAAGAAGGCGTATGGTGTGCTGGCCTTTATCAATCGAGGGATTGAGTTTAGGAGTCCGGGGATAATGATGCAGCTATATAAGACCCTCGTCAGACCCCACTTGGAGTACTGTGCTCAGTTCTGTTCACCTCACTATAGGAAGGATGTGGAAAAGATTGAAAGGGTGCAGAGGAGATTTACAAGGATGTTGCCTGGATTGAGTGGCATGCCTTATGAGGATAGGCTGATGGAGCTCGGTCTTTTCTCCTTGGAGAGACGAAGGATGAGAGGAGACCTAATAGAGGTGTATAAGATGTTGAGAGGCATAGATCGGGTGGACTCTCAGAGGCTTTTTCCCAGGGTGGAAATGTCTGCTACGAGAGGACACAGGTTCAAGGTGCTGGGGGGTAGGTACAGGGGAGATGTTAGGGGTAAGTCTTTCACACAGAGGGTGGTGGGCGAGTGGAATCGGCTGCCGTCAGTGGTGGTGGAGGCGA
This sequence comes from Mustelus asterias, assembly GCF_964213995.1. Classification (NCBI taxonomy): domain Eukaryota; kingdom Metazoa; phylum Chordata; class Chondrichthyes; order Carcharhiniformes; family Triakidae; genus Mustelus; species Mustelus asterias. Next base: position 75,236,163 of record NC_135819.1, read on the forward strand.
ACTCAATAGGGTCTTTTAAGAGACTCCTGGATGAGTACATGGAGCTTAATAGGATGGAGGGTTATAGGTAGGTCTAGAAGGTAGGGACGTGTTCGGCACAACTTGTGGGCCAAAGGGCCTGTTTGTGCTGTAGTTTTTCTATGTTTCTATGTTTCGATGTAACCATCTTACTATCGCTCAAAATACTGGAAAATCTCAGCAGGTCCGACAGCACTTGTAGAGAGAATAGAGCCAACGCTTTGACTCTGGATGACTCTGACAAAAGTGAGTTAAGGCAGGATTGGAGTCACAGGGATGGAATCGCAGTGAAGGGTTGCCAACTAGCAGGGTGGGTGGGGAATGGAAGAAAATACAGGGTTGGTTCTCAGTTGGAGCCTGTCTTCCCTATGCCAGGTCCTTCAACCCAGCACTGACTTTGAATGAGTGACGCCTCCTGGCAGGCTACCTGTCAGCCTTCCTGCCGGCAGATCCACCCACTCGCCGCTAGTTGTATGCAACTGCAGGCAGGATGAGAATCTTAAGCGAATATTAATTGCCCACTTAACCCCCAATTAACATCCAGACGGAAAGATAAGCCTTCTGGCCTGGTCTTAACCAGGTGGAGGCAGTGCAGCACTCAGCCACGCCCTCCCACCCAATCTCCACCCTCCCTGCCTCCAAACCTGCCTCCAGGGTCAGCAATAAATTCCGCCCGCTATCTTTCACTTGAGATGTCAAACTGAGACCCTGAGTGAACAGGGACAAGTACATATTGAAGAAGTTCAGGGAAGTCAAACCTGGTGTCTTGGCCAATATTGTCCCTCAATCACCGTCACAAAAACAAATGATCGATTGAACGTTACTTTGCTATTTGTGGGAGGTTCGCATTGCGCACATTGACTGTTTGCCGTTCCTTCATTACAACAATGGCCACACTTCCAAAGCACTTCATTGACTGTGAAGTACTTTGGGACATGCTGTGGTTGTGGAAGTTACCATATAACTTCAAGGGGTGAATTTTCCCATTCCGCTCGCCACGGGAATCGAAGGGGGTGAGGGGCGGACCATGGAAAGGTCCATTGACCTCGGGTGGGATTTTCCAGTTTTGGGGCGAGAGTGGCCGGAAGATCCTGCCCCAAGTCTTTCATTCAATAATATGCATTCCATGGGAACATCATCAAATGCCAAACGACATAGAGAGGTATTAGGGATGATGATTAGGCAGAGAGAGTTTATTCATTCATGGGACATGGGCGTCGCTGGCTGGCCAGCATTTATTGCCCATCCCTAGTTAGAGAGGGAATTCCAGATGTTCGGGCCCACACAGTTAAATCGCTCCCAGTGGTGGAGCGATTTAAGATCAGAGGTACACAAGAGGCCTGAATTGAAGAATTGCAGAGATTTTGGAGGACTGTGCAGCTGGAGAAGGGGTAAGGCCAGGCTGGGATTTGAAATGAGGAATGAGAATTTTAAAATGGAGGTATTCTCTGATATTTTACATGATGTTATGTAGTCGCAGGTCATCTGTTCCCAATAAAACTTTTTGACTCACTGTGTGCGTTATGGCAATGTGATGATACCATCAGTCCTATATCACATGAGACTCGCGTGATGGATCTGTATCACATCAGTGTCCATAGATATCTTTGACTGATGTTTAATCTCAAAGATTCCACAATGTGCTGTTGTTTATTCTTCATACTTGTTCAGTACTAACTTTATGCGTAGCTATTTTTAGTGTTTGTATATGAATACAAAACTTTTAATAAATATATCTGTTCATTAAAAAAATAAAGATATATGACTGAGTGCTGGGATATCAATGTGTTCTTTGTGCTAACCTTTCATTAACTGTGGAATATGCACGAGAAATCTCATTCCTTCTTATCAACTGCAGATGATTTCTCAAGACTGTAACACTGAACTGTTAATCCTCTACTGTGATTGTAACCTATTCTCAAGGACACTATTGAAAGTTGCTGCTGACATGAACGTTGACCAAAAATCATAACTATATCATTTCCACATAATGGCAGAATGAGTAGGCTTAATGTCCCTTCACCCAGGAATTACAGGTTCAAATTAAACAAGGACATTGAAGGAAACCTTCCATGTCCAGGGTGGCACGGTGGCGCAATGGTTAGCACTGCTGCCTCACAGCGCCACGGACCTGGGTTCGATTCCGGCCTTGGGTGACTGTCTGTCTGTGTGGAGTTTGCACGTTCTCCCCGTGAGTGCATGGGTTTCCTCCCACAGTTCAATGATGTGCGGGTTAGGTGGTTTGGCCATGTTGAATTAGTGTCAGGGGGATTAGCAGGGTAAATACATGGGGGATGGGGCCCGGGTGGGATTGTTGTCGGTACAGGGTCGATGGGCTGAATGGCTTCCTTCTGCACTGTAGGGATTCTGTGATTCTATGTCCCCATTGACTGTAGATGTCTAGGACCATGGTGGGATTGGATGGAAATTCCATCTCTTTGAGCTCCCCTTTGGGTAGATTTGGCAGGGGTGCAGTGACTGATGTGTCTGCCTGGACTTCCATTCTCCCACTGCCTCCAGTCCCCAAATTATGTCCCTGAATCATGAATGATTTCAAGGGAAGTGATCCGCCTGAAATGAGTTTGGTTCATACAAATTCCAAACAGACACAGTCCCTTAGCACCATAAACAACAATATCAGTGCAAAAGATCACACTGAAGAATTCACAGCGATCTTCAGCCAGAAGTGACAAGTGGGTGATCCATTTTAGCCTCCTCGTGAGATCCCCAGCATGATGGATCTCAGTCTTCAGACAATTTGGTTCACTCCACATGAAATCAAGAAACAACTGCAGGGATTGGACACTGCAAAGGCTATGGACCTTGACAATATTCCAGCCATAGTACCGAAGACTTGAGCTCCAGAATTTGCTGCACCCACAGCCAAGCTGTTCCATTACAGCTACAACGCTGGCATTTACCCAGCAATGTTGAAAATTGTCCAGGTATGACCTGTGCACAAAAAGCTTGATCATTCAAATCAGCAAAGTGATGGAAGGGATGGTCGACAGTGCTATCAAGCAGCATACACTCAGCAATAACCGACTCACTGATGCTCAGTTTAGCTTCCACCAGGGTCACTCAGCCCCTGACTTCATTCCAGCTCTGCCCAAATATAAACAAAAGAGCTGAACTCAAGAGGTGACTGCCCTTAGCATCAAGGCTTCATTTGAACGAGTGCAGCATCAAAGACCCCAAACAAAACTGGATTCAATGGAATCAAGAGGAAAATGCTCTGCTGTTTTTAAAATTCACTCATTCATGGGATGTGGGCTTCGCTGGCTGGACCAGCAGTTGTTGCCCATCCCAAATTGCCCTTGAGAAGGAGGTGGTGAGGAGCTTTGTTGAATTTGTTTTTAAAAAATTGCTGTAGTTCATGCATTGTAGGAACTCACACAGTGCTGTTAGGGAGGGAGTTCCAGGATTTTGACCCAGTGACAGTGAAGGAATGGCGATATAATTCCAAGTAAGGTTGGTGAGTGACTTGGAGGGGAACTTGAAGCTGGCGGTGTTCTTAAGCATGTGTTGCCCTTATCCTTCCAAGTGGTAAAGGTTGTGGTAGTGGAAGGTACTGTTTAAATATCCTTGGTGACTTCCAGCAATGCAGCTTATCAATGGTACACGTTGCTGCCACTGTTCACCGGTGTTGGAGGGAATGAATGTTGAAAATGGTGGAAGGGCTGCCATTCAAGTGGGTTGTTTTTCCCTGGATGGTGTCAAGATCCTTGAGTGCTATTGGAGCTGCACTCATCCAGACAAATGGAGAGTATTCCATTGTACTCCTGACTTGTGCCTTTTGGATGATGGCCAGGCTTTGATGAGTCAGGAGGTGAGTTACTCGCTGCAGAATTCCCAGACTTTGACTTGCTCTTGTAGCCATAGTATTGAAATAGCTTCAAGTTCCCCTCCAAGTCACTCACCAGTTTCTGGTCAATGGTAACCCTCAGGTTGAGTGCAGTTCCAACAACACGCAAGAATCATAGAATCCCCACAGTGCAGAAGGAGGCCATTTGGCCCATCGAGCCTGCACCGACAACAATCCCACCCAGACCCTATCCCCGTAACCCCACATATATATCCTGCTAATCCTCCTGTCACGAAGGGGCAATTTAGCATGGCCAATCCACCTACCCTGCACATCTTTGGACTGTAGGAGGAAACCGGAACACCCGGAGGAAACCCACGCAGACACGGGGAGAATGTGCAAACTCCACACAGATAGTCACCCGAGGCCGGAAGAAGATCCACACCATCCAGGAAGATGTGGCCTGCTTACCCCATCCGCCCCATGGCAATGCAACAAGGATCCTTTAACAGCACCTTCTAACCCGCGACTTCTACCACCTCGAAGGAAAAGGACAGCTGATGGATGGGAACAAGTCCCCAGCCAAGCGAAATGCCATGCTGACTTTGAAATATATCGCTGTTCCTTCACTGTCACTGAGTCAAAATCTTGGAACTTCCTTCCTCACAGCACTATGGATATACCTGCAGCAACAATATTCAAAAAGGCAGCTCACCACCACCTTGCACCAGGGTAATTAGGGATGGGAAAGGCAATGACAACCACATCCCGTGAGAGATTAAAGAAACTATTAATACTGCAACATGCATTCTGATCAAGGCAACATTAAGTTGGTTCTCATTGCAAAAATATGTCTGTTGAAATTACCTATAAATACCTTTCTCTGGTGCCATTCTGAAACGACAGTCTCCAAATAACAACTTGTATTAATGTAGAAGCTTTAACATAATAAAACCTCCCAGGGTACTTTACAAGAAGGTTTGTAAATAAAATTGGACATTGAACCTCATCAAGAACTGTTACACAGAGGACCAAATTGTTGCCTAATGGTCACATTAAGGGGAAAAGAGAGAGACAGAAGCAGAAAGGAGTAGAGAAGAAATTCCAGCACTTAGGGCCTTGATTGTTGAAGATTCTACACTTGTACATAGTTCTCAAAAGCTAATAACGGCTAATACTCAATATGATGCTGAAATACTGATAGTTAGGGGAGGCGATGGCCTAGTGATATTATTAATTTATTATTAATAGACTACTAATCCAGAAAAGATGTCCTGGGGACCCGGATTCGAATCCCGCCACGGCAGATGGTGGAATTTGAACTCAATAAAAAAAATCTGCAATTAAGAATCGACTGATGACCATGAAACCATTTTCGATTCAAGTGGATAAAAGCAAATTACTGAGGATGCTGGAATCTGAAACCAAAAGAGAAAGTGCTGGAAAATCTCAGCAGGTCTGGCAGGAGAGAAAAGAGCTGACTTTTCGAGTCCAGATGACCTTTTGTCAAAGCTCAAAGGCAGAGAAAGTGGGAGATATTTATACTGCAGGGGGAGGGAATGAAAGATGAGTCATAGCCACAGAAACCAGGGAAAAGGCTGCGAATGGCAGTCCATAGAGAGAATAAAGGGCATGAATGGGTGCTCACCTTCAGTCTGTGTGCAATCAGGACCCTGACCTTCCGATTGCTTGCCATTTTGCTTCCATGCCCACATGTCTATCCTTGGCCTTCTGCAATGTTCCAGTGAAGCTCAACGCAAACTGGAGGAACAGCATCTCATCTTCCGGCTGGACACTTTACAGCCTACTGGCCTCAACATCGAATTCAACAACTTCAGGTGATTAGCTCTGTCCCACCTCGACTCCCTTTTGTCTTCATTTTATTTAATTTTTTACAGTCCTCTACATTTTATTTCTTTATTGTCTTTCTTCATTTCTCTCCCCGCCCCCACTCTTCCCCTTCACTTTATCATCCTTTCCTTACATTTTCTCCCCCTTTGCTTCCCCTTTCCCCCTTTTTCCTCTCTCCCACCCATTCCCTCCTCCCCACCAACTGATGATTACATACTATTATTGCTGAAAAAAGAGGCATGCTGTGGAAGCTTTCAATCCTGCACTCATCAGGACAAATATGCAAGAATACCAATAGGAAACGAACAACAATATATACTGCATGAGTGGAGTGTGCAGATTGGTTGGCAAAGGGCCCTGATTCATAGAGGCATTGCCACGGAGAATGCACCAGGGAATAGTTAACTGCCAAGCTTTTGTTAGTATTTGTTTTGTTAGATGGTATAATGAGAGCTATGAGTACACTGTTAGTTGCTTACATACCAGAAGCTGTATATTAATTGATAGTTTGGACCTGAATGATAAGAAGGGGGATCAAAAGCTGGGATTGTTTACATTGGATGAGAGTTGGTACAGATGGTGAGAGGTGATTAAAGCAATGACGATCCTGAAGCGTGTTGACAAGGTAAACATCAACATAGTTACCGGTTGGTTCTATTACAGGAAGAAATAACCTCACACTTAGAGGTTGGAGAGAGGAAAGACAGTTTAGATTGAAGTACTTTAAACTGAAGGTGGCGGTGTATGGAATGGGTTGCTAGGGGAAGCTGATGGTATCACCAGGTTCAAGACAGAGCTGGACAGATACCTGGTGAAAATAATAGATAAAGGGGTATCAGAGGTTTTGCGGAATCTCTGAGATACTTGCTGGATAGATGAACTATTATGATCTTTCCCAATTACGTACATGCAACTAGATCAACAACAACAACTTATGTTTTCATGGGATCTTCAACATAAAAGGCCAGAATGTCATGGCCCTACTCGGGGTCAGAATGACATATGGGGGGAGGCTGTTGAATTGGGTGCCAGTCCAGTGACCCTGTGCCTGCTGCCCATCTGCCCCCACCCAAAACCCGCTGTGATCTTAACAGTACCAGATGATTGGTTCACCCATGGGTCAACTGAGCCCTGAAGTGGTCAATGTCAATTAACAGGCACTTAACCACATCCACCCACCACCACTGGGATTATACACACAGCGGGGATGACCTGCACCAAATCTCCACTCAGCAAGTGTGACCTGTGTCCATCGGAGCCTCCCCTCAAACTGCCTACCCTACCCCCTGCCCCCTTCACTTCCTAAGGTCTGAATTCCCTTCCCCAGTTGAACTTTGTGCCATTCCCCTTTGCACCCTCACCTGCTCCCCCCCCCCCCTTACCCCCACATCTTGCCAGGACATACCAGCCTGGTCCCAGGGAGATCCTGGATTTGCCTCATAAAATAGGCTCCAATGCTGAACATTTTCCTCTCTGTCTGTTGCAGTAACTGCAGTGTCACAACTGGGACAAGAGTACGACTGGCCCTCTGATTAGTGGGCAGTTCTTGGATTTCCTCTCCATGGCTGACACTGTAGCCTCACAGCGCCAGGACACAGGTTCAATTCCCGGCTTGTGTCACTGTCTGTGTGGAGTCTGCACGTTCTCCCCATGTCAGTGTGGGTTTCCTTCAGGTGCTCTGGTTTCCTCCCACAGTCCAAAAGTTGTGCTGGTTAGGTGCATTGGCCATGCTAAATTCTCCGTCAGTGTACCCGAACAGGCACCGGAGTGTGGCGACTCGGGGATTTTCACAGTAACTTCATTGCAGTGTTAATGTAAGCCACCTTGTGACACTAATAAATAAACATTAAACAATGAGGAGAATCTACCTCAAACCAAACATTGACCTGAAGACTGATAAATGGCTGGGGGGCCCAAGCAAAATTAGATTCAGCTCTGACTTTTACACTGGGGGGCGGTTTGCGACTCAGCACAAGATTCAGCACAAAAGAAGTCCTAAGATGCTTTACCGGAGGATTATAAACTAAACATGACTCCAATCCAGGAGATATTGGCCGGAATTCTCCGATCTCGCCTGTGGCTGTGCCCACTGCCAATGAGAACAGAGAATTTGACATTCAGTCAAACCTCCATTCACAGCAGCGGGACTGGAGAATACCAACCACGGGCGAGGTCGGAGGTTTTCAGCATTGACAAAAAACTTGGTTGAAGAGGTAGATTGTAAGAAGCGTCTTAAAGATGGAAAGTGAAGTGAAGGGGCAGAGAGGGGCAGGGAGAGAATTCCAGAGCTTGGGACCCAGGCAACTGTCAACAATGGTGAAGTGGTTAAAATTGGGGTTGAGCATGAGGGCAGATAGTTCAGAGACTTATGCTGCTGGATGGGATTATAGAGATAGGGAGGGGCAAAGCCATGGAGAAATTTCAAAAGAAGAGTGAGAATTTTAAAATCAGTCAGTTGATTGACCAGAAGCCCAACATGTGGGTTGGCAAGCACAGGGGTGGTAGGGGAAAGGACTCGGTGCACCAATGGCTGATGGTAAGAGCAACAGTAGATATGTGCCGTGGGATGGGAGGGGAGGGGGTCAAGCTATAAGCCTGTGGTGACAAACTAGCAACCTGTTCCGTGAATTACTAGCTATGTCCTTCCATAAGTTGGTCCATTATGCATCAGGATCTAGTCTGCTGAATTGAATGCTTTGGATGCAAGTTTCCATCTGAGTCTCACTAACGCTGACCAAGAACTATCCTTGGTCTAAACTATACTAGTGAAGGAGCATTTAGCATTAAAATCTTTCAGATGCAGACATGGTTTCTTCCTTTACTAAATCTTCCACAGGGTCTTTGGTAGGTTATCAATACAACTCTAAGATGCTCATTTCCTCTTGTTGAGTTTCCCTCCCTCCCTTAACTCGCCTGGCTATGTTTAAAGTCAATAGGCCACTGGGGATTTCAGAGTGCAACAAGCAGGCTTAATGAAACTCTAATTGAACTGAACATTGGATAGTTTCTCTAATGGGCCTTCAGCCCGGCAAGAACAGTTTTACATCTGGTTGGCAAGTTGAATATCTATCCCATTGCATATTGGTTAAATGTTGATGGTATTGTGGTGTGGGGCAGGCTGCTGACCTGGAGGGTTTACTGAGCACCGGTGACATATCCCAGCCCATGAAGTTGTTAGGGCAGAAACAGCTGTACGTTCATTCAGAGACATTCAGAATTCGAACTACAGAAGCTGCCACAACATGAGTCCTTTATTTTCTCCCCCTATCAGACTCCCTCTGCTGGTACATGTTTGCACCTCAAGTAGACCAGATGCACACTGCAATTTTCAATACACTACTCAGTTCCACTCGGATTAAGAAGGAGATTATTTATTTACCAGTTAATATGGAGACTGATGAACGATGCATCAGTGATGAAGTTAATTAGATCTTGAACACCACTATATGTTTATTGTATTAGTGTCACAAGTCGGCTTACATTAACATTGCAATGAAGTTACTGTGAGAATCCCCTAATCGTCACACTCCGGCACCTGTTCGGATACACTGAGGGAGAATTTAGCGTGGCCAATGCACCTAACGAGCACATCTTTCGGACTGTGGGAGGAAACCGGAGCAGCTGGAGGAAACCCACGCAAAAACACGGAGAGATTGAGTAAACTCCACATAGACAGGGACCCAAGCCGGGAATCGAACTTAGGTCCCCAGTGCTGTGAGGCAGCAGTGCTAACCACTGCGCTACCGTTCCAAAAACATTCCCAGACTCAGGCCAGATCATAGCACCAGAGGCTGATGTGTCTGTGAAACACTTGGTTATGACTCCAAAATCAGCGGATCAATTAAGGCCAAGGATCAGAAATCTATTCATAAATATGTATCATTGTGTAAGGCCCCAGTAACAATCAGCTTGGTTATTACTCATGGACACTCATTATCTACAACAAAATAATACTGCATTGTCTGATTTGTATCTTACAAGTCTTAAAGGGTGGCACGGTAGCACAGTGGTTAGCACTGCTGCTTCACAGCTCCAGGGTCCCGGGTTCGATTCCCGGCTCGGGTCACTGTCTGTGTGGAGTTTGCACATTCTCCTCGTGTCTGCGTGGGTTTCCTCCGGGTGCTCCGGTTTCCTCCCACAGTCCAAAGATGTGCGGGTTAGGTTGATTGGCCAGGTTAAAAATTGCCTCTTAGAGTCCTGGGATGTGTAGGTTAGAGGGATTAGCAGGTAAATATGTGGGGGTAGGGCCTGGGTGGGATTGTGGTCGGTGCAGACTCGATGGACCGAATGGCCTCCTTCTGCACTGTAGGGCTTCTATGATTCTATGATTCTAAGATCCTGGCAATAGCCTCACTGAGTTCTAAACCTAGGTGGATTAATTCAGCCTGACGTCATCCGGGGTGAATTCCTTCCCTAATCCTTTATTCCACGGGTTTCCTCCGGGTGCTCCGTTCTCCACCCACAGTCCGAAAGATGTGCTGGTTAGGTGGATTGGCCATGCTAAATTCTCCCCCTGTGTACCTGAACAAGCGCCAAAGTGTGGCGACTAGGGGATTTTCACAGTAACTTCATTGCACTGTTAGGGCGGCACGGTAGCACAGTGGTTAGCACTGCTGCTTCACAGCTCCAGGGACCTGGATTCGATTCCCGGCTTGGGTCACTGTCTGTGTGGAGTTTGCACATTCTCCTCGTGTCTGCGTGGGTTTCCTCCGGGTGCTCCGGTTTCCTCCCACAGTCCAAAGATGTGCGGGTTAGGTTGATTGGCCCTGCTAAATTGCACCTTAGTGTCCTGGGATGCGTAGATTAGAGGGATTGGCGAGTGAAATGTGTGGGGATGTGGGGGTAGGGCCTGGGTGGGATTGTGGTCGGTGCAGACTCGATGGGCCAAATGGCCTCTTTCTGTACTGTAGGGTTTCTATGATTCTAATGTAAGCCGACTTGTGACACAAATAAATAAACTTTAAACTTTATGCACTCTCTCACTCCTCCTTCTAAGACGTGCCTTAAAACTAACCTCTTTGAGCCAGTTTTTTGTCACCAATCCGGAAATCTCATCTTATGGCTGTGTTAAGTTCTGTCCAGTCAGGGTCCTTTGAAGGACTTATGGATTTTTAAAAACTATATTACAAGTGTTATATAAATATAAATTGTTGTGGTGAGAGAAGTGGAAACCACAGAGAGTGAGCAGGACTATGTTTGCTATTAGCCATTGGGCATAAAAGCAGCAATTACCAACCACACTAAACTCTTGTGGAATAGAGACATAACTCAATGGAACTCAACTCCCTCTTTGCAATTGATTAGACTAAAGCCATTTATATGCTGTTAAAGAAAATATCCATGATGTGGAGATGCCGGCTTTGGACTGGGGTGAACACGGTAAGAAGTCTCACAACACCAGGTTAAAGTCCAACAGGTTTATTTGGTAGCAAATACCATAAGCTTTCGGAGCACTGCTCCTTCCTATGAAGGACCTATGAAGGAGCAGTGCTCCAAAAGCTTATGGTATTTGCTACCAAATAAACCTGTTGGACTTTAACCTGGTGTTGCGAGACTTCTTACCAAAGAAAATATCCTACAGGTTACAGCTGGCAATTTTGTGAGGAAAATGTGCACCAGTTTTGCAATGACATTTTCTCTGTCAATAATCTTACTGCAGACGTTAACCTATTGATAAAAGAAAAATTAACGTCTCGAGTGAAAATCTCAGGTGGAAAAATGTCACATATACATGTTATGTTTTCAAGTTTATTTATTAGTGTCACAAGTAGTCTTACATTAACACTATAATGAAGTTACTGTGAAATTCCCCTCGTCGCCACACTCCACAATAAAGGGCGGCACGGTAGCACGGTGGTTAGCACTGCTGCTTCACAGCTCCAGGGACCTGGGTTCGATTCCCGGCTTGGGTCACTGTCTGTGTGGAGTTTGCACATTCTCCTCGTCTCTGCGTGGGTTTCCTCTGGGGGTGCTCCGGTTTCCTCCCACAGTCCAAAGATGTGCTGGTTAGGTTGATTGGCCATGCTAAAAAAAAAATTGCCCTTCGTGTCTGAGATACATAGGTTAGAGGGATTAGTGGGTAAATTTGTAGGGATATGGGTGTAGGGCCTGGGTGGGATTGTGGTCGGTGCAGACTCGATGGGCCGAATGGCCTCTTTCTGTACTGTAGGGTTTCTATGACTCCATGATTCCAGCGTCTGTTCGGGTACACTGAGGGAGAATTTAGCATGGCCAATGCACCTAACCAGCACATCATTCGGACTGTGGGAGGAAACCAAAGCACCCGGAGGAAACCCACGCAGACATGGGGAGAACGTGCAAACTCCACACAGACAGTGACTCAAGCCAGGAATCAAGCCAGGGTCCCTTGAGGCAGCAGCGCTAACCATTGTGCCACAGTGCCGCACCCATTAACTTATGGATTCAATTGCTGATGTCAAAAACAGTTATTTATAAGTTTTGATGTTAATTTTCAATTGCTGATATTAGGACAATTATTCATAAATGTAATGTTAATTTTTAATTGCTGATTTATAAGTTTTCATGTCAATTTGTATAACTGTTGCTGAAAAACAGGACAAGCAGCAAGTTCCCAGCCTTTAATCTGGGTGCTCTTTACACATCTGATCTGAACTCCTCTCTGGCTCCGTACAAATGAAAGATTTGTAGATTATCCATTTAACAGCTAGACTGGATGTAATGATCCAAAAATGCTCTTAATGTCAAAGTTATAACATATTAAGCATTACACTACTTTCTGTAAATTATCGACCTTGCTAATCTTATGCTATTTCAAACATGGTCCTTTTTCTGCCTTTTCATAGAATCAAAGAAACCCTACATTGCAGAAGGAGGCCATTCTGCCCATCAAGTCTGCACTGACTCTCTGAAGTCTCACAACACCAGGTTAAAGTCCAACAGGTTTATTTGGAATTACAAGCTTCCGGAGTACTGCTTCTTCATCAGGTGACTGGAGAGATCTTGGGCCACTGTCTGTGGTGGCGTTTGCACATTCTCCCCATGTCTGCGTGGGTTTCCTCCGGGTGCTTCAGTTTCCTCCCACAGTCCAAAGATGTACAGGTTAGGTGGATTGGCCATGCTAAATCGTCCATTGGTGTCAGGGGGTTAGCAGGGTAAATATATGGGGTTACAGGGATAGAGCCCAGGTGGGATCATTGTCGGTGCAGGCTCGATGGGCCAAATGGCCTCCTTCTGCCCTGTAGATTCTATGATTCTATTACAAGCGAGAAAAGTTGAGTGGAACAGTAACTGCAATAGTATTGATAAGATGTGAGAGAAAGTGAGAGAGAAAGACAGTGAAGGTGAAAGAGGTTAGAGGTTAGAGTTGAGGAAGGTTCTGTTGACCAAGTATTCCTGTATCCCATCCAGGAGTGAGAGGGAGATGCTTGTAAAGATTGAGTTCTGTGGATTGTGATATATACTTATATGGCAGTTTATAGCTGCATTATATTTGAGGCTTAATATTCATACCTGCTGATGGTGCAGGCATATTGGGAAATAGGTTTTTTTGGAAGTAAAGAAGGGATTTTGTCTCTTTAATCAAAGTCGGCGACTGTCTGTGCCTTGTTGACAGATTGATAATAGCTTGTATCAAAACATTTCTGAATGCTGGCTCACCTTGCTAATGCAGTCACTCGCTCCCTGCCCAACCCCCTCCCCTCCCCTGATTCATCCCTCCTCTATTATCATTCCAGAGGAAACTCAGCTCCTTAACATCCCTCAGACCCAAACCAAAACACAGACGGCCGTCACCTTGCGTGCGTGACTGCCACACAGCCACTCCCAATGACCTTTCCAATGCAGGCGCCTGGGAGGGCTGGGGAGGCGGAGGTTGTGGTGAGAGCAGGGTGAGCCACCTTTCAAAGCTTTCTCTGAGAAGGGCCACACATGTCGGCCGTGCAAGGAATTCCAACCCAAGCATGACAGGCCGCTCCTCTGGCGCCACACGTACACGCCCAGTGTCCTGTCCCAGCTCTTTCCGTTTTGTTTTCTGTTTTTGTTTTCCCGCATTTACCCCATTGTGACATTGCTTCATAGCAACCCTAATCTAAATCTGCCCGGCAAATCTTCCACAGATGGAGGTCAACAGACGATGCCGGCTCCCCCATTCTGGAGATGTCTTTTCCTGCAGTCTGCGCATATTTCCTTTAACTCTTGATGTTTCTGCATGTCGGTCAAAGGATCGAGTGGGTGCATTCAAGCTGTCTAAAGCTTCTTTACCAACTATGGTTCGAATTAGGCTTTGCCCATGTTTACATTGTGGGTGTAGAATCATTGTGGGTGAGATTCCCTGCCTCCCGGCGCATGTTTCCCACTGGCAGGAGACGGCGCGTTGTTTGCTAGCGATGGGGTTCTCTGGTCCCGCCGCTGTCAATGGGAATTCCCAATCATGTCATCCCTCGCTGGTGGGAAACGCGGAGGCAGGGGTGCACTGCCGGTGGGACTGGAGAATCCCGCTGGCGTGAACGGCCAGAGAATTCCAGCCATATATTTTTTTATTTTTGATAACTCCCATGCACAGTTGTATTATTAATTTTCTTCTGACTGTCTTTTCCCAATTGCTGCGGTACCTTAGCTAAGTGGGTCAGTCTTCATATCCGACTGGCTATTTGACTTTGGAGGGCATCACGACCGAACACAATCTAATCGCTGCTTGGCATCTTCACATGTATTTTTGAGCAGCTTTCCCCGAGGAGTGCTCTGGAGTCACAATCCCAGCAGACTCTTCTACATCTTTGTGCTATCAATCCCGGCTTTGTTAAGCCTGCTCAGCATAGATGCAGAATCAAACTTGGAATCTTCTGGTGCATTTGGCTGAGTGAGACAGTGGGCAATGCACTTACCCATTAGGCGACTGTTAACTTCTGTACGTGGTTGCTGTTAAGTGTCATTTTTAATATTATTTCCTGGGATGTGCGTGTCGTTGGCTAGACCAGGATTTGTTGTCCATCTCTAATTGCTCTTGAGAAGGTGGTGGTGAGCTGCTGCCTTGAACCGCTGCATTTCATGAGGTGTACATACACCCATAGTGCTGTCAGGAAGGGAGTTCCAGTATATTGATCCTGCAACAGTGAAGGAATGCCAATATAATTCCAAAATCAGGATGATGTGTGGCCTAAGAGGGGAATTGGCAGGTGAGTGGTGTTGCCATGTATCTGTTGCCCTTGTCCATCGAAGGAGCTTTGATGAGTTGCAGCAGTGCATCTGGTACATGGTACACCCAGCTGCTACTGTGTGCTGGTGGTGGAGGGAGTGAATGTTGAAGGTGATGGATGGGGTGCCAATCAAGTGGATGGTGTCAAGCTTCTTGCGTGCTGTTGGAGCTGAACTCAGTGGAGATAATTCCACCACACTCCTGACTTGTGCCCTATAGATGGTGGACAGGCTTTGGGGAGACAGGTGGTGAGTTACTCACCACAGACCTCCAAGCCTCTGACATGCTCTAATAGAATCATAAAATCGTACAATGGGTCAACACAGAGGGAGGCTATTTGGCCCATTGTGTCCACGTCTGCGCTTTGCAAGAACAACTCATCTAATCCTATTCTCTTCCCCATTCGCTGTAGCCCTGCTACTAATTACCCAAATTGCCTTTGAAAGGCATTATTGAATGGCTATTGTAGTTCAGATTCTGATCAATGATAACTCCCAGAATGTTGACAGCGGGGGATTCCACAATGGTAATGCCATTGAATGTCAAGCGGTGATGGTTAGATCCTCTTTTGTTTGTGTGTGTGCGAGTGTGTGCTTGTTCCTTTGATGTATTTGCATGCGAGTATATGTTTATGCGACAGAGTGTGCGTATATTGGAGTGTGTACAGGATGATGTGTGGCCTAAGTGTGTTGTTTCTATGTGCATTTGTGAACAAGTGTGTGTGCTTGTTCATGTGTGCAAGTGTGTATATATTCGAGTGTGTGCATCTGTGCAAGTGTGTTTATTTATGTGTGCAGGGGTATGTATATGCATGTGTGTATTTGTTTACGAGTGTGTATATGCAAGTGCGTGTATGTGTATGCAGGCGTGTGTATAAAGAACAAAGAGAAGTACAGCACAGGAACAAGACCTTCAGCCCCTCAAGCCCGTGCTGATCATGATGTCCTAACTAAACTAAAAAAAAGATTTTCCCTTACTCAGTCCATATCCCTCTATTCCCTCCCTATTCATGGACCCATCCAGATGCCTCTTAAATGTTGCTAATGTGTCTGCTTCCAGCACCTCCTCTGGCAGCATGTGCCAGGCACCCATCACTCTGCATGAAAAACTTCACCCGGACATCTCCCTTAAGCTTTCCCCCTTTCACCTTGAACCTGTGCCCCCTTGTAATTGACACTTCCACTCTGGGAAAAAGCCTCTGACTATCCACCCTGTCTATGCATAATTTTGTAGACCTCTATCAGCCTCCGTCATTCCAGTGAAAACAATCCTAGTTTATTCAACCTCTCCTCATAGCCAACACCCTCGAGACCAGGCAACATCCTGGTGAACCTTCTTTGCGCTCTCATCAAAGCTTCCACACCCTTCCTGTAGCGTGGTGACCAGAACTGCACGCAATACTCCAAATGCGGCCTAGCCAAGGTTTTATATAGCTGCAACATCATTTCCCAATTCCTTTACTCAATGCTCCGGCTGATGAAGGCAAGCATGCCATATGCCTTCTTAATCACCTTGGCCACCTGCGTCGCCACTTTTAGGGAACTGTGGATCTGCACGCGCAGATCCCTCTGTATATGTGAGTGTGTGTATGTGTTTGTTTCTATGTATGTGTGTGTGAGTGCAGGTGTGTATATGTAAGTGCTTCTGTGTGTATATATGCGACTATGTGAGTACGTGTGTGTGTGTGCGAGCGTGCACATGCAAGTGTATATGTGTGCCTGAAAGATGTGCTGAATTCTCTCTCCTGTACCCAAACAAAGAACAAAGAACAATACAGCACAGGAACAAGCCCTTCGGCCTCCAAGCCTGTGCCGCTCATGTGCCCACTAGACCATTCTTTTGTATCCCTCTATTCCCAGTCTGTTCATGTGGTTATCTAGATAAGTCTTAAATGATCCCCCCAGCGTGTCCGCCTCAATCACCTTGCTTGGCAGTGCATTCCAGGCCCCCACCACCCTCTGTGTAAAATACGTCCCCCTGACATCTGTGTTGAACCTTGCCCCCCTCACCTTGAACCCATGACCCCTTGTGTTCGTCACCTCCGACCTGGGAAAAAGCTTCCCACTGTTCACTCTATCTATGCCCTTCATAATTTTATACCTCTATTAGGTCGCCCCTCATCCTCCGTCTTTCCAGGGAGAACAACCCCAGTTTACCCAATCTCTCCTCATAACTAAGACCCTCCATACCAGGCAACATCCTGGTAAACCTTCTCTGTACTCTCTCCAAAGCCTCCACGTCCTACTGGTCGTGTGGCGACCAGAACTGGATGCAGTATTCCAAATGTGGCCTAACCATTGTTCTATACAGCTGCAACATCATATGCCAACTTTTATATTCTATGCCCCGTCCAATAAAGGCAAGCATGCCATATGTCTTCTTCACCACCCTCTCCACTTGTGCTGCCACCTTTAAGGATCTGTGGACTTGTACACCCAGGTCCCTGTGTGTGTCTATACTCCTGATGGTTCTGCCATTTATTGTATAGCTCCCCCTTACATTAGATCTACCGAAATGCATCACTTCGCATTTATCTGGATTAAATTCCATCTGCCATTTCTCCGCCCAATGTTCCAGCCTATCTATATCCTGCTGTATTCTCTGACAATGTTCATCACTATCCGCAACTCCAGCAACCTTCGTGTCGTCTGCAAACTTACTGATCACACCAGCTACATCTTCCTCCAAATCATTTATATATATCAAAAACAACAGAGGTCCCAGTACAGAGCCCTGCGGAACACCACTAGTCACAGACCTCCAACTGGAAAAAGACCCCTCCACTGCTATCCTCTATCTTCTATGGCTAAGCCAGTTCTCCACCCATTTAGCTAGCTCACCTTTTATCCCATGAGATTTAACCTTTTGCACCAGCCTGCCATGAGGGACCTTGTCAAACGCTTTACTAAAATCCATATAGACGACATCCACGGCCCTTCCCTTGTCAATCGTTTTTGTCACCTCCTCAAAAAACTCAACCAAATTTGTGAGGCATGACCTCCCTCGTACAAAACCATGCTGTCTATCGCTAATGAGATTATTCAGTTCTAAATGCGCATATATCCTATCTCTGAGAATCTTCTCCAACAACTTCCCTACCACGGACGTCAAGCTCACTGACCTATAATTACCCGGGTTATCCTTGCTACCCTTCTTAAATAACGGGACCATATTTGCTATCCTCCAATCCTCTAGGACCTCACCTGTGTCCAGTGAAGAGACAAAGATTTCTGTTAGAGGCCCAGCAATTGTATCTCTCGCCTCCCTGAGGAGTCTAGGATAGATGCCATCCGGCCCTGGGGATTTGTCTGTCTTAATGTTTCCTAAAAAACCTAACACTTCCTCCCTTGTAATTGAGATTTTTTCTAACGGGTCAACACATCTCTCTAAGACACTACCCGTCAACATGTCCCTCTCCTTTGTGAATACTGATACAGACGCCGGAGTGTGGCAACTGGGGGATTTTTCACAGCAACTCCATTGCAATGTTAATGTAAGCCTACTTGGGACACTAATAAATAAAATTTAAACTCATAATTTTTTATATGTTTCTGTATGTGTGTGTGTATATGTATGTGTGTATGTGTGCATGTGTGTGCATACGTGTGTATATGTATATGTGTGTGTGTGTGTGCACATATATGTGAATGGAGAACTGACCAAATACAGAATAAAAGTCTCTATGTGATCTAATCTAAAACTGTGGTTCAGACAGTCGTTGTGAAGCAGTCAGACTGCTCGCTCTCATGTGAAATGGGCAGAGTTACACAATCTTCAGCAGAAGGACATTTTATTCAAATCTTCGCTTTCATTTGCATTTGATTCCTTCACTCTGTTGATAATTTTTAATTCAGTTCTAAGGGCTATTATATCTTTCCCCTTTAGCTCACACTGATACCAGATATGAAGCCCCTTCTGCTTGATGTCTTGAAACATCTTAGGGGAGACCAGTAAACACTTCAAACTGTTCACTTGACCAACCTTCAGTGGCTCCAACAGACAGTGGCACTAAGCAGTCAGTAGATGTCAGCAGATATACATGGTGCTCAGCACTTTCCTCAGAGTCACTCGAATTAGATTTTTTGGAGAATTGTGTATCATTTTATTATCATAGAAAATAATTTAGAAGACTTCAGTACTTCTGACACTGAGTTGTTAAGATAACCAAGTCAAGAGACTATACAGTTTGTTGAACCAGGTCTCTCCCTCCTTCTCTTCAACACACCAGGGAGGAATCTCGAGGACAATGTCACAGTCGATTATGGATCAGCAGCTTATTTTACAACCAGCATTATTATTTTTTCTTTGCCATTCTGTTGAGAAGACGGGCAGTGTGTAAAATCGGCAGCCACACCTCTGCTGCCACTGTTGCTCAACTGCCCCTGAGAACTCTACCCGCCCCTCCCCACTGACTCAACTGGGGAACTCCTTGCATTGTCCATGTAGCCACTCTTGCTACCTTGGACAGGAAACACCAGCATGCTATTTGACATCGAGGGGCATTGTAACCAACCCTGATCCTGTTCCCCCTGTGAATCTCAGGAATCATCGGAAAACAGTTCGGAACAGGACTTCTAGATCATATTTCTTTTCATGGAATCCCCACAGTGCAGAGGAAGGCCATTCGGCCCATCGAGTATGCACTGATTCTCCAACAGAGCATCCTACTACGCCCACCCCCACCCTTTTTACCCCATGCATTTACCCCACTGACCCACCCCAAGCCTTTAAGTTTTTTTAAGTTTATTTATTAGTGTAACAAGTAGGCTTACATTAACACTGCAATGAAGTTAATGTGAAAGTCCCCAAGTCGCCACACTCTGGTGCCTGTTCGGGTACACTGAGGGAGAATTTAGCATGGCCAATGCACTTAACCAGCATGTCTTTCGGACTGTAGGAGGAAACCGGAGCACCCGGAGGAAACCCACACAGACACGGGGAGAAGGTGCAGACTCCGCACAATCACCCGAGGCTGGAATTAAACCTGGGTCCCTGGTGCTGTGAGGCAACAGTGCTAACCACTGTGCCTTATCTGCCTCTGGGGGGCACTGAAGACAATGGTACCACTTCAGGGAATGTCCTGGGTGAGTTAAGCATAGGGTTGAGATTAAGTGATTCAGTGATTCGCTAGTGCAATGCCAGTGTTTAAAATCTCTCCAATGGCTGACCTGTTGGCCAATGACTGAAAGAGCTGGACTGGTGAAAATACACATGTTTACAACTGGCCTTCTGTACTGTCTCCTCTGCCAGAAGCAACCTTGTCTAATCAATGGACATCAGGGTTAAGTAGCTTATACTTACTGATGACCAGGGAAAGCAGGGATAAGGGGATATGGGAACAGGTGGGGAGGTGGATTTGAGACCAGGGAGAGATCAGCCATGATCTGATTGAATGGCGGAGCCAGCTCGAAGGTCTGAATTTGCCGACTTCTGCTCCTAATTCCTATGTTCCTTTGCACTAGACAGGAGGCAGCTAAAATACGCAGAATGAGGATCAATTATAGAATCCCTACAGTGCAGAACGAGGCCATTCGGCCCATCGAGCCTGCACCGACCACAATCCCACCCAGGCCCTATTTCTGTAACCCCTCGCATTTACCCTGCTAGTCCCCTGACACTAGGGTCAATTTATCATGGCCAATCAACCTCACCCACATATCTTTGGACTGTGGGAGGAAACCGGAGCACCCGGAGGAAACCCACACAGACAAGTATGAAATTGGACAAGTTAAAGTTAACATTGCATTTTATTGCAGTGGTTACTTCCATGGCCCGAGCCATTCAGAAGTCATCATATTTGATAGGAACACAGGGAACAGGAGTGGGAGTAGTCCAATTGATCCTTCGAGCCTGCTCCGCTATTCAACTAAATCTTCTACCTTGAACTGCCTTACACTGAAATCCCTCAATACTTTTAATATACAGAAGTCTATCGATCTTTGATGATCTCTGATCAGCTCAGCCTGTTTCAGTTCTGATGACGCTTGATCCAGTTCCCAGCCAAATATTATTCCGGTCCATTTCAACAGTAATTGGCCAGAATCTGCCATCAATATAACAGCAAAATTAATGGCTCTCAGTGTTAACCAAGAGCAAAGAAACTTCAGGTGAGTAGTAGATGTACAGTTATATCTCCCAACATTCCAGACAAATGTGAGGTAATGCATTTTGGAAGGTCCAATACAGATAGGAAATACGCAGTAAATGGCAGAACCCTCAAGAGTATTGATAGGCAGAGGGATCTGGGTGTACAGGCACACAGGTCACTGAAAGTGGCAATGCAGGTGGAGAAGAAAGTCAAGGAGGCATACGGCATGCTTGCCTTCATTGGCCGGGGCATTAAGTTTAAAAATTGGCAAGCCATGTTGCAGCTTTATAGAACCTTAGTTAGGCCGCACTTGGAATATAGCGTTCAATTCTGTTCGCCACACTACCAGAAGGATGTGGAGGCTTTGGAGAGGGTACAAAAAGATTTATCAGGATTTTCCCTGGTATGGAGGGCATTAGCTTTGAGGAGAGGTTGGAGAAACTTGGTTTGTTCTTAGTGGAATGACGGAGGTTGAGGGGCAACATGATAGAAGTTCTACAAGATTATGAGAGGCATGGACAGACTGGATAGTCAGAAGCTTTTTCCGAGGGTGGAAGAGTCAGTTACTAGGGGGCAATAGGTTTAAGGTGCGAGGGACAAGGGTTAAAGGAGATGGACAAGGCAAGTTTTTTACACAGAGGGTGGTGGGTGCCTGGAACTCGCTGCCAGGGAGATAGTGGAAGCAGATATGATAGTGACTTTTAAGGGGCATCTAGACAAATACATGAATAGGATGGGAATAAAGGGGTATGGTCCCCAGAAGGGTAGGAGGTTTTAGTTCAGTCGGGCAGCATGGTTAGTGCAGACTTTGAGGGCCGAAGGGCCTGTTCCTGTGCTGTAACTTTCTTTGTTCTTTGCTATCAGAGTGGTCTTGTTCTGTAGTTAACTTGATGAAGACAATGGGTGGGATTTTCCAGCCGCATGCGCCCCAAGACCAGAAATTCCTGCCCGAGGTCAACGGACCTCCACTGAATTTTTTGCTCCACCCGCTATGATACTCGCAGCAGGCGGGAGGGGAAATTTCCACCCAGTATCTTGCACTTGGCCTCCCCACTTTTCTGTTTAGGAATTTGCTATATTTTCACTTCAGAAAGCAGGTCATTCAAATGAAGACATAAATATCCTTGAATGGCTTGTTAGCCGTCAATAAGGAAAGACTTACATTTATGTGGCACTTTTCATTGCCATCGAATGCCTCAAAGTTCTTTACAGCCAATTAAGTACTTTTGAAGCATAGTCATTGTTGTAATGTAGGAAAAACCGCAGCAAATTTGCACACAGCATGCTCCCACATACAGTGATGTGATCATGGCCAGATAATCTGCCTTTTGTGATGTTGATTGAAGGATAAGTCCTACCAGGCCACTGGGGAGAGTTCCCCTCATCTTCTTTGAAAGAGTGGCGTGAGATCTTTTACACCCACCCGAGCTCTTCCTGCTGCCTCAGAAAAGCAGCCAGCATAATCAAGGACCCCACGCGCCCCAGACATACTCTCTTCCACCTTCTTCCTTTGGGAAAAAGAGACAAAAGCCTGAAGTCACGTATCAACTGACTCAAGAACAGCTTCTTCCCTGCTGCTGTCAGACTTTTGAATGGACCTACCTTATACTAAGTTGATCTTTCTCTACACCCTAGCTGTGACTGCAACACTACATACTGCACTCTTGCGTTTATTTCTATATGAACGGTATGCTATGTCTGTATAGTGTGCAAGGAACAATATTTATCACTGTATACTAATACATATGAGAATAATAAATCAACTCAAATCACTGATGGTGCAGCATTCCCTCAGCATTGCACAAGAGTGTCAGCCTTGACATATGAGCTCAAGCCTGACTGCCAAACAACCTTTTTGGCCCTGATCATTTCTTTTTACAAGTGTGGAGTCTCATTCCTTCAGGTTTTAAATTTTTCAAGGAAATTTTTAACATGTCAAACTTCAATGGTTTTTAATTTCCATTGTTTAATCTCTCTTGCTCAATACAATCTTTCTTCCCCTCTCTTTATTCATCATTCTGATTTTCCTTCCTGTACCTGATTTGACACTGAATCATTCACCCAGCCCTCAGTCCTGTCTTTGATTGTATTCCAATCCTTAAACATAATTGTTTAAGGTGATACCCTTTTGTTGACTCTGATCACTCAGATCCCAGTTGCTCCGTTGCCCTCACCATACTCTTAGCAAGTCACACTTTCAACAACTTTGTAGGCAATTGTTTTGAGCTGAAGAGTGCAGGGCAAGTCTAACTAATGACAGATGTTGTTAGAGGCCCGCTACAGTCAGAGCTGGCTCGTTAATTTGCTTTGGCTAAGGCTCTTCCACACATCTATTATTTTATAAGTGGGAGAAAAGTTCCTTCTGATCTCAAGTCCTTCTTGAGGCCAATTAATGAAATCCTTACATTATTCACAGCTCACTGGCCACTCTCATTCCTTCTGTCGTCAATTGACAGTGAACAGGGAGGAGAGCATTTAATTTCAGACATGCAAACTTGGCTGTCGCTGGCCAGGATAAAGGCAAGCTGCACATTTTGGTTATGTATGGTATCTCCACAAGGGAGAGTTAAGAGGTTGCAGGTGACTGGCGATTTGCTTGCACAATCTTTCAATATTACGCTTCCATCTCCTAAACTTAGCATGGGATAAAGTTTAATCGGCTCTGGTTGTCCTTCTGCGCCCTGCCCAAGTGATTATTCTTCTTGTGTGAGGCTCTCTTGGCACAAGAGGACAATTGCAGTCCCACTTGGCCTAGTGGTATTATCGCTAGACTATTAATCCAGAAACTCATCTCATGTTCTGGTGACTCAAGTTCGAATCCCGTCATGGCAGCTGGTGGAATTTGAATGCAATTAAAAATATCTGGAATGAAGAACCTACTGATGACCATGAAACCATTGTCGATTGTCAAACAAACCTATCTGGTTCATTAGTGCCCTTTAGGGAAGGGAATCTGCTGCCCTTACCTGGTCTGGCCTACATGTGACTCCAGAGCCACAGCAATGTGGTTGACTCTCAACTTCTCTCTGAACAAGGGCAACTAGGGATGGGCAATAAATGCTGGCCAGCCAGCGATGTCCCATGTCCCATGAATGAATAAAAAAATACTTCTACGACTTTTGCCGAGTGAAGTCCAATCAACAGAGATGAGCGATGCTCACAATGCCTTGCTCAGCTGAACCAGTAGAAGGCCCCGAGTGGCATGTTCAATACACATGTGAACTATACAGAGCTTGGCAAGTTCACACTGGAATTCATTGTAAGCTTCCCACACCCCATGTAATAAAAAAGAAAAATTGGTCAGGACTGCGCTCTGACTAGAAGGGGCAAATTAAAGGCCCTGTAGCCGGGTTGGAGATCGCACGCCGTTAATTTCAATGGTGCTTTTAATGTGAAATAATTCCGTGGCTTTTAAGAATGAGTACAAATTGTGCCACGCTATCTAAGGTCATCAGAACCTGGCTGGCTCGGGGAAACAAGCCACAGTGATTCTGCCGGGCCTGAATGTCAAGTCACGACTTGTACTTGTGAATGCACTTAAAAACATGGTGAAGCTCCATTTATAGTGAAAAAATCTAACAAGGGCACAACTCACTTACTGTGTGGCTCGATG
Organism: Mustelus asterias; assembly: GCF_964213995.1. Lineage (NCBI taxonomy): Eukaryota > Metazoa > Chordata > Chondrichthyes > Carcharhiniformes > Triakidae > Mustelus > Mustelus asterias. The sequence goes on from NC_135819.1 coordinate 75,260,713, forward strand.
AATGACACTCCTATTATACCGGGGCTGCGGTGAATGCCTGAGTACTTACTTTTCATTGTTCACGCAAGAGCAATTTGAGGCATCAGAGATGTGGAAAGGAAGCAATATCTTTTGTCTCAAAATACCAGGCTGCCTAAGCATAGTGAAGGCCATTCAGCCCATTTTAATCCTATGTTAAAAATAAACTCACCTTCGACCACAAATTTTTAAATGATTTCAGGCTTTTTGTCTCTTCTGGATCTCCACTAAATTATTTTTTGTGTGAAAAGCACCCTGACTTCAGTTGTAAATTTGCCTTTCGATAGTCAGCAGCTATGTCATCGCGCCCAGCTTAATTTGAAATTATGTCCTGGGTGTCCTTTCCTGTATCGTTTAATTCCTTCCTACCTATCGACCTAGAGAACTAACAGAAGTTGACATTTCATTCCCCACCCAACAAAAATAGCTGAGTAGTCCATTACAGATGAGAGCAAATAAATACGTAAGTACACAAATACAAATAGACAGAGTGAAGTGGGACAGACGGTTATTATTTCCCAATAGTGCAGATTCTCCAATCAGACTTGTTTAATTTATTTATTAGTGTCACAAATAGACAACATTGACAACATTGACCCGGGTTCATTTCCCGGCTTGGGTCACTGTCTGTGCGGAGTCGGCACATTCTCCCCGTGTCTGCGTGGGTTTCCTCCGGGTGCTCCGGTTTCCTCCCACAGTGAATGACGTGCTGGTTGGGTGCATTGGCCGTGCTAAATTCTCCCTCATTGTGCCCCGAACAGGCGCCGGAATGTGGCAACTCAGGGATTTTCGCAATAACTTCATTGCAGTGTTCATGTAACCCTACTCGTGACACGAATAAATAAACTTCAATTTCAACTTAAACGTAAACTGAAAGCAAAGGGCAACACCAGCAATTATCTTCAACTGTGTGAGAGAACCTTCCTAAATCAAATGTGACAGATCAAGCATCAGGTGAGGGGTAGTCCGAGGCACACATGCCCACATCATCATGTAGAGTCAGTGTGACGGTTCATCAATGTGCAGAGAAGGCCAATCGATTCAGCTTGATCCTGACAGCATGTAGAATAAATAATTAACCAACAAAATAAAAATATGCTCGTTTGACAAGGTTCCTTTTGCGGCACAATGCACCCTTTCTGGATTTGCAATGGAAGGAAGAGAAGCATTCGCATTTGTATAGCGTCTTTCATCAACCTCATCATTTCAAAACACTTCATGGTCAATGAAGTACTTGTGAATTGTTGGCACTGTGGTAATCCATAAAATTTACAAGTTGTTCCATAAATATACCATCAAATCCTTTTATACTTTAGTGCACGATAGTTTGGATTTGATTTATTGTTGTCACGTATATTGGGATACAGTGAAAAATATTTTAAAAAGCAAAATACTGAAGATGCTGGAAATCATAGAATCCCAACAGTGCAGAAGGAGGCCATTCGGCCCATCGGGTCTGCGCCGACCACAATCCCACCCAGGCCCTATCCCCATAACCCCACATATTTACCCCACTAACCCCTCTAGCCTACGCATCCCTGGACACTAAGAGGCAATTTAGCAATGGCCAATCTTTGGCGTCTGAATCTGAAACAAAAACAAAAATTGCTGGAAAATTTCAGCACGTCTCTCAGCTTTCTGTGGGGAGAAAATCGAGCCAACGTTTCGAATCTGTATGACCCTTCATCAGCTAAGAGCAAAGAAAATAAGCCGAGAGTTTATACTATGAGGGTGGGGGTGGGGGGCTGTAATTGGACAAAGGGAATGTAAATGAGGATACAGAAGGCTGCGAAAGGTGTTAAAAGTGTCCATGAAGTGATCAGAATGTGTGAACAGCAGAACAGAGGCACACATGACTGTTAAGGGGCTGCCTGAGGAATGTGGCAGTTGTCCCGGAGGGGGTGGGGGTGTGGGAGGGAGGGGAGTTGTTGGGGGAAAGATGGAAAGCGAGGTTGGAGAAGTGGAAAAGTGGAAGTGAGAAGGAGAGAAGATAAAAAAAATGGATGAATGAGATAAAGAGAAGAAACAAAATAAATGGAAATAGGGCGAAGGTGGAGGGGAGAGTTCATGCTCTGAAGTTATTGAACTCAATGTTCAGTCTGGAAGGCTGTAAAGTGCCCAGTCAGAAGATGAGGTGCTGTTAGTCCAGTTGACACTGGGGTTCACTAGAACACTGCAAAAGGCCAAGGACAGACATGTGGACAGGAGAGCAGGGTGGGGTGTTGCAAGTGGCAAGCGACAGGAAGATCTGGGTCCTGCTTGCGGACGGACCGAAGGGTGTTCAGCAAAGCGGTCACCCAGTCTGTGTTTGATCTCTGCGATGTAGAGTAGACCGCGGCAAAGTAAAGTGTCAGTTCCTCTTTCCTTTCCTTTCCTTCAACTCTACCCATCCGCCTTGTCCTCAGGCTCCGACGTGTTCCCCCCCCCCCCCACCCCCACCACCCCCAGTCTTGAATTTCTGTCTTTGCATTCTAAGCAAGTGCTTACAGAAAGGAAAAATTCCAATTTAGCGTTTCTATCTGGAATTAATGCCGTTCTCATTTTTTCCGTGCCACGGTTTGTTAATATTCCACATGGTCCCATACTCCAGGAATAATGTGCAGCTTAATCTATGAACATGGTGCAATCATGCTCAGCAGAGTATAACAGTTATTAGGACGGAGATTAAATAAAAATAATTAGAAAAAGTTAGTTGAGTTTTGATGTATTAATTATTCTGAACTGCTTTATTCCAAAGACTAATTATCTGCTTCACTGCAACTGCCAAGCTTTCTCCATCTCAGAATTACATTGAAATAATAATGTTCCCAATTTGAAAGGAAACTGCAACATACTAACTGCGCAGAACATTTTTACAGGCCCTTTACTGTGGCCACAATCAGCTCTCTCTTCAACTTCAAATTGCAAGCAATTTATTTCAATATTAATTGTGATGAGTTGAAGATTTGAATGTTTTGTCCAGCTCTGACAGTTCTTTCCCCTCTCAGCCATTAGAAGAATTACTGACGTCAAACGTAAGCCTCTGCCTGTCTTCAGAGCATTGCCGAAGTCCGAAGACCCCTCGGTGTGAGAGTTTCGGCCATGTCCTGCGCATCGTCCTGTGGCAAGATGCACATGAGCGTGACTAGAAACGGCGTCATTCATTAGCAACCGGCTGTTAAACCTTAACAAAGTGATTTGGAGAGAGGAAGAGGACAGGTTGAGGGTTAGGGGTTAGGGGTTGAGTAAGTGCGGGCCTTTCAGAGAGATACCTCTTTGGAGCCTGCTTACCAAAGCAGAGGCTGGGAAATGGGCTGAAAGCAAAGTACTGAGGACGCTGGAATCTGAAACATAAACAGAAAATGCTGGAAAATCTCAGCAGGTCTGACAGCATCTGTGGAGAGAGGATAGAGCCCAACTTGGCTCCATTCTCTCTCCAGAAATGCTGCCAGACCTGCTGAAATTTTCCTGGGAAATGAACTACTCGACTGTTAGGTGGGAAATGATGCAAAATGAAGAAACAGAAATGACGCAAAATAAAGGAACAAACGGCAAGAACACAAAACTCACCTTTTCTGTATTCTAACCTCCATTACAGCAACCAGTTTCACCTGGCCCATCCCTCTAGACTAGGCTTCTATCATTTCACTGGGCAGCACGGGTTGGCACAGTGGTTAGCACTGCTGCCTCACAGCGCCAGGGACCCAGGTTCAATTTCCAGCTTGCATCACTGTCTGTGTGGAGTTTGTATGTTCTCCCTGTGTTGCGTGAGTTTCCTCCATGTGCTCCAGTTTCCTCCCACAGTCCAAATACTTGCAGGTTTGGTGAATTGGCCATGCTAAATTCTCCCTCAGTGTACCCAAACAGGAGCCGGAGTGTGGCGACTAGGGGATTTTCACAATAACTTCATTGCAGTGTGAATATAAGCCTACTTGTGACGCTCATAAATAAAATTTAGATAACACCAAACCATCACTGTTCTTTGAGTGAACAAGTTTTCCTGATCTCTATCCCAGATCTGCTTCTTACCACCATAAGTTTATGCCCCTTTGGACTTTTTTTCTTAACTTGAAGAATGTATTTTGGACTTGAACCTTGAAATAATTGGGCAGTCTCTCCCTGCCTTCAGTGCCAGTTATGAACCACTTTGTCAGAGTTTTGGAAACTTCTGCCATCAAGAAAACAGAACAATATTTATTTTCCCCCATGGCCTTGCAAGCCTACCTTTCAATCACTGTGGCCAACTCAGCCGCTTTTTTTTATTCGTGTCACAAGTAGACACTGCAATGAAGTTACTGTGAAAATCCCCTAGTTGCCACACTCCGGCGCCTCTTCGGGTACACTGAGGGAGAATTTAATGCAGCCAATGCACTTAACCAGCACGCCTTTGGATTGTGGGAGGAAACCGGAGCACCCGGAAAAAACCCACACAAACACGGAGAGAATGTGCAAACTCCACACAGACAGCGATCCAAGTCAGGAATCGAACCCGGGTCCCTGGCGATGTGAGGTAGTAGTGCTAACCACTGTTCCACCGTGCCGCCCATCTGTTGTCTGTGATTGTCCAGGAACTTCAGTCATCCACTGTACAGAGTTTTATTGCATGCTAGAATTAACATTTTGACAGCACAGAAATAGGCCTTTTGGTGTTTTTGCTGTGCTTGATTCTCCTCCCACCCTACTCCATCCCATCCAACCTGTATACCTTTCTATTCTTTTCCCTCTCATGTACTGATCTAGCTACCCATCACGGACATCAGTGCCATTCCCATCAGACACTCCATGTCGTAGTGAGTTCCACATTCTAAACACTCTCTGAATAAGAAACTTTCTCCTTTATTTTCTCCATTCATGGAATGTGGGCAACACTGGCAAGACTGCAGAATGTCCATCCCTAATTGCCCTTGAGAAGGTGGTGGTGAGCTGACTGCAGTCCATGTGGTGTAGTTCCTGTCCTGTTGGAGAGGGAATCCAGGATTTTGACTCAGCAACAGTGAAAGAACAATGATAAATTTCCAAGTCAAGGTGGTGTGTTTTTTGGAGGGGAACTTGCAGATATTGGTGTTATCATCCTTCCAGATGATAGTGGCCATGGGTTTGGAAGGTGCTGTCGAAGGAGCCTTGTTGAGTTGCTGCAGTGCATCTTGTAGATGGTACACATGGCTGCCACTGTGTGCCAGTGGTGGAGGGAGTGAGTGGTTAATATGGTAGATGGGGTGCCAATCATGTGGGCTGCTTTTTCCTGGATGATGTTAAGATTCTTGAGTGTTGTTGGTGCTGCACTCATCCAGGCAAGTGGAGAATATTCTGTCACACTCCTGATTTGAGCCTTGCAGAAGGAGTCAGGAGGTGAGTTCCTCTCTGCAGGATTCCTAGCCTCTGAGCTTCTCTTGTAGCTATAATATTTGTATGGATAGTCCAGTTCAGTTTCTGCTCAATAGTACCCCTCTCAGGATGTTGAGAGTGGGGATTCAGTAATGGTAATACCATTGAATGTAAACGGAAGATGGTTCGATTCTCTCTTGTTGGAGATGGTCATTGCCTGGCATTTGTGTAGCACGAATGTTACTTGCCACTTACCAGGTCAAGTCCAAGGACTTGCTGCATATGGACATGAACCAAGCTGTAATGAGGTCAGGAACTGAGTGACCCTGACAAAACCCAAACTGAGCATCAGTAAGCAGGTTATTTGGAAGTAAATACCACCTGATAGCATTGTCACTGATACCTTCTCTCACTTTACTGACGATCAGGAGTAGATTGATAGGGGGTAATTTCCCCGTTTAGATTTGCCACCTTTTTTGTGTACGGGATATATTTGGGCAGGCTGTCACATTGCTAAGTAGTTGCCAGTGTTGTGGCGGTACTGGAACAGCTTGGCCAAAGGTGTAGCTAATTCTGGAGCACAGGTCTTCAATATTATTGCCAGAGTATATTGTCCGAACCCATAGCCTTTGCAGCATCCAGTGCCTTCAGCCATTTCTTGATATCACGTGGAGCAAGTCAAATTGGCTAAAGATCTGTGATGCTGGGGAACTCTGGAGGAGGCTAAGATGGATAAACCACTCGGAACTTCCGGCTGAAGATTGCTGCGAATGCTTCAGCCTTGTCTTCTGCACGGATGTGCTTGGCTTCTCCATCATTGAGGATGGGGATATCCCTAGTGCCTCCACCTCCAGTTAGTTATTTGTTTGTCCATCACCATTAATGATTGAATGTGATGGGACTGCAGAGCTTAGATCTGATCCGTTGGCTATGGATTCACCAGCTCTGTCTATCGCTTGCTACTTCTGCTGCATGACATGCAAGAAGTCCTGTTTTGTATCTTCACCAGGTTCTCACCACATTTTTAGGTATGTTTGGTGATGCTCAGTTGGCTGGATGGCTAGTTCATGATCCAGAGCGATGCCAACAACACAGGTTCAATTCCTGTACCGGCTGAGGTTATTCAACATTTTCAACCTTGCCCCTTGCCTGAGGTGTGGTGATCCTCAGGTTAAATCACCACCAGTCACAACCAATGATCATCTGGCACTATGGTGACTTTACCTTTTTAATGCCACACATTATTATAGAAGGTATCCTCAATGTAACGGGACTTTGTCCCCACAAGAAATGTGCGGTGGTCACTCCTATCATGGACAGTTGCATCTAAGACAGAAAGATTGATGAGGACAAGGTCAAAGAGGTTTTTCCCTCTTGTTGGTTCATTCACTACCTGCTGAAGGCCCAGTCTAGCAGCAATGTCCTTTAGGTTTCTAGTGGTACTATTGAGCCACTCTTGGTGATAGACATTGAAGTCCCCCACCCATAATATATTCCGAGCCTTGGCCAGCCTCAGTGCTTCCTCCAAGTGGTGTTCAACATGGAGGAGTGTTGATTCATCAGCTGAGGGGGGACTGTATGTGGTAATCAACAGAAAGTTTCTTTGCCCATATTTGACCTGGTGCCATGAGACTTCATGGGGTCCTGAGTTGATGTTGAGGACTCCAAGGGAAACTCCCTCCTAACTGTATACCACTGTGCTGCCACCTATGCTGGGTTTGTCCTGTCGGTGAGACAGGACATATCCAGGGCTGGTGGTGGTATCTGGGACATTTTGCCTGTCGGGTATGATTTGGTGAGTATGACAATATTAGGCTGTTGCTTGACAAGTCTGTGACAGCTCTCCCAATTTTGGAACAAGCCCCCAGATGTCATTAAGGAGGACTTTGCCGGGTCGACAGGGCTGGGTTTGCCATTTTCATTTCTGGTGCCTTGGTCCATGCCAGGTGGTTCATCCGTTTTCATTCCTTTTGTAGACTTTCTAACAGTTTGATACAACTGACTGGCTTCCTAGGCCATTTCAGCAGGCCCAGTAAGAAGTCTCACAACACCAGGTTAAAGTCCAACAGGTTTATTTGGAATCATGAGCTTTTGGAGCGCTGCTCCTTCATCAGGTGAGTGGAAAGGTAGGTTTCACAAAAACTGCACATATGGACGAAGACACAATTGCAAGATAATAGTTGGAATGCGAGTCTTTACAGTACAGACAATGCAAGTGGAGAGATGGTTAAAGGTTAAAGAGGTGTGAATTGTCTCAAGCCAGGACAGTTAGTTGGGTTTTACAAGCCCAGGCTAAATGGTGAAGGTTACATGTATTCTGACATGAACCCAAGATCCCGGCCCAAGATCCCAGCAATTGGTGGTGGTGGGAGTGCTGCTTGTTGCCAGTGATTGGTGGGGGAAGGGGGAAAGTGGTGTTCAGGGCCGGCGTTTAGAAGGCTGGCGATCGGTGGGGGGGGAGGGGGGGGTGGGGGGGGGGGGGAGCACGTGTCAACCGATCTCCCAGCACTGACCCCCTCAGCAGTCTGATGCCAGCCTCTCGGGCAGGATTAGTTTTGTTTTGGGAAAAATTGTGCCAGCTGTCTTTAGGATAGATGAAACTGAGACCATGTCTGCCCTCTGCTCTCTGGACTCCAGAGAACTCATTGCACTTCGAAGAGAAATGGTGACATTCTCCCTGGTGTCTTGGCTAATATTTATCCCTCGACAAACATCATGAAGACAGAAAGGCCTGGATCTTCCTAATCATCAACAGATTGCCTCTCTGCTAGAACACTTCGCTTCACTCAATGCTGCTCCACATTTCTCCCAGGACCTTCAGCTTCTTGGAAATGTGGAACAGGGAGCAGAGTAGACTGAGGGTGAAGACGGGGCACATCCACCTTCACAGCACCAGCTGCCATTCGGTAAGTTTAATTGCCCAGTTTGAATGTTAGTGGATGGGTGACTGGGTGAGTGGATGAATGAGTGAATGGATAGGGTAGGTGGTTAAATTTGTTAGTGAGAAAGGGCAAAGGAGTAGGTGGGTGTGTGTGTTGGAAACAGTGAGTGAGGTAGTAGGTGGGGTAGCTGGCAGCTGGTGATGTGGTAAGTGGATGAGGTGATAGCCAGTTGAGGTGGCAGGGGTTGAGGCGGTAGGTGGTTAGGATGGCAGATGGGTGAGGGGTAGTGAGATCTGGGGTCAGTGTGAGCGACTGAGGGCTCAGTTGCATAGTTACCCAGGAGTGAGACTGGGCTTGAATCTGTCTGACAGTTCCTGGGTATCTACACAAGTAAGTCGATCAGAATGGTCCCGATCCTTGGACTCAAAGTCAGAGACATTCATGGAGAGTCCCAGAGGGCAGGTGAATTACCCATTGGAAGATGAAACTTCCTGGGCAATTCCCACAGAGGTTTACCCACCTGGATCTTGGCAGGATCCTGATGTTCATCTCAGTCACACGTCGGGTGTCCATCGACTTGAAAACCACAAGATACTGGTCAGTATCTGGTCATTATCACATTGCTTATTGGAGGACCTTACCGTGCATGCAAATTGACTTTTTTTTTTCGTAGCAATTCATTACAAAATGTTTCCATGAGGTGGGACAAGATGTGAGGTAGTTGCAGGCATTTTTCGCCCTGTTACATTGCAGACATTGCTGTTTGCCATCCTCAATTTTCCTGAAACAGCCATGCAGGATTCGGAGGTAATAATTTTGTGCAGTGTTACAAATCCCAACTATTTCTACATCTTCCACTCCTCAAGAACCACGATCTAACAGGAAAAGTCATTCGGAAAGCCATTTGGGCGACATGTTGGCACAGTGGTTAGCACTGCTGCCTCACAGTGTCAGAAACCCGGGTTCAATTCCGGTCTTGGTGACTGTGCAGTTTGCACGTTCTCCCCATGTCTGTGTGGGTTTTCTCCAGTTTCCTTCCACCGCCCTAAGATGTGAAAGTTAGACAAATTGGCCATGCTAAGTTGCCCCTAAATGTCCCAAGTTGTGTCGGTTAGGTGGATTAGCCATGGGAAATAGATGGGTTTACAGGGATAGGGCAGGGGAGGGGGCTTGGATAAGATACTCTGTCAGAGAGTCGGTACAGACTTGACCAGCCGAATGGCCTTTCTGCACTCAAGGGATTTTGATTTGATTTATTATTGTCACATTTATCAGTATACAGTGAAAAGTATTGTTTCTTGTGCTATACAAACAAAGCATATCGTTCATAGAGAAGGAAAGGAGAGATTCTTTTGATTCTATGATTTGTTGGACATTTACTGACATGCAAATTGAAACAAAGTCTAATTATCTTTATGCTAATAAGCCATTTTAGGAAAAGTTTTCTGAGATAGTATTCAGGGAACATTTTTTTCCACGGACAACTTAAGACATCCGACCACAATCCTGGTTGTTGGTTAAAAAAATGACTGAAACACCGGGTTGAGTAGATAAAACGACAGGAGAATGAAAGCAGCCGCAGTGAGCGACCTTTTCAATGTATCATTCACTGTAACTAGCAGCCAAGCAGAAAGCCCACTGTATAAACATTCTGAGCTGCAAGCTCGGGGAGAAAGCAACACTTTATCAGCAGCAAACGCCACTGTGCAAGGGAGGTTATATTTTGTTTTGTGTCACTTAGGAGTTTGTGGGAGACCGGTGTCGGGCTGTCAGTTACCCCGCGGAGCGGAACCTCTGGTTGCTCCCCCCACTGGGTCCACTTCCAAAACCCTGGTGCCCCCAGAGGTTAAGCCTGTGATCTCATTCCAAAGCAGACATCTATGTCTTGATGCATTTGAGTGGACCAGTTCTGAAGAGAGCGGTTGCTTTTGGGCTTAACTCCTATCCTTTTCCCCATATTTACAGTTCAGCCAACTTACCATTCGGAGAACACAGCCAGGATAGCCTGAATAAATATTACTCATTTCAGCATGACTCTTGTTATTAAATGAAAGCTACGCTGTTTATTCACGGTTGGGGAGTTTAGAATGTCTTGAATATTAGCTTTCAACTCCATAGATGATTAAAATGAACCTGCAGAGCAATAAGTGTGTACAGTGCCTGATAGTGTTGTGTCATCGGCTGTCATTTTAATTATGTATTAAATTATCTTTATAAATATTGCATTAAATTTATTACCTGACTGAGGCACTTCTGCGCTGTTCCAATTCCAGGCCTGTGATTGTGTTTTTAATATAAGTGTACTTGCCAAATTGTTTGGCTTTTAATCACTGCTCTTTTATTTCAAGGTTTTTAAGCTAAGTCAACAAAGTTTACACGGTTTTTCAAAGTTAGTGCATCTTCGAGGTTACTTAACACATCGCCTGCATTGAGGGTGCAACGTTTCATCATTGTGAACATGCAGAGTCCAGTGACTTTCCAATGTGCTGAGTGGAAATTGGTTGACAACCCAGAAAATATCAATAGTTTAGGTTTGCCATTGCCCATATATAACACTTAACATCTCAGGAATGGAATCACACTGTGGATCTAAGTATCGGCACTTGTTATCCGCACCATAGAGATATCATAATCATGGTAGTGGGTGGCAAAAGTGTCTAATTATAAGAAGATCTCCGATAGTTCAAGTTTTAAAGTTTATTTATTAGTCACAGGCAGGCTTACATTCACACTGCAATGAAGTTATTGTGAAAATCCCTTGTCACCAAACTCCGGCGCCTGTTTGGGTACACTGAGGGAGAATTTAGCATGGGCAATGCATCCTAACCTGCACACCTTTGGACTGTGGGAGGAGAGCGGAGCACCCGGAGGAAACCCATGCAGACCCACAGAACGTGCAAACTCTGCACAGACAGTGACCCAAGCCGGGAATTGAACTCAGGTCCTTGGCGCTGTGAGGTAGCAGCGCTAACCACTGCGCCACTGTGCCACAAATGTTAAAAACCACATCAGAAACTCCAAACCACTATGAGCACAGTGGTTAGCACTGCTGCCTCACAACTGCCAGGGACCTGGATTCAATTCCCAGCTTGGGTCACTGTCTGTGCAGAGTCTGCACGTTCTCCCCATGTCTGCGTGGGTTTCCTCCTGGTGCTTTGGTTTCCTCCTACAGTCCGAAAGACATGCTGGTTAGGTGCATTGGCCATGCTAAATTCTCCCTCAGTGTACCCGAACAGGCGCCGGAGTGTGGCGACTAGGGGAGTTTCACAGTGACGTCGTTGCAGTGTTGATGTAAGCCTACTTGTGAGACTGATAAGTAAATTTTCAAGCTTAACCCAGACCCTAACTTTTACATTTGATTTTGACATTAGGGTGAGCATAAGGTGTTTCACTCCGGGTATGATTCAAGTGATGCACTTGGAAGCTTTTATCAAAACAAGCTGTATTTAAGAACACAGTTAGAATATAACAAAAATGATCAGCATAACTTTTACCAACTAAAATGCTTAAACATGAAAAAGTGAGGCAGTGGTGCTTACACTGGACCCGTAATCCAGAGGCCGAGAGTAATGCTTTGGGGATTCGGGTTCAAATCCCACCATGGCAGATGGTGAAATATTAATTCACTAAAAGATAATCTGGAATTAAAAAGTCTAATATTGACCATGAAACCATTGTCGATCATTGTAAAAACCCATCTGATTCACTAATATCCTTTAGGGAAGGAAATCTGCCGCCCTCACCCAGTCTGGCCTACATGTAATTCCAGACCAACAACAACGTGGTTGACTCTTATCTGCCCTCTGAAATAGTCTGGCAAGCCATTCAGAATGAGGGCAATTAAGCCTGAGTAATAAATGCTGGCCCAGCCAGCGACACCCACATCCTATGAATGAATAAAAGTAAATAAATAAGCTAGCTATTTCTATTGTTTGAATTCAGCAATATCCCCCATAGACAAAGATCACTTCTTTAGAACTAGTTAGCATAGAAAAACAAATATGCTTACATGGCTATAGAACCTCTGGCCTTTTAACACCTCTGGACATTGATCCAGACAGATACTTGTCTTCTAATTCTCATGCAGCCATCTCCAGAGAAAGTACCATCCCTTCAGGGAAAGATTTATTTCCGAACAGATTCCAGTCTCCAAACCTCAGAGAGAGCAAGAGCTACATAGAAAACAACCTCTCCCTTAAGATCCCAAAAAGCAGATTGCCTTGAGTTCTCTGTTAAAGCGCAGTCATATGGCCTTACCTGTCAAGCAACCTAGTAAAGCCCTACTCTGCAACATCCCAGGGAAAACACAAAATAACAGAACTTTGCATTAGTCTGGACAAAAACAAACATTGTAGCAATTAAGATCAATTACGCTGTTGCAGTAGTAATACAATGCTGTTGTATATAGGCAGGATGGCTCCGATAATAAGAAACAAACTGCGACTGCAGATCCTGCATAAAAACTTGACAAGTGCATTTCTGAAAGGCACAGTATCATCACACAAACTAAAGACAGATACATACAGATCAAGAAGCCCCAGGTATGATCCAAGGAAAGTGTTAGATCAGATGATGCCGAAAAGAGACGCTATTATTGTTTTTAGTGGACCCTCAGTGAGGAAGGGGGAAAGGAAATCAGAGTCCATGGGCTGGATTTTCACAGAGTTGGTGAGACTCTGTGGAGGTAAGAAAATGGCAGCCAGGACTTGATACTGATCGATTCCCGACCCTATTCCTGGCACCCACAATTCTCACTCGTGAGGGTTAAGGATATGAGCTAGTCCAGATCATAAGCCCTCACTCTGCATTCCTGACTTGGCCAGCTCCATTGTCAAGCTAGGCATCCCACAGTACCCCACAATTTTCCAGGAACTGGGCCAACTTTTAAAGGACATGTGGTTCATAGCTCAGGTGCCGAGAACCACAGTCTGAATGAGGGAACCTTTCAAAATGTAAATTCTAGAGGCCTTCTCTGTGCCCACACCACCATTCCCCACCCCCACTCATGCCAAGTTATGACCTTCTACCCAATCACCATGGCTCCTTATATGCTACATGTCAAACTGTGGCACTTCCTTGTCCATTCACCCATTACACAATGCATGGAAATAATTAACCCCATTGTGACAGTAGGATGTGTGAAAATTCTTTAAAAATGTAATTGATTCATAACTTTCTACTTTCTTAAGCAAAAATCATCTGTCACTATAGCCATGGTGGCATAGTGGTTAGCAATGGTGCCTCACAGTACCAGGGACCTGTGTTCAATTCCCAGCTCGAGTCACTGTCTGTGCAGAGCCTGCACATTCTCCCCGTGTCTGTGTGGGTTTCCTCCAGTTGCTCTGGTTTCTTCCCACAGTCCAAAAGACGTGCTGGCTAGGTGCATTGGCCATGCTAAATTATCCCTCAATGTACCCAAACAGGCGTCGGAGTGTGGCGACTAGGGGATTTTCATGGTAACTTCATTGCAGTGTTAATGTACGCCTGCTTGTGACACTAATAAATAAACATAAACTTTAAAAAGTAGCCAGACCCTTTAAAGCATAAATAGCTGAAACAGCAAGAACTTAAAACCTCTTTATCTTGTTTAAATAAACATGTGCAATTGACAGAATAGATCACAGAACAAGAGCTGTCAATCAAGAAATGTGTTCCCAGGGGCACAGCTATTTCAACGGTTCAATGGGCATCTGGATTCTTAGCCAAGAATGAATAATGAGACCTGCGTAGAAGGGTATACCTTGTGGTAGAAGATATGAGAGAACACAGGTGTGGGTGGGGGCATGAGTTGGCACGGATGGGGTATGAGATGTGTGTGAGAGGGTGAGGGGTTGTGAACAGTAAGGGGTAGAGGGATGTTATTTGTTTTGCTGTAATTATTACAACTGGGACAAAGCCTCAGAGCATTGAGCAGATCTTCTAAACAGCCCGCCTTGGTACTTGGCGACTCCTTTGGCTGCATCCAAATTTACGCCCCGGAATGAAAATCCCACCTTTTCTGGCATTTTTCCCGAGGTGGGAGTTCCGAGCCGAGAAATTTCCCAAATTGTACTATCCACCTCCTAGGATGAAAATCCAGACACATGAAGCTGACTAATAGGTTCTACAGCCAGCACAATGGGCGGCACGATGGCACAGTGGTTAACACTGCTGCCTCACAGTGCCAGGGACCCGGGTTCAATTCCTGACTTGGGTCAATGTCTGTGTGGAGTTTGCACTTTCTCCCCATGTCTGCGTGGGTTTACTCCGGGTGCTCCGGTTTACTCCCACAGTCCAAAGATGTGCAAGTTAGGTGGATTGGCCATGGTAATTGCCCCTTTGTGTCAGGAGGACTATCTAGCGTAAATACATGGGGTTATGGGGATAGGGCCTGGGTGGGATTGTGGTCAGTGCAGCCTCGATGGGCTGAATGGCCTCCTTCTGCACTGTATGATTCTATGATTCTATGCAGCAGTCTATGCCTACATGAATAGTGGGCAAGACCAGCCTTCAGCTGTGGCAATCTTCAGCTTCTCTGATGCGCGATTGATTCACACGGGAGGCTCGGACATACCCGGGAATAAAGGCTTTTATTCACAACAAGATTGGAGCACACTACTTAACAATACTATCCCAGATTAAGGGCTACTAGGAAGTAGCAGTGACCTTTATACTCCTGTAAGAAGGCGGAGCCGAACGGAGTGGACCACATAAACAATGATAACAGGTGGGACACCCCAACCCTAACCCCAACAGTAACAAGAGTAACATATGTACAAGTACCCATAGTGGTAACCATCTATGGTTCACCACATTCTCAAATACTAACACTCAACATGAAGCAGGCACATGCAGAATGGCCTCTGTCCTCCTATAGAGCTGTATGCAGCCCAGGAAGAATCAGGAGAAATTGGAAGGAGCATTTTCTGTTCAATAAAAATACACAATGGCCAAAAATAAAGGCATGGGGCATGTTGATTAAATTAGTTTAGAGCATAAGCTTGTGATTCTGATTTGATTTGGTTTATTATTATCACATGTATTGGGAAACAGTGAAAAGTATTGTTTCTTGAGCGCTATACAGACAAAACATACCATTCATAGAGTACATACGGGAGAAGGAAAGGAGAGAGTGCGGAATATAGTGTTACAGTTACAGATAGGTTGAAGAGAAATTTGATTTGGTTTGATTTATTATTGTCACATGTATTAACATACAATGAAAAGTATTGTTTCTTGCACGTTATGCTGACAAAACATAGAGAAGGAAAGGAGAGAGTGCAGAATGTAGTGTTACAGTCATAGCTAGAGTGTAGAGAAAGATCAACTTAATGCGAGGTAGGTCCATTCAAAAGTCTGACAGCAGCAGGGAAGAAGCTGTTCTTGTGTTGGTTGGTACGTGACCTCAGACTTTTGTATCTTTTTCCGGATGGGAGAAGGTAGAAGAGAGAATGTCCGGGGTGTGTGGAGCCCTTGATTATGCTGGCTGCTTTGCCGAGGCAGCGGCAAGTGTAGACAGAATCAATGGATGGGAGGCTGGTTTGCGTGATGGACAGGACTTTGTTCAGTTGGAGTGTTGTATGTAATCCCTTCCACAATGCTTTATGAAGGGACGTGCAGAGCAACATAAATGATCCCAAGAGAAATGCTTGAGCAATGAGCAAAACCTCAACCACATTGAAATGTATAAAAAATTAAATAGAGAAGATGAACCTCAAGCATCAATTCAAGGCCACTGGGACCATAGAAGATAAATGGGGAGGACGATAAACATGTTGATTATCGGCCAGGTAAGATCGTAGGACATTTGGAATAGAGATGGATGCTGCCCCAAGTTGGTTACATTAGAGCTTCAATGGGCCGAATAGCCTCTGCTCACCGTTTGGGACTCCTTCTGTTCCTATCTAAACTCCACCCTCGCCTGACCGACACCACTTGGGATAGAAAATTGACCAAGAAGTGGAAAATATTGCATTAAGAAGAGGAAACCTTGAGTGACAAATCCTGAGTGAAGGGATGGATGCAGGGAAATCAAAGGAAAGAATTGTGGGAATAAGCAGTGAATGACCAGCCAAGGAATGTCAGTAAGCCCGTACACACACAGATTTTATAGCATGCTGGCTTTAGGAACCATCGTTAACTGAAACTTTTCTAAATCCCTTTTCAGGAATGAGGCAGCGGACCAGAGGGTCAAGCACCAGATTGCTGTCACCTCCTGTACTACAGACAGGCTTCAATTAGAGCCCATATTAATGCTCTAAGTGGTTCAGAGGTTATGCAAACAACTATTTTAACAAGTAGGCATACTACAAGCCTGACTGTTTGTTTGGATGAGTTTTAAATGGCTATTGGAGCCCAGCAAGCCATCCCCCAGAGAGCAAGGGCTTTATTTGCTCTGGAAGATATTAGGAGCTGGATCCATGGTGTGAGTAGCCTCCCAGGCTGGGCAGTTTAGGACTGAGCTAAGGAGCCAGTTAAGATTCAGGCAACTATGCCAATTTGAGTGAGGCAGAAAGGTCCATTGCAGTTCTGGCTCGGACACGGCATCTGTTTGACATTCTGCTAACCAATCTGGAGACTCCCACTCCTGAGAAAATAGACATCGCACAATCCGCTCACCGTCACTGTGACAAAGTAGAGAGATTTCATTAGTTTATCTATTCAATTCTGAAATAAGTGGAGTTCCAATAGAAGTGCAGTGTGGTGGCACAGTGGTTAGCCCTGCTGTCTCACAGCACCAGGGGCCCAAGTTCAATTCCAGCCTTGGGTGACTGTATGAAATTTGCACATTCTTCGCGTGTCTGCGTGGGTTTCCTCCAGGTGCTCCAGTTTCCTCCCACAGTCCAAAGATGTGCAGGTTAGGTGGATTGACCATGCTAAATTACCCCCGAGTGTCCAAAGGTGTGTAAGTTAGGTGGGTTAGTCATAGTAAATGTGCGGGGTTATGGAGATAGGGTTGAGGGGGTGTGGGCCAGGGTTAGATACTCTATGGGAGAGTTGGTGCAGACCCGATGGGCCAAGTGGCCTTCTTCTGCACTATAAGGATTCTGTGATTCTTTGGTAAGCTGTCTTTCCCTTACAAAGATACAAATGATAGGTCAGCTCCTGGACCACTCCCATCCTGGTTGATTGATGTAGAAGGTGTGGTGGACCTCAGTTGTGCCTTTGTCCTATATGGACCACCGTTGTGTGTGCTTGTCATACCTGGACACATCCCCTTCCAGTTTGGGTCCTCCCCTCAGCACCTAGTATAAAGGTGGCTGTCTCCTCCCCCTTGTTCAGTCCAGGTTGGTTATATGTTGGGATCTGCTCCTGATTCTGTTGTGAATAAAAGCCTACACTTATATTGGCGTATCGGTAGTCTTTCGCCTTATTGATAGCGCATCAGAAGGTATTCAAAATATGGGTGCTTTGTACAGGATAAAACATTAGACCTAGTCAAGGTATTAGCATCTCCTTCACTGTCAAGAGTTCTCTCCACATGATCCGTGGCTGTACACTTTCGCTTCTGTCTCTGAAGGAAGTTCAGATCGGGTGGGAATAATCTTTCTTTACTCCACACGTGCGGCACAGCCCTGCCTGTTAAAATTCCTGTGAGATATGTGGGGTTCACTGCCTGCTGCCGTGTCACTTGGGAAAATCTATGCAGAGTGAGATCCCACATGACTAAAGGTGGGTGAGGCACTTTGAGGGACTGTAACGTTGGAATTGCCCCTTGCACCTTCTCCAAGGACAGATCCAATTTCACAGTCACTGTTAACTGTTACCTATTTAATTTTACTTTCCCACCTGGTTTCAAAGGAATGCTGCACAGGAGCACAAGCCTACACATATTTATAAATCACTCAAGCACCCTTTAAATATGCATCTTGATGTCTAAATATATTTGTCATGCACAGGCCATTAAGTCTGAAGTTTATTTATTACTGTCACAAGTAGGCTTACATAACTACTGCAATGATGTTACTGTGAAAATCCCCAAGTCACCACACTCCAGCGCCTGTTCAGGTACACTGAGGGAGAATTTACCATGGCCAATGCACCTCACCAGCATGTTTTTTGGACTGTGGGAGGAAACCGGAACACCCAGAGGAAGCTCACGCAGACATGGGGAGAACGTGCAGATTCCGCACAGACAGTGACCCAAGCTGGGAATCGAACTGGGTCCCTGGCGCTGTGAGGCAGCAGTGCTAACCACTGTGCCACCGTGCTGCCCTATGTACGCTAATTAACATAAGAACGTAAGAAATAGGAGCAGGAATAGGCCATTCAGCCCCTCGAGACAGTTCTGCCATTCAGTAAGATCGTGGCTGACCTTTGATCTCTTCTGCCCTTTCCTTCTGATCCCCGCCCTTGATTCCCTTCGAGAATAAAATCGACTGATCAGAGTTTTGAATATCCTCAAGAACTGAACATCCAAAGCACCCTTTTACACTTTTTTACTTAATTCAGGTTGAATTAAGGAGATTCTGATGGTGGAGTTGTGGGTTGTGAGAACTGCTTCAGCCGTGAGGTTTATTTTTTTAAATTTATCGTCCTGAGCCATGGTTGAGAGTGGCCTTTGAACTCTGCTGATTGTAGCCAGTCTCTTTATTACAGCTCCCCTCACCAACACCCCCCTCAACTGTACTTTGTAATATATACATGGAAATTTCCTTCAAACATAGACTGTGAATCTGTCCCTCAACGCTTTCATCCTGAAATGGGACTCTGAATGTTAACTGGTGAAATTTCTTTGAATGCTCCTCCAGCAGAGGTGAGAACCCATTTATTTTAAATGGATTTTCTCCCGAGTTAAAACACTGAACAAAGGGATTTCATATAAACATGCTAAGTGATCAGACTGATATTCGAGGAGCCTGGGTTTCAAGGTGTTTGACGGAATGGCAAAGCAATGTCAATGAACCTCAAAAGGAAAATGACTCTCACCGCATATTTGCAGTGTTTAGGATTTAATAATGGGCAGAAGACACCGTATCACATTGAACTGTCGGCAACTCCCCTGCCATGTGGCATCACAGAGTGAGTTAAGAGGAGGTCTAACAAAGGTGTTCTGAATTATGAAGGAGCTTCAATAAAATAAATAGAGCAAACTCATTCCAGTTTGCGAGTGCGCCGGTAACTTAAAGTAAGGCATCTAACAACATCAGTGCGAGATTGGAAGGAAAGATGTTCTCTCATGGTTTTTCTTTGGGATCTGCGGGATTTTCGAGCCACCCCCGACCTCCCCCACTGTGTGTTTATCAGTAGTGGGAGGCGTCCCACCATTGGCCAGTGGCAGGATCCTCTGGTCCCACCACTTGTTGTGGAGTTGCCGGCGTTGGACTGAGATAAACACAGTAAGAGTCTTAACAACACCAGGTTAAAGTCCAACAGGTTTATTTGGTAGCAAATGCCATTAGCTTTTGGAGCGCTGCTCCTTCATCAGATGGAGTGGAAATCTGCTCTCAAACAGGGCACAGAGACACAAAGTCAAGTTACAGAATACTGATTAGAATGCAAATCTCTCCAGCCAACCAGGTCTTAAAGATACAGACAATGTGAGTGGAGGGAGCATTAAGCACAGGTTAAAGAGATGTGTATTGTCTCCAGACAGGACAGCCAGTGAGATTCTGCAAGTCCAGGAGGCAAGCTGTGGGGGTTACTGATAGTGTGACATAAACCCAACATCCCGGTTTAGGCCGTCCTCATGTGTGCGGAACTTGGCTATCAGTTTCTGTAACTTAACTTTGTGTCTCTGTGCCCTGTTTGAGAGCAGATTTCCACTCCATCTGACGAAGGAGCAGCGCTCCGAAAGCTAATGGCATTTGCTACCAAATAAACCTGTTGGACTTTAACCTGGTGTTGTTAAAACTCTTACTGGTCCCACCACTTGTTAACACCATTCCCCACTGACTCCAACCCCCACTGCTGGGAAACCCACAGCGAGGAGTGAGCCGTCAGCGGGACTGGAAGATTCTGCCAGCCGACGTGAGCAGCCAGAAGATCCATCAGCAACAATGGTTTGTACAAAATCCATAATTGCTTCGGAAAGAGAACATTTGAAAACAAAATTGAAAGAATAAGGGGAAGAATAAGAGAAATAAGATTCAGTGGATATTGCTTTGGGATAGCACAGGTTCAATGGACTGAAAGGCCTCCTCTGTACTTTAATATTCTGTAACTCTACAACTGCTAAAGAGCAACTCTACAGTCATCTTTCAGAGTCTACATGACCCTTCACGAGTGCTGATGAAAGGTCATCCAGACTTGAAATGTTGGCTCTATTCGCTCCCCACAGATGCTGTCAGACCTGCTGAGATTTTCCAGCATTTCCTGTTTGTGTTTCAGATTCCAGCATCCACAGCATTTTGCTTTTAACTCTACAGTCATGCAGTAATATATATATCATGCATGTACTGCATTGGTGTGCAGGACCAATTTTTACAGATGCACCATACAAAGTATTCTTTCTGGTTGTATCACAGCTTGGTATGGTTACTGCTCTGATCAAGACCGCAAGAAACTATGAAGGGTCATGAATGAAGCCCAATCCAACATGCAAACCAGCCTCCCATCCATTGACTCTTTCTACATTTCCTGCTTCCTCGGAAAAGTAGCCAGCATAATCAAGGACCCCATGCACCCCGGACATATTCTCTTCCACCTTCTTCCATCGAAAAATTATACAAAAATCTAAGGTCACCAATCATCTCAAGAACAGCTTCTTCCTTACTGCCCTTAGACCTTTGAATGAACCTATCTTATATTAAGTTGACCTTTCTCTACACCCTAGCTGTGACTGTAACACTACATTCTGCACTCTCTCCTTTCCTTCTCTATGAACGGTATGCTTTGTCTGTATAGCATGCAAGAAACAATACTTTTCACTGTATACTCCTACATGTGACAATAATAAATCAAATCAAATCAGGAGTATGGTGTGCTATACATTACTATGTGGATCAAGAATGGTAAAAATTTTGCTGCAAATTATATATTAATTGCAACACCTCAGAGCACTCCCTGGATTATTCTCATCGCTCTGTCTCTCTCTCTCTCTCTCGGTAGGTATATGTATTCTACAATTTGGCGGTTAGTGAACTGTGCACACCAATGCATAACTATCTCAGCCTTGGATATTATACTTCCCCATTCTCACACACCCACGAGCTACATTATGCTTTGCCACTTTCTTCCTCTGTCACCACCAATTGTTCTAAATGTTCTGAGGTCTGAGGTCACGTACCAACCGACTCAAGAACAGCTTCTTCCCTGCTGCCATCAGAATTTTGAGTGGACCTATCTTGCATTAAGCTAATCTTTCTCTACACCCTAGCTATGACTGTAACACTACATTCTGCACCCTCTTTCCTTCCCTATGAACAGTATGCTTTGTCTGTATAGCATGCAAGAAACAATACTTTTCACTGTAAGCTAATACATGTGACAATAATAAATCAAGTCAAATTAAAATGTTCCTTTTGTATGCTGAGTAACGTCCCCAACCACAACCGACAACCATTATCATTAAGGTTGTTTCCTTTCTCTCACACTAATTCTCTCCAACTAATACTCAATACATGCCTGCCACTTTTAAACACTACAAGAATAATATGTAGAAAATTGCCTCAAAAGTATGAGGATGGACTGCAAATTGATTAAGGGCAGGCATATTTCAAACTGAAATAATTTCTATAGAACAGAAGTGTTAAGAAAAGAAGAAAAGTCCAGAGCATGAAAAATTCATCAAGTCCATCAAGCCCACTTTGCCCGGACGTTATGCCTGATTATCCTATTAGTGTTTTTTCTCCCACACCACCTCTTACTTTAGGAAATGCTGAGTTGAATTCCTGTCCATCTCTTTAAATAGCAGTGCTGCTAAATATCTCATTGATCATCAGGTATTGATCCACTTCCTTCTAAAAAGGTATCAACTAACATGGATCATATTTTCATTATCCTGCCTGTGCATGTGTAACCTGGTTTTGTTTTACATCCTTTATGATTTTTACTTTTGCTCTAATCTGGTGCACAGAAGCTGGGGTTTATGAGAAAGGGGTGAAATTAGGAAACACCTCTACCATGGAAATAGCATTTGATGCCAACTCAATTTTTCATTTTTTAATCTGAGGTTTTTGTTCACCAAATCTATTAAGGGATGCAGGGCAAAGGCAATTATATGGAGTTAGGTTGCAGACCAATGGTGGGATAAGTTGATAGGGCTAAATATCCTCCACTTGTCCTTCTGCTTCTAAATGGAGCCTCTGAAATCCACCAATCCGGTTAGCATCAGTATTGCTGTAGGACCAAATGCTGAATCCAGGAAAGGAGGGATTTTCCAGTCCTTCCCGATGGTGGGATCATAGAATCATAGAATCATAGAAACCCTACAGTGCAGAAGGAGGCCATTCGGCCCATCGAGTCTGCACCGACCACAATCCCACCCAGGCCCTACCCCCACATATTTACCTGCTAATCCCTCTAACCTACGCATCTCAGGACTCTAAGGGGCAATTTTTAACCTGGCCAATCAACTTAACCCGCACATCTTTGGACTGTGGGAGGAAACCGGAGCACCCGGAGGAAACCCACGCAGACACGAGGAGAATGTGCAAACTCCACACAGATAGTGACCCGAGCCGGGAATCGAACCCGGGACCCTGGAGCTGTGAAGCAGCAGTGCTAACCACTGTGCTACCGTGCCGCCCTGGGACTTCCAGTCCCGCCGAAGGTGACCCCCTCAGTGGTGGCTTCCTTGGTGGTGGGACAGACCAGCCTCATAAAGCGCCACAGCCATCGGCGGGATTAGAAGATCCCACCGGCAACCAATGGCAAGAGGCCTCTACTGTTCCATACACACCACGGGGATGACGGAAAATCCCACCCGAGATGTTTTAAGATACAGGCTGTGGCAATACAGTGATTTCCCATTCAGTCATTCTATAAAAACAAAAGTGCTCTTATGAAATGAATGGCAAGTATGGGAGCTATGTAAGAGCCATCAAGCTGTTTGCAATTCACCTTCAGAACTGTCAAGGTATAAAATTTAAGATCAAAACAATGTAGAAATGGCAGGAAGGTTGGAGTCTAATAATCCCTTTAAAGTAGACCTTGCTGTTATTGTTTTTTTTAAGATCGTCAGTGACTGATAATCGTTTTGGACCCAGGCTAGTTTCAACAAACTGAACAAGATGGATTTCACCAAAGACAGTCACCGGAGATGTGAAATCTTGCTGGAGATGTTTCGTTGACTGAAGAGATGGTGAACTCTCCCATTATCTGAAACGGACCTGCTGTAAGTGAGTACAGGTTCCAGTGTCAACTTGTGAAAGGTCCTAGCACTGCTGAAAAATACCACTCCCGTCCTGCCCTGAGGTAAAACTGTACATTCGCCTGTTAGCGTGAGCCTACCTTTTTGACACTTGCAACTCGTGCTATGAAAGGAAAATTGATATCGTCACCATGTGCGGCGGTTAAAAGAGGCTTTCTTGTCTGTTATATGATATGGAGGCAACTGTTCTCCAAAGATTTTTTCTTTCTCTGAGATTTTTGTTTTCAGAGCCTACTGAATTGTATTAAATCAAAACACAAATCTGTTAAGATGTCAGATGTCACACTTTTCACATCCTCGCAATCGCTAATTGCAAAGACAAACAAGCATTTTCTGATATTTAAGCTTGCAAGGTGAAGTGGTTAAAATAAATTAGAATTAGCCAGTAATTGGCACACATCAACAAATACTTGTACAGAAAATCCAAATGTAATTATTTTTTATCTAACACTGTTACAGAAGGAAAAACTTGCAACTAATGTTAAGCTCACTTTTATCAAAAGTAGTCTTATGAGCACCCACAACCAACAAGACCAGATGATCTGTTTGCTGTCATATAGAACCACAGAATCCCCACAGTGCAGGAGGAGGTCATTCGGCCCATCGAGTCTGCACTGACTCTGTGGCGGGAATTTTACTGGCATGCCCACCCGAGTCTCGTAAGATTGTGCCCAAGGCCAACGGAGAATGCTGTTCTGCGAGCCTCACCCGTCTGATGTCGGGGCTGGCGTGCCGGTAAAATCAGGGCCTCTGAAAGAGCATCTTTCCCAGGCCCACCCCACCATATTCCCGTAACCCTGATGGCTAATCCATCAAACCAACGCATCTTTGGACATCAAGGGGCAATTTAGCACGGCCAATCCACCTAACCTGCACACCTTTGGACTGTGGGAGGAAGCAGGAGCACTCATAGGAAACCCACACAGACACAGGGAGAACGTGCAAACTCCGCACAGACAGTCACCAAGGCCAGAATCGAACCTGGGTCCCTGGCGCTATGAGGCAGCAGTGCTAAACAATGTGCCACTGTGAGTACATTTGCCAAGACACAGGGATAACACTCCTGGTCACCTTTAAAATAGAGCCACTGCATCTCTTACATCCACCAGACTGGGCAGAGGGGACCTCACTTTAACCTTTGTCCTGACAATGCAACACACCCTCAGTCGTTGATTTTGAGCTCTAGCCCGAGTGTGGGACGTGTATCCACAACCTTCCGACAACAGAAAGTGTAACGATTCGCCCATATGCAATTGCAGAGATCGCAAAGTTATGTCATTATTAAGTTAAAGTAAAGTTAAAAACATGACTGTCAGTCTGGACTGCACTTTCCTCAATGTTTTAAATAGGAAAGCAGTTTCACATTTTATATCCCTTATCGCATCATCAGGATGCTTCAAGGCATTTTACAGCCCACAATTTAATGTTATTTCATCAACAAATGTGACAGTCAATTTGCAGACATCAATATCTGGAACTAAGAATCTACTGATGACCATGAAACCATTGTTGATTGTCGGAAAAAACCATCTGGTTCACTCATGTCCTTTAGGGAAGGAAATCTGCCGTCCTTACCTACATGTGACTCCAGAGTCACAGCAATGTGGTTAACTCTCACCTGCCCAGGTGAGAACAGCTTCCTACTTTTTGTCAAAAAACACGATGAAATATTTTTACATCTATCTAATAAGGTTGCTAACATGTCTTTCTCCTCTGTAAGATACTTTCTCGGACCACATGGGTGTGTCGGTCTGTGTCATGTGTTCAAACATTGAAGTGGACTTGAACCTTTTACCCCCAGAGTCAGTTTCCAGTCTCAGCTCAACGCTTGCACTTTTTCCCCAATGGCAAATTGTGAGTTCAAGACCCTTCCAGCAAACCGAGCAGAAAGCCCATGCTGACACTTCAGTGCTGCAGTGCAGGAGTGCCAGATGGTATTAAGCCCTCTGTTGGGTCCATTAATTCATTTGAATAGACGAGGGGGCAGCATTAGGTACGGGTTTTAAAATGGTTTTCTTTATTGAACAGAATTTTAAAAGGTTAACATGACAGAAGCGAAAAGAAGAAGATAAGCAAACTTGGAGACTGGCTTTTATTGCCAGTCCCCGTACTGAACATGAACGCGCTGAACAGAACTGAAAAAACACACACTAAAATCCAAACTATATTTCAACCATTATCTCATTATTGGAAGTGTTTTTCTGCATACTATTTCCGACTTAGAAAAGCAATTTTTGCAGCTGCTGTCATGGGACTGTTGTTTGCCTGCATGGTGTACCCTTCAGGAATGCAGTAAATATTTAGCTAACCTTTAGCCTTCCGATTCTACATGTTGTCAAGTTAGCAGAGTTAATTGCACAGGCAGAAATATCTTAAAATGAAGTCTTTGCATAGACAGAAGCAGCGTACACAGGATCCCTCACCCTCCTTCGACATAGCCAAGCTGGCGGACTTGGTTTAAGTAGCTGGACTCGATCTACTTTTACCATTGGCGGCTTGCAAACAGAGCCACCTGCTTTCCCAAGGCTGGTTGTGTTGCCTTTGATAGCTTTTGTACCAGTTTATTAGCTCCAGTATTGTCTCTTAACAGCATCCTTGAAGTAAAGTGGATAGACTTGCTCTTTCTAGCTGCTTTCGAAAATTTCATCAGAATTTAGCAGAGTCACAGATTCAGTTAAATACACAAGAATGGGAATTCTGATTTGTTCATAACGCAATGCTTACATTAGTGACTTCAATAATGCCTCCATTACACTAGTAATTAGTACAATGCGAAAAATTGCTACCAATCTTGTGTGTCATCTCTTGGGAAATAAGGGTATTCAGTGGATATCTGGATTAACCATCAGATTGCATTCACATTACATTTGGAGCGTCAACATTAAACAGACTCACTTCACATTAGCACTGCCATTATATCTGAGATAGTAGTCATCTGTAGTCCTTTCGGTATCTTGTCTGCTTTCTTGCATCTTCCTCATCCAGACACACAGTGTTCTTCATCCAGACACGCAGAACAGCCATGGGGACTAAATTTGCACCTCAATATGCCAACACCTTCATGCACAGGTTCGAACAAGACCTCTTCTTCGCACAGGACCTTCAACCGACGCTATACACTAGATACATCGATGACATTTTCTTCCTTCGGACTCATGGTGAACAATCACTGAAACAACTATATGATGACATCACCAAGTTCTATCCCACCATCAGACTCACCATGGACTACTCTCCGGAATCGGTTGCATTCTTGGGCACACGCATCTCCATTAAGGACGGTCACCTCAGCACCTCATTGTACCGCAAGCCCACGGATAACCTCACGAGGCTACACTTCTCCAGCTTCCACCCTAAACACGTTAAAGAAGCCATCCCCTACGGACAAGCCCTCCGAATACACAGGATCTGCTCAGATGAGGAGGATCGCAACAGACACCTCCAGACGCTGAAGGATGCCTTCATAAGAACAGGATATGGCGCTCGACTCATTGATCAACAGTTCCAATGCACCACAGCGAAAAACCGCACCGCCCTCCTCAGAAGACAAACACGGGACACGGTGGACTGAGTACTCTTCGTCGTCCAGTACTTCCCCGGAGCGGAGAAGCTATGACATCTTCTCCAGAGCCTTCAACATGTCATTGGTGAAGACGAACATCTCGCCAAGGCCATCCCCACACCCCCACTTCTTGCCTTCAAACAACCGCACAACCTCAAACAGACCATTGTCCGCAGCAAACTACCCAGCCTTCAGGAGAACAGTGACCACGACACCACACAACCCTGCCACAGCAACCTCTGCAAGACGTGCTGGATCATCGACATGGATGCCATCATCTCACATGAGAACACCATCCACCAGGTACACGGTACATACTCTTGCAACTCGGCCAACGTTGTCTACCTGATACGCTGCAGGAAAGGATGTCCCGAGGCATGGGATGAATGAACACCGCATGACAATCACCAGGCAAGAGTGTTCTCTTCCTGTTGGGGAACACTTCAGTGGTCACGGGCATTCAGCCTCCGATCTTCGGGTAAGCGTTCTCCATGGCGGTCTTCACGACACACGACAACGCAGAGTCACTGAACAGAAACTGATAGCCAAGTTCCGCACACATGAGGACGGCTTCAACCGGGATCTTAGGTTCATGCCACATTACCTGTAACCCCCACAACTTGCCTGGGCTTGCAAAATCTCACTGACTGTCCTGGCTGGAGACAATGCACATCTCTTTAACCTGTGCTTAACCCTCTCTCTACTCACATTATCTGCACCTTTAAGACTTGATTACCTGTAAAGACTCGCATTCCAACCATTATTTTGTAAATTGAGTTTGTGTCTTTATATGCCCTGTTTGTGAACAGAACTCCCACTTACCTGGCGAAGGAGCAGTGCTCCGAAAGCTCGTGGCTTTTGCTACCAAATAAACCTGTTGGACTTTAACCTGGTGTTGTGAGACTTCTTACTGTGATTATATCTGAGTCCAAAGATTCTGGGTTCAACTTCCAACACAGAGAAAAAAGTTCAGGCCGAGACCCTAGTGCAGTGCTGGAGGAATGCTGAATGGTCAGAGGCGCTGACTTTCAAATCACTAAAACAGTTGATCAAGTCATTATCACACTTTTTGTATTCATTCGTGGGACATGGGCATCACCGGCTGGCCAGCATTTATTGCCCATCCATAGTTACCCTTGTACTGAATGGCTTGTTAGGGCAGTTGAGAGTCAACCACATTGCTGTGGCTCTTAGTCACATGTAGGCCAGACCAGGTAAGGACAGGAGATTTCCATCCCTAAAGGACATTAGTGAACCAGATGGGCTTTTCTGACAATCGGCAATGGTTTCATGGTCATCAGTAGATTCTTAATTCCAGATATTTTTTACTGAATTTTAATTCTATCATCTGCTGTGGCGGGATTTGAACCCAGGTCCCCAGAACATTAGCTGAGTTTCTGGTTTAATAGCTAGCGATAATTCCACAAGGCCATCGCCTCTCCAATGCTGTTTGTCAGAGCTGGCTGTGCATAAATTGGTTGCCATTGACAACAGTAACTAGGCTTCAAAATACTTTGTCAGCCGTAAAGTATTTCAAGATGGGCTGAGGTCATATACATGCAAGTTTTTCTCTATAGTGTGCAAACAATCTGAATCTGGAATCAGGGACTGGCCAGACACCAAAGTTAAGAAGAGCCATACTCCTTTGCATGGCCTCACACTGACTAAATTAAGATGATGTAAATTTCCACTTGCTTTGTGCCGATGCTAAACTTGTGACGTAATCCATTCCAAATCGGGGAGCAGTGGCATTGTGCTATTGTTGGGGTACAGATCAGAAACCCCAAAGTATGTAATCGAGCCCGATTATACCATTTCTGTGAGGATAAGGTTTATTTATTTATTAATCACAAGTAAGGCTTACATTAACACTGCAATGAAGTTACTGTGAAATTTCCCTAATCCCACAATCTGGCACCTGTTCAGATCAATGCACCTAACTAGCACATCTTTCAGAATAAGGTGTTCAGGATAAGGTGTTACACTCCAGGTATGAATCTATTGACACACTAGGAAGCTTTTATCAAAACAAACTTTATTTATAATTGTCTCAACGATTAAGCCATGAATTCTAAGTACACACGGCCAGTACAGTGAAACTGCAAATGGCTCATTAAATCAGTTACGGTTCCTTTGATCGCTCCAACCATTACTTGGATAACTGTGGTAATTCTAGAGCTAATGCATGTAATTGTAGAGCTAATGCATGCAAATGAGCACTGACCCAGGCCAGGGATGCGTGCATTTATCAGACCAAAACCAATCTGGGCCTGCCCGGCAGCTTTGGTGACTCTAGATAAACTCGGGCCGATCGCACATCCTCGTGACAGTGACGACTCATTTGTGTGTCTGCTCTATTAACTTTCGATGGTACCATCTGTGCCTACCATGGTGACCACGGGTAATGGGGAATCTGGGTTCGATTCCAGAGAGGGAGCCTGAGAAACGGCTACCACATCCAAGGAAGGCAGCAGGTGTGCAAATTATCCACTCCCGACTTGGGGAGGTAGTGACGAAAATTAACAATACAGGACTCTTTCGAGGCTCTGTAATTGGAATGGGTACACTTTAAATCCTTTAACGAGGGAAACAAAATTGGGGCGGCAGGGTGGCACATGTTAGGAATGGGTTAACAGACCTTCCAATTAAGTCCTAATTTGAGATTTGTAAATTATGATTTGTAAATTGAGGTGTACTTAGAGGGCAATGCCCTGGAAAACTATAACCGACAATGAACCCTTCCTAAATAAGAAGGTAGTAATTGTAGATTATTGATAAATGCATGGCGTTAGCCATTGGAAATGTATCTTTCACATCCGTTCTTTGAATATTTGTAATTGTTTTGTAACAACGTATTTGTAATAAGCAAAATAAATCCAATTAAGTCCTAATTTGATGTCAATTATTCAATAGAAGTCACTGATATATAAAGGGGTCACAGGTGGCACTATTTGTTTTGGTGGAGAATTGTGTGTGAACTTGGATCAAAGAAATAAAGATATTTTATGAAGAAGCAGAACTCGTAGCTCCTTTACTTTATGGCAACCGTAAGCTCAAACAGTGGTGGCAGAGGATGGTAGCTGGTTCCAGGTAAAGGGCTGAAAATTACAACTTTTTGGAGAAAAAACACAAAAGGAAGACTTCACTCAAATTCTAAAACAGCAAAGGAGTGAGTAGGAGACAACAAAATGGCTGAACCTAGGATAAAAATGTCAGGATATGACCATCCACCATTATTTTCAGAAACTGAATCTTATGATCCATGGAGGAGCCCAGTCATTATGTGGACTATGGTAACTGCTTTTGGGAAAAGGAAACAAGGTATGCCATTGGCTCTTTCTTTACCTTATAGAAGTAAAATCAGACGCAAAGTGTTTTCCAAATTGGAGTTGGAACATTTGAACTTGGAAGAAGGCCTGAATAATTTATTACATTTCATGGATAAGATTTATCAGAAGGATGACTTATTAAGTGTGTATGAAGCCTGGTCAGAGTATGATAGATTTTGGAAATCGGAAGATATTTCTATTGAAGAGTACGTGATGGAATTTAGTGGACTATATAAAAGGCTGCAAAAACACCGCCTGGAATTTCCACAGTCCGTGTTGGCATTTAAGTTACTGGATTGTGCTAAAGTGACCAATATGGATAGGTTCCTGGTTTTGATAGGAGTTAAGTTTGCAGATAATAATATCTTATTTGACAAATGACAGAAGCCTTAAAAAAATTTTGAGGGAAACATTCTATCCCTAGGGCTCTTATGACACAAATGGGTCTGTCAGTGGTGAAGCAGAATATGGAAGATACACTATTATCAGGATGGTGAGATTGTACGGACTCAAGCAGGCTACGAGAAAAGATTGGGGCCCAGAAATTAGGAGGACAGAAACTCCTTTAATACCTATAGCAGGAGGAAGGATATGGAAAACGGTAACAGGAAAATGAACCCCAGAAATGCCCAGGATATAATAAATTGGTGTTTTCAGTGTGACTCTAAATTTCATTATGCTTTCAATTGTCCGAAATGATTTAAGAGTGTTTGAAGCTAGACATGACACGGAAGAATCGGAAGAGGAAAGAGGTAGTGACCAGAAAGAGGGCATTGACTTATTAATAAGAAGTTTCACTCCTGTAATGAGAGTTTTGATTGCAGATTCCTACAATTGTGCTGTATTAGACAATGACTGCACACCTACCGTGTGTGGGATTGACTGGTTAAAATGTTATCTCGACTCTTTAAATGCTGAAAATTGGAACAAGGTTAAAGAATTTGAAATTTGCACAAGTTTCAGGTTTGGGGATGATAATATCCTGGAAGTCACTAAAAAGAGTGATGATCCCTTGCAATATTGCCAGAGGGAATCATTTCATTAGCACAAATGTTGTGTCAAGTGAGATACCTTTGCTTCTGAGTAGACATAAGAACATAAGAAATAGGAGCAGGAGTAGGCCATCTAGCCCCTCGAGCCTGCCCCGCCATTCAATAAGATCATGGCTGATCTGAAGTGGATCAGTTCCACTTACCTGCCTGATCCCTATAACCCCTAATTCCCTTACCGATCAGGAATCCATCTATCCGTGATTTAAACATATTCAACGAGGTAGCCTCCACCACTTCAGTGGGCAGAGAATTCCAGAGATTCACCACCCTCTGATGACCATTGATGAAGAAAGCACACATGAAACTGGATATGGAAAATGATAAGGCAACAGTTTTTGGAAAAACCGTGGACTTACCATTTACACAGTCGGGACACTATTGTATTCCGTTAATGAAAAATAATTTTTCAAATGAAGAGGTTAAGGAAGTGTTATTAGCAGCCGGAAGTGGGACTTCAGCTGATAAAACGCTCGTGTTGAAACTGCATCGACAATTTGCACATCCATCTTCTCGGAGGCTGAAAAATTTATTAAAGGTTGTAGGGATAAGAAATGAGGACTATACTAAGTTAATAGAACAGGTCAGTGATTGGTGTGAGATTTGTAGGAAGTGCAGAAGGACCCCATCATGACCGATAGTAACTCTACCTTTGGCCAGAGATTTTAACGACATTGTGGCCATGGACCTTAAGATTTGGGGTAAAGCAAACAATATATTTATTTTGTACTTTGTAGATTTAGTGACCAGATATAATTAATCAGCTGTTGTATGTAGTAACTGAGAAAAGATTGAGGGTTGACATAGCCAGCTTAAAGCAGATGCTGGACAAGGGGAAATATCAAAAATTAAATGGGTTGATAGTAGCTATCAGTTATCCAATTATTTAACTAAGAAAGGGACTAGTTCAAAGAAACTTTTGGAAATAATTAAGGAAGGGCGCATCTTTCTGTGAATGTATGGTTTTTTCAAGAAATGTTAAAAAAAGAGAAAGGGGAAATGGTGTATTTTGTTTTTTTGTGTTTTCTGTTTTTCTGTGGAAAACCAATATTCATCAAAATATTTTTTCCTCGAGGGAAAGGTTAGGAATGGGATAACAGACCTTCCAATTAAGTCCTAATTTGATGCCAATTATTCAGTAGAAGTCACTGATATATAAAGGAATCAAAGGTGGCACTATTTGTTTTGGTGGAGAATTGTGTGTGTAGTTGGATCAAAGAAATAAAGGTATTTTATGAAGGAGAAGAATTTGTGCCTCCTTTACTTTACGGCAACCGAGAAGCTCAAATAGCACAATGCTTAGCACTGCTGCCTCACAGCGCCAGGGACCCGGGTTCAATTCCCAGCTTGGGACACTGTGTTTGTGGAGTTTGCATATTCTCCCCATGTCTGTATAGATTTCCTCCCACAGTCCAAAGATGTGCGGGTTAGGTGGATTGGCAATGCTAAATTGCCCCTTAGTGTCAGGGGGGCTAGTCGGCTAAATGCATGGGGATAGGGCCTGGGTGGGATTGTGGTCGGTGCAGACTCGATGGGCCAAATGGCCTCCTTCTGCACTGTAGGGATTCTATGATTCTTAACACTACAATTTAAATATAACAAATAAATTAGCTTAACCTTAACCAATTGAAATACTTAAACATGACAAGATAAAATTCTTAACTGCTAATCTATCTCCATTAGTTCCAATTCAAGCAATATTCCTCTTACAGGCTTAAACTCTTCTTCAAAATCAGTTAGCAACACACAGGCTTACATGCTCGGGCTTGGGCTGCCAGTGCTCAAGCCTCCAGAACACCTCTGGAGAGAGAGAGAGAGAAAGAGAACTATTTGTCCTAACAGGTCCCAAACAGCAGCCTCCAGAGAGAGAGACAGACACCTCTTACTGCTTTCAGAACCCGGCAGTAACTATTTGCTTTTCCTTGTAAGCTAGGCTCCTCCCCTGAAGTGCATGACTGTCTCCGTCAATCAACTTAATCAAAATCCTACTCTAAAACACCAGGGAAATAAATGAACAAAAATGCATTCACTCAAATTAAAACAAACACATCCGTAGCTAAACATCAATCATTAGCCTCATTCTCAGCGTGAGTGTTGCCTGGTGCCTAGACAAATTGGCACCATGTAAAACAGAGCTGAATTTTAAACATACTCCTTACAAGAAACATGATAAAAATACATTTCTTAAAGGCACAGTATCAACGCTGGATTAGTAATCCTAGAGGCTCAGGGTTAAACTCTGAGGACCCGGGTTCGAACCATACCATGGTAGATGGTGCAATTTGAATTCAATAAAAATCTGGAATCAAAAGTCTAATGATGAAACCATTGCCGATTGTCACAGAAAACCCATCTGGTTCGCTAATGTCCTTCAGGGAAGGAAACCTGCTGTCCTTACCTGGTCGAGCTTATTTATGACTCCAGATCTACATCAATGGAATGGGCAATAAATGCCAGCCCAGCCAGTGATGCCCACATCCAATGAATTAAAAAAAAATCAAAAGTGGCAATGCGGCGCCTGAAGGTTATTCATGAGTTGTGACTCCAAGTTTAAATTTTTTATTTATTGGTCACAAAAAGGCTTACATTAACACTGCAATGAAGTTACTGTGAAATTCCCCCAAGTCGCCACACTCCGGCGACTGTTCGGGTCAATGCACCTAACCAGCACGTCTTTCAGATTGTTGGAGGAAACCCACGCAGAGACGGGGAGAACGTGCAGACTATGCACAGACAGAGACCCAAGCCAGGAATCGAACCCAGATCACTGGCGCTGTGAGACAGCAGTGCTAACCATTGTGCCACCTTCCCACCCACCATCCTGGCTGTCCAGCCAATGAAACTCCAGCCCACTCTTCAATAATTAGTTATTTTTTAATGGAGACCTCTGAATCAGCTGACATACTAAATGTCTTCATGCAGTCTTAGAATTTTGTGCCATTGCAAATTAAGGAGTTGCATTGTACACAACTAAACGGCCCATGATCTGAAACGTTAATTCTACTCGCTCCACAGATGCTGCCAGCACCCCAAATCTTGGCCAGAATTCTTCCAAAAAAAATTCTAAGTGCCGAAAACACCTAAAAACTGGAGTAAACCCAGCTGGGATTTTTTTTTTAACGGGATTTTCAAAAGTAATTCCCCACACTCCATGCATCACAGAATGTCTCAGAGAGATTCATGTTGAAAATCAGTGGGCGGAGACTATTCCCGCTGGAGAGGCCGGCAGCATAGCGCTGAGCGGGTCACTGCACATGCGCCGATCTCCGCGCATGCGGAGCAGCCACGTACTGCTGGCCTCCCAATCGCTGGCCAGCTCAATTGCTGGTCAGCACAGCAACGCCCTAACGCTACCCCTCTGATCCCCCACCCCCCGATCGCTGGCCTTCTGGACTTCTCCGGGCCAGTCCTGACCTCGCCCCAGATCCCCCCCCCCCACACCTCGATTTCCCCCACCCCCTCCAGCAGTCCCAACCTCCCGACCCTCCCCCGGAAATCTGGCGGCCGGAGATGCGCGGAGATCATGGCGCCCAGTGGAGAGCCAGCTGAACAGCCTCTGCTGATGTCTCCTGCCTCGCTGTGCTGCCAGCGATACGGGAGAATCTGTCTGCATTGTTTTTGGTCATCTCTTCTTTTCATGAGTATTCTAATTAAAAAGACATGAACAAGCGAGCGTGCATGCCCATCACCTTGAAAAATTGTTCAAAAAGAATGGTTTAAAATATAGTTGCAACCAGTCCAATATTTACACTTTCTATTGTTTAGCAGTCCCAATCTGGTCTCATTAATGTACCGTATAAAAGAGCAAGAAATTCAAATTAGAATAAATCATAGAATTATGGTGGTTAGCACTGCTAACTCACAGCGCTCGGGACCCGGGTTTGATTCCGGCCTCATTACTGACTGAGGGAGAATTTAGCCTGGTCAATGCAGCCTAACCAACATGTCTTTCGGACTTTGGGAGGAAACCAGAGCACCCGGAGGAAACCCACGCAAACATGGGGAGAATGTGCAGACTCTGCACAAACAGTGATCCAAGCCGGGAATCGAACTCAGTCCCTGGCACTGTGAGGCAGCAGTGCTAACCACTTTGCCACCCCTTTGTATGGCTCCAGCTCTGACCAAGACCGGAAGAAACTACAAAGGGTTTTGAATGTAGCCCAGTCCATCACGCAAACCAGCCTCCCATAGATTGACTCCATCTACACTCCCCGCTGCTTCAGAGAAGCAGCCAGCATAATCAAGGACCCCATGTAACCTGGACATACTCTCTTCCACCTTCTTCCGTTGGTAAAAAGATACAAAAGTCTGAGATCATGTACCAACTGACTCAAGAACAGCTTCTTCCCTGCGGCCGTCAGACTTTTGAATGGACCTACTTCATATTAAGTTGATCTTTCTCTACATCCTAGCTATGACTGTAACAATACATTCTGCACCCTCTCCTTTCCTTCCCCCTTATGTACACTATATACAATATGTTTTGTCTGTATAGCGCGCATGAAATAGTACTTTTCACTGTATCCCAATGCATGTGGCAATGGTAAATCCGATCAAATCACATGTTCACCAATTCTCACATGTTTGTCCCGTACAGCAACACTGGGAGCAAGGAAACAGCTTGAATCTAAACTAGAGACATCAACTCAAACTGATTTACAAAGGGTTGCAAGGCACTATAGTGGATTCTTGGCTTTCTCGCCTGTAATGAGGTTGGCCTTTGGAGTATGAACTCCCTTATTAAAGATCAATTGATGGGCCAATCAGGGAGTCTCTACCTTGTACTTTACCGTAAGTAGTCTCACAACACCAGGTTAAAGTCCAATAGGTTTATTTGGTACCACAAGCTTTCGGAGCGTCGCTCCTTCATCAGGTGAGCGGCGCTCCAAAAGCTCGTGCTACCAAATAAACCTGTTGGATTTTAACCTAATGTTATGAGACTACTTACTGTGCCTACCTCAGTCCAACGCCGGCAACTCCACATCATGGCTTGCACTTTACCGGGTGTGTCAGTTCCTCTGACAGCCCCGGGGGTAGACTGCTAACTGCTAGTGTTCTGTGTACTGCTGTTAGAGTTTGTAAATAAAGAGATTTTGGTGAAGGGACTTCTGCCTCCAAAGACTTATTACACCGCCCAGGTATTAAGTGTTGTTTGTGGGGCGGGGGGTGGGGGGAAGGTGGTTGGGAAATGAGGAATGGAAAATCGAACAAACCATGTTTGCCGCATGTTCAACCCCTATCAGAGTTTCCTTTCCATGTTCCTTCCTGATGAAACGTCAACGGTAAATAGGGAATAACCAACCCTGCTATCTACACAGAGCAAGAGTTTTAACAACACCAGGTTAAAGTCCAACAGGTTTATTTGGTAGCAAATGCCATTAGCTTTCGGAGCGCTGCTCCTTCGTTAGATGGAGTGGAAATCTGCTCTCAAACAGGGCATACAGAGACACAAAATCAAGTTACAGAATACTGATTAGAATGCGAATCTCTACAGCCAACCACATCATGTCTATACAGAGCAACAGAAAAATGTGGGTCCCACTGTACCACTCACCTAAGTCACCTGGGGAGAGATGGAGGGGGTGGGGGACATAAGACTCGGAGAAAAAGCATTGAAACTGGTCGGATTGCTGAGATTTATTTCCATACTGTAAAACGGTGCAATGTGTGCAGTCAATGAAGTCAATTAAAGTTCAACTGATCGGGTCATGTTTCAATGTTGGGCACGACATCCTATGGGACCCAACAGTAACAGTACTAACATATTATAATCTTGCATTGTTTTTGTGAAGTCTCTGTCAGGATTAATCTATCGTTAACTTTTTTTTTGGCCGTGGAATTGGAAGCAAGCACGGCGATGAATGAAGCAAAGTTGGCTCAGTTGTTCAACGCGAATCCTTTTTCTCACAACATCGCTGAATCCCTCTTCTGACAAAGGCAGACAAGTGGGCAGCGCGGTTCTTGTTTTGAAAAGTAACTGCTGTGTTTGCTTTTGCGGCTATGATGTAACCTGCCAGTCTCCAAAAACTCGGACGGTCTCTTACCGAGACGGGGGGAAACGAGAGCAAGGGACTGTGGAGAGGCCAGCTGTTGTGGGTAGTCAACTTCATAACTCTGAGGTGATTGGAGCTGACAAAATGTTATTGGAAGGATCATTGTCCTCAATGGTGTTTGCTTTAGAAAATCAGTTAGAGATTTATTGGGGTTGAAAGAAAGACCAGCTGTCGGAAGTGAGAGCAGCTGAGAGTAGCAGAAATGGCAAGGCTGGGTTGGGGTGGGGAGGGGGAAAGTCTGGGTCTGACAGGTCAAGTCCTTCAATCGAATATTCAAGCTGAAGTATATGTTATTGTAAAATATGAGGCTTTGACTTCAGCTTAATCATTTATTATTTTATATCAAAATGGGGCTTGAAGAGAGCAGTAAGGAGACATAACATACAGCAAGACAATGTTTCCTTGCAGAAATAATGGTTTTCTATATTAGGGCTGATGTAGGACTGCTTTGGTATATTGCAGTTATCACAGACTGAGTATAAGGAATGGGGGTTCTGCAAGTGGTGGAAATATTGTTACATTCTGCTCATGAAAGAATAATGTATGGATATAACCTAAGAGAAAATTGCATGTTAGATGTGCATGGCCTCCATCAGAGTCATTGTGTCAAAGAGGTTTACAGCATGGAAACAGGCCCTTCGGCCCAACTTGTCCAGACCACTCTTGTCAATGGTTGTCTTGTGTCAATGTCGGATGAGGGGAGAGTCAGCCTCTGCAATGATGCCACCCTCAATTACTTAGTCTGCTCCACTCATTGATTAGACTCACAGATGCACAATGGTCAAAGGTTTGGAGGGCGAGGTAGCTCTTGTCTTCAGCATCCAGTTGGAGCCTGGATCCCTGAAGATTTTATTTATTCATTCGTGGGACATGGGCATCGCTAGCTGTTGCCCTTCCCTAGTTGCCCTTGATTGACACAACTGAGTGCTAGGCTACTTCAGAAGGCAGTTGAGAGCCAACCACATTCCTGTGGCTCTGGAGTCACATGTAGGCCCAGACCAGCAAAGGACTGCCGATTTCCTTCCCTAAAGGACATTAGTGAACCGGATGGGTTTTTCTGAAATTGACAATGGTTTCACGGTCATCAATAGATTCTTATTTCCAGATATTTTCTTTTTATTGAATTCAAAATCCACCTCTGCCGTGGTGGGATTCGTACCCCGGTCCTTAGAACATTAGCTAAATTTCTGGATTAATAGTCTAGCGATCATACCACTAGGCCATTGCCTCCATGCTGAGGACAGTCATAGAGAGTCGTAGAGGTTTACAGCATGGAAACAGGCCCTTCGGCCCAACTTGTCCATGCCGCCCTTTTTTTAAACCCCTAAACTAATCCCAATTGCCCGCATTTGGCCCATATCCCTCCAAACCCATTTTACCCATGTAATTGTCTAAATGCTTTTTAAAAGATAAAATTGTACCCACCTCTACTACCTCTAGCAGCTTGTTCCAGACACTCACCACCCTCTGTGTGAAAAAACTGCCCCTCTGGACATTTTTGTATCTCTCCCATCTCACCTTAAAACTATGCCCTCTAGTTTTAGACTCCCCTACCTTTGGGAAAAGATATTGACTATCTAGCTGATCTGTGCCCCTCATTATTTTATAGACCTCTATAAGATCACCTTTCAGCCTTCGACACTCCAGAGAAAAAAGTCCCAGTCTATCCAACCTCTCCTTATAACTCAAATCATCAAGTCCCAATAGCATCCTCGTAAATCTTTTCTGCACTCTTTCTAGTTTAATAATATCCTTTCTATAATCGGGTGACCAGAACTGTACACAGTGAGAGGGTAAACAGTTCTCTACAGTTTGATTACCTTGACCTGATGTTTGAGGCTTTTCTGAAGACCTGTAAATGGGACTCTTGGCAGCTGCCAGCTGGCATAACTTGCTGATAACTTGCATTCCTGAAGGCGCATTTGGTGCTCAGGTACCCAGGAATCCCCTCGATCAGCCTTTTCCATTGACTGGGGGATAGGTGGAAAATTCATCCTTACCACCCCCACACCCAGTCCACCCCACACCAACCCCCCCTCAACCAGAATTTTGAAGGGCAGTGCAATTGGGCAAGATCACCCCACCAGTGAAATTTTGCTTTCCCGCCTCTGGTCCATGTATTTTGGGCGCATTATTCCATTTGTTATTAATGTCGTGCACCTTCAAGAAATAATTTTGCTGTAACATCTGAGAAAACATGGCTATTTTTGAGGGTAAGTTAGATTTTCCCAAAACACAAATTCAATCCAGTGTTCCACCCCCATGTGGTGATGTGTATGCTGAATATATAGAAAACTTCATGGGATACACTTCAACTGTTTACAGGAATGCGATTGTATGAAGCCATATTCCCAGGCAACACTGATCCCATGGTTTTCTCAAGCATTCAA
This sequence comes from Mustelus asterias, assembly GCF_964213995.1. Classification (NCBI taxonomy): domain Eukaryota; kingdom Metazoa; phylum Chordata; class Chondrichthyes; order Carcharhiniformes; family Triakidae; genus Mustelus; species Mustelus asterias. Next base: position 75,300,592 of record NC_135819.1, read on the forward strand.
CCATGATTGGGCCTTGTTTTTGGTTCAGTACTCATACACAAAATATTTCCACTTCAAAATTAAGTACAAAATTTGTACTTTGAACAGAGGATAGTTTCCTTAACTTCATTTTTAGTCGTGGATTTTAACTTTAATGTTTGAATCACAGAAATGTATTGCCACAGAAGGGGAACCTATCCACCAGCTGGAAACTGGTGGCCATACCTCCACGGACATCTTTATTTTATCCCAGTTGGGCACTTCCCCGGTTCCTGTGAGGGGAATTCCATCCCCATCCCAGCTCTCCCCCCAAATCCTCCCCCCATGCCCTCCCACCTCCATCTTGTTGTAGGGGTGGATGTCTCACATCTGAAAGCTGACACTCAATGAGAGGTCGGCAGCTCTTCAGCACCACTAGGAGTGGTGACCACTGTCAGTACTACAGCGTGGTCTACCCTCACCCCTCGCCATCAATTGATACTGGAGCCCCAGAGGAAGAAAAAGGTGAGTTTGGGGGGCCAGACAGAGCTAACCACAGCTAAACAGGGAGAACCCGGTGAAGGAGTGGGAAGAGGGGGCTACACTCTGGGTTCCTCTGTTCCCAGCAACGGATGCCTCCCAATGAAGCGTGACAAGGAAGGTCCGCCCACCAGGCCCCAGGCCTACTCAGTGAGGTTTTTCTGCTGATAGCCCCACGTGACACAACCCCCATTCGCTGCTGGTTAAATATGTGGTGGACCTCAGTTGTGCCTTTGTCCTATATGGACCACCGTTGTGTGTGCTTGTCATACCTGGACACATCCCCTTCCAGTTTGGTTCCTCCCCTCGGCACCTAGTATAAAGGTGGCTGTCTCCTCCCCCTTGTTCAGTCCAGGTTGGTTATTTGTTGGGATCTGCTCCTGATTCTGTTGTGAATAAAAGCCTACACTTGTCTTGGCACACAGGTAGTCTTTCGCCTTATTGATAGCGCATCAAAATACCAACAGCAGCAGTCGGAGGAGACTCTTAAGTGGCCACTCCAGGACCTTGGTTTGTCTCTTGGTGGGAAGGTCGTCCTTGAGATTTCCCACCCTGCACTGAATTGGAGGAAGATGGGAAGGTGGCAGAATCTTCCAAGCACATCCCTACCAGATCATACAAACTCTAGTGGTGCCGCCAAAGAGTGGGCGTAGGGACACTAAATTCAACTTCCTGTGAATCTGAATTTCAGAATCTGAATTTATTCTTCATTTTATCGTTATTCTTTTGCTCTTCAGTTTACAAGTACATCAAACAATGATGACAACTGACATTGAACTATGATTAGGATGGTATAATATGATGCATGATAACTAATGTATGCTGATTAAGTGCAGGGATATGCTTGGACATTTGCGCAATGCAATGTTCCGTAGAAAAATGGTCCTGAAGGCAGCAAAAATTGGTATCTACAGGAATCTGATTTTTTTTTTCACTGGTTTGAGTTGTTTCTATGTTTTGAAGTGTAGAATTTGAGTTGTTAAAAGGTGCCGTTTGGTTCATTATGTAAGATACAGTTTAAAAGGTTTATTTATTACTATCACAAGTATGGTGGCACAGTGGTTAGCACTGCTGCCTCATAGCGCCAGGGACCCAGGATCAATTTCCAGCTTGGGTCACTGTCTGTGTGGTGTTTGCACATTCTCTCCGTGTCTGCGTGGGTTTCTTCCAAGTGCTCCGGTTTCCTCCCACAGTCCAAAGATGTGCAGGTTGGGTTGATTGACCATTGTCAGGGGGATTAGTAGGGTAAATATGTGGGGTTACGGGAATAGGGCCTGGATGGAATTGCGGTCAGTGCAGACTCGACGGGCCAAATAGCCTCCTTCTGCCCTGTAGGGATTCTATAAGTAGGCTTACATTAACACTGCAATGGCGTTACTGTGAAAATCCCCGAGTCGCCACACTCCAGTGCCTGTTTAGCATGGCCAATGCACCTAACCAACACGTCTTTTGGACTGTGGGAGGAAACCAGAGCACCTGGAGGAAACCCACGCAAACATGGAGAGAACGTACAGACTCTGCACAGACATGATCCAAGCCGGGAATCGAACCCGGGTTGCCGCCCTGTGAGGCAGCAGTGCTGACCACTGTGCTACCGTGTCGCTCGCAAGTTGGCATAGTCCCAAATGACCATAGGCTGCTCTCCCCTTTGATTGAGAGATCTGACTGGTGGCGATTTAACCTGAGGATCACCACACCTCAGGCGAGGGGCAAGGTTGCAAAGGGTGGCGTTCTTCATGAATAACCTCCCCCCTCACAGGTGCAGGAATTAACTTGCTCCAACAAGATTCTGGAATGCACCAGAACCCATCACAATGTTTGTGAGATGGTGAAGCAAATTGCCAAGAAATCCACAAAAGTAGAATGATTTTTTTAAATCAGATGTGCAGAACATATTCACTCCTCATTGGATTGCACCCAACTTACACAAAATCAGGGAATTAAGCTGAAAGCTGGCAGGAACCATTACTTGGCACTCTGCGCAGGCAAACCCTTCATCCTGTGTTCACTGAGAACAAACCTAGCTGATCGAATATCTCCTTGCAGCATTTCTTTTTTCATTCATTCATCGGACGTGGGCAACATGAACAAGCCCAACATTTATTGCCCTCCCCAAATTGCATTAGAGAAGGTGGTGGTGAGCCCACCTTCTGAGCTGCTGCAGCCTATATGATGAATCTGATAAGTAGGAAGTTCCAGGATTTTGATCCAGCAACAATGAAGGAACTGCAATCTATTTCAATGCTAGGATGGTGTGTGGCTTAAAGGGGAAATTGGAGTGACAGTGTTCCTGTGTGTCTTTTTAAAAATGTATTTGTGGGACATGGGCATCGCTGGCTGGCCAGCATTTATTGCCATCCCTAGTTATCCTTGAGAAGGTGGTGGTGAGCTGCCTTCTTGGGTCCATGTGCCGTGGGTTGACCCACAATACCATTAGGGAGGTAATGCCAGGATTTTGACCCAGCGACTGCGAAGGAATGGCGCTATATATCCAAGTCAGGATGGTGAGTGGCTTGGAGGGGAACTTGTAGGTGGTGCTGTTCCCATGTATCTGCTGCCCTTGTCATTCTAGATGGAAGTGGTCGTGGATTTGGAAGGTGCTGTCTAAGGATCTTTGATGAATTGCTGCTGCCCTTGCTCTACTAGGTGGTGGAGGTTGCGATTATGGAAACCTTTGCTGAAGAAGTTTTAGTGATTTGCTGCAGTGCATCTTGTAGATGCTACACGGCAGATGCCAATGGTGGAGGGAGTGAATGTTTACATTAATGGTTACAAAGCTGATTATGCAGGCTGCATCTTCCTGGATGGTGTCAAGCTTCGTGGAAGAATTAAGCCAGCCAGATTCCTTGAGATAACAAGTTAAGCATAATTTTTATCGCTAAAACTCACTCAGGTGAAGATATTATTCACAGAAAAAATAAAAATATACAAATATGTCCAAATTCCCGTGAATGCAAAAAACACAACTTCCCCAGACATGCAGAAAATAAATAAATCTTTACAGACTATCAAATGTTAAAAGCTTGGCAACATATAAAAGGTAAAGCCAAAAAAAATATTCATGGTTTGTCCAAATGCTTCGGCACAACCAGAGAGCCACTTGGCATGATGGTTGCTGGTCCTTTCATGTCTCACTGACTCAGTCACACTCGCAGACATGGCTAGTTCATTCTCCTTTCTCTTGCTGACAATGGTGTTAAGTTGGAATCCTCCTTTGAGAACACTTGATTGTAGGCAATGAGGTCTTCTGGTGGGCTTTCAAACCACAAACAGAACTCTGCTGAGAGAAGTTTCAGAGAGAGAGGATGCCTGACAAGAAGGAAACCTCTATCAGCCCACAAAGTTTCACTCAATGGTATGCCCACATGATGTGACCCCCATCCATCATTTTTGGATGCCAGCAGTGGTGGGAAGAGGCTCTTATGCGCCTTTAAATGGTTCTTGACTTTTCCTCTTCTGGACTTGATTGGGGGGAGTCAAAGGCGGCACGGTGGCACAGTGGTTATCACTACTGCCTCACAGCACCAGGGACCTGGGTTCGATTCCTGGCTTGGGTCACTGCCTGTGTGGAGTTTGCATGTTCTCCCTGTGTCTGCATGGGTTTCCTCCGGGTTCTCTGGTTTCCTCCCGCGGTCCGAAAGATGTGCTGGTTAGGTGCATTGGCCATGCTAAATTTTCCCTCAGTGTACCCGAACAGGTGCCGGAGTGTGGCAACTAGGGGATTTTCACAGTAGCTTCACTGCAGTGTTAATGTGTGCCTATTTGTGACACCAATAAATAAACTTTAAAGTAGGATGTGATGGAATCCTTTGATACTTTATACATATTTCACAGTTCTCACTTATATTTATCAATTTTCTTATATAATTCGCGTATAATCTTCATCAACCAAACCTGTACCTTTCAGCAGGACTTTAGCCTTTGACAAGTAGGGCAAGCAAATTATTTTTTGTAATTTTAAGGCAACATTTTTTTCTCTCTCAAGGCCATCAGCTGGTGCCATTAATATTTGTCGAACACTCAAATGGTAAACATCATGTTTTGTTGAGGGGATACAAATAATGTCCTATCTGAGTCAACTGCGTGTCAACGTTCTTCCCAAAAATAATTGCCCTATCATGTTCCATGCCAAGTTTTGTTTGCATTTTTTTATCATAAAAGATTTACTCAACAGCATAGGTATCTCACAATAGATTCCATCAGCATTTATAAAATGGCTTTCTCCAGCTTTTTCACATGGAGTTATTACACTCTTTTGTGACCTCAGTGCGTTGTCATCATCAAAGCTAAAGAAAGTAGTATTTTTATCGTCCTTAACTCTGCATCTATCCTCATTGCTCAGTGCATCAAAATAACATTGAATCAATCTGTCCCACATGTTGTTGAAGTACAAGAACTATCTAGTACTGCACAGTTACAGGAGTTCCATGACTAACGCATTCATTCTTTGCAATGAGAAATGTACAGATTCATCATGATCACCATCAACCACCTCAGCATTCTCTTTGTCTCTTCATTTTGGGTAATCCACTGCTAAATGATACTTCAGGTCTGACAACATCAATAGACACTCCACAATTCATCATAAATAGTGACATTCTCAAAAAAATCAACAAGATAAGTAAGACATGTTTACAAATTCATGCTATCTCCCTGGTCAGCTCATTGAATCATAACATATCTACAGAGCTGAAGGAGGCCATTCAGCCCATCTGACAACAACCCCACCCTATCTCCATAACCCCACGTATTTATCCTGCTAGTCCCCTTGACACTAAGGGGCAATCAACCTAACCGACGCATCTTTGGAATGTGGGGGGAAACTGGAGCACCCGGAGAAAAGCCACACAGACACGGGGAGAACGTGCAAACTCTACACTGACAGTTACCCAAGGCCGGAAATGAACCTGTGTCTCTGACACTGTGAGTCAGCAATACTGACCACTGTGTCACCATGCCATCCATATTTTCCCCAAGTACTGTGCTACTCTCTGTCTCTAATGGTAGATTCCAGCAACTTCCCTCTAACTACAAGTAATATGACCAGTCTGTATTTACCAAGTTTCTTCCTCATATCTTAAATAGTGGAATGCTACAATCCAAAAACACAAGTCACAAATTTAGATATCTTTGGAAAATTATGACTAACACATCTGAAATTTCCTGAATTATTTATTTTAATATCCTGGGTTAGAAACCATCATATTTGTTTCATTTGAGCAACATCATTTTCTCCATTTGCTTACTTACGTTAAAATACACAACAATTTATATCAATACAGCACATTGAACATAATGGAACAGCTCAAGGCACTTCACATGAGCATTATAAATTACATGGAGCCACAAAAGGAGACTATGAGGGCGGGAATTTACAGCCTCGCTCATCCCGATACTGTAAAATACCACCCGAGGTCAACGGACCTTTCCATGTTCCGCCCCCTCGCCCGCTCCGATTCCCGTGGTGGGCCGGATGGTAAAATTCCAGCCATTAGGTCAGATCACCAAAATCCTGGTCAAAGAGGGAGGTCTTAACACTGGATAAAAGCAAATTACTGCGGATGCTGGAATCTGAAACCAAAAGAGAAAATGCTGGAAAATCTCAGCAGGTCTGGCAGCATCTGTAAGGAGAGAAAAGAGCTGATGTTTCGAGTCCAGATGACCCTTTGTCAAAGGTTCTAACAAGTGTCTTAAAGGAAGCATGCCACTGAATTTTTCCACTTTTTCCAGCTACAAGTAAATGTGATTCAAAGGTGTTTTTTATCCTTAATCATGGAAATAATTATCTGTTCTGAAAACGAATCAAATTTTATCAACTGTTTGAGACAATGATCTCAGCCATGTTAAATAGAGGATAAAGTCTTTATTTTGTTTTTTATGAGTGTCACAGTAGACTTACATTCATACTGCAATGAAGTTACTGTGAAAATCCTCCAGTCACCATACTCCAACGCCTGTTTGGGTACACTGAGGGAGAATTTAGCATGGCCAATCTGCCAAACCAGCACATCTTTCAGACTGTGGGAGGAAACCGGAGCACCCGGAGGAAACCCACGCTGACATGGGGAGAATGTGCAAACTCCACACAGACAGTGACCCAAGCCAGGAATCGAACCTGGGTCCCTAGTGCTGTGAGGAAGTAATGCTAACCATTGTGCCACCGTGTTGTCCGCAAGTCGGTATAGTCCCAGATGACCATAGGCTGCTCTCCCCTTTGAGGGAGGGATCTGCCTGATGGCAATTTTAACCTGAGGATCACCATACTTTAGGCGAGGGGCAACCCCCCTTGTGAAGGGGGGTTTTGAATGGATAACTTCAGAAGGTGCAGAAATTGAACAAATGTTGTTGGTGTCACTCTGCATCACTAACCAGCTGTCCAGCCAACGTTCAATATGTTTGAGGAAAGCACAAAGATTATTGCAAATACCTAAAACTTGAACAGTTTTGAGTTTCAAAAGCCCTGCATTTCCTTTGACCATTCTTTGAACTATTGCTGTAATTGAGGAATTTTTTTTTACAGGAAATAAAGTACACATACTAATCATCTTTGATAAAACGTGATTTAAAATCCAAAAATGGAATCAAATCTCTGGAGAAATGGAAACCAGAATTTTATGATTTTTTTAAATTCACATTCTCCTTGCCTCTTTGCTTTCATCCCATTTTTATTTAGTTCCTCTTAAGTTCTTGCTTTTTCTAGCCTTGGAAAGTCAGATGTTATAAATGCAATATCGCCAGCATACCAGTTGAAATGTCAGGATTGTGAAGATTACAAACATTCATTCCCTTATCATGAGTCCTCAGAGTGAAATATTCATGAACTGCATCAAAAAGTATGGGAATTCAGTTGGAAAGAATAACTCATAAAGACTTTTACACTGTTGTGCTAACATTATTGTTCCATTCTGTGTGAGGTACTCACAAACCAGCAGCAGTAATGATGCACTGGGGGTAAGTTTACATTCTCTGCTCTGAACATCAAAACGCCCTCTCTTCATAACATATGCCCCAGAGATAAAACATTAATGACAATATAAAGTTGAATGTCCTATTTCAAAATGCATTGTGATTTTTAAAGGCTCTTGGAGTCAAGCCAGTAGAAAAGGTCCAGTTATGCTAATATAATGGGCCGCATTTTCATAGAACCTACAGTGCAGAAGGGGGCCATTTGGCCCATCGAGTCAGCACCGACGACAATCCCACCCACGTTCTACTCCCACAAGCCTATATATTTATCCTGCTAATCCCTCTGATACTAAGGGGCAATTTAGCATGGCCAATCCACCTAACTCGCGCATCTTTGGACTGTGGGAAGAAATCGAAACACCCGGAAGAATCCCAAGCAGATATGGGGAGAATGTGCAAACTCCACACAGACAGTAACCCGAAGCCAGAATTGAGCCCGGGTCCCTGGCGCTTTGAGGCAGCAGTGCTAACCCACTGTGCCACTTCTTATATGCCATGCATGTTTTCAACAGGTGGGCACATAAGTTATGAGGGGTGTCAAGCCCACCACCTTCTGCCCACCCCCAAGATGTCCCCCCCCTGGGTGGGTAGTCACCAAAATCAGCTGCCTGCCTGCCATTTTTAAGTAAATAATTAACAGCCATTTGAGCTTGTTACCAAGCCAATCGACCGGAATGATTTACCATCCACACTTTCACACCGTTGGCATGGGTTGGCAGGCAGGAGTGGGCAAACTGTATTTTTTAATGAAAAATGCTTAAATTGTGGGAAGGTCCTTCGGGGTGGTGCCTTTTGCACATTGGGGGGAACCCCACATAACGATACCACCTACTTGTTCCTCCCTAACTAGTCTTCCAAATCCTGGCAGCCACCCGCCTCGCCACCGTACACTCCCTCCTCCTCCATCAGTCTTGATCTAGCCTAGGCCAATGCTCCCAGCTTACCTGTCCCCGGGATCTATGTCCTCTTTAGGCATGGGTCTTTTGCAGTCCCGGCAGCACTCATGACTAAGCTCTAACGGTGTTAGAATTGCTAGTCTTTCAGACTGGCTGTCACTGAGGGGTGGAAGTTAATTTATCTCCTTTTTGTTACCCAATGTGTTACTGCAGGGCAGCCTTGTTTTATGTGGGTCAGCTGGCATTTGAAATTTCATCTGGGGGGCAAGGGGGTGGAGAGGGTAAAGGTGGGCAAGAAATATGCCCTTCACCCCCCGCCTCTAAAATTGAGCCAATTATCCTGGCTTCTATTGGACTAAATATAGCATTACAGGATAACTAGACCTGGCTTGAGACAATTGACACCTCTTTACCTGTGATTACCCCTCTCTCCACTCGCACTGTCTGTACCTGTAAAAACTTGATTACCTGTAAAGGCTCGCATTCCAACCATTATCTTGCAATTGTGCCTTTGTCTATATATGCCATGTTTATGAGCCCGCCTCTCCACTCACCTGATGAAGGAGCAGCACTCCGATTCCAAATAAACCTGCTGGACTTTCACCTGATGTTGTGAGAATTCTTTAGACGTACTTGGCACTAGTGACAATTTGTTAGAGTAGCCACTTTGTCATCCATGGCTTGTTGGTTGGCTCTCTGTCATCTAAATCAGAGGTTCATGGGTTCAAATCATGCTCCAGAAATTTGAACACAACATCTACACTGCCAAACCGATGTGGCAGCTGAGGGAGTGTGACATGATGTGGAGATGCCGGCGTTGGACTGGGGTAAACACAGTAACAGTTTTAACAACACCAGGTTAAAGTCCAACAGGTTTATTTGGTAGCAAATACCATTAGCTTTCGGAGCGCTGCTCCTTCATCAAGCCAGTAGAAAAGGTCCAGTTATGCTAATATAATGGGCCGCACTTTCATAGAACCTACAGTGCAGAAGGAGCCATTCGGCCCACTGAGTCAGCACCGACCACAATCCCACCCAAGTGCTACTCCCGCAACCCTACATATTTATCTTGCTAATCCCTCTGATACTAAGGGGCAATTTAGCATGGCCAATCCACCTAACTCACGCATCTTTGGACTGTGGGATCATGGTCTCCAGGTGTCGCAAAGCATGACATCAACAACAGAATACTTGTGTGGAGTTTGCACGTTCTCCCCATATCTGCTTGGGTTTCTTCCAGGTGCTTCGATTTCCTCCCACAGTCCAAAGGTGCGTGAGTTAGGTGGATTGGCCATGCTAAATTGCCCCTTAGTGTCAGAGGGGTTAGCAGGATAAATATGTAGGGTTGCGGGAGTAGCACTTGGGTGGGATTGTGGTCGGTGCTGACTCACTGACGAAGGAGCAGCGCTCTGAAAGCTAATGGTATTTGCTACCAAATAAACCTGTTGGACTTTAACCGAGTGTAACATGGTCAGAGGTGCTACCTTTTCCCTAGGTACCCTGGCCTTTGCTTATCCCTCAACCAGTATCACCAAAGTGGATGAACTGGTCATCTTCTCGTGGTTATTTGTGGGAGCTCACTGCGTGTTTCCCACAGTACAATAGTGACGATGCTTCAAAAGTATTCTGTTGTTGATGTCATGCTTTGCGACATCTGGAGACCATGAAAGGTAGTATGAAAATATAAGTCTTGCCCCTTCCTTCAACAAGTGAATATTTTGATTTCAGGTGGCGTCGGAAGTGTGCGTAAGCCTATGAATCAGCACAGCTTTGAAATGTTGTAAAAGGGTGGAAGGTATGAAAGGGATGCAACAAGAAGGATGAGCTATTATGTGTATAGTTCCTACACGCCAGGTAACCTCAGGTATAAGTCGCTTGTTCAGTCCATCCCTTCAACCTTGACTGTTTTGAAAAAGAATGCATGCCATCGCTAATTATTTACATTCCGTTTACTTGCCACAGGGTTTCTGTCAAGTTGCAAATAGTGCTAGCAGAGGTCACTGGGGGGTGAATTCTCTCTCTCTCTGCTGCCATCACTTTGAGACAAATTCAATGGAAACCAAGTTGATTCAAGTAAGTATAATTTGCACCGAAGGGATCGACAATGTTTCCTCTTATGGGGCAATCTAGAACAAGAGGTCACAAAAATAGATTGAGAGGCGATAGATTTAACACTGAGATGAGGAGGAACTACTTCTCGCTGAGGGTGGTGGATTTGTGGAACTCGTTACCCCAGAGCGCGGTGGAGTCTGAATCTGTGAATGGTTTCAAGAAGGAGATAAATACATTTCTAATTTAAAAACGGATAAGGGGATATTGGGAACAGGTGGGGAGGTGGATTTGAGACCAGGGAGAGATCAGCCATGATCTGGTTGGATAGCGGGGCAGGCTCGAAGGGCTGAATTTGCCGACTTCTGCTCCTAATTCCTATGTTACTGTGGAAGGGCAGAATAAACCCTAACGAAATCCATCGCAATTCTCATCTCTTAAAGCTAGGCAAGTAGTCATCATGCAAAAAGAAAGTTGACCGCTGTCGTATTTTTTTAAAGACCTCAAATTTGCCCCCTACTTTGCTGCATTCATTTTCTAATTGGTTTTACCTGTTTTCTCTGAGTTCAAGCAAGCCCTGATTATCCATAGAACAGTTCTTTCTGCTGCTGCAAGTCCAAAGAATTCTCAAAAGCAATGATAATGGCACACTGAATATTAATTTTTTCTGACCACAGTCAGAAAATGATGGAATCCATTTTGGTCTTAATACAGTGCATCGATCTACAGTTTTTGCAAGAGATCTAATGTTTAATTTTAGCGGTAGATATTTGCGCGGGTTACCACGTTTATAAGTAGTATCTTAATTAGCCACCAATTGTTAAGAATTCCTTGTAGCTCCCACGATTTCCTAGTGAACATTTACACATTACTTAATGATTTCGTAGTGACTTATTCATGGACGTTGGATTATTTTCAGGATCTTCACATGGTGGATATCATCTAGCCTGATGTGTTGCCATGGATGCTGTAAAAAATAGCTCCTAAACTGGTATTTTAAATTTTTGGCATTTTCATTCAAATGCTTCAATATTCTTTGGTTACTGCTGTAATCAAAGAATATTGATAACTGTAACTATAATAACTGTAACCCATGCCAACACTATAGTTAAGAAAGCCCACCAATGCCTCTACTTTCTCAGAAGACTAAGGAAATTTGGCACGTCAGCTACGACTCTCACCAACTTTTACAGATGCACCATAGAAAGCATTCTTTCTGGTTGTATCACAGCTTGGTATGGCTCCTGCTCTGCCCAAAACCGCAATAAACTGCAAAAGATCATGACTGTAGCCCAATCCATCACGCAAACCAGCCTCTCATCCATTGACTCTGTCTACGCTTCCCGCTGCCTCAGCAAAGCAGCCAGCATAATTAAGGACCCCACACACCCCGGACATTCTCTCTTCCACCTTCTTTCTTCAGGAAAAAGATACAAAAGTCTGAGGTCACGTACCAACCGACTCAAGAACAGCTTCTTCCTGCTGCTGCCAGACTTTTGAATGGACTTACCTTGCATTAAGTTGATCTTTCTCTACACCCTAGCTATGACTGTAACACTACATTCTGCACTCTCTCGTTTCCTTCTCTATGAACGGTATGTTTTGTCCGTGTAGCACGCAAGAAACAATACTTTTCACTGTATGTTAATACATGTGACAATAATAAATCAAATCAAATCAATAATAAATCAAATCAAATCAAGTAACAATCTCATCCAATCTCAGGAAAAAACTGCTTTTCGACAATCCTTTGTCAGAATTTACTTTCATTGAAGGTGATTAGTAAAAGAACCAAAGGAACAATGAGATTTCTTTTTCACACTGTAAATGGTGATAGAATAATAGAATCCCTACAAGAGGCCATTTGGCTCATCGCGTCTGCACCAACCACCATCCTACCCAGGCCCTATTCCCGTAACCCCACATATTTACCCTGCTAATCCCTTGACATAAGGGTCAATTTAACATGACCAATCAACCTAACCCGCACATCTTTGGACTGTGGGAGGAAACTGGAGCACCCGAAGGAAACCCATGCAGACATGGGGAGAATAATCAGGAATGCACTAAGTGAAAAGGGTGGTGGAAACAGATCCAATCACAGCTTCCAGGAGGGAGTTGGATAAGCCCCGGAAGAGAAAACAAATGCAGCGCTATGGGCAAGAAATAGTGGAATGAGACCAGCTAAATTGCTTTTGCTGAGAGCCAGTATAGGCTAGATGGGCCAAAGGACCTCCATCTGTGTATGAATCATCTCATGTCTCCATTTCATTCTTCTTGGCGACCTCTTCACTCAGGAGGATGGGGCTTTGGTGCATTGGCCGTGCTAAATCCTCCCTCAGTGTACCCGAACAGGAGTGTGGCGACTGGGGGATTTTCACAGTAACTTCACTGCGGTGTTAATGTAAGCCTACTTGTGACACTAATGAATAAACGTTTAAGCTCACAATGCCTCACATGAAAAGGTAGCGTTCGGAATTAAAACAAACTCTGCTCTACCATCGCTCATGTACTAATGAAGGTATTGTCATAAAAATACAAAATCTGGAACTATACAGGAGTCATTCACATGTGAAATACTTATTGGTTGTGACCTCCATCGGAATTGAGCTAACCCCCAATTTTTTTCTTCAGCCACTGCGGATTTCTGGCATTTTCAGGATTCTGTTTCAGGTTTCAGGCTGTGAGGTTTTGGGGGAGAAAAACTGTCCATGTCCCTGATCTTGTCAGCTGCTTTGGATCATTAAGATTCACACTGACACTAAGAGGCCACTGAAAGGTGAGATTCAGAGTAAAGCTCCTGCTACACAGTCGCATCAAACACTCGCAAGGCAGTTACAGCACAGGTTATGTATGCACAGAGTAAAACTGCCTGGAAACTAACTTAAAATATATATTTATGGAGACCCCAGCATTCCACAACTTTTCTGCAGGCAAGGAAACTTGGCTTTCACAGGCAGTGCTGTATAAATAATCAACATCATACAGTATTTGAAGCATACAATCCCTATAGTGCAGAATGAGGCCATTCAGCCCATCCTGCACTGACAACAATCCCACCCAGGCCCTATCCCCGTAATCCCATGTATTTACCCTGCTAATCTCCCTGACACCAAGGGTCAATTTAGCATGGCCAATCAACCTAACCCGCACACCTTTGGTGTGTCTATCCTTTTTCTCCCTCTCTCTCTTCAATACCTTCTATCTCTTTATTCCTTTCTGTACCCCCTCTCTTTTTTTAGTTTCAATTCTTTCACCATCAGCCACAGTGGGACTTGATCCCAGCCCCCAGAGCATTACCTTGGATCTCTGGATTACTAGTCCAGCAACAAAACCACTGCGCCACTGCCTCCCCTCCACAGGCAGCATGGTGGCACAGGGATATAGGTGGGGGAAAATAAATTACAATTTCTATTAAGGGTTGCCATCCGATGACCAATCTGCACAGGGGGACCTCAGAGCTCAATTGAGCCTTAGTTTCAGGTGGACCAGCAGGGTAAATAGGTATGGGTGAGGGGATAGGGCCTGGGTGGGATTGTTGTCGGGGCAGGCTCGATGGGCTGATTAGCCTCCTCCTGCACTGTCGGGATTCTATGAGGTGCAGGCATGGATTCCTCCACTTCCCAAGACAACTTTTCACATCAATTAGTTTGCCTGTATTCTCCATCCAGACTCACAGGTTAGGGTGTCGTATGGGTGAGCCACTGAAAGACTGTTGATGTCTGTGAAACCACAAATGGGTGTAATTCAGTGTCTAAGGGAGAAACTGGAAGAAAATATGCCTGAAAGTTACGATTTACAATGTTATTGTATGACTGTTTAATATGCTTGCTTTTAAATCCTCCCTGCACCATTTTAATGGAGGCATTAGCCCACATAAAATATTTGATTTGATTGATTTATTATTGTCACATATATTAGTATAGAGTGAAATGTATTGTTTCTTGCGTGCTATACAGACAAAGCATACCGTTCATAGAGAAGGAAAGGAGAGAGTGCAGAATGTAGTGTTACAGTCATAGTTAGAGTGAAGAGAAAGACCAACTTATGAGGTAGGTCCATTCAAAAGTCTGATGGCAGCAGGGAAGAAGCTGTTCTTGAGTCAGTTGGTACATGACTTCAGACTTTTGTATCTTCATCCCAACCAAAGAAGGTGGAAGAGAGAATGTCCAGGATATGTGGGGTCCTAGATTATGCTGGCTGCTTTTCTGAGGCAGTGGGAAATGTCGACAGAGTCAATGGATGGGAGGCTGGTTTGAGTGATGAAGTGGGCTTCATTCACAACCTTTTGTAGTTTCTTTTGGCCTTGGGCAGAGCAAGAGCCATACCAAGCTGTGATATAACCAGAAAGAATGTTTTCTATGGCACATCTGTATAAGTTGGTGAGCGTCGTAGCGAACATGCCAAATTCCCTTAGTCTCCTGAGAAAGCAGAAGCGTTGGTGGGCTTTCTTAACTATAGCGTTGGCCTGGAGGGACCAGGGCAGGTTGTTGGCGATCTGGACACTGAGAAACTTGAAGCTCTTGACCTTTTCCATTCCATTCCATTGATGTAGACAGGGGTATGCCCTCCACGACGCTTCCTGAAGTCGATGACTATCTCCTTCATTTTATTGACATCAAGGGAGAGATTATTGTCATCGCACCAGTTCACCAGATTCTCTACCTCTTTTCTGTACTCAGATACACACCACAGTCCAAAGATGCGCGGGTTAGGTGGATTGACAAATTTCCCTTTGGTGTCCCAAGGTGTGTAGGTTACGTGGGGGTACAGAGATAGAGCAGGGGGGAGGGCTTGGGTGGGATGCTCTTTCAGAGAGTCAGCATAGACTCGATGGGCAGATTTGCCTCTTTTTGCACTATAGGAGTTCTATGGTTCTCAGTTTAAATAGCAGAGTGAGCAATCTGACTTAAATGCGGCAGTGATTCATATCATAGCAAAATCTTACAATAAATTATAGGATATAATTCATACCTTTTGACCCATTTCATGCAAGGTAATATTTTGAATGTTCTGGAAATGGGCTGCACTGTAAGAGTGTGCTGGAATCCATCTGCACGTAGTACTGAACAGGCATTTTATTCTTCAAGGAACTGGAAGATAAGGGTATTTTCTGTAATATGTGATGCTATTCAACTTTATACCAGCTCTAATTCTTAAGAATGAAGAACTATGCCAACAGTGTTGTATAATCAAAGCTTTTCCTTGATGTGAAATAATTGCCCAGGACCAGAACATACTTCAGAGATTAAATTTAAAGAATGCTTCGCATGTGAACAATCAAAAGAATACTCGCTCATGTATCACAGGATGACCAAGGTTTAGACAGGAACAGATGACTACATGTTTAAGTAAGCAGGCAGTGAAATGCTTTTCTTCCCAAAAGAAGCTTTTTTAAGCAGCTTGGAAGAAAATCAGAAGGGCAACGTCGTAGGAGTCTAAATTCTCGTTTTGTTTTTAGTATCTTGCAGTCATGTACTTTTCTGAGATGAAATGCAGTTCAGAGAAAGAAACATGACTGATGTTGAGGGAACACATCTGTGGGCAGAGTTTACACACTTCCAGGCATGTCCACTGAAAGGGAAGTGTCATTCTCCATGGACTAAACCCCCATGTTAAAAAAAGCGTCTACGTGTCTGGGACAAAATGGAAATTCATAAAGCCCTTTAATGCTGTTTTGACCTTTTGACCTTAGGCCCATTTCCAACTCAACTGATGTAGACTTAATTGTGTTGATTCTGGCATGGTAACAAGTTATGATATATTTTTAAGAAAGCGACTGGGATGTTTGCTGTTGTGGGTTTCAGCAGATAATGTCCAATTTACATGAGATAGCAGAATGTGATTCTAACACTTTTCTTTCTGTTTCCACTGGGATTCATGCCACACAAGCGCTTCCTTGCATGTACAAACACGACATTCAGTATTATCTCAGCGATGGAGATTTTCACACGAGTAACAAGTCAAGTCAAGTTTAGACATGGTATTAGCTTACCAAATAAATGATTTCAAGTTTCAGGAGGAGCTTTATTTGGCGATATCCTCCGTGTGTCAGCTCTGCATTGTTACCGCTGGAGCAGACAGTTGTGAGTTCAAGCTCTCCACCAGGGCTTACAGCTCACATTCTGAGTGAACACACCAGAGTATTACTGTCCTTGAGATGAAACAACAGCGTGAATTTTGCATGA
This sequence comes from Mustelus asterias, assembly GCF_964213995.1. NCBI lineage: Eukaryota > Metazoa > Chordata > Chondrichthyes > Carcharhiniformes > Triakidae > Mustelus > Mustelus asterias. The sequence goes on from NC_135819.1 coordinate 75,317,189, forward strand.
CGCTGCATCAAAAGCATTGTGATGGAATGGCAACTAACCAATAAGTGGTATTTATATGCGAACTTTAACACAGGATAAAAGTTTCAGAAATGATATAGAATGAATCTTGGACAACATGTGCTACGATTACAGTTGCCAAGTGCTTCTTGGTGCCAATTATAGAATCTCTACAGCATAGAAGGAGGCCATTCGGCCCATGGAGTCTGTACCGACCACAATCCCACCCAGGCCCTATTCCTGTGACTCCACACATTTACTCTGCTAGTCCCTCTGATACTTGGGTCAATCTAGCACGGCCAATCAACCTAACCCACACATCTTTGAGTTGTGGGAGGAAACTAGAGCACCCAGAGGAAATCTACGCAGACTTGGGGAGAATGTGCAAACTCCACACAGACAGTTACCCAAGGCCGGAATTGAACCTGGGACCCTGACGCTGTGAGACAGCAGTGCTAACAACTGTGCCACCATGCCGCCCCCAATTGTTTGAAGCTTTTAACACATTGTAGAGTTTATAAGGTATGTAAGGTGAAAAGGTGCAAGGTGGCACAGTGGTTCGCACTGTTGCCTCACAGTGCCAAGGACCTGGGTTTGGTTCTTGGCTTTGGTCACTGTCTGTGCAGAGTCTGCACATTTTCTGTGTCTGCGTGGATTTCCTCTGGATGTCCAAAGAGTTGGGTTGATTGGCTGTGCTAAATTGCCCCTTGGTATCCAAAGATCAGTAGGTTTGATAGATTGGCCATGGTAAATGTGTGGGGTTACAAGGATAGGGCGGGGCAGAGGGCTTGGGTGGGATACTCTGTCGGAAAGCAGTCCAAAGATGTGGGGTTAGGTTGATTGGTCATGCTAAATTGACCCTAGTGTCAGGGATTAGCAGAGTAAATATGTGGGGTTACGGGGATAAGACCTGGGTGGGATTGTGGTCGGTGCAGACTCGATGGGCCGAATGGCTTCCTTCTGCACTGTAGGGATTCTATGATTCTATGAAAGTTGGTGCAGACTCGGTGGGCCAAATAGCCTCCTTCTGCACTGTCAGAATTCTATGATTCTACAACCATTAAAAATCCTCTTCAAGTGTCACCACTGTGGTAGCACAGATAAACGTGACAGTCAATTTGCACTCAGGGAAGTCCCACTGAACTGAGATCCGTTTTTTTCATTGATGTTGGTTGGCCAGATAACTGGGTGCTTTAATCTATTTGGCGAAGTGGTATATTTCATATACTACCTGAGATGACAGACAGGTCCTTAGTTTAACGTCTCATTCAAAGGGTAACACCTATGACAATGCAGCATTCCTTCAGTCCTGCACGAACCTGTCAGCCGAAATTATGGGTGGGAATTTCCGGTCATGCTCATCCCAAGACCTGCTCGAGGTCAAAGGACCTTTATATGATCTGTCAAATTTTCTGTCCACGCTGGGCCATTTTTTACCCTTCTGTTTCTGGAGTGGAATTTGGACCCACTATCTCCTTCATTTTGTTGACATTATGAACTGGTTAACAATTGACACTAAGGAGACATTAGGCAAGATGGGCCAAAATATTGGGCCAAATATGGGCCAAATATGGGTCGAAATATGGGTCAAAGAAATAGTTTTGAAGCAGTATCTTATAACAGGAGAGGCTGCGAGGTTTATGGAGGGAATTCCAAAGCTTAATACCTTGTCAGTTGAAGGCACTGTCGCTAAGCATGGGGCAAAGGAAGTTTGGGATGCACAAGACACCAGAATGAATGGAAGGCTGGGATCTCAGACATGTTTATAGCGATCCCATTTCATGCTCTCCAACGAATGACCAAGCTTGATTGAGACCTTTTAGTTATAGCTCCACTCAAAATTAGTGTACAATAACGGAAGGCCATTTAGAAAATAAAACTTCTTTCTGGGGTGAGGCAGAAATTCACTATTGCCATGTATGTCGAATTATGACCTTAGTCTTGTCACTGAAGAGGATTGCTGAGGCTTAGTCTTTCCAAGCTCTGTTTCCTTTGTCGTGAGTGCTTGTACATGACAATGATTGGGCTGCGTGTTGATATAAAAGTTGGACACTTTCCCAGTCCTATTGTTTTCCAACCTTTTTGATGGGAAAATGCCAAGGAGCAGCCTCCAAGCTTCACACAGTCAAATATTAGATTTATTTGAAGTCCGTGCCAGGGATCCTGTGGGAAGCATTGCATAGAATTAAGCAGTAAGTCTTGAGAAATCATTTTTACAAACACAATTTTGTTAAAATAGGGAAAAGGGATCCAGATTTATAACTTGAAAACTGGCCTTTGGAGACAGCAAAAATATTTACAGTAAATACCCAGAGAAAACAGTCGTTAATAGATCACTGCAACATTTGACATTCCAGAAGATTACACATCTAACTTAGGATGATGAATTTTCAAGTTTTTTTAAAAATGTATTTTCCTGGAATATATATTTTGTATGTTGGGCAGCATTTAAAGGACCATAAACAATCGTGCTGGACTGATTCTATGCAGAAAGGTTGTACTGTCCTTTTGTAATCCCGTGACCCCTCCGTAACCCTGATGATTGGTGTGAGGTCCGTACCAAATCTTTCAACATGGATTCAGGCTTTAAATTGCCTGAATGTCAGCGGGTAGAGAGTTTACTGATTCGGAGAGCCTGTCGAAAATAAGTGACACATGTTAGCGAGGTGCGCTCCAGTAAAGTAAGAAGCATTCAACTTGTCATCATTCCAAAGTCCGCGTTCTAACGTCATATCAGCTATTCACCCTCTCTCCTATTCTAACTTCCTTTATCCATTGTCCGTGAAAATAATTAATGGCTCGTTAAATTTCTATTGTCCTTTTTAACGTATATCAATCCAGTTTCCTCTCGATAGATGAATTAATTTGCATTTCTCTCGCACCCTTCATGGCCTCAGAACATCCCAACACCAATTCATGACTGTTGAAGTGTAATCACTGCTGGTATATAGAAAAACACACCAGGCAAACAGGAGGAGCAGCTAACGATTTGGATGACGAGTTAATTTACTGTTTTGATTAGGAGATAAAGGTTGACTGAGATATGCGGAGAGTTCCCTGCTCCTTGAGTTGTAGAGGTCATAGAGGTTTACAACATGGAAACAGGCCCTTCGGCTCAACTTGTCCATGCCGCCCGGTTTTTAACCACTAGGCTGGTCCCAATTGTCCGCATTTGGCCCATATCCCTCTATACCCATGTAACTGTCCAAATGCTTTTTAAAAGACAAAATTGTACCCGCCTCGACTACTGCCTCTGGCAGCTCGTTCCAGACACTCACCACCCTCTGAGTGAAAACATTGCCCCTCTGGACCCTTTTGTATCTCTCCCCTCTCACCTTAAACCTATGCCCTCTAGTTTTAGACTCCCCTACCTTTAGGAAAATATATTGACTATCTAACTGATCTATGCCTCTCATTATTTTATAGACCTCTATAAGATCACCCTCCTACGCTCCAGGGAAAGAAGTCCCAGTCTATCCAGCCTCTCCTTGTAACTCAAACCATCAAGTCCCGGTAGCATCCTACTAAATCTTTTCTGAGCTCTTTCTAGTTTAATAATATTCTTTCTATAATCGGGTGACCAGAACTGTACACAGTATTCCAAGTGTGGCCTGACTAACGTCTTGTACAGCTTTAACAAGACGTCCCAACTCTTGTATTCAATTCTGCCTTGGGATCTTTAAAACCTACCTCGCCAGGCAAAAAAAATGGTGCCACCTTCAATAATGCAGCAGTCACTCTGCACGGCACTAAGTGTCAATTTAGATTATGTACTTGCTTTCTTGAACCTATGACCTTCAGTCTCAGTTCTATTTCCCTTGAGTCTGTTCCACACATTCTCCATTGCATATTCTCTTTGCTTATCTGTCTCTGGGAAATTCATTATATATATGTATAGATAAAAAGATTCATTCCTGCCCTTGACCTTTTAGTTTTAATAATCTCTCCTTAAATTCTTGCTTCTGCTTCCGTATCAGCAACAGCACCGATTGGCTTCTCCTCAGCTAGATGCCCCTCCACAGGGCAAAAGGGATGGACACACAGATCCATCAGGAAGGAGAACAGGCCCTTGCTGACATCTGCATTTTCATGCAACTTTTAAAGTGGACCAGATAGGCACAATGCCCAGCCTGATGCCCTCCCCAACACCCCAACCAACTCCAAGAATCATGGCATCGTAGAATTCCCATAGTGCAGAAGGAGGTTCGGCCCATCGAGCCTGCACCTACAGCAATCCCACACAGATCCTATCCCTGTTGATGCACCATCAATCGAGCAAAGACTAGTTTGTATGCAAGAACAAATAGGCTTTTATTAGCAAAGGACTTGGAGCACACCCATGCCGATGAACTGGTCCAGAGACTGAGGCAGGGGGGTGGGGAGCAGTCGCCTTGATACCTGGACCGGGGGGGGAGTCTCGGGTAGGGCCGGCAGGGATGTGTCCAGGCATGTCACATATACAGGTAATAAGCTAACAATGGTTTACCACACCTGTGACTCCACATATTTACTCTGCTACTCCCCCTGACACTAAAGGGCAATTTAGTATGGCCAATCTACCTAACCTGCACGTCTTTGGAGTGTGGGAGAACACCGGAGGAAACCCATGCAGACACGGGGAGAACGTGCAAACTCGACACAGATAGTGACCCAAGGCCGGGATTGAATCCAGGTCCTGGCGCTGTGAGGCAACAGACCTAACCACTGTGCCACTGTGCCACCAGGTTGAGTACAAACTGATGGTGTTGCCTGTCTCTGACTCGCCAAGTTGTATGTTCCTTGTCCTGTATAAAGAAAGGCAGGTAAATGTGAATGCTGATCATGGCTTGTGCACTGGAGAGGGAAGGACACTGGAGAGGGGGCGGCACGGTAGCACAGTGGTTAGCACTGCTGCTTCACAGCTCCAGGGACCTGGGTTCGATTCCCGGCTTGGGTCACTGTCTGTGTGGAGTTTGCACATTCTCCTCGTATCTGCGTGGGTTTCCTCCGGGTGCTCCGGTTTCCTCCCACAGTCCAAAGATGTGCGGGTTAGGTTGATTGGCCATGCTAAAATTGTGTAGGTTAGAGGGATTAGTGGGTAAATATGTAGGGATATGGGGGTAGGGTCTGGGTGGGATTGTGGTCAGTGCAGACTCGATGGGCCGAATGGCCTCTTTCTGTACTGTAGGGTTTCTATGATTTCTATGACACCATTTGCGGAGGGTGAATGTGAGGCATGGGAATGAGGGTGCAAAGGCTGAGGGTGAGTGTTGGCTGTTCAGATGGGGATGTGAGGTGCAGGACCAGGTGTGAGAGGAGTGCCTGGTATGATCAATCATAGAATCATAGAAACCCTACAGTGCAGAAAGAGGCCATCTGGCCCATCGAGTCTGCACCGACCACAATCCCACCCAGGCCCTACCCCCACATCCCTACACATTTACCCGCTAATCCCTCTAACCTACGCATCTCAGGACACTAAGGGGCAATGTTAGCATGGCCAATCAACCTAACCCGCACATCTTTGGACTGTGGGAGGAAACCGGAGCACCCGAAGGAAACCCACCCACGCATGATGTACTGGGATGAGTGTGCAGGAGAACACTGAACAAGTCAGATTGCAGGAACTGGTACCTGACACATCTGCCATGACGTCCTGAGGTCCCGGATCCTCTTGCTGCACTGTCCTCGGGTTGTAGAGAACACGTGCTTGCTGATGACTTTCTCGGCCACTTCCACCCACGTCTGCCTTGTTAGAGAGGCTGTGCTCCTCCCCTTCCTATCCTTAAGAGAGCTAACCTCACCTCGGCTTCCTCAGCAGGACCTCCAGAGAGAGAGAACCACAGAGCAGCTTCCCCAGGGTCTCTCTCCATTCCTGTCATTGGTGCAGCCTGAAAAACCTGACCTTCTCCGAAAGAAACCACGGTCCCTTTCCTTCCTTTGACAAGATGGCTGCATCATTCTTCCTACCTTCTCCAATTGGTTGGGGAATCTGGGCTCATAATTGACTTAGTTCTGCTAAAGAACAACCAGAGGACTTAAAAATCAGGAGTTAGGGTCATGACATGAAAATGGACCCGGTGTTGTGCCGGAGCCGAAGGCGATAAGATTATTCGCAATTAATCCACTTACAAAAATTAAACGTTCACACTCTCACTCACTGTACCGGGCACTGAGAGGAAATCTTCACCCATTTCCCCTTTTCTTTCAAACTGCTAATTAGTCTAATTATTCACATGTTGTGAGCATCCTTGGTAAGACCAGAATTTATTGCCCATTGCTAAATGTGATTGAAAGGACAATGGTGAGTCACTATCTTCAATATAACCGAATAGCTTTCTAGACCATTTCAGAGTCAACCACTTCACTGTGGGTTTGGAGGCACATGTTGGCCAGGTCGGCTAAGGAGAACAGATATTCTTCCCTAAAGGCATTAGTGAACAAGATGGGCTCATGAGAGTCTGATAGTTTGGCCTATTGTGATGAGGTTTGAGCACAAACTGATGGCGTTGCCTGGAGCCACAGTCACAGGTTCCCTCACCAATCCCTGCCTACCAGCAGTGGCACAGTGGCACAGTGGTTAGCACTGCGGCCTCACAGAGCCAGGGACCCAGGTTCGATTCCCGGCTTGGGTGACTGTCTGTATGGAGTTTGCACGTTCTCCCCGTGTCTGCGTGGGTTTCCTCCCACAGTCCGAAAGAAGTGCTGGTTCGGTGCATTGGCCATGCTAAATTCTCCCTCAGTGTACCTGAACAGGCATCGGAGTGTGGCGACTAGGGGAGTAACTTCATTGCAGTGTGAATGTAACCCTACTTGTGACACTAATAAATAGTGCTTGTTTTCATGCAATACCAAAACTCTGGATCCCTGTGGGGAAAGTATATGAATCCATCTTCTCAATATCACTCATTATTTTGCGCAGTACCTCATTTAAATGTCAAGAGTGGTTACCGTGACCAAATGTTCCAGAATAATCTTTATCATGATAGCCCACAGCCCTGACCATACTCTGACGTCTGTCTCCCTTTTAACGTTACTAAACCTGTACTTTGCGACACAACGCAATAGCGCATTGCCCATCCTTCCGATAAACCTGGCTTGCTGTTGGCAGTAATCTATTGACTCAGGTATTGTTGTTCCACGGGGGGACCCTGTGATGATGACTCTCGCTTAAATACGTGGCACTCACTGGCTCGAAGAGAGCCAGACAAAACCAACGAGAAAGAGAAAGGAAGACATTTGAAAAGCAAAACGGTTCCCTCAGATGGGAGTCTGCTTAAAAGCTGCTGAATGCGCGTTTCATTTGACTTATCATGTCTTTTTGTCCCCAGTCGGAAAACAAATCTCTTTGTTTGCTGTAAATAAAGCAGCAAAAAAGTATTGAACCGGAGAAGAAAGCCAAGGACACAGCAGTGAAAAGCGCAGTGAAGAACATGTATTAGCTTACATTTCACTTGTTGAAATATATCTGTTTGTGTTTAAAAGCGTCTTTGTGCCTCCCTTTCCACTTACGCGAACATACATAGGCCTGTATTGTGGTGTGGATTTTTCCTTCCATATCTCTTATCGAGTTACTGCCACCCACATCCCCCCCCCCCTCAACCCCCACTCCCTTAAAGATGCAGTTTGGAATAGCTGATGTCACACAATGAAGGCTTCATTCAGGATCCTGTAGCCCTGGGTGTAACTTAGCTAGCTGGCCAGGGTTGTGGGAAGAGTTCTGTCAGGTCACCATACCTCCAGGTAAGTTGAGTGGTGACTTTGTGGCCTTACGCTTACCAATGAAGATTAACCCCTTTTATGCTGGATTTCCTCCCAACGAAAGGAAGGGCCTTACGAGAACAGGTGACAAATTAGATGTCATTTCACAGTCACGAGGGGACACAAGCTCAAGGTGTGGGACAGGAATCATAGAATCGCTACAGTGCAGAAGGAGGCCATTCAACCCATCGGGTCTGCACCAACTCTCAGACAAAACATTTTACCCAGGCCCTATCTACGTAACCCCAGTAATCCCCCTAACCACCACACCTTGGGATGACACTGGGGTAAATTTAGCATGGCCAATCAACCAAACTGCACATCTTTGGACTGTGGGAGGAAACTGGAGCACCTGGAGGAAACCCACACAGACACAGGGAAAACATGCAAACTCCACAAATGAGGTGGGAATGCTGGCGTTGGACTGGGGTGGGCACAGTAAGAAGTCTCACAACACCAGGTTAAAGACCAACAGGTTTGTATGGAATCACGAGCTTTCGGAGCACTGCTCCTTCATCAGGTGAGAGGAGGTAGGTTCACAAACACGGCATAGATAGGCAAAGACACAATTGCAAGATAATTACAGATCGGAATGTGAAGAATGGTTGGAATGTGAGTTTTAACAGGTAATCAAGTCTTTACAGGTACAGACAGTGTGCGTAGAGGGAGGGATATGCAGAAGTTAAAGAGATTTTTTTTCTTCAACCTGTGATTATCCCTCGTGATTCCAAATAAATCAGTTGGACTTTAACCTGGTGTTGTGAGACTTCTCATCAAACTCCACACAGACAGTGACCCAGGCCGGGAGTTGAACCCGGGTCCCTGGCACTGTGAAGCAGCAGTGCTAACCACTGTGCCACTGTGTCGCCCTCATTCCTTTTGCGCTTGTCTTCAGTTGAGAAGCATTGCTTGTTGTAGATGGGACAGATCGCTCAGATTTTCAGTCAGCAAGTGCCACACAGAAAAGAACTATTGCACCATCCTAAACATCAATGTTGATTTCTTTCAACTCACAGAGGATAAAGTGCATGCAGTAGTTAAATGAGCCACCTGCTTACATTGCCACAGTATAAACCAGTAGCCGGCTGGGATGTATAAAATGCAAGGAAACGAGGATCAGCATCAATATTCAATGCCCAGGGTCTGATCTTGCTGGAGGAATAATGGCGTGTAAATGATGGATGCTGAGCAAATTGTTCAGCACATTCAGGGAACCGAGCGATACTCCATGAGCTCACAATTTCCAGAACGTGCCCAATATACTTCAAAAAAATCGAAAGACTGTTTAAAACCTTTTACACAGTGAAGTTAAATTCATGGCTGTGGCATTGGAAGGCAGAATGAAGGGTAAGCAATACCCAATAATAATGAGAGAGACAGAAGATCCTTTGGACAGAGAAAGCTTCCTTCAAATTTATCTGACGCATGTCTGAGTCAGGGCTGGCATTCAGGCAGCTCTTGGAGCATGGTCATTGGCATTAGTGCTGACTAGACTGGACTATGTGTATATATATATATATATATAAAATATATACACACACATTATATATATTACACACATTTTGTATATATATATATATATATATATCTATCATGGGGTTTGGAGTGCGGACTGCCCCTTTAAGTGTGTGGGTCAGGTGACCCCTGAGCAATTAGCTCCTCCCAGTGTGGGATCCTTTTGGACAGCCTTAGACCTGACTTTGAACTAGTGCAGACCTTACATAAAGAGCTCCCAGTGTTCAAGTTACCAAACCGACCTTGTGATTCTTTAGCCAACCTTAGTCCATAGGGGCAGACATAACATCATCACTGAAGAAGATTGTCACCTGTTCAGGGTTAAAACTGATTACCCAATTTTGAGCATGATATCTGGGAACCACTATTAGTTAAACTGAAAGCCATTTTGTTCCGCCTGGTTCTGTGGGTATTGATGTGGAGCTGTTCCGTTGTTGAAGCTGAGGGCCTCGATCAACTCGATCTGGCAGAGAAGCCAGAGAAGGAACTCATGCCTTTGCCCCTGACTTCCTGCTCTTGGAGCTACTTACAAAGCAACTTCAGCTGACTTGTATATCCTTCTCACAAGAAGAAGAAAGTCTGTGTCGGCTTTTGGTTAGAAAAACTGACTCTCCAATCCCCCAACCTGCCCTTATTCTGCCCCCTATCCAGTGCTGCTCTGGGGAGAAGGCACCAGCCCTTTTGGACAGAGGAGGGAGAAAGCATTTCAAAAGGCCTCAGACTATTGCTTTCAAAAGCAAGACTGCGACATTGAAGCAGAACTGAAATGTTTTGGCATTAACAGTGTTGAGAATAATGTGTAACAATTGGGTCAATCCAATAATAATTAACTCCAGTCTGCGATAATACTTGGGGAAAGGCTGAAGTGTTTTTCTTGTCCGTATACGCTTACAACTCATTATAGTTCTTCCTTCCCAAGTCCAAACATCCATTTCACAACACCCTCCATCCCAGAGGTATTTACTGAACCGTTCCCAACAGGAATGTGAAAAGATAATAAATAAGAATACAAGTCTGACCCCTTACATTCCTGGTGACTGAATTAAAATGCTTGCATCTCTAGGTGGAGTGGCATGTTTCAATGGCTGGGTTAGTAAAGTGATCCCATGCCTCTCTCAAACAAAACTTTATCGCGGTTTCTTTCCAGGGTCACGACTTTAACGTGTTTACAAATTAAGCCAGAAATAAAGCATGCCTGAAATTGAAAGTAGTAAGTCCATCCAGTCGTCTCGAGGCTGCAGAGGCCAGACTTCACCTCGCTCTCTTGAGTGCACACTTCATCATCATTGAGTGATATGCACAGAAGGAGGCCAGTTGGCCCATCACGTCAGTGCCAGCTTGGGATGAATTTTCATGGGAATGGAGTCTTAAGCCGGAATCTTAATATCGCTCAGGCAGGCGGGATTTTCCCATCCCGTCGCTGCGAATGGAGATTTGACTGGCCGCCAAATTCTCCGACTTCGCCGCAGCAGGAGCTTGGTGCGAACGGCAGGTAAGATCGCATCCTGAGTTTCGCCACTCTCAGTTTCCTGTCTGCTAACCAGTTCTCAATCCATGCCAATATATTACTCACATTGTTAGCAGGGAAAATGCTGGTCTCTATTATTATAAAGGATGTGATAACAGGACACTTAGAAAACATTTTAGGATTAGAAACAGTCAACTAACCTCTTATGTGAGACATTATCAAAAGCTTTCTGAGAATCCAAATACACCATATCCAGTGGTTCATACTTATCTATTTTATTAGTTATGTCCTCAAAAACCTCCAGTCGGTTTGTCAAAATCTATGTTGACTGTTTCTAATCCTAAAATGTTTTCTAAATGTCCTGTTATCACATCCTTTACAATAGACTTCAGCATTTTCCCTGCTACCGAGGTTAGGCTAACTGCTATGTAATTCCCTGTTTTCTCCCTGCCTTCCTGCTTAAATGGCAGGTTACATTTGCCGCCCTCCAATTTGGTGGAACTATTCCAGAATCTACATAATTTTGAAAGATAACAACCAACACATCCACTATTTCCATGGGCACTTCCTTTAGTGCCCTTGGATGTAGATTATCGGGCCCCAGGATTTATCAGCTTACAGTCCTGTTTATTTCTCCAACACTATTTTTCTAGTAATACTAATTTCCTTCAACTCCTCCTTCTCACAAGATCCTTGATTCCTTAGCATTTCTGGGAAGTTACTTGTGTCTTCCTCTGTGAAGACCGAACAAAAGTAATTGTTTAATTGTTCTGCCGTTTGCTTGTTCTGTATCATAAATTCTCCTGTTTTGGAGTGTAAGGGACCTACATTTGTCTTCACTCAGCTTTTTCTTTTGATATATTTATAGAAGCTTTTATAGTACACTTTTATGTTATTTTCATGTTTACTCTCATACTATATTCTAACTCTGCCTCTTAATCAATTTCTTCATCTTCCTTTCTATTCCAATTCTTATCACACACTCAGTGAGGCACTAAGGCAGACTTCTGTCTGTTTCCATTGCTAGTTATTTCCGGAACAGGTCGCTAGTCTGTCACCAGGGGCTTATAGCTTGAGGGGTGCTGCTCCGCATCAATCATAGCTGACCTGGAGTCTCGCCTGCTCTTAACACCTGCCATTGGCGCATTTGGAAGGATTTTTCAGATTGATACTCAATCTGTTTTGGTTGCATTATGAACGTGCTTTCTTTGGTCATCAAGTCCTAGGGTGGGTCTTGAACTCGTAACTTCTGGCTCAGAGGCAAGGACGCTATCCACTGCATCACAAAACCTCCATGCATCCACATTGATGAATAGTGACATCTTCCAATCCTCAGACATGCCACTTTTCCAAGCAACTTTATAGGATCCCCCTTTCGACCTCTCACTTTGGTGGAAGAGAGGTTTGAATTGGTGAATGGTTGAGAATGGTGGCCAATTGGTGGTTGCAGGGTGGGGGAAAGGGGGGGTGGACATAGAGGCAGGACACCAGGGAAGTGGGCTACATCCCAGCCTGTCTGGGCAGCCATTGCTGTGGTCTGTAAATGGTTCAAAAAAATCAAAAGCATCTGAGTGTTCAAATTGGCCAACTCAGAGGGAGAGCTGGAATCCGGGATAGGGTGGGGAAATGTTAATGTAAATAAAAATTCATTGCTGTGGGATAGATTTTCGTTAAAAAAAAACCTTCCACTTTCTTTTGATCATATTTCTGTGCTACTCATCCTGTTTCTGACAGGCTGGGGGTTTTTTCAGCTTTACACAGCACCTAATGGTTAAGAAGTTTATTTATTAGTCACAAATAGGCTTACATTCACACTGCAATGAAGTTACTGTGAAAATCCCCACAATGGCCATTATATCTGAGAAAACATCAAGTGCCTAGAATATGAGGATCTTAAGGACCTGCTAAATGACCTAAACATGTCCAATTCACAGCACAGGCGACGTCACTCCCAGAAGTGATTAAGAGTGGTATTTTTCTCCCAGCACTGAGACCTGTGACTGCAATGAATTCAGTGGAACTATTTCTTAGAACAACACTCAGCATTGCACAGCTCCCTTTTCTCCAGTGCAACCGTTCATCTATGTTTACTTGTACCAGGTTCTGGTCTTGCCGACACTATAGTTAAGAAAGCCCACCAACGCCTCTACTTTCTCAGAAGACAAAGGAAATTTGGCATGTTAGCTACGATTCTCATCAACTTTTACAGATGCACCGTAGAAAGCATTCTTTCTGGTTGTATCACAGCTTGGTATGGCTCCAGCTCCGCCCAAGACTGCAAGAAACTACAAAGGGTCGTGAATGAAGCCCAGTCCATCACGCAAATCAGCCTCCCACCCATTGACCCCACGTACCCTGGCATACTCTCTTCCCCCTTCTTCCGTCGGGAAAAAAATACAAAAGTCTGAGGTCACATACCAATCGACGCAAGAACAGCTTCCTCCCTGCTGCAATCAGACTTTTGAATGGACCTACCTCGCACTAAGTTGATCTTTCTCTGCACCCTAGCTATGACTGTTACACTACATTCTGCACTCTCTCCTTTCCTTCTCTATGAACGGTATGTTTTGTCTGTATAGCACGCAAGAAACAATAGTTTTCACTGTATGCTAATACATGTGACAATAATAAATCAAATCAAATCAAATCTCTCAGAATAAATAATACACTTCAAGATCTTTGAATGATGCCAGATATTTATTTGGTATCACAAGCTTTCGGAGCGCTGCTCCTTCATCAGGTGAGTGGAGAGGTAGGATCACAAACACGGCGTATATAGGCAGAGACTCAATTGCAAGATAATGGTTGGAATGGTTTGTAAAAGCAAAAAGGCATAGAAGGTGGGAGCTTTTTATGCTGTAGGGTGAGGGAATGAAAGATGAGTCATAGCCATAAAAACAAGGGGAAAGGCTAAGAGGTGCTAACTGCAGTCCTGCATGTAATGTTGGTCTTTTATGTGTCTACCTGCTCCTCTACATGACAGTAATTTCCGCAGAGTGATGAAGCGTGGTTTCAGTTTGGGGTTGGTGCAAACAAGTCTGTTTGTCGTGTATCAGATGAAAACTCTTCTTGTGATATTTCCCCAATTGCTATTGCCAGGTTCAATGCGTCCTATTTGTAGCTTCTTCGGGGAGATGATGACATAGTGGTAGTGTCACTGGACTAGTAATCCAGTAATGCTCTGGGGACCCGGGTTCGAATCCCACCACGGCTGATGGTGAATTTTGAATTTAACAAAAAGCTTGAATTAAAAGTTGAATGCTGACCGTGAAACCATTGTTAATTGTCGAAAAAAACTGATCTGGTTCACAAATGTCAAAGAACAAAGAAAATTCCAGCACAGGAACAGGCCCTTCGGCCCTCCAAACCTGCGCCGACCATGCTGCCCGTCTGAACTAAAAACCCCTACCCTTTCAGGGACTGTATCCCTCTATTCCCATCCTATTCATGTATTTGTCCAGATGCCCCTTAAAAGTCACTATTGTATCAGCTTCCACTACCTCCCCCAGCAACGAGTTCCAGGCACCCACCACACTGTGTGAAAAACTTGCCTCGTACATCTCATACATGTCCTTTAGGGAAGGAAATCTGCCATTCTTACCAACTCTGACGAAGGGTCATTCTGACTTGAAACATTGGCTCCATTTTCTCTCCACAGATGCTGTCAGACCTGCTGAGATTTTCCAGCATTTTCTGTTTTTGTCCTTACCTGGTCTGGCTACTTGTGACTCCAGATGTACAGCGATGTGGTTGACTCCTAAATGGCCTCTGAAATGGCTAAGCAGTCAGTTCAAGGGCAATTAGGGATGGGCAATCAATGTTGGCCCAGTCAGCGATGCCCACGTCCCCTGAACAAACAAAGAAAATGACTGCATTCAAGAGATTAATTATCTTTTATTTAAAATGAAAACAAACAAGATGGCTGCCAAGAGTCTTGCAATTCATGAAATTAATCAGAAGTATCCCTAACTGGTTGACGTTAGGGGTTTTAAAAAAAGGGCGGCATGGACAAATTGGGCCGAGGGGCCTGTTTCCATGCTGTAAACCTCTATGACTCTCTGACTCTAAGTTCCGACTTGAATAATCTTGGATGAGAGTCTCTCCCTTGAACGGACATACCTACAATGAACCCATCTGCAGAATTCATACCTGTTAATATTGTGGTTTACCCAAATCTCAAAGTCAATCGACTTCCAAACTTCATGTCTCCAAGTTTTAAAAGACAGCGGCAGGAACCAGTTAACCACAAGTAGGTGTGAATGGCCATCAGCTATCACCCATTAAGTAGCAATAGCTTTGGATGCCCAGACCATTTTGAGTGGCAGTTGGTTACATGACAGAAGCTGTCTTCAGATCGCAATTCTTATTATCCTGCGAACCAGAGAGAAACTAATCAATCTGTAAAGAACAGCCACTGCAGAATACCATCTGCAGGACAGTACAATAACACCAATGCTATTTTGAAGCTAAAAACTGCCAAATGTGAAAGTCTCCCAGCCTGATTCCTATTGCAAGACCACCAGTTAAAAGAAAAACTGACAATGAAAACTACAAGTGACTAACTTTGCAACCTGCTGAATATCCATCCCTCTGAGGCAATCCTGAAATAATCCTGGTATACGACATCAGCTATTGAAACCACCTGGTGCTCAGGTGAACTAGCCTGGGCCAGTGTTGAATCAGTTCCTCGCATGAACTTGCTAAGGTTCAGTGAAGGGTCTATGAAACTGATGTACCTTTAGATAGTAATCCCCACACACCGAGAGATGGTTACTTCATGACAGCAATTGTTCAACATCTGCTGCACCTTGTAATGAGCTTGAAGGGTGCAAGTCGTCAATAGCAGGTCATTGGTTGAGGTACACTGTTTTCTAAAGCTGTCGATTTGCAGCTTTCTGCGCACAGCCAAGGGCTTTCAGTCATGTAACGAAATCCTTCCACGAAACCAGGTTCAGGGAATGGTCAGCTACATTGGAATGAATGGATTTTCTTTCTCGCATCTGTGATGTTTGCCCTGACCACCGTGCCTGTGCTGTGTAGTTGACCAGTGCCGATGAATGGGACACCTGCTTCATTCAGAGCTGTATCCATAGCATCTCAACAGCCAAAATCATCAACCCTGTCTCATTCATAACAGGTAACCCAGGTTTGAAAGATCGCAGAGTAATTTTAATTTCAAAATCTACCAGCTGACCATAATATGGAATAAAAGCTTCCAACATAAGTCAGCAAATCCTATCAATATGGACCACAAGATCCATCAAAGTGAATGAATAGGGGTGGCACAGTGGTGAGCACTGCTGCCTCACAGCACCAGGGACCCGCGTTCGATTCCCGACTTGGGTCACTGTCTATGTGGAGCCTGCACGTTTTCCCCGTGTCCGCAAGAGTTTCCTCTGGGTGCTCCGATTTCCTCCCACAGTCCAAAGATGTGCAGGTTAGGTGGATTGGCCATGCTAAATTGCCCCTTAGTGTCAGGGGGACTAGTTAGGGTAAATACGTGGGGTTATGGTGATAGGGCATGGGTGGGATTGTGGTCAGTGCAGACTCAATGGGACGAATGGCCTCCTTCTGCACTGTAGGATTCTGTGAAATGTCCTAAAATTTATAACCAAAGTAATGAAAAACTGCATACTACAAAATGAAGCATTTCATCCAATATTCAGTTTATTATTGGTTCTTTGGGTTCTGCCACAGTAAACAAGGGGTTATAAACCAGCTTCTCACAAAATCATGCTTCACTTTAACACTCGTAAGATTTGTTTGTCTAATTATTGGCCTGAGTAATGAGCCAAACCACGCACCTCAAAGAAACAAGTGTGCCATTTGATTCATTCAAGTACAAGTCTGATTCGATTTGAATAGCTAAGTATTTAAATTTATAGAGCTCTGTTAACTGTGTCAGCTGGACTTGTCAAGGTGCTCTTCCTCGGTCTTGGTTAGGAAACTTTAAAGCTAGATTGTCTGATTAAAACCCCTGGAACTCCTTCCATCGGGTTGAGGAAAGGCTAGAGGACCGTAAACATGACTAGCCATATAAATACTGTGACTACAAGAGCAGGTCAGAAGCTGGGAATTCTCTGATGGGTAATTCATCTTCTGACTCCCCAAAGCCTGTTCATCATCTACAAGTCAGAATGTGATGGAATACTCTTCACTTGTCTGGTTGAGTGCAGCTCCAACAACACTCAAGAACCTCGACATTCTCTTGCACAAAGTGGCCTGCTTGATTGGCACCCAGTTCACCATCTTAAGCCTTCACTCTCTCCACCACAGTAGCAGCAGTCTAGACCATCTACAAGATGCATTGATGCGAGTCACCAAGACTCCTTCAACAATGCCTTCCAAACGCGTGACCTCTACCACCAAGAAGGACAAGGGCAGCAGATGCATGGGAACACCACCAAATGCAAGGTCCCCTCCAAACCACGCATCGTTCTGACTTAGATCTATATTGCTGTTCCTTCACTGTCACTGGGTTGAAGTTCTGTAACACCCTCCCTAACAGCACTGTAGATGTACCTACGCCACATGGATGGCAGCATTTTGGGAAGGTGGTTCACCACCACCTTCTCAAGGACAATAAATACTGGTCTAGTCAACAATGCCCAGAATTATTTTTTTTTTAAATCGCCATCAATTTTTATTTTATGGCTTTACTAGCATATATTACAGATGGCTTTTTACATACATTATATCATGGAATTTCTGCTGTGTGCTTCATTTTAGAGATAAATGTGACTTGGTAGGTCTGGTGCTCTTGTTTAATTAGATCAGATATGTGTCCAAGATGATTTGCTGGTGTACTTTTATAGTGTGTTATACATCTCTGATGGATTTTCCAATTATTTGACATCTACCATTCCATTCTATGCCCCTGTACATCCCCTCAATATGAGTTCTCATGTCCCTAGATGCAGCTCTCAGTCCAATTCTACTCACCGGGTGAACACTAAGGGCCCGATTTCACCATTTTCATTCTAAGTGCCGAATCTGGGCGTAGTACAGTTCTGACTTAGAAATCTGGTTTCAGGCGCCACCATACGCTCTCAGCCATCTCCAGTCCCATTCGCGCTGTGGGCAGGGCTTAGCATGGCCGGAATGATCGGAGCTCTGAACTGCGCATGCGCAGTTAGACAAAAATTGGAAAAAGCACGCACGTGTCAGATTGCTCCTGAGCTGCAGAAAATGGAGAAAGCGGCTCAGGAGCAGAAAGCGGGAGCGAGGGTGTATCTCGGGGGGGGAGGTGAGTAAAATGTATCTCGGGGGGGGGGCAGATGGATCCCTGGTGGGGGGGGGGGAAGGGGTCTGCTGCCACTCTGCGGGCGATCGGTGGCGGGGGGGGGAGGGGGGCAGGGGTGGCGATCGGTCTGGGTAGTGGGGGGGTGGATAAGGGGGGCAGTGATGTGTGTGCGTAGTGGGGGGTGGATAAGGGGGACACACACACATCACTGCCCGCCTTATCCACCCCCCACCACCCAGACCGATCGCCACCCTTGCCCCCCTTCCCCCCCCCACCGATCGCCCACAGAGTGGCAGCGGACCCCCCTGCCCCCCCCACCAAAGATCCATCTGCCCCCCGACCAGAGATCCATCTGCCCCCAACCAGAGGTCCATCTGCCCCCCCACCAGAGATCCATCTGCTCCACCACCAGAGATCCATCTGCCCCCCACCAGAGATCCATCTGCCCCCCACCAGAGATCCATCCACCCCCCCACCAGAGATCCATCTGCCCCCCCCCACCGAGATACATCTTACCCACCTCCCTCCTCCCCCCCCCAAGACAATGATCTGGCCTCAGTCCCCCCCCCCCCGACAATGAACTTGCCTCACTCACCCCCCGCAGAGAATGGTCTGGCCTCACTCCCCCTCTCCTCCAGAAGAACATCTGACCCGCCTCCTCCCCCCCCCACCACAGACAACGATCAGCCCTCCCCCCCACCACCAGATAACGATTGGCCCTCCCCTCCCCCCCGCCAGAGATACATCTGACCCGCCTCCTCCTCCTCCTCCCCCCCCCCAACCAGACAACGATCTGACCTCACTCCCCTCCTCCCCCCTCCAACCAGAGAATGATCTGACCCGCCTCCAACTCCACCCCCACCACTGATCTGAGTCAGAGAGCCGCTGGAAGCTCTGAACACGCTCTTCAGAGGCTGGAGCACCCGACTCAGACTTTTATTCAGCAGGTCCCTAAAAACGCGGTTCCAGATTGATAAACACGGTGGTAAAGGGGGAAATGCTGATAGAGTTGGGCGGGCAGTTCATTAATTCAATTTAAATGCATGCAAATGGTAAAGTGGCGATCTGCACGGACCCGGGTGCAGATCGCAATAAAGGCCTCACACCCGACTCTACCGCGATTTCGCACCCAAAAACGGGCGCAAATTGTTGGTAAAATCAGTCCCTAAGGGGCAATTTGCCATGGCTAATCCATCTAACCTGCACATCTTTGGACACTAAGGGAAAATTTAGCATGGCCAATCCACCTGACCTGCAAATCTTTGGACACTAAGGGGCAATTTATCGTGGCCAATCCATCTAACCTGCACATCATTGGACACCACAGGGCAATTTATTATGGCCAATGCATCTAACCAGCGCTTCTTTAGCACTGGGAGGAAACTGGAGCACCCAGAGGGAACCCACGCAGACACGGGGAGAACGTGCAAACTCCACACAGAGAGTCACCCAAGGCTGGAATAAACCCCGGTCCCTGGCACTGTGAAGCAGCAGTGCTAACCACCGTGCCACCGTGCCACAATTTTTTTCTGTTCAGTAATATTTTGTTAATAGAATAACTTTAATATACTATCTTAGAATTTCTATTTCCAAAATATTTATTCATTTAATAGATTTCAATAAATATGCAAATTTAAAGCTTAGCTTATAAATATACATCCATTTTAATTTACATATGTTAGCTGTGCTCATTTACAGTTCATTTTAAGCATGCTAATTTTAACGTGTTACATTCGTTAGCTGAAAATTTCCGTTGTTTAATCTGTAACTAGCACAAATTATTATTTTCATGTTTTACAGAGTCAAATCCGTTAAATTGTGTTTTTAATTTTGTATGTGACACTTGATCAAGATGAAAACTTCCGTGCTTTTCTGATAGCTGATCGGGTGGGGGAGGGGGGGGGCGAGGGGAGAGGGTGAGGGGAGGGGGGCGAGGGGAGGGGGTGAGGGGAGGGGGGTGAGGGGAGGGGGGTGAGGGGAGGGGGGCGAGGGGAGGGGGTAGGTTGATGTTTAAGTGTTTGTGAAATTGCAGGGGCAATCGATTGAATCAATCTGTATTATTAATACATGGCGCACAATGCAGTGGACAGTAACAGCATCAGTAACTCCATTAGAACATCAGACACATCAAGGTAATAGACTATTGACTCACCCATGGCCTGTTCATCAGAGGAACATGATGCGGTCGACCTTCTGTTAAAGAGGCGACGCAGGGCTCTCAGTGGCTGAGAATCAGTACAGAAAGAGGCCATTTGGCCCATCCTGTCTGCATCGGCTCTTCGTATGAGCCTTAGATCAAGTGCCGATCCCGTGTTTTCTCCCCAAAGCCTTGAAAATTGTTTCTTTTCAAATAACTACACAATTCCTTCCTGAATGCCTCGATTGAACCTGCCTCCACCACACTCTAGGGTGGTACGGTGGCACAGTGGTTAGCACTGGCTACCTCACAGTGCTGGGGAGCCAGGTTCAATTCCTGGCTTCGCTGTCTGTGCAGAGACTGCACATTCTCCGCATGTTGGGTGGGCTTCCTTTGGGTGCTCCGGTTTCCTCCCACAGTCTGAAAGATGGGCTGGTTAGGTGGATTGGCCATGCTAAATTCTCCCTCAGTGTACCCGAACAGGTGCCGGAGGGTGGCGACTAGGGGATTTTCACAGTAACTTCATTGCAGTGTTAATGTAAGCCTACTTGTGAGATGAATAAATAACCTAACTCCTGGGCATTCCAGACTGTGAAAAATCTTTTGCTCAGATCGCTTTTACTTCTTTTGCCAATTACTTTAGACCCACGCCCTCTTATTCTCAATCCTTTTTCATGTGGGACAGGTTCCTGCTCTCTGCTCTGTCCAGGTCCCTCCATGATTTTGAATATTTCTTATCAAATCTGAATTTCTCATCACCTCTTTAAGATTCCAGCCTTCGATCCAGTTCTGGCAATTATGTCTCCTTTTTAGTTTTAAAGGTGTAAACAGTTGGGACAAGCCCACAACAGGAACTCTAGGCATTAAAGAGTGCTTTTCTTGCAGTGAGAGGTTAAGGCACGGAGCTGGGCAAAATGAAATTGGAGCTGCTTCTATCTGTGCTATAGCTGACCTCAGAGTGCTTAGTGTCAATGAATGAGGGATTCATGAAATGAAATATCAGTTTCTGTTTGCCTTCAAGTCCTGGCATGATCACTTCCATGGCTGGTATTGTTCATTCGCTTTTACCCGGTAAATCTGTGCACATCCTGAACTTTTTTGAGAGCATCCAAGCTCATTTCGGGAAACAAGGTGATATTATTGGTTATTTATTTCATTATTGGTTATTTATTTCATGGCTAATTGTGGGATCTAATGTGCGAAAGTCTTGATGTATTTAAGTTTAATCCTGAATATGGGGGTAAAGTATGACCTCCGAATGTTCCAGAGCATTTCACCAGGTGGCACGGTGGGACAGTGGTTAGCACTGCTGCCTCACAGGGACCCAGGTTCGATTCCCGGCCTGGGTCACTGTCTGTGCGGAGTCTGCACGTTCTTCTCATGTCTCCCCAAGAAACCGGGTGCTCCGGTTTCCTCCCAAAGTTCGAAAGGCATGCTGGTTAGGTGCATTGGCCAGGCTAAATTCTCCCTCAGTGTACCCGGACAGACACCAGAGTGTGAGGACCAGGGGATTTTCCAAGTAACTTCATTGCAGTGTAAGCCGACTTGTGACACTAATAAATATACTTAAATTTAAAATTCTGCAACATTCACACTGCACCTCAAAGCCACTCAGTTTATATGTATTTATTAGTCACAAGTAGGCTTACATTAACACTGCAATGAAGTTACTATGAAAATCCCCTAGTCGCCACATTCCGGTGCCTGTTCGGGTACACTGAGGTAGAATTTAGCATGGCCAATGCACCTAACCAGCACATCCTTCGGACTGTGGGAGGAAACCAGAGCACCCGCAGGAAACCCACGCAGACACGGGGAGAACATTCAGTCTCTGCACAGACAGTGACCCAAGCCAGGAATCGAAACTGGACCCCTGGCGCTGTGAGGCAGCAGTGTGCCACCATGCTCATCCTCCTAACCTGGAAATACATTGTTCACTGTCGCTGTGTCAATATCCTGGAGCTCCTTTTCTAATAGCACTGTGGATGTACCTACACCTTATGCAGCGGCTCAAGAAGGCAGCTCACCACCATCTTCTCAAAGGCATTTAGGGATGGGTAATGAGTAGATGGGCGAGCCAGCAAAACCCATGTCCCATAAAATGAAAAATAGTTTGCTGTATGTGAAATACTTTGAGA
This sequence comes from Mustelus asterias, assembly GCF_964213995.1. Taxonomy (NCBI): domain Eukaryota; kingdom Metazoa; phylum Chordata; class Chondrichthyes; order Carcharhiniformes; family Triakidae; genus Mustelus; species Mustelus asterias. The sequence continues at coordinate 75,339,427 of NC_135819.1, forward strand.
TAGTTCTGAGCGATGTAATAACATGGTCTTTAAAAACAAACATTCCTCTCTTAATCATCGAATGGTGTTCTGAGAAAACATTTCAACGTAGGGGTTTTACTGGAAACGTTAACCTCGCAGACGGAATCCTGTGGAGGTGACGGGGGGAGTCTCGCATGCTAAGCTGGACAGCCAGCGAGAGGCCCACATTGCACACTTTGAACCACAAGCCAGTGGAGAGGCCAGTAACAGGCATTTACTCAGAATCAGGATCTTGGGGTGTGGGGTGGGGAGGCGGGGGGGTGGAGGTGGGGGTCGGGGGGCACAGAAATCTCGCCGACTAAGAGCTTCTGGCCAATCTTGCACTGAGCAGTTGCTGCCACTGGAATGGCAGCCAGGGGAGATACAGAATCATCGAGTGACTCAGGTCACAGGTAAGTCATTACGAGGAACATGTTGTAGGGTCGGGGGTCATGGAGTGAGGCTGTGTAGGAGGGTGGGGGGGGGGTGGTATGGATAGGGGAGGGGAGAGAGGAGAGGTCAGCAGCAATGGCAAAGGGTGTGGCTCCTAGCAGGCCCCCCTTCCCAAGGCTGGGTCCCTCAAACAGCCATTGAGTGCCTTTGAGGCACGGGGGGCGGCGGGGGGGGGGGGGGGGGGGGGGGGGGTGTCCCTCCCACCTGGGAGATGACGAGTTCCCACCTGGGAGATGACGAGTAGCCCGTTCAGTTTTATTTCTACGTTCAGTTTTATTTCTACAGTGACAGGCCGGCCCACAGCCAGGTTAATCCCAGAGGTTGCAGGATGTTGTGGTACTTAAGTGGTCATTAATTGTCCACTTCAGGGTCTCAATTGGGGTGATGGAGATGGAAGGTCAACCACGAACCTCCCGTCCCAGACTGAATCAGGATGGAGGAGGGAAGGTATTGAAGTGCCCCCTCACACCCGTCCACCCAATTTACCGCCTTCCCAAAACCAAAGGGGGCAGTAGATTTTACCCAGCTTTACTCCTATCAGAAGTTGACCAGTCTGCTGCATATCTTATTTATTTATGAGCGTCACAAGTAGGCTTACATTAACACTGCAATGAAGTTACTGTGAAAATCCCCTAGTTCGGCTACACTGAGGGAAAATCGCCTGTTCGGGTACACTGAGGGAGAATTTAGCATGGCCAATGCACCTAACCAGCACGTCTTTCAGACTGTGGGAGGAAACCGGAGCACCCGGAGGAAACCCACACAGACTCGGGGAGAATGTGCAGACTCCGCACAGTGACCCAAGCTGGGAATCGAACCTGGGTCCCTGGCACTGTGAGGCAGCAGTGCTAAGCACTGTACCACCATGCCGCTCACACATCCAGCACCTCCCGTTTCTATGACAAAATATTTCCAATGTGTAACCTGCATTATTCAAAGGCAGCATCATGCATAAGACGGATGTCAGTTCTTCACAATATTACATTAAAAAAACATACACACGACATACAGCACCTGTGGGTGAAACACACTGTGAGGGGAATATTTTTATTGCTAATGAAGTCACCGTTTAAAATACTTCACAGAATTCAAACAGGGACAGCATTAAAAGAATCAAGAGACTTAAGATTATCGCAGGGAAGATCAGGAGATATCTTTTATTGGTTGTCAAATCAAAGCAGGGAGGAAAAAAAGAATCATTTCAGAAACACTTTGATGATACGCCACAATATTCGTCTTTCTGATATTCCATATTTGTTTAATCTTGTCCTTTGTATTAATCCTTAATCACCCAAGACAAATAAAACCTTCTTTAAGTGTTGTCATCAGCTGCAGATGATGGAGTTTGTCTTGTATCGAGTTTTTAGAGTATCAATTTACAAAGAGATGGTCAGAAGCTGTAAGAATTACTGATTAAAGAGAGTTTTTGTAAAGCTTCTTCCAAATCATCATAGAATCCCTACAGTACAGAAGGAGGCCATTCGGCCCATTGAGTCTGTACCAACCACAATCCCACCCCGGCCCTATTCCCATAACCTTACACATTTACCCCGCTAATCCCCCTGAATTGGGTTCAATTTAGCATGGCCAATCAACCTAACCCATACATCTTTGGACTGTGGGAGGAAACCGGAGCACCCAGAGGAAACCCACACAGACATGGGGAGAATGTGCAAACTCCACACAGACAGTGACCCAAGGCTGGAATCGAACCTGGGATCCTGGCGCTAACCACTGTGCCACCGTGCCACCCTAATAATTGCAGAATATAAAGAAGGCACATGTTATTATTATAGGAATGGAGTTGAAACCAATTTACCAAAGGTTTTTTGTCTCTTTTGGACCTCGTTCCAAGTTTACCAATTATTTCTACTTTTTGCCTGTGGGGCCTCATCTGCTATGACAAGTTGGCTATGGATGGGCAGGATGCAATCTCAGAATCATAGAATCCCTACAGTACAAAAGGAGGCCATTCGACCCATTCGACCCATCGAGAACAATCCTACCTTATCCCCGTAACCCCACATACTTACCCTGCTAATCCACCCAAAACTGGGGTCAATTTAGCATGGCCAATCAACCTAACCCGCACATCTTTGGACTGTGAAAGGTAACTGGAGGGCGGCACGTGCAAACTCCACACAGACAGTGACCCAAGCCGGGAATCAAACCCAGGTCTCTGGCCCTATGAGGCAGCAGTGCTAACCACTGTGCCACAGTGCCACCCCATCTCAGATTTCATGTAGCATTAACCATCTTGGTGAATGGATCTTTTTTACTAACATCTAAGTTGTCACCTAGTTGCCCGCATGTAAGAGTGAAACCGGAGCAAAATCATGGATGTAGAATAGCATCTGACCAGTTCCACTTCATCCAAAGAATGATACTGGAGCATTCAATGGTTCGATTGTTCTGTGTTTGATAAGGTGAGTCTGTTTACTGATAATGTTCTCCGTGCATAATTGGTTTAGCCTGGGTATAGTCTCAGAGAAAAGTAAACAAAGGTGTAGAAAGAGCTGGAAACCTGAGCTAGAAACATCGATAAGATATTTTAAAGCACAGTAAAGAGAGTTCCTTGACGCATAGAAACTAATGTTATCTCTGCATGGTTGTAAGTTACGAAATATGCAACATGGGTGGCATGGTGGCACAGTGGTTAGCACTGCTGCCTCACAGCACCAGGGACCCAGGTTCGATTCCCGGCTTGGGTCACTGTTTGTGTGGAGTTTGCACATTCTCCCCATTTCTGCGTGTGTTTCTTTTGGGTGCTCCAGTTTCCTCCCACGGTCCAAAGATATGTGGGTTAGGTTGATTCGCCATGCTAAATTTCCCATTAATGTCAGGGCTACCAGCAGGGTAAATAGGTTATGGGGATAGGGCCTGGGTGGGATTGTGGTCAGTGCAGACTCGATAGGCCAAATGGCCTCCTTCTGCACTGTCGGGGTTCTATGATTCTAGTAACGACTTGACCAAGACGGTAAATCCTGACTCTATTACTGTACGATGGTGAAGACAATCCATTTGGTTCTATGTACAGTACCTTCCAGGCTGTGGGTAAGACTTAGAGCTACAGGCCAGAAATCATCATCAGTGAATCCAGATGAGATCTTAACCCAGACTGAAAAAGTTTGTGTAGTTTATAACCAAACCAAAATAAAAGCAGAACATGCTGAAAACATTGGAATTGCACAAGGCAGCAAGTGACCAAAAATAAAATTAATATTTTGAGTGGTACCACTCCTAAAAATTACCTCCGAGATGGCATTACAAAGTACGTTATTTTTGAGATTGGTATTGATGATAGAAACAGAACATGGGAGCAGGAGTAGCCCATTCAGCCCTTCGAGCCTGCTCCCCCATTCATTATGATCATGGCTGATCATCCAACTCAATAGCCTGATCCCAACTTCCCCCCATATCCTTTGATCCCCTTTGCCCCAAGCGCTATTTCTAACTCCTCCTTGAACACACACAATGTTTTGGCCTCAACTTTCTGTGGTAGCGAATTCACAAACTTACCACTCTCTGGGTGAAGAAATTTCTCCTCACCTTAATCCTAAAAGATTTACCCTTATGACTAAACTATGACCCATACTTATGGACTCCCCCATCATTGGGAATATCCTTCCTGCATCTATCCTGTCTAGTCCTGTTAGAATTTTATAGGTTTCTATGAGATTCCCCCCTCCTTCTTCTGAGCACTAGCAAATATAATCCTAACCAAATCAATCTTTCCTCGTACATTAGTCCCACCATCCCGGGAATCAGTCCAGTAAACGTTTACTGCACTCCCTCTAGAGCAAGAACATCCTTCCTCGGATAAGGAGACCAAAACTGCACACAATATTCCAGGTGTGGTCTCACCAAGGCCCTGTATAATTACAGTAAGCCAATCTTGCTTCTGTACTCGAATCCCCTTGCTTTGAAGGCCAACATACCATTTGCCTTTTTTACTGCCTGCCGCACCTGCATGCTTACCTTCAATGACTGGTGTACGAGGACACCCAGGTCTCATTGCACATTCCCCTCTACTAATTTAGAGATAATAACCTGCCTTCCTGTTTTTGCTACTGAAGTGGATAACCTCACATTCATCCACATTATACTGTATCTGCCATTCATTTGCCCATGCACTCAATCTGAATCACACTGCAGCATAAATAAAATATCTTTAATGTGTGTTTTTGTCCTGTATTGTGGTTTTTCATTTTAATTGCTGCAAGGATCAAGTGGTATTGAAAAAGTAGCAAATAAGAAAAACACTCAGAATAATACATAAAATACTGTAGTCAGAATATTATGCATAACTTCAGAACCAGTCAAGAAAATCTATAAAGCATACCTATGTGGGAGCTTTTTGCTGATAAGGGGTATCATTACACACTCAACCACCATTCCTAAACCAGCGGTAATGAGATAATTGGATTTGTGCATTCGGTCCATTCCTGGGGCAGTTTCCCTGCTGAAGCAGAGTGAAGGGTAGATTAAACAGTGATGCGATCTCACCAGAACCCAATCAGAATTAATTACCATCCAACAGACTGAAATCCTATTATGAGAAAATGCTGACCTGTTGCTGAGGTTAAGATCAGTAAGTGGTGAACATTTTTTTTGAAAGAAGCAAATTGCTCATTTCCAATTTCTGAAACAAAGATGAATAATTTTGATCTCAATGTTATCACAGATAACAAGCAGAGCCTTTGTTGTACAATTAACTCTTTTTTGAAAAAGGATGCGCATTGATTCAATTATTATCAATGGATATGAGAAATACACACGAGTTCTATCATTTTCACGTCAAGTCCTGCCCAGATTCAGAATGCTTCTCTTTTTTGTTCATGGGATGTGGGCATTGCTGGCTCGGCCAGCATTTACAGCCCATTTCTAATTACCCCTCGGTTGTGGTGAATGAACTGCCTTCTTGAACTGCTGCAGTCCTTGTGGCAAAGGTACTCCCAGAGTGTTGTTGGCGTGTGAGTTCCAGGATTTTGATCCAATGACAGTGAGGGAACTGCCAATATATTTCCAAGTCAGCCCCTGTGTGTGTCTTGACGGGAAACTTGCAGGTTTTAAAGTTTAAAGTTTATTTATTAGTGTTACAAGTCGGCTTACATTAACACTACAATGGAGTTACTGTGAAAAATCCCCCAGTTGCCACACTCTGGCACTTATTCGGGTACACCGAGGGAGAATTCAGCATGGCCAATACACCTAACCAACATGTCTTTCGGACTGTGGGGGGAAACCGGAGCACCCGGACGGAACCCACGCAGACAAAGAACAAAGAGCAAAGAAAATTACAGCACAGGAACAGGCCCTTCGGCCCTGCAAGCCTGCACCGACCATGCTGCCCGACTGAACTAAAACCCACTACCCTTCCGGAAAGAACAAAGAAAATTACTGGACATGGGGAGAACGTACAGACTCCACACAGACAGTGACCCAAGGCGGGAATCAAACCGGGTCCCTGGCACTGTGAAGCAGCAGTGCTAACCACTGTGCCACCGTGCCAGGTTTTGGAGGGGAACTTGCAGATGGTGATGTTCCCATGCGCCTGTTGCCCTTGTCCTTCTTGGCGGTAGACTGCGAGTTTGGAAGAAGCTGTCGATGGAGACTTGGCAGTGCTCTTGCAACCTGAAGGATTGTTAAGAATAATGTTTTAATTGATGGCATCTGCCGAGATCTTTCACACCTTTTGCAGCAATGAGGCAAAAATTGCAGAATTAAGTTTAAAGGATAAGAATAATCAATAAGTTTTGTCCAAAGTGCTACCCACTGTAAACAAAATCTTTTATCCAGTGACACTACTGTATGCTTGTTCACAGTTAGTCAGAGATAATGTTATATCTTTTAGTTGCGTTTGATGTAACAGAAAAGAGGTTATCACATCTGGAGCGAGGAATAGTGGGCATCCAGCAATTGGTTCCTTGAAAGTTTCAGTATGACCTCTGAAGGTATTAAGAATAACCGGCACAATACTTTATCATTTCAGCAATGCCCAATGATTGCAAATGACTGTTACCACAGGTTTTGTGTCTAATACTGCGTTACTGATGACTTTCAATGGACTGGGGACATGACAGCTTTCATAACTTAAGGACTATATATAATACCCGTTTTGCTTCAAAATATTAAAGTGTTTCAAAACGGAAAATAGTCATTTCATCTTCCTTTCTTCTCAACTGGATCCAGAAATTCACATGCAATTATCAATCTGAAACTGCCTCTGCAGAGAGCAGTAAACATGTTAATCTCAGGATGTACCTGTTAAGTTATTGGACAATGAAAGACCATCGGACCACAAAATATCGAGCAAAATTCTCTGGCCTCCACTCAACATATTTCTTGGCAGTGGGAAGTGGTGCATGGTTCCCTGGGGATGGGAACCTCCGGTCCTGCCGATGTCAATGGGAATTCCCATTGAAGCCATCCCACGCCACCAGAAAACCCGCGGCAGGGGGTTTGCCACCAGCGGGACCTGAGAATTCCGTCAGAATGAATGGCTGGAAAATTCCAGCCATAGGAGCAGAAGTAAGCTGTTCGGCCCATCAAGTTTGCTCCCCCATTCAATGAGATCATGACTGATCTGATATGATAATCTTCAATTCCACTTTCGCATCTTAACAGCATAACCCCTGATTCCCTTACTTGAATCAGCGAGGTAAGTAATGGTAATTTACGGTACTCTGTGCAATACAGAGTCCATAATGTGAATCTCGTCAGTAGGAGGAAGGGTGGAGTCTTAGCTCATCGGGAAGCCAGCTGCTGAGTTCTCAGGGCGCCATTGCGCAAGTACCCCGATCGTCCCAGTATACTGTGTACACAGTGTACACAGTATACTGGGGGATGTGTCACCTCCACCACCCCATCTTGGACATTGCCGATCAACCGGTGTAGTGAGCCAGTAAGATCCCAACTGCATCATTCAAGCACAAAATTCAAGCAGGAAACAGGGATATAAAGCTCTGGTAAGGCCACATTTAGAATATCGTGAGCAATTTGGAACCCCGTATCTAAGGAAGGATGTGTCGGCCTTGGAGAGGGTACAGAGGAGGTTCATGAGAATGATCCTGGGAATGAAAAGTTTGACGTAGGAGCAGTGCCTGAGGACTCTGGATTTGTACTCAATGGAGTTTAGAAGGATCATGGGGGATCTCATTCAAACTTACAGAATACTGAAAGGCCCGATAGAGTGGATGTGGGGAAGATATTTCCATATTAGAAAAGACTAGATCCGAGGCACAGCCTCAGAGTAAAGAGATGACCCTTTAGAACTGAGATGAAGAGAAATTTCTTCAACCAGAGGGTGATGAATCTGTGGAATTCATTGCCACAGAAGAGGCTATGTCACTGAGTGTGTTTAAGACTGAGATAGATAGGTTCTTGATTGGTAAAGGGATCAAAGGTTACAGGGAAAAAGTGGGAGATTGGGATTGAACAACATATCAGCCATGATCGAATGGCAGAGCAGACTCGATGGGCTGAATGGCCTAATTCTGCTCCTATATTTTATGGTCTTATGTCTTAAAATAATGCACACTTTAGACTGATTATGCAATCTCAGAATTACAACTATTTATTGTGTGATATATACAACCTGGAAACATTGTGAGTGTATTTTCATCATGTGTAGCCTGGATCTGGTGTCAGAGATCAGAGTGGCATTGAAAGAAAGCAGATTAAGATTTCTGGGAGAAGTGTGTTTTGGTTCAATTCACTTTGGTGTTATTGTGAATCTCCCCATCCAATTTACCCACCTGTTGGTGTTGAGGAGGTTTGGGTTTTTCACTGCAGTAAATTTGTGGGAGACAATTAAAGTAATGATAAATAAAGTTTATTACTAGTCACACAGAAGGCTTACATTAACACTGCAATGAAGTTACTGTGAAATGCCCCTAGTCGCCACAGACCACCAGGCCTGTTCAGGTCAATACACCTAACCAGCATGTCTTTCTGACTGTGGGAGGAAACCAGAGCACCTGAAGGAAATCCACACAGACATGGGGAGAACGTGCAAACTCCACACAGACCCAAGCCGGGAATCGAACCCAGGTTCTTGGTGCTGTGAAGCAGCAGTGCTAACCACTGTGCTACCGTGCCATTCTTCTGCAGAATGGTTGATATACTGGATTGACCACCTGCTCTCCTGATGTTCAATTCATTGCCAAAAGTCACAAAGTACCTCTGGGGAGTCTAAACGCTTTGTAACACTTGGCACTGCCTTTGAAGGGTGACACTGCATTGACAGATATCCAGTCAGACAGGTGGGAGATGGAATTTCCCTGACATTTCCACAGCAGCCTTAAGATCTCTCAGGCTGGAAGTTTCTTTTTATTTCCCCCTGCTAGGAATGAGTGTTTCTCAGAACGCAGTGAAAACAATGATAACCATCAGCGGATTAGAACACGTCCTTTCACCTTCTGGGACTGGGTTCAAAATCAGGCCAGACAAGCAGGATAAAAGTCTCCTCTGTCTCCTGGCTAAAGCTCCTTTTCTACACTGGGACCTGAACCAGATCCACTCCCAGATGCTTTCACGTTATAAAAATGTCGGCAAAATGGAAGAGAACTTATCTTATTTGGTGAGTTCTTGCACAGATTGCCATGAGATTCAACTGTGCCAGAGCTAACATCGAATGATAAGAGGTGGCAGTGAGGGGGGAAATTTAAGCAGAGGTGACTGGTTCCAAGAAGTACTATAGCACTAGCCTCCCATAATCAGAAAATAAAAGTTGGATGTCCTATTCTTACCCAATTTTCCTGCTGATTGTTCATCAGATAGTTTGATAATGCAGTGTATTTCTTATGATTTATTTTGAATGAAAACTTTACCACACTTAGACACATTCATGATGAAGCACACCTGGAGCACTGTGTGCAGTCCTGGTTGCCACACTATAGGAAGAGTGTGATTGCACTCAAAAAGGTGCAGAGGAGATTCACCGGGATGTTGCCTGGGCTGGAGCTATGAAAAGAGGCTGGTTGGGCTGGGCTTTTTTTCCCCAGAGCAGGGAAGGCTGAGGGGGGACCTGACTGTGGTGTACAAAATCATGAGGGATATAGCTAGGGTAGATAGGAAGAAATATTTCCCCTTAGTAGAGTGGTCAATAACCAGCAGGTACAGATTTAAGGTAAGGGGCAGGAGATTTAGAGGGGTTTTGAGGATAGAAATTTTCACACAGAGGCATTCTGGAACTCCGAAAGGGTGGTTGAGGTGGGAACCCTCAGAGGAAGCATTTAGATGAGCACTTGAAACAGCATAGCATACAAGGCTGTAGACTAAATGCTGTAAAATAGGATTAAAATAGATCGGTGCTTGATGGCAGGTGCAGACACGATGGGCTGAAGGGCCCCTTTCTGTGCTGTAAAATTCAATGACTATGATGTGAAATATTAATAGTGGAGGAATGAGAGCAAATAATAGTGTTTGAAAAGAAAGTGGATAAGTATTGGAAAAAGAAAATATAAAGGCAATGTAGAAAGTGAAATGGATAGCCCCTTTCAGAGAGCTGTCACAGGTATCATGGGCTGAATGGCCTCCTTCTAATTGTAAAATACAATGGGTGGGATTTTCTGGGCAGCGAGGGAGGGGGAAATGAATAAAAAAAGTAATTAGCTGGTCTTGTCTTTTAAAGGACTTTCAGTACAGTCCAGTCCTGTACAGGTCAGGTGGATTGACCATGCTAAATTGCCTCTTTGTGTCCAAAGATGTGCAGGTTAGATAGATTCGGCATGGTAAATTGTTCCTTAGTGTCCCAAGATGTGTAGGTTAGATGGATTCGCTATGGTAAATTGCCCCTTAGTGCCCCAAGATGTGTAGGTTAGATAGATTCACCTTGGTAAATGTATGGGGTTACGGGGATATGGTGCGGGAGAGGACTTGGGTAAGGATACTCTGCCACAGAGTCAGTGCAGACTCGATGAGTCAAATGGCCTCCTTCTGCACTGTAAAGACTCGATGATTCCATGAAAACCCTTCCCCTTTAAGTAAAATGCCGTTTAGCAAACCTTTCCTTTTGAGGATTACATGTTTCTGCTGCTGTTTGATCCCACAGTGGGGCTGCTTGGGCGAGCAGAGTAACCTTGTACTCGGACCCTCAATGGGTAATACTGGATGGATTTTCTCTTATACTTTCATCTGGATTTCAGACTGCCACAGAACAGCTGCCACCTCCTCAGATTTAATCGCGACATGAAAGACGAGACTGTCCCATCATATTTGTGAGGTGACTCTCCACAAGGGGACTGCCACTGGCAGCTGACAGGACTGATTAAAGTACACTGCAACTTGGAAGATTGACCTGGTTATGACTAGCTCATGAGAGCAGTGTAACTGAGATATGGAGTAAGTGACGCTGTCAGCTCCAGAGTATGCTTCAATAGACTAAACACATATGTCCCCATGAACGAGTTCAGCAGCTGATTCACTTGCAAGTGACAAGTGCTGACTGCCATTTAAATTCCATTCGCTGCACTAAATACAACATCAACTCTGTATTTGTGTAGAAACCTTTACTGAGGAAAAGTAAGGTCTCCGGGGAGTCGCAAAGAGGAAACAGGATGCTGAGCAAAAGAGGGGAATGAGGGGAACAAAAACAATGATTAAATAGGTGGAATGGAAGGAAGAAAGGTGGCAATATGACAAAGAGCAGGAGAATTTAGCCTGAACATTTTTCCTTGCATTATTTATGTTTGAAAGTAATTTTATCATAGAATCCTAGAATCGTAACAGTGCAGAAGGAGGCCATTCGGCCCATCATCTCTGCACCGACCACAATCCCACCCAGCCCCTATCCCCAGAGCTCCACGTATTTATCTTGCTAATCCCCTGACACTAGGGTTAATTTAGCATAGCCAATCAACCTAACCCGCACATCTTCGGATTGTGGGAGGAAACCAGAGAACCCGGAGGAAACCTACGCAGACACGGGGAGAACGTACAGACTCCTCACAGAGAGTGACCCAAGCCGGGAATCGAACCTGGGTCCCTGGCGCTGTGAGGCAGCAGTGCTAACCGTTGTGCCACCGTGCAACCCGTCTGTGTATGGGAACATTTTGCCAAGTTGATTGCGATTCAGTTGCAACTTGCAGTCAAATTTTATCATGATAAAGGTTTAAGTTTATTTATTAGTGTCACAAGTTATGTGAGTTATGTGAGCACAATGAAGTTATTGTGAAAATCCCCTAGTTGCCACACTCCAGCGCCTGTTCGGGTACACTGAGGGAGAGTTTAGCATGGCCAATGCACCTATCCAGTACGTCTTTCGGACTGTGGGAGGAAACTGGAGCACCCGGAGGAAACACACGCAGACACAGGGAAAACATGTAGACTTGTAGAGACAACGACCCAAGCTGGGAATCGAACCCGGGTCCCTGGCGCTGTGAGGCAGCAGTGCTAACCACTGCACTGGGGAGCAATTTGCATAATCTCATATTGTTGTTTGGCATCGAAAGGAGAAACTGCTTCAGATCCTGCCCCTGGCACTGAGGGGATCTAAACAAGAGGCTGCCCTTCACCACAGTGTGAGAAGGACAATTGGAGACAAACTCACACCTGGTCAACCTCCTGCTTATCTTGACAGTCCGCTCCAGTATGTTGTTGGTTGTGCTCTGGGATCAGGCTGCCCACAGTCTTCTGAAGGATACCGTGTCAATGATTTTTTTAAAAAATTCAGGCATCACATTTATTGCCCATCCCTAGTTGCCTGAGGGCAATTGAGAGTCAACCACATTGCTGTGGCTCTGGAATCACATGTAGGGCAGACTGGGTAAAGATGGCAGATTTCCTTCCTGAAAGGACGTTAGTGAACCAGATGGATTATTTCTAACAATCGACAATGGTTTCATGGTCATCAGTAGATTCTTAATTCCGGATATTTTTTATTGAATTCACAATCCACCTCGGCAGGTGGATTGTGAATTCAACCCAGGTCCCCAGAACGTTAGCTAAATTTCTGGATTAATAGACTAGCGATAATACCACTAGGCCAATCCTTCCCCATTCATAAAGAGAAAAGAGCAGGTAGTTCCAAAAGACAATGGTCTCGTTTCAATTAAGCAAAGTAAGTAAATAAAGTAAAATAAATAAAGTAAATAAGTGAATAAAGACCAGCTAAAAATGCTATGACCAATGTATTACTGCAAATCCTTCCCTAAGGTAAATGAATACAATCTTAAATATTTCCTTGGAGTATGAAATCAGGTGGATAAAGCCATAAATTGGAAAAGCAGTTAGTGTTCGATAAATTGTGGCATTGGGTGCAAATGAATGTCAGTTATGAGATACGTGTACAAGTCAGTCATCAGTAAAAGCGTTGGAATCAGTTTTGAATATTCTATTTTAGAAAGGCCATAAAAGCTTTTGAAAGTCTACAACTTCATCAAGATGGTACCCAATTTGAGAAACTATTGTTATGACAAGAGACTTTATCTACTGGAACTATCTCCACTGGAGCAGAAAGGGATAAGATCAGTTTGAATAAAGGTTTTTTTTTATCATTATGAAGGGTTTTGACGAGATGAATGGAAAATTGACGGTGTAAATTTTAATTTAAAGCTGCCACTACAAATTGTCCAACCTTTACAGAAACTACTCAATTTTCAATTCCATTGATTCAAAGACTATGAGAATTGGATGGGTTTCCATCACAAGTGCTTGTTCCGCAACAACAGTTCTTCAAGTAGGTGACAAGTTAAACATCGGTCCCTAACACTTGCTACTGCCTCAAGTATGGGTTGCATAGATGGCAAAGGAGTTAGAACTGACTTGCAGGTTTCTGTTCCAACTAAACTTCCGTGATTTCTTTACATCCAGTTGAGTTAAGGATGAGTAGAAATGTTGCTTATCTGTGTGCTTAAGATAAATTTCAAAGCCTTTTCTTAAAATAGGCATATTACTGAGGACTTTTTGCATTGTCTTCAGTTGCTAAATTAGGTCATGGATTTTGATTCAGATGGATGTTAAAGATCCAGTGGTATATTTGAAGAACATGTGGAACTTTTACCATCACCCACCATTGAGAAGAAGGGAAATTTAGAAAGCGTTTTCCTTTATTGTTAATTCAAAACTCTCGATTGACCTTTAGCTGGGAAGTGTTTCCAGAAATATTCACAGTTCAGTGGCTCCTTATCTCAAACTGTGATAGAGATTTTTGACTCAAGGTGGTATGAAACATAGAAACTAGAAGCAGGAGTAGGCCATTCAGCCCTTCGAGCCTGCTCCTCCATTCATTTTGATCATGGCTGATCATCGAATTCAATATCCTGATCCCCCCTCCCCCCCATACCCCTTGATCCCTTTAGCCCCAAGAGCTATATCTAATTTCTTCTTGAAATCAGACAACATTTTGGCCTCAACTGCATTCTGTGGTTATGAATTCTACACATTCACCACCCTCTGGGTGAAGAGATTTCTCCTCATCTCAGTTCTAAAAGGTTTACCCCTTATCCTCAAACTATGACCCTTAGTTCAGGGCTTTGTATGATACAAATAAAATATTTTGAAGATATTTCTTGGGGCAGCACAGTGGCACAGTGGTTAGCACTGCTACCTCACAGCAGTGAGGGGTTCAATTTCACTGACTGTGTGGAGTTTGTACATTCTCCCTGTATCTGCGTGTGTTCCCTCCAGGTGCTCTGGTTTCCTCCCACAGTCTGAAAGATGTGCAGGATTGGCCATGCTAAATTGACGCTTAGTGTCCAAAGATGTGTAGGGATTAGATGGATTAGCCACAGTAAATGTATGGGATTATGGGGATAGGGCAGGGCGGAAGGTGTGAGTAAAATACTCTGTCAGAGAGTCGGTGCAGACTCAATGGGCTGAATGGCCTCTTGTGCACTGTAGGAATTCTATGATCATGTAATATTTTATTCCCCTGAATCTAAAAAGATATAATGAACCATATTTGATCAATATAGAAAAAATGTAAAAGTGGAAACTGTCACTTTCTTACATCTCAGGCTCAGCAACTCAGCTGCTCACAGAACACACTGAGGTAACTTTGACTTTGTGTGGGAGTTTAAGAGAGCTGATATCAAATGAATTGCCTGTTATGCATCTTACCTGAGTTTAATTTCCATTCTGTCCTCTTGTACAATAATCCAACACCAAATGGGGGTTACAGATCCTCAACAGGTCGGTAAGAGATGAAATTATTGCCCTGGAATAGGAACCAGTTATCTCACAGGAGGAGGTATGTGTGGTATGAGTGTTCCCATCAGTAGAAGGATTGAGAAGCAGATAACACAGATTTAAAGCGATTGGCAAAAGATCCGACATATTTACCCGGTGAATGGTTACAATCTGGAATACACTGCCTGAGAGAGTGGTGGGTTCAGATTCAATCATAGTTTTCAAGAGCGAATTCTGGATAAGCAGCCGAATGGGGAAAAATTTGCAGGACTGCAAGGAGAGAGCAGGAGAGAGGGACCAATTAACTTGCTCTTATGGCGAGCCAACACAGACTCAATGGGCCAAACAGTCTCCTTCTAGGGTGTAATCTGATTCTTTTCTATGACAACGCTCTCATCTGTTATAGTGCCTGCTAAGAATCTAACCTGCAACATGGCACAGTGGTTAGCACTGCTGCTTCACAGCTCCAGAGACCTGGGTTCGCTTCCTGGCTTGGGTCACTGTCTGCGTGGAGTTTGCACATTCTCCCCATGTCTGCATGGGTTTCCTCCAGGTGCTCCAGTACCCTCCCAGATTAGGTTGATTGGCCATGCTAAATTGCCCATAGTGTCCTGGGATGTGTGGGTTTGAAGGATTAGTGGGGTAAATATGTGGGGCTATGGGGCCTGGTGTGGAAAATTTGATGGGCTGCATGGCCTCCTTCTGCACTGTAGGGTTTCTATGATTTCTATGAACACACCTTAACATTGTAACCATCAGAAGTGGCAATGCATGATTCACGCAGATACTGATCTACCAGTTTTACAACTTTCTCTCACATCCACGCGATGGGTTAATTGAGGTGATTGCGGTTTTATCAATCCCGTTACATTAGGTAGTCCTGAATATAATTAAAGTTTTTGAGTCGGAAACCAAAATGGTATCGGGTCTGAAAGGGGAGTTATATTCATTGCCACGTTTCTAATCATTTATTTTCTAAAAAAAAGATTACCGGCCTTGAATTTGTACTCTGTAGAAAATAGCATCCAAATCCATTAATACCCAGTTCCTTTATCTTTTATTTTAAGGTGGTGTTAACTTGTTTAAAATTAATGGAATTAATCCCTCCGTGCAGTTGAAAACAAAATCTGGTTGCTTTTCTGTACAGCTTAATTTTAAGAATCATGTTTTATTAAATACAGAAATCTCTTACATATTTTATATTGGCAAAATTTGGTTTGTCATTAAGATGTGCTTGGATTGGAAAAAAAATAACTTTCAGAAAGACCAAATCAGACACAATATTCCATCATTCTGTTTTGATAGAAGTGAAAAGTGCCAAATACTATTTTTTTTTGGTGCTGTTTCCCACACACTATCTCGGAGGCTGGTTTGAACTTGGCCTTGCCCCTTTGAGGATGTAACTCTAAACCTGGGGAAAGCTGCCTGATTCGCAGCACTGTGGAAAGTTCGTTCTTCTGGGACTCGAGATTCATTTCAGACCCATCAGTGTCGCTCGTTCCACTAAGTGGTGACATCATCAAAATCCCAATGCCCTCTGGGAGTGCTCAGGCCAAACAATCAGCCTGCCACTCACCCGCTGATCTCACCCAGCGCGGTGGCAGCTTTCCCCTCCCCTTTCAGCCCAAGAGCTGATTGTTAATGTGTGGAAACCTCAGGGGAAAGAGGTGAGGGGGTGAGGGCAGGGAGGGGACACACCGCAATTGGCCCACTTGCTCTCTGAGTCACATTTATTAAACTCTTGTGTTAAACATGGCAGGAATGAAGATGATGTGGAGATGCCGGCGTTGGACTGGGGTAAACACAGTAAGAAGTTTAACAACACCAGGTTAAAGTCCAACAGGTTTATTTGGTAGCAAAAGCCACACAAGCTTTCGAGGCTCTGAAGAAGGGGCTCAGAGCCTCGAAAGCTTGTGTGGCTTTTGCTACCAAATAAACCTGTTGGACTTTAACCTGGTGTTGTTAAACTTCTAGGAATGAAGATGGCAGGGGGGGGGGCGGGGGGTGTTGGGGGAGGTGAAAGCATAAACAGCATTGGTTCACAGGTATGCACTCTTGTCAAACTGCCCCTTAAGTGGAGTTATCTGGAATTGTGAAGCTGGAGATCCCTGTCAGGGTAACATAAGCAGTCCACTCATCTGTGGATTTAAGCTGCTAACCAAAAATTGGTCTGTTGGACTGAGGGGTTACTTAAGTCAAAGTTGAAGTTCATTCATTAGTGTCACAAGTAGGCTTACATGAACACTGCAGTGAAGTTACTGTGAAAATCCCCTAGTCGCCACACTCCGGCGCCTGTTCGGGTACACTGAGGGAGAATTTAACAAGGCCAATGCATTTAACCAGCACGTTTTTGGGAGGAAGCTGGAGCACCCGAGGAAACCCACGCAGACACAGGGAAAGCGTGCAGGCACCGCACAGACAGTGACCCAAGCCGGGAGTTGAACCCGGGTCCCAGGCGCTGTGAGGCAGCAGTGCCAACCACTGTGCCATCGTGCCACCCTATATCTTAGGGGCAATACTCAGATAATGTGGGCATGATGTGTGATTTGTTCCTGTGCCATGCTGATGAATTATTAATGCGGATCTCTCCGTGGTCTGCGTTTTAAATCTAATTTTGTAACCATAGCAGCCTGTTTATGCATCAGAACTCCAGTAGTATCTGACGAGTGTTCCACACGGAAAAAAAACTATAGGTTACAAAAAGTGCACACTTTGGCAGAGAAAGGTTCTATAAAGCCTTAGGGATGGCATTTAGTTCCATTCATTCTGACCTCTTCTGAATTTATAAATGGGATTAAAGTAAAGGGTGTCTGCCTGGTCCAAATGTTTAGTTAGTGCTATCAGTTTCAGAGTCCCACCACATGCGACAGCTAAAAGCCCTGCTTAATTACTGTGCAAATAAGTTGTAAAGTGCTTGTAACTAATCCTTATTAGGCAAATGTTTAAGGCGAAAATGTCATATATTAACAATGGGGATAATGGTCTTGAAAGATTTAGAACTAATCTTCTTCTTAATGGACAGAATGGCCTATTGTAAGAAGTGAACATTTCCAACTCTCTGGATCACATTTCAGGTATGATGTATTTCACAAAGTCTACCTGGTACTGAATTACATTCCAAATTGTGAATTTCATTGTCAGACCCAGCCATGTACAGTTAATATTCCTGTCTGATGCCAAGGACAGGCTGCAAGGATGCTTCATCAATTGTTGAGGTTACTGTAATAGTAATAATCTGTCGATAAAAGCAAAATACTGCGGATGCTGGAATCTGAAACAAAAATGGGAAAATCTCAACAGGTCTGACAGCATCTGTGGAGAGAGAATAGTGCCAATGTTTTGGGCACGATTTTACAGTCTCAGGGCGGCACGGTGGCACAGTGGTTAGCACTGCTGCTTCACAGCTCCAGGGACCTGGGTTCGATTCCTGGCTTGGGTCACTGTCTGTGTGGAGTTTGCACATTCTCCTCGTGTCTGCGTGGGTTTCCTCCGGGTGCTCCGGTTTCCTCCCACAGTTCAAAGATGTGCGGGTTAGGTTGATTGGCCAAGGTTAAAAATTGCCCCTTAGAGTTCTGAGATGCGGAGGTTAGAGGGATTAGCGGGTAAATATGTGGGGGTAGGGCCTGGGTGAGATTGTGGTCGGTGCAGACACGATGGGCCTCCTTCTGCACTGTAGGGTTTCTATGATTCTATGATTTCTATGATTTGTCCCGAAACCGTAAAATCCCGCCCGAGGTGAATGGACCTCTCTATGCTCTGCCCCTCGCCCGCTCCGATTCCCATGGCTGCTTGGGCTGGTAAAATTCCGGCCTTCGAGTCAGAGCGCTGACGAAGGGTCATCCAGACTCGTAACGTCAGCCACTATTACGGGCGAGGCTCGTAAAATCTCTCTCAAGGCCAATGGAGAATTTCATTCTGCGAGCCTTGTCCGCCCTGATTCTGGGGCGGGCGTGGTGGTAAAATTCCAGCTGTTGGCTTTAATCTCTCTCCACAGCTGCTGTCGGATCTGCTGAGGTTTTCTCACATTTTCTCCCTTTGCTGTTGCTAACAAGCAGCGATCGGAGACAGGATTTTATGATCCCGTCCACCCAGCTGGATACTTACTGTCCTGCCAAAGTAAACAGCAATTTAAAAGGTCTTGCCTCATCCCCTGGGAGGAGAGACACGCTATGGCAGGGCCCTTAAATCCTGGCCTAGATGTGCAAGTGAGATGGTAAATATTGGCTGGAATTCTCTGGCAGTTCGCACCCTGCCACACTGGAGAATTTGGCGCACTGCCAGATCTCTGTTACGACTGCAGCAGGACCGGAGAATCCCAGCTGCGGGGGAGGTCGGAGAATCTGGCCCATCACACCCGACCATGTTAAGAAACCTAGGTCATTATCCTGAAGGCCCGTGTGGCTAAACTGGTCATCAGCATGCAGACCCCAATAGTCTGTTTCTCAGCCATTCCACAGTTTCGCGGGTGTTAGCCTTGTTGGTGACACACAAGAAATAAAGACCCCCAAACAGAATAGAATTTCAGAATCCCTGCACTGCAGAAGGAGGCCATTCAGCCCATCAAGCCTGCACTGACAACAAACCCACCCAGGCTGTATCCCCCATAACCCCATGTATTTACCCTGCCAACCCCCTTACACCAAGAGGTAATCGAGCAGGGCCAATCCAGGTAGGCATGGGGAGAAGGTGCAAACTCCACACAGACAGTTACCCAAAGCCAGAATTGTACCCGGATCACTGGCGCTGTGAGGCAGCAGTGCTAGCTATTGTGCCACCCAGTTTCAGAGCAGTGCTCCCCTCCCCAATACACATAATGGCATTTCCAATAATTATTTCATTGTGTGGCTGCACATTCATTTTCAAAGTTACAGACATGTTCGCACAATGCCCTCCTGCTAAATGTAAATTGAGCTGAGACCAGTGGCAGAGTGGTTAGCACTGCTGCTTCACCGTGCCAGGGACCTGGGTTCAATTCCTAGCTTGGGTCAATGCTGTGTAAAGTTTGCACATTCTCCCCGTGTCTGTGTGGGTTTCCTCCGAGTGCTCCGGTTTCCTCCCACAATCTGGGAGACGTGCTGGTTAGGTGCATTAACACAAACAGGCGCCGGAGTGTGGCGACTCGGGGAATTTCACAGTAACTTCATTGCAGAGTTAATGTAAGCCTTACTTGTGACTTTAACTTTTACCACCCAATTCATTTTAATGATCGTCCTTTCAGACTTCAACCACCGCCTGGGTCACTCTCATCCACTCCCCTCGGGTAGTCTTAAAGCTGGTCCCAGGGATGAAGGGGCAGTATGTGAACCCGCTGAGTCTAATGAACGGCCAAGTGTAGTATGAACCAGTGTGTTGGGTGAAGATTTATCTTCAATGTTCCTCCCTGCAGCTTGAGTGCTTCCAAGCCTCCCTGCACAAATTTGCTAAATATCAAAGTCAAATAAAATATATTTTCTCCATTACGTCTGCACCATCTTTAACAAACTTGCTGTCAATTTCTAACTGATTTTTCAGGCTGTGGTTGAACACGTTTAAGTGGTTATAACAGGTGAGCTGTTTTAAGAAGCTTAAGGTCCTTACTTGTGGATTGAGAGGGTAGATTGTTTATAACTGCACATATCTTTTTATAATGACATTTCTTTTGTATACTAAAGAGCAGTTATTATAATTTGTTCCTGAAGGTGAATCCTGCTTAGTTGTGGTATTGTGGTTATGACACTTGCTACAGCGTTGCTTGTGTCATCACAGAGTCATAGATCCCCTACAGTGCAGGAAAGGCCATTCGGCCCATCAAGTCTGCACCAGTTCTCTGACAGAGTATCTTACCCAGGCCCTTTTCCCCACCCTATCGCCATAACCCCACACATTAATCCACTTAATCTGCGCATTTTGGGACACTAAGTGGCAACTTAAGTAAGTTAAGTTTATTTATTAGTCACAAGTAGGTTTACATTAACACTGCAATGAAGTTACTATAAAATCCCCTAGTCGCCACACTCCGGCGCCTGTTCGGGTACACGGAGGGAGAATTTAGCGTGGCCAATGCACCTGACCAGCATGTCATTTGGATTGTGGGAGGAAACCGGAGCACCTGGAGGGAACCCACGCAGACATGGGGAGAACGTGCAGACTCCACACGGATAGTGACCCAAGCCAGGAATCGAACCTGGGTCCCTGGCGCTGTGACGCAACAGTGCTAACCACAGTGCCACCATGCTGCCCTTAACATAGCCAATCCACCTAACCTGTCAATCTTTGGACTGTGGGAGGAAACCGGAGCACCTGGAGGAAACCCACGCAGACACGGGGAGAACGTGCAAACTTCATGCAGACAGTCACTTAAGGCCAGAATTGGGTGGTATATTGGTTAGCACTGCTGCCTCCCAGTGCCAAGGGATCTGGGTTCAATTCCCAGCTTGGGTCACTGTTTGTGCAGAGTCTGCACATTCTCCCCGTGTCTGCGTGGGTTTCCTCCGGGTGCTCCAGCTTCCTCCCACAGTCCGCAAGATGTGCTGGCTAGATGCATTGGCCATGCTAAAATTCTCCCTCAGTGTATTCGAACAGGTGCTGGAGTGTGGCGACTTGGGGATTTTCACAGTAACTTAATTGCAGTGTTAATGTAAGCCTAGTTGTGACACAAAATAATCTTTTGAACCCGGGCCCCTGCAGCTGTGTGCCACTGTGCTACCCATGAATGATGAAGCAATTCATGGTACAGTTCCAGACCATCGTAGTTATTAATCTTCTCTCATACTGTGTGGCCATACGTTTAGATTTGTATTTAGCATCTGGCAATGGAGTCAATAATGTACTCACAGTGCTGCTCATCCATGCTGAGTGGAGGCTATCAAATGAATTAGCCTGGCCTAATAATGTAAGGTCTGATTATTCAAATGCTAGTGAGACATCAAGCGTACGATTCAGGAGTGAAGAAGAACTGGGTGTGTGGTACGAATACCAGAGTCGCCACAGTCTATTAAAGCCGCCCTGCACATGAAAAGAGAGAAAAATGACTGCGTTATCTCCACATACAACATGACAAAACACGCTGTGGAGATATCACTCTGATCACTTGTGTGTCATACGAGGAAAATGTCAATAAAAATCCGGGATCTTTGAGATGCGAGATAGACTGAATTGCATCACTAACATTGGAGTAAAAAGATGCCACTAAATTACTCAGTAAAATACAACTTAAAGTATTACAATGCTGAAAAAAATGAAGTATCAGTCGGACAGATTGGAAACATTTTGCTGATCAGATGACATTCATTTCGAGATAACCAGAGTTAACACACAGAATCTTACCAACATCATTCCTGCGGGGTCATTTTCAGGTCACGACCCCAACCTCCCGATTAAAGGGCCTTCCGATTGTTCCTGACCAGAACTAACCAGGCTCCTCAAACAATAAGATAGGATGGTCAGGCTGAGGTGGCCATTTTGTTAGAGGAAGGAATAGGGCCATGGTTTGTTTCAGAGAAGGTCAGATTTTTCAGGCCGCACCAATGACAGGAATGGAGTGGGGCTCTGGGGAAGCTGAGGGCCTTGTGGGCCTCTCACTCTGGGTGTCCAGCTGAGGGAGTTGAGAGGTCGCAGTGAGGTCAGCCCTCTTAAGACAGGAGGCCTCTCTAACCAGGTGGACGTGGATGGAACTGCCCGAGAAAGTCATCAGCGAGAACGTGTTCTCTGCTACTCAAAGGTGGTGCAGCAAGAGGCTCCAGAACCTCAGGAGAAGTCATAACATTTCAGGTGCCAATTCGCACAGTCTGACTTGTCCAGTGTTCTCCCGCACACTCGCCTCAGGTCATCATGCTGTGCAAGTCCGCTCATACCTGTTTCTGCAGGCATCTCACATCCCCAACTAGGCAGTCAACACTCACCCTCGGCCTATGCACTCTCGCTCCCATCCCCCACAGTCACCCTCCGCAAATGGTGTCCTTCCCTCTTCAGCACACAAGCCATGACCAGCATTCACACCTCCCTGCCCTCACATGGCAGAAACCTTGTCAGCCATTGGCAATGTTGCCCACATTGTCTGCAAGGTCTGGCAACAGAGCCTGGACCTGCTGAGTTACCTGTAGGCCCCTGTGTCAAGAGTGCCCTCTCCTTCCACCTTGATATCTGGGTGGGATTTCCCGACCAAATTCAATGGACATTTTGCTGGTCTATTAAATCTTTTGTATCGCCTGTGGGGCGGCACGGTGGCACAGTGGTTAGCACTGCTGCCTCACAGCGCCAGGGACCCGGGTTCAATTCCCACTTGGGTCACTGTCTGTGTGGAGTTTGCATGTTCTCCCCGCATGGGTTTCCTCCGGGTGCTCCGGTTTCCTCCCACATTCTGAAAGAGGTGCTGGTTAGATGCGTTGACTCGAACAGGTGCCGGACTGTGGAGACTTGGGGAATTTCACGGTAACTTCATTGCAGTGTTAATGTGATCCTTACTTGTGACTAATAAATAAAGTTTAAGTTTAATGATTCTCACAGTGGGCGAGACAAGGACATTGCCTCTGTTGTATCTCCTTCACCCTGTGGTGGGAGTGTGTGTCTGAGGGGAAGGCAGCTGCTGCTGTTGGTACCCTTTGACTCTCAACAGAGTGTAACCAAAGCTGGGTGAAATCCTGTATGGGCAAAGTGTCTTCCGAAAAGGTGGCAATCACCTGTTAAGCAGTGAAAGCACTTTTTGGGAGAAGGAGCATTCTGAACAGGAGTCTCTCACCTGGCCACATCTGGAACTATTCCAGGGGACTGAACATAGGCTCCTCAGCTTGTCACTTTGATTGAGGAAGTAAGTAAGTTTATTTATTAGTCATAAGTAAGGTTTACATTAACACTACAATAAAGGTACTGTGAAATTTCCCTAGTTGCCACTCTCCGGTGCCTTTTCGGGTCAATGCACCTAACCAGCATGTCTTTCAGACTGTGGAAGGAGCTCCCAGAGGAAACCCACGCAGATACGGGGAGAACATGCAAATGCCACACAAACAGTGACCCAAGCTGGGAATCGAACCCGGGTCCCTAGCGCTGCGAGGCAGCAGTGCTAACCACTGTGCCACCGTGCCGTACCACTTTGACTCCTTTCACTCAGATCTCACCTTCCCCAAATGCCAGCTTTGCAGATGCAGCTTGGAAACCCTACACTGTTGGGAAAGGGGGAATCAGTGAGCAAAAATGCTCTCAATGACCTTCTTAATTACTTCAATTTACTTCCCACCTCAGCCTCCGGGGTTTCTGCTGCACTCGTGATCCTGGGAAAGCTGGAAAGGGAATGGGATCCCAACTCAACATAATTTTCCAGAATTTCCTCCCACACACCCTTCCCATCCCTTCCCCAGGCCCTGGACCCACTTCCAGCGGCCCGGAAAAGCCCCATCCAGCATTACAGGTCGATGACCTTTCATCCCAACTGGAAGCAGTTTTCATACAAGTTTGGAGGTCGTAATGAAACTGGGGTCAGGAGAGGGAACTGCCGGCAAAGAATATGGTAGAGGGGAGGAGTGTTTAAAGTGATGACGCTGCAAGGCAAAATAAGGTGTTAATGAGACAAATACAGACGCAAAAGGGGGAAAATAGTTCAAGCAGAATAGCACAGGAAGACAAGGCAAGGACAGGGAGGCTCTGGGAGCCGGGTAGCAGAAGGTTAAGGGGGTGCAGAATAACTAAACAGTCATGCACCATGACACTAAATTCAAAGGGTGAGTGCAGAAATCAATAATTCTTACAACCAGAAAGGCGACATTCTCAACGTTATGAGTAATATCAGTGTACTAAACTGGTCCACAATAACCAACTCCGAGGGAAATATTTGCGACTGCCTCCGGAAGAAACATAGAAACTAGTCCAAAGATGTGCGGGTTAGGTTGATTGGCCATGCTAAATTGACCCTAGTGTCACGGGGATTAGCAGGGTAAATGTGTGCGGTTACGGGAATATGGCCTGGGTGGGATTGTGGTTGGTGCAGACTCGATGGGCTGAATGGCCTGCTTCTGCATGGTAGGGATTCTATGATTTTAACGAGTAGCAGGAGTAGGTCTTTTGGCCCTTCAAGTCTGCTCCACCATTCATTTTGATCATGGCTTATCATCAAATTCAATATCTTGATTCCCCCCTCCCCACCCCCATATTCCTTGATCCCTTTAGCCCCAAGAACTATATCTAATTTCTTCTTGAAATTGGACAATTTTGGCTTTGCCTTTATTGTGTGGCAATGAATTCCACACATTCACCACTCTCTGGGTGAAGAAATTTCTCCTCACCTCAGTTCTAAAAGGTTTGCCCCTCATCCTCAAACTATGACCTCCCCCCCCCAAGTTCTGGAGTCCCAGAAGACTCTCCAGCAGTCAGGTGTGCTACCCTTGTCTAAGGGGTTAACAATCTGAGGGAGTTATACTGCTGGAACCTTCGGGGGTGGGTCGGGGGTGGTGTTGGGGAAGCTAAGGGCCATACGTGCATGATGGGGTGCCTGATGTGTTTATCGATAAAAATGCTTTTGTGGTCAAATGAATGCTCGAGGTATGTCTGACTTGTGGTTAAACTGTGCAGCACCAAGTAGGGAGGTTAAGATCTGCAAGTTAACTAAGATCCCCTGTTACTTCTTAAGCAGACCACGATCTTTCCAGCGCATTTCAATGCTTCATGAAAAACCTGCTATAATAACCATTGATCTTATTACACTCATCAAAGGGGTATGTTAGACAGACCATGACTGATTAACACTAGCGTAAGACAGTCTGCTGCCACTGTCTGTTATCATTACGCTCATTTAATGCTAATATTGATTACAGGCCATGTTTTACATTCCAAATTCTATAGATCAAACCAGGGTGATCCCGATTATATATTATATTCAGAGTTAAGCTGCTGGTTGCCTCAGCTTAGCTCCTAAGCAAGGAGGAATAAAAGTGAGTGGTCTGTTTAACTTTCCTGGATGTCGGCCAACCCTACACAATGCCTTGCATTTTTTTTTCTGAATAATTGGCGATTTATTTTTGTCGACAGGGCTTGATATCGTTTCCTTGACCGCCAGAGATAGCGACGCCTGTCCAGACATTCAAATTCTCGTGCCTACAGCTGGATCGGTGGTAATTCAGTTTCCCGTACCAGCTATGGAGATCCAGCTGTGGACAGCCACATCCTGGAGAGCAGACACGAGTAGAAAGCTTCCCCCCACCCCCCTTGATGTTTCCAAGTCAGCGCGGTCGAGGGGAGGTCGGGGATGGGGGCAGGGGGGGAGAGGGGGAGGGTTGTCAGTTTAACGCCAGCAGATGCGGTGGGCCTAAACAGCTGCTCGGGGAGGCTCACAAAACCACATGCATGACCAACAGCCGATGGTTGCCCACTCCTTGCTCCAATCCCAAATTGTAACTGCTGAGAGACGCAGTCAGCTATTCAACCACTCAGCCACCAAGGGATGACAGTATTGTCTTCATTAAGTGAGACATGGTTGTGGGGGGGGGGGGGGGGGAGAGAGCACATGAGGGAGAAGGGCAATGGAAGGATTTGTTAATATGGTTCAATGGAGATGGACGAAAGGAGATTGTGGAGGATAAACAAAGGCCTGGCCCAACAGCGACAAACAGCCTGTTTTTATTTTTGTGCTGTACAAGGGGTGGCACGGTGACACAGTGGTTAGCACTGCTGCCTCAAAGCGCCAGGGACCCGGGTTCGATTCCCGGCTTGGGTCACTGTCTGTGCGGAGTTTGCACGTTCTCCCCATGTCTACGTGGGTTTCTTCCGGGTGCTCCGATTTCCTCCCACAGTCCGAAAGACGTGCTGGTTAGGTGCTTTGACCATGCTAAATTCTCCCTAAGTGTACCTGAACAGGCGCCAGAGTGTGGCGACAAGGGGATTTTCACAGTAACTTCATTGGATTGTTAATGTAAGCCTACTTGTGACACTAATAAATAAACTTCAAAAGCTTCAGGTTTCTACATAATTCCAGCGTGAGCACAAAGGAAACACTCATTGCACTTAGCTTCATAGAACTCCTACAGTGGAATAGGAGGCCATTTGGCCCATCAAGCCTGCACTGACAACAATCGCATCCAGGCCCTATCCCCATAACTCCACGTATTTACTCTGCTAATCCCCCTGACACTAAGGGGCAATTGAGCATGGCCAATCCACCTAACTCGCACATCCATGGAGTGTGGGAGGAAACCGGAGCACCTGGAGGAAACCCACGCAGACACGGGGAGAATGTGCAAACTCCGCACAGTCACCCACGACCAGAATTGAACCCAGGTCCCTGGCGCTACGAGGCAGCCGTACAGACCATTGTGCCACCGTGCCACCCCTCTGATTGAGAACTGGAAAGAAAATTGGAAGACTTGCATTCAGAGGGTGCCTTTCACAACCTCACGACAACCCAAAAGCATTTTTACAATCAACAAAGTACTGTTGAATTGTAGTCACTATTGACGCGAGGTGAGCCGTATGTTGTGAGGTTATTATAAGAAGCCTCACAACACAAGGTTGAAGTCCAACAGGTTTATATGGAATCACAAGCTTCAGAGCACTGCTCCTTCATCACCTGATGAAGGAGCAGTGCTCTGAAAGCTCATGATCCCATATAAAGCTATTGGACTTTAACCTGGTGCTGTGAGACTTCTTACTGTGCCCACTCCAGTCCAACGCTGGCACCTCCACATCATGGCTACCGTGAGGTTATTGGCATTGCTTGCCATCATACCCTCACCATTGCATGATGGGAGTCCTGCGTTCAAACTGACTACACTTCCACAGGGACGTTGGTGGCTGTGAATCACTTCATGATGTTTTCAGCTTGTGAAAGGCACTGTGTAGGTGTTTCTCTTAGAACATAGAACATAGAACATTACAGCGCAGAACAGGCCCTTCGGCCCACGATGTTGCACCGACCAGTTAAAAAAAAAAACTGTGACCCTCCAACCTAAACCAATTTCTTTTCGTCCATGAACCTATCTACGGATCTCTTAAACGCCCCCAAACTAGGCGCATTTACTACTGATGCTGGCAGGGCATTCCAATCCCTCACCACCCTCTGGGTAAAGAACCTACCCCTGACATCGGTTCTATAACTACCCCCCCTCAATTTAAAGCCATGCCCCCTCGTGCTGGATTTCTCCATCAGAGGAAAAAGGCTATCACTATCCACCCTATCTAAACCTCTAATCATCTTATATGTTTCAATAAGATCCCCTCTTAGCCGCCGCCTTTCCAGCGAAAACAATCCCAAATCCCTCAGCCTCTCCTCATAGGATCTCCCCTCCATACCAGGCAACATCCTGGTAAACCTCCTCTGCACCCTCTCCAAAGCCTCCACATCCTTCCTGTAATGTGGGGACCAGAACTGCACACAGTACTCCAAGTGCGGCCGCACCAGAGTTGTGTACAGTTGCAACATAACGCTACGACTCCTAAATTCAATCCCCCTACCAATAAACGCCAAGACACCATATGCCTTCTTAACAACCTTATCTACTTGATTCCCAACTTTCAGGGATCTATGCACACATACACCTAGATCCCTCTGCTCCTCCACACTATTCAAAGTCCTCCCGTTAGCCCTATACTCAACACATCTGTTATTCCTACCAAAGTGAATTACCTCACACTTCTCCGCATTAAACTCCATCCGCCACCTCTCGGCCCAACTTTGCAACCTGTCTAAGTCTTCCTGCAAACTACGACACCCTTCCTCACTGTCTACCACACCACCGACTTTGGTGTCATCAGCAAATTTGCTAATCCACCCAACTATACCCTCATCCAGATCATTAATAAATATTACAAACAGCAGTGGCCCCAAAACAGATCCCTGAGGTACACCACTTGTAACCGCACTCCATGATGAATATTTACTATCAACCACCACCCTCTGTTTCCTATCCGCTAGCCAATTCCTGATCCAATTTCCTAGATCACCCCCAATCCCATACATCTGCATTTTCTGCAGAAGCCTACCATGGTGAACCTTATCAAACGCCTTACTAAAATCCATATATACCACGTCCACTGCCTTGCCCCCATCCACCTCCTTGGTCACTTTCTCAAAAAACTCAATAAGGTTAGTAAGGCACGACCTACCTGCCACAAAACCATGCTGACTATCACCTATCAATTCATTACTCTCCAAATAACTATAAATCCTATCCCTTATAATTTTTTCCAACATCTTGCCGACAACAGAAGTGAGACTCACCGGTCTATAATTCCCGGGGAAGTCTCTGTTCCCCTTCTTAAACAATGGGACAACATTCGCTAACCTCCAATCTTCTGGTACTATACCAGAGGCCAACGACGACCTGAAGATCAGAGCCAGAGGCTCTGCAATCACTTCTCTTGCCTCCCAGAGAATCCTTGGATAAATCCCATCCGGACCAGGGGATTTATCTATTTTCAGACCCTCCAGAATATCCTGCACATCCTCCTTATCAACTGTAATACTGTCTATTCTACTCCCTTGCAACCCAGTGTCCTCCTCAGCTATATTCATGTCCCCTTGCGTGAACACCGAAGAGAAATATTGGTTCAATGCTTCACCAATCTCCTCCGGTTCCACACATAACTTCCCTCTGCCATCTATAACTGGCCCTAAACTTGCCCTAACCAACCTTCTGTTCTTGACATACCTATAGAACGCCTTAGGATTCTCTTTAACCCTATCCGCCAAAGTCTTCTCATGTCCCCTTTTAGCCCTTCGAAGCTCGCTCTTCAACTCCCTCTTAGCCAATCTAAAGCTTTCTAGTGCACTACCCGAGTGCTCACGTCTCATCCGAACATAAGCCTCCTTTTTCTTTTTAACCAACAAAGAAACTTTTTTGGTGCACCACGGTTCCCTAGCCCTACCAATTCCTCCTTGCCTGACAGGGACATACCTATCACAGACTCGCAGTAGCTGCTCCTTGAAAAAACTCCACATGTCGGACGTTCCCAGTCCCTGTAATCTCCTAGTCCAACCTATGTTTCCTAATTCTCTCCTAATAGCCTCATAATTACCCTTCCCCCAGCTAAAACCATTGGCCCGAGGTTCATGCCTATCCCTTTCCATCACTAAGGTGAACGTAACCGAATTGTGGTCACTATCACCAAAATGCACACCAACTTCCAAGTCTAGCACCTGGTCTGGCTCATTTCCCAGCACCAGATCCAATATAGCCTCACCTCTAGTTGGCCTGTCTACATACTGAGTCAAAAAACCTTCCTGCACGCTTTGAACAAAAACTGACCCCTCTAACGAGCTAGAGCTATAACAATTCCAGTCAATATTAGTCAAGTTAAAATCCCCCATAACAATTGCCCTATTACTTTCACTCCTAAGCAGGATTGACTCCGCAATCCTTTCCTCAACCTCTCTAGAACTTTTAGGAGGTCTATAAAAGACTCCCAACAGGGTGACCTCTCCTCTCCTATTTCTAATCTCCGCCCATACTACCTCAACAGATAAGTCCTCATCAAACCTCCTCTCTGACACTGTGATACAATCTCTGACCAATAATGCTACCCCTCCCCCTCTTCTACCTCCTTCCCTACTTCGACTAAAACATTTGAACCCCGGGACCTGCAGCATCCATTCCTGCCCCTGCTCTATCCATGTCTCTGAAATAGCCACAACATCGAAGTCCCAGGTACTGATCCACGCTGCAAGTTCACCCACTTTATTGCGAATACTCCTGGCATTGAAGTATACACATTTCAAACCCTGCTCCACCCCATCCATGCATCCCTCACTTTCAGCCCCACTACTCAGGATCCCTCCCCCCCCCCGAATCAGTTTAAACCTCCCTGCATGGCCTTAGCAAATTTACCCCCCAGGATATTGGTCCCCTTCTGATTAAGGTGTAGACCATCCTTCTCATAGAGGTCACACCTTCCCCAGTACGAGCCCCAATTGCTTAAGTACCTGAACCCCTCCCTCCTGCACCATCCCCTCAGCCATGAATTCAAACCTTCCCTCTCCCTATTCCTCTCTAAACTATCCCGTGGTACAGGCAAGAGTCCAGAGATAACCACTCTGTCAGTCTTGGCCTTTAGTTTCCACCCCAACTCCATAAATCCCTGCCTAATATCCCCTTCCCCTATCCTCCCTATGTCGTGTGTCCCCACATGTACAATAACTTGTGGTTGATCTCCCTCCCCCCTAAGAGTCCTGAATACCCTGTCAGACACATCCCGGACCCCAGCCCCTGGTAGGCAACACACCAACCCTGAGTCCCTACCTTTAGTTCCGACCCTCCTATCTGTCCCCTTAATTGTGGAGTCCCCAATCACAAGGCCCAGTCTTTTACAGCCCCTAACCACCTGAGCTTTCTCACTCGGCTCACCCCCAGAGATCTGCTCTCTATGCTCAGTTGATTCCTCCTCAACTGTAGCCTCCAGCACCGAAAACCTATTATGGAGGGGAACCGCCCCAGGGGATTGTCTTCCCGATTGCTTCTTACCCCTCCTCCTGGCATTGACCCAAGCCTCATTTCTAGGAGTTACTATTTCTCTATAACTCCTATCAACTTCCACCTCCGCCTCCCGAATTATGCGGAGTTCCTCTACCTCCCCCTCCAGCTCCTTTACACGCTCCTCCAGAAGCTGCAATCTAATGCACTTCTTACAACTAAAATCTCCTGAAACACTACTGGATTTCCTCACCACATACATCCCACAGGAGATGCAGCATACTGCCTGAACTGCCATCCCTGAAGCCATTACCAGCAAGAAAAAAAGAAAACAAAAAAAAAAAAACTCTCTCCATAGTCTCGTTCTTAATCAGAAGATGCTAAACAAAAGTAAAATACTGTTGATGTTGGAAATATGAAATTAAAATAATGACAAAAAGTGCTGGAAAACACTCAGCAAATCAGGTAGCATCTGTGGAGAGAAAGGAACAGAGTTAACCCTTAAGGTCAATGAACTTACATCAGACATACATAAAATCTTCTTTTGGATTTACATTTGAAATATTTATCGCTCTGTCATGTTATTCGTCTTTTTTCTTCTACTTTGCTGCCATGTCTATTGTCACCGATCATAATTTACAAATGGTCTTAGGTTTATTGACCAATCAGAGGTCCAGTTACTGACTGAAGATACTTTCAACATGCAGTAATTTGTCCAATCACAATTTCCATGGGAACTCTTGTTGGATTTGAATATCTGTCTAGCTTAAATTGCTGATTGCTTTTTCTTTATTCATTCATGGGATGTGGGTGTCGCCGGCTGGGCCAGTATTTATTGCCCATCCCTGAGGGCAATTAAGAGATAACCACATTACTGTGGCTCTGGAGTCACATGTAGGCCAAACCAGGTAAGGATGGCAGATTTCATTCCCTGAAGGACATTAGTGAACCAGATGAGTTTTTATGACGATTGACAATGGTTTCATGGTCATCAGTCGACTTTTTGGGTGGGAATTTACAGCCTTGCTCATTCTGAAACCCTAAAATCCCGCCTGAGGTCAATGGACCTTCCCATTGTCCGCCGCTTGCCCGCTCCGGTTCCCGTGACAGCGGGGAGGTAGAATTCCGGCGTTCATTCCAGATATTTATTGAATTTAAATTTCACTATAAGGTCACTGGGGCAAATTTTCAAATGAGGGGCAGACCATGGAAAAGTCTGTTGACCTTGGGTGGGATTTTCCGGTTTCGAGACGAGTACGGCCGGAAAATCCCACTCACTATTTCTATTTGCTCCTCAGAGTCTAAAGGACCTGGCGTTTGTGATCACACAGAAACAAACTGTCACGGAGCAACATAGAGGAGAGGCATATTGTATGAGACCATATTCCAGGAAGGAGGCATTGACCTGACTAGAAAACAGGGTGGATAAAACATTAACATTTTCATGGAAATGAGTTGGGAGGCGTGATTCAAATGAAAATGAAAGTGTCGCTGACGCTTTTAACATCTGTCGGCGGAAAAATTCACACATCATACATGAAGAGATGATACAACCCATCTTTGATAAGGAAAACCCACTTAACACGACAAGATATCATGTGAGAAGTTAACCTACACCACACAATTAATGATTGGCTGGCCACTGATCCCTTTGCAATTTGTCACATGCAATCTGGACCCCCTTCATGTCTACACTGATGTCACCTCAAAAGTACTTTGTTGGTTCTCAAATGCTTTGGGATGCTTAAGAATGCGAGGTCAATGCAGGTTTTTTGCCTCTGTGTTCTTAAGTTAGTAGATTATGTTATTGACATACTGGTTTGACAAACGGAGAATGTAGTGAATTAAGATTTACCAGTCATAGAAGGGTCACAATTTAGACACTGAACTACAGGAGGAAGTTAGAGCAATGTAACATAGAGGTTGCACTTTTTGGAGTGGCCATTTTGAACTGTCTGTAATGTTCCTTTGATTGTATTGAAGCACTCAGAGTGCAACATGATTGCGCTAGGGCGGCACGGTGGCACAGTGGTTAGCACTGCTGCCTCACAGCGCCAGGGACCCGGGTTCGATTCCCGGCTTGGGTCACTGTCCGTGTGCACTCTGCACGTTCTCCCCGTGTCTACATGGGATTCCTCCAGGTGCTCCGGTTTCCTCCTACAGTCCAAAGACGTGCAGGTTATGTTAACTGGCCATGCTAAATTGCCCCTTAATGTCCCAAGATGTGTAGGTTAGGAGATTTAGTGGGTTAATTACATGGGGTTATGGGGATAGGGTGGGTGAGAGGGCCTGGGTAAGATACTCTGTCAGAGAGTTGGTGGACACTCAATGGGCCGAATGGCTCCCTTCTGTGCTGTAGGGATTCTATGATCTATGTAGAAAACCTTAACATCATTGCGTTTTCTGTGATGGCCAGTTTGTAATGTTTTTTCAGATATTTTTCAAATGAATATACTTTTGCAATTAAAAATAACCTAAAAATAAAACTTGAGCCGGTGGCTGAGTCTACCCCTTCACTCGTGCAGGTGGAGGAGTCATTGATCGTCCCTTGAGGTTCCCAAAACCCAGGTAATGTTGGCCAAGAGCATCTCAATAATCACAGCAGGAACCTGAGCAGCATGTGGAGTACAAAACGTTTGCAACTTCTAACTTTCTCAGAAGGCTAAGGAAATTTGGCATGTCAGCTACAACTCTCACCAACTTTCCCAGATGCATCACAGAAAGCATTCTTTCCAGTTATATCACAGCTTGGTATGGCTCCTGCTCTGCCCAAGACCACAATAACACACAAAGGTTCATAAAAGAAGCCCAGTCCATCACTCAAACTAGCCTTCCATCCATTGACTCTGTCTACACTTCCTGCTGCCTCGAAAAAGCAGCCAGCGTAATCAAGGACCCCACACACGCAGGACCTACGCTCTTCCACCTTCTTCCATCGAGAAAAAGATACCATGTCTGAGGTCACGTGCCAACTGACTCAACCACAGCTTCTTCCCTGCTGCCATCAGACTATTAAATGACCTTTCTGTACGCGCTAACAGTGATTGTAACACGACATTCTGCACCCTCTTCTTTCCTTCTCTATCGGTTGCTTTGGCTATATAGTGCACAAGAAACAATACTTTTCACTCGATTCTAATACATGTAACAATAATAAATCAGTCAAATCAAATCTTTTAAGTGGGCTAATGCCTCCATTAAAATGGTGCAGGGAGGATTTAAAAGCAAGCATATTGAACATTCATACAATAATATTGTTCACAGTAAGTTCCAGACATATTTTCTTCTACTTTTCTCCCTTAGACACTGAATTACACCCATTTCTGATTTCACAGACATCAACAGTCCTTCAGTGGCTCACCCATATGACATGTGACAATAATAAATCAAATCAAAAGGTGAAGAGCAAAGATCTGTAGCTACACAAGGTTATGCACACGAGTGTGCTACACAATGTTAGATTGTTAAGTTTCTGATCCATTTTTGAACTACATTAAGAATTACTTGTTTATACAAGTTCCCCATTTTTTGGCCACCTCCGAACAAGTGATGCATTCACTTGTGATGAATGGTCCAAAACTTACCATTGAACATGGGTGTCAATGAAATGGATGTTTGGTTGATTGCAGGACCATTTGTGTTGGGGGAATTGGCGGGGATTGATTAGGGGTGTGGGGGGGACGTGGGGGGTGGTGCAGGTAGTTTGTTTTAACATGCAGTTGTAAAATGGGTGCACAGGCAGAACCTTACCGAATCTTGCAATTATGAGGGTAGCATGGGCTGCATTGTTTTTTTTAATTCATTCGTGGGACATGGGCATCGTTGGCTGGCCAGCATTTATTGCCCATCCCTCGTTGCCCTTGAGAAGGTGGTGGTGAGCTGCCTTCTTGAATCGCTGCTGTCTATGTTCTGTGGGTTGACCCACAATGCTGTTAGGGAGGAAATTCCAGGATTTTGACCCAATGACTGCGAAGGAACGGTGATATATTTCCAAGTCAGGATGGTGAGTGGCTTAGAGGGGAACTTGCAGGTGGTGGTGTTTCCATGTATCTGCTGCACTTGTCCTTCTAGATGGAAGTGGTCGTGGGTTTGGAAGGTGATGTTGAAGGATCTTTGGTGAATTGCTGCAGTGCATCTTGTAGATGGTACACACTGCTGCTACTGAGCGTCGGTGATGGAGGGAATGGATGTTTGTAGATGTGGTGCCAATCAAGCGGGCTGCTTTGTGTTGTGCATTGGCTGAATCATGCATTTCCTCTTCACATTCCTCCCCTCCTAAAGAGTCTCAGATATTAACCGGGATTCTCCGAATCTGCTCATCCCACTGTTGGAGAATTTCACTGCAGCGGGACGAGAGCCGTGAGTGAGGTCGGAGAATTCCGGCCATTAGCTTCTGCTGCTCTCAAAGGTTCAAACTTCGCTGCTGTGCAATTTTGTGTAGAGCACAGCACCCCTTGGACTACTCCAGCGAGACTGGCTGGTGCATTTTGAAGGGCATCTCCAGATCTATCGAGGGACAAGAAGTGCATCATCAGGTGCTTATTTCTTGTTAAACAACACATCTGGTTCTCAGATGACCTTCAGTGTAGCTCTGCTGGACCTCACCAGTCGGGCTCCTCATGACTGTCAGCAGTCACCTTTTATGTGGGCATTTCCTATCTCCAAATGACCAACTGCTAAACCTGCTTCAAGGTGCAAAGAGAGTGTGGATCGGCACAGGGCAAAATCTGCCTGGGAATCTTACTCATACTGGGACAGGCATCTTCTGTGGTTCGCACCAGCTAAATATTAATGGAGAGGAAGTCCCTGTGGTTACTGAAGAGTCTGATGGGGTTGCCCTTCGCATGCAGTCAAAGAACAAAGAAGAGTACAGCACAGGGAAAGGCCCATCAACCCACCAAGCCTGCACCGGCGCATGTTGCCTTTCTAAACTAAAGGCTTTTTGCCTCTACGTGGCCCGTATCTCTCTATTCCCTGCCTATTCATGTATCTGTCAACATTGCTATTGTTTCTGCCTCTACCACCTCCTCAAGCAACATATTCCAGGCATTTACCACTCTCTGTGTAAAAAGCTTGCCTCTCACATCTCCATTAAACTTTCCCCCTTTTAGCTTAAACCAATGTCTCCGAGTAATTGACGTTTTTATGTCAATGTTGCCATGGACCTATGAGAAGCCAGGCAGATCCATAGTCCTGAGCGCTTGATCATTCTGGCTGGCGCCATGAGTGGCAGGATGTACAGAGCTGCCTGACCTGACCAATGCTAGAAATGTTTCCCTGTTAGCTCTCAGTCATTTCAATTGCCATTGTGTTCCCTCCAGCCTTGCTTTCATTATGGGAAAACTCATACACTCCCATTTAAATCCCAAAGCCCATGTTAATATCACTATTAATGAGTTATTAACATATTGAAATTGATAACCTGCCTCTCCTGTGGGCGTTGCTCACACACAGAGCCCAATGTTGCTCTTTGCTCTGGCCAGGCTGAGTACTAATAGGTCCAGGCAGTGGGCAGTGGAGGGGCTTTTCCTTCCAGACTGTCTTCCCCTCTTCTACAGCTAGGTTCATGTCTGGATGCCCTTCGAAACGGAGCATGCGGTGTCTCATACCCAGTGGACACCGCGGGGACTGGGTTGCATTATCGATCCCTTTAATCTCATTTTGTTTTGATGTTTTAAATTTCCTTGGAGATTCTGCCTACTTTGATGCAGTATCCCTTGAAGGAACTGCTTTTTTTGTTTATCCCTCAATTTGTTCATTTGGTTACCCAAAAGCAGCACACAACCTAATGTGCTGCAGTTACATTTGCTCGGTTGGAACCAGCTTCCTGGCAGACTGTCAATTTTAGCACTTTTAATCCTCTGTCCACCGCCAGAATGACACACTCCTGCAAGCAACAACTCTGTCCAAAGTTTCAATTCAATCACCTGTTGTTAGAATGATTCTTCAATCTGAAACATTAATTTCTTTCTGATTTGATTTGATTCGATTTATTATTGTCACATGTATTAGCATGCAGTGAAAAGCATTGTTTTTTGCGCACTATACAGACAAAGCATACCGTTCATAGAGAAGGAAACAAGAGGGTGCAGAATGTAGTGTTACAGTCACAGCTGGGGTGCAGAGAAAGATCAACTTAATGCAAGGTAAGTCCATTCAAAAAGTCTGACAGCAGCAGGTTGGTACGTGACCTCAGACTTTTGTATCTTTTTCCCAATGGAAAAAGGTGGAAGAGAGAATGTCCGGGGTGCGTGGGGTCCTTAATTATGCTAGCTGCTTTGCTGAGGCAGCAGGAAGTGTAGACAGAGTCAATGGATGGGAGGCTGGTTTGCGTGATGGATTGGGCTACATTCATGACCTTTTGTAGTTTATTGCGGTCTTGGGCAGAGCAGGTGCCATACCAAGCTGTGATACAACCAGAAAGAATGCTTTCTATGGTGCATCTGTAAAAGTTGGTGAGTGTTGTAGCTGACATGCCAAATTTCCTTAGTCTTCTGAGAAAGTAGAGGTGTTGGTAAACTTTCATAACTATAGTGTCGGCATGGGGGGACCAGGACGGATTGTTGGTGATCTGGATCCCTAAAAACTTGAAGCTCTCGACCCTTTCTACTTCATCCCCATTGATGTAGACAGGGGCATGTTTTCTTTACGCTTCCTGAAGTTGATGACAATCTCCTTTTGTTGACATTGAGGGAGAGATTATTGTTGCCACACCAGTTCACCAGATTCTCTATCTCATTCCTGTACTCTGTCTCGTCATTGTTTGCGATCCGACCCACTATGGTGGTGTCGTCAGCAAACTTGGAAATCGAATTGGAGGGGAATTTGGCCACACAGTCATAGGTGTATAAGGAGTACAGTAGGGGGCTGAGAACACAGCCTTGTGGGGCACCAGTGTTGAGGATGATCATGGAGGAAGTGTTGTTGCCTTTCCTTACTGATTGTGGTCTGTGAGTTAGGAAGTTCAGGATCTAATCGCAGAAGGAGGTGCCAAGGCCCAGGCCACAGAGTTTGGAGATGAGTTTCATGGGAATAATGGTGTTGAAGACTGAGCTGTAGTCAATAATTAGGAGTCTGACATAGGTGTCCTTGTTATCTAGGTGTTCCAGGGTTGAGTACAGGGCCAGGGAGATGGCATCTGCTGTGGACCTGTTGTGGCGATAGGCAAACTGTAGTGGATCCAGGTAGTCCGCAAGGCTGGAATTGATTTGTGCCATGACTAGCCTTTCGAAGGACTTCATAATGATTGATGTCAGAGCCACCGGCCGATAGTCATTAAGGCACGCTGCCTGGCTTTTCTTAGGTACCGGAATAATGGTCGTTTTCTTGAAGCAGATAGGGACCTCAGATTGTTGTAAAGAGAGGTTGAAGATGTCTGTGAATACCCCCGCCAGCTGATCCGCACAAGATCTGAGTGCTCGTCCGGGTACCCCATCCGGGCCAGTTGCTTTCCGTGGGTTGACCTTCGAGAAACCTGCTCTGACATCTGCAATCGTGACCCCAGATACAAGTTCATCCAGGGCTTCCAAGGTGGAGGGCATGCTCTCGCTGACCTCTTGCTCAAAATGGGTGTCGAATGCATTGAGCTCATCAGGGAGGGGTGCCTTGGAGCCGGCGATTTTACATGCTTTCACATACATAAATGGGGTGACACGGTGGCACAGTGGCCAGCACTGCTGCTTCACAGCGCCAGGGACCCGGGTTCGATTCCCGGCTTGGGTCACTGTCTGTGCAGAGTCTGCACATTCTCCCCATGTCTGCATAGAATCATAGAAATCATAGAAACCCTACAGTGCAGAAGGAGGCCATTCGGCCCATCGAGTCTGCACCGACCACAATCCCACCCAGGCCCTACCCCCACATATTTACCCGCTAATCCACGCATCCCAGGACTCTAAGGGGCAATTTTTAACCTGGCCAATCAACCTAACCCGCACATCTTTGGACTGTGGGAGGAAACCGGAGCACCCGGAGTAAACCCACGCAGACACGAGGAGAATGTGCAAACTCCACACAGACAGTGACCCGAGCCGGGAATCGAACCCGGGACCCTGGAGCTGTGAAGCAGCAGTGCTGACCACTGTGCTACCGTGCCGCCCCATGCATGGGGCCTGCATGCAACTTTGGGTGCTCTGGTTTCCTTCTACAGTTCGAAAGACGTGCTGGTTAGGTGCATTGGCCGTGCTAAATTCTCCCTCAGTGTATCCCAACAGGCGCCGGAGTGTGGTGACTAGGGGATTTTCACAGTAATTCTGTTGCAGTGTTAATGTAAACCTACTTGTGACTAATAAATAAATTACATAAATAAATTCCATGCTGCCTGGCTTTCTGAATAATTCCAGTAGGTTTTGTTTTGATAACTTAAACTTAACCTATAACTTGAATAATATTTAAGTGCCATATAAGCCCCCTTCTTACTTTTATGTATTGACATTGGCTGATGGTGATGATCTCATCAATACAGATTGTTTAAACCCAGAACTATTCCTCTATTTTTTCTGGGGTTTTTTCTTCCTCTCCTCTGAGGCACTGGTCCAAACTGTGGTATATTCCCATGCCTAATTGTCCATTGTTCATATAAGCCTTGTGTTTGATAGGTTATTGTATTGAGAAGGACACTGTGGTGATTGTCCTTTGAAGAATCACGCTGTAGAGTAAAGGTCACGTGACTTCCAGGGAACCAATCGGGGAGCAGGATGGGGATCAGCGGGGTAAGGCTGGCTTCCGTATTCAGAGTCATCTCGGGAGCTGACTGCAGCCATGTAGCTGCAAGCCTCTGTATAGTCTTAACCTGTAAATAAACAAGTTGTGTTTTCCCTAAACCTGTGAGTGAGAATCAAAGCAGGCATCAAAAAGCTGACTGATGCTCACCCAGTTCTCACGGGTAATTAGGATACCTGTGCAGGCAGCAGGGGTCACATTCTCAGGAGCAGCACAAGTTTTCCCACCACCCCCCCAACTTGCACCCCAGCCTCATACAGTTGTCTAAGATCATAGAACAAAGAACTATACAGCACAGGAACAGGCCCTTCGGCCCTCCAAGCCTGCGCCAATCATGTTGTCCTATCTAGGCCAACTGCTTGTATCCCTCTATTCCCTGTCTATTCATGTGTCTATCCAGATAAGCCTTAAATGTGGCGAACGTATCTGCCTCAACCACTTCACATGGCAGTACATTCCAGGCCCCCACCATCCTCTGTGTAAAAAAACTTTCCCCACACGTCTCCACTGAACCTTTCCCCCCTTTACCTTGAACTTGTGCCCCCTTGTAATTGTCATCAGTTCACGCAGAATAGAATGGGGATCAAACTGGGATCTTGACAGTCTATCCGACTATAGACCAAAACACAGTTAACCCACCCAACCGTTGGGGAATGTCAAACACAGACATTATGTAGTTGGCGTGAAGCCTATCAAAAAGCTTTGGAATTCTTGTTTAGCATCCAAACCTCCTCACAATCTCAATCTCCATCTTGATGTTTTGCAAAAGAAATCAATTTTGTCCTGTGACTACAAGTTTTGTTATAAATTGTACACCTCAGGACCAACAAAAAAACAAGATCCTGTTTGGGTATCTGAGTATTTAAAATGTACAAAGTCAGGTTTGCCCATGAATGAATGGGGAGCGGTGTTCTGTGCAAAAAATGCACCAAGATTCAGAATGTCAGCATTGTCTTGTCAA
This sequence comes from Mustelus asterias, assembly GCF_964213995.1. NCBI lineage: Eukaryota > Metazoa > Chordata > Chondrichthyes > Carcharhiniformes > Triakidae > Mustelus > Mustelus asterias. The sequence goes on from NC_135819.1 coordinate 75,380,059, forward strand.
TTGGTATCATGTTGTATAATCTTTCTTCACATTCTCAAGTAGATTTTAATGCATTATGTCATGGAAATGTTACTGCAATTCATCTTCAAGCATTGTGCGTTGTATTTTGCTATAGGTGTGACTTTCTGTTAATCTGTAGGCTCACACAAATACTTCTCACCCGGTGTGTCTCAAAGCAGCTTGAAAAGGCTGTGGTTCCTCCATTGTTACATTTAACCGGCAAAGATTTTCCTGTGCAGTTTCCTTCACAAGAGCAAGGTGATATCTGTACAGAATGGAGATTTGTGTTCAGACAAATCTGTTTCGCATTTTCCATTTGAATGAAGGCGCCACTTTATCAGCATTTTTTTTAAAAAGCCATTTCATTATGAAAGAACATATAATACTGTTTCACTGCTGAACTCAGTGAATGGGTTAATCTGTGCGCCAGATTGGGTTGGTTTTCACTGACATCCCCCTTTACAAAGCGGGGAATGCTGCACCCTTGTAAAATAAAACGGAATTTTAATTAAAAACAATATGTAGCTTCCGTCTTAATAAAAATTCTGTCGCGAATGTTATTCTTTCAATAAAGTTTATCGAGATATTTCATGAATCCATCCATCATGCTTACACTGAAGCTGTGGAACAGAGACAGCCATAATCCTTGCTGCACAAGCTCATCATTTACACTACTTGCGACTGTTTAAGTCTATGTTTTGCTCTATCGTGTCTGCAATAACAGCGTTAAAGATCATTGGGCTCTTGCTTCTCATCATTGCATCATTGAATTCATCCACTAAGCACAAACATTAGTGCTTCATAGAATCATAGAATAGAATCCGACAGTGCAAAAGGAGGCCATTCAGTCTATCGAGTCTGCACTGATCACAATCCCACCCGGGCCCTATCCCCATAACCCCATGCATTTACCCTAGCTAGCCCCCCTGACACTGGTGATCAGGGATGGGAAGCCCATCACTGGATTTCCCCACTTGGTGTGGGGGTAGCTCCAGCCAGCTGTAATGGTCATAGAATCTACAGTGCAAAAGGAGGCCATCTGGCCCATCAAGCCTGCATCGACAACAATCCCACCCACGTCCTGTCCTATCCCTGTAACCCCACATATTTACCCTCCAAATCCCCCCAACACTATGGGGCAATTTAACATGGGCAATCCACCTAACCCACACATCTTTGGACTGTGGGAGGAAACCGGAGCACCCGGAGGAAACCCACGCAGACACGGGGAGAACGTGCAGACTCCGCACAGACAGTGACCTGAACCAGGAATCGAACGCGGGTCCCTGCGCGCTGTGAGGCAGCAGTGCTAACCACTGTGCCACCGTGCCACCCTATTTTTTCTGACAATCAAATTGTTGTTAATGGAATTTACACTGTCATGTGGAATTTGTGTGACTGTACATGCACATCATTCCCCCACTCCTTCCATTTGCTATTCCCCAAAGGTCTCTCGCTGGGATGCAGTTGCAGGAGGCTGTCAGCGCTCTGAATCCTCACTCTGATCACCATTATTCACCCGTGAGGAGTAATCTGTTTTAAAGTTTGACTCTCCACACTGAATGTCATCTGGTTACTTGACAGTTAAGTGCAGTTACTGCTGAGCTAAATCTGGATCCTCCTCTATGCCCACAGACACACACTTTCCAGCAGAGGTCACTGGTGATCAGGAGCAGAAGCCCATCACTGGATTTCCCCACTTAGTGTGGGGGTAGCTCCAGCCAGCTGTAATGGTCATAGAATCATAGAATCTACATTGCCGAAGGAGGCCATCTGGCCCATCCGGCCCATCCTGCATCGACAACAATCCCAACCAGGTCCTGTCCTATCCCCGTAACCCCACATATTTACCCTCCTAATCCCCCCCCCCCCCCACACTAAGGGGCAATTTAGCCTGGTCAATCAACCTAACCTGCACATCTTTGGACTGTGGGAGGAAGTTGGAGCACCCGGAGGAAACCCAGGCAGACACGGGGAGAATGTGCGAACTCCACACAGAGAGTCACCTGAGGCTGGAATTGAACCCAGGTCCCTGGCCCTGTGAGGCAGCAGTGCTAACCGCTGTGCCACTGTGCAGTTACCGCCCTGATTGAAGTCAGCGAACACAACACAGACACGGAATCACACCCGGAACCTTAGCTCTACATGGATAAGTCCAACACTATCAAGCCTTTCTTCAATAAGTTATTGGGGAATGTTAACTAATTAGCTTTTTTGGTGAGGGTAATACTCCTTCGGGAAATGGTCTGACCCTCATTCTGTCATGATGTGGAGATGCCGGCATTGGACTCGGGTAAACACAGTAAGAAGTTTAACAACACCAGGTTAAAGTCCAACAGGTTTATTTGGTAGCAAAAGCCACTCGCTTTCGGAGCCTTAAGCCCCTTCTTCATTCCCTCATTCTGTCACACAGAGCATGATACACTTTCTGCAATGCATTATATTGATGACTTATGGTGGGACCTGCCTTGGTGAGTGGGGGAATTGTTGGGGTACGGATAGGAAGATTTGGCTGACTTAGCAGGAGGAGAAGGGGATGTGATCCGGGTCTGCTGAGTTACCTAATTCGAAAACTATGCCGGAAACCCCACAGGGGCCTGCAGGCTGAGCCTGGAGGCTAAGGGTGAGTGACAGACATTCCAGAAATAAAATGGAGAATGCTCTCCGAGGATGGTGGGGGAAGGGTAACAAATGCCTCTTGCGGGAGTCAACCTTAGTTTTATATCACTGCAGTTGCAAATCACCCTCCAAAAATTTGGAGCACATGAGCCAGGCTGTCAAGTCAGTGCAGCACTGAGGGAGTGTGACACTGTTGGAAATGCTGTATTTCAGATGAGATGTTAAACCAAAACCTCCTCTTCTCCGAGGCCCAAGATGGAGACAAAGGAAAACAAGATCACTTACATAGAAACTACAAGCAGGAGTAGGCCATTCGGCCCTTCGAGCCTGCTCCGCCATTCAGTGTGATCATGGCTGATCATCGAATTCAATATCCTGATCCCTCCTTACCCCCATATTCCTTGCTCCCTTTCCCCCCCAAGAACTATATCGAAATTCTTCTTGAAATCGCAGAATGTTTTGACTTCAATTATTTTCTGTGCTAGTGAATCCCACACATTCACCACTCTCTGGGTGAAGAAATTTTGCTCACCTCAGTTCTAAAAGGTTTATCCCTTATCCTCAAATGATGACCTGGACGTTCTGGATGCTCCCATCATTGAGAACATTCTTTATGAATCTACCCTGTCTAATTCTGTTAGAATTTTATAAGTTTCTATGAGATCCCCTCTCACTCTTCTAAATTCCAGCAATTATAATCCTAACCGACTTAATCTCTCCTCATGTGACAGACCTGCCATCCCAGGAATCAGCTTGGTAAACCTTCGCTGTACTGCCTCTATGGCAAGGTCACCTATCCTCAGATAAGGACACCAAAACTGCACACACTACTCCAGGAGTGGCCTCACCAACGCACTATACAGTTGCAGTAAAACATCCCAATCATTATTTAAGCAAATTACTGTGGATGCTGGAATCTGAAACCAAAAGAGAAAATGCTGGAAAATCTCAGTAGGCCTGGCAGCATCTGTAAGGAGTGAAAAGAGCTGACGTTTCAAGTCCAGATGACCCTTTGTCAAAGCGAAAAGGCAGAGAAAGTGGGAGATATTCTCCTGCAGGGGGAGGGAATGAAAGATGAGTCATAGCCATAGGAAGGACTGCTAACGGCAGTCCACAGAGAGAATAAAGGGTGTGAATGGTCAAACGGCAGAGAAGCTGTAAGTTGTGACAGATGAAGATGATGGCGGAGGGGGGGGAGAAATGGGACAGAAGTAGAATGTAGAAAAGGGGAAGCAGAGAGAGAAAAGGCAAGGGAAGGGAGATGAAGTTGGGGGAAAGAGTGGGGTTGGGAAGAAAAATGAAGAAAGACAATAAAGAAATAAAAGGTAGAGAACAGTAAAAAAAATGAAATAAAATAGAATGAAAACAAAGGGGGCCGAGGTGGGATAGAGCAAATCATCCGAAGTTGTTGAATTCGATGTTGAGACTGGAAAGCTGTAACGTGCCGAGCCGGAAGATGAGATGCTGTTCCTCCAGTTTGCGTTGAGCTTCACTGGAACGTTGCAGCAGGCCCAGGACAGACATGTGGGGATGGGGAGCAGGATCGTGTGCTGCCCACATGTCGGATGATTTGCTCTACCCCACCTCACCCCCCTTTGTTTTCATTCTATTTTATTTTTGGGCGGGGCTTAACGCGCCCGAAGAATATTTTCCCCTGAGTGGAAGGGTCAATAAACATGGGGGAATAGATTTAAGGTAAGAGGCAGCAGATTTAGAGGGGATTCGAGAAAAAGCTTTCTCACCCAGAGGGTGGTGGGAATCTGGAACTCACTGCCTGAAAGGGTGGTAGAGGCTGGAACCTCTCGGTATTTAAGAAGCATTTCAATGAGCACTTGAAACACCACAGCAGGCAAGGCTATGGACCAAATGCTGGAAAATGGGATTAGAAAAGATAGGTGCGTGATGGCCAGCACAGACACAATGGGCCGAAAGGCCTCTTTTTGTGATGTAAAGCTCGATGACGCTATCACTCTATGGGCCCGATTTTACCATTTTGATTCTGAGTGCTGAATCTGGGCGTGTTTCAGATCCGACTTGTAAATCTGTTCTCCCGCCCACCCCATACGCACTCTGCCCGAAAAAGAAGCAGCGATTCTGAATCGCGCTACAGAAGGCTGTGGGCGGGGCTTATCACGCCCGAAACGCTGCAGCTCCAATCGGAGCCTTCAACTGCGCATGTGCAGTAACAAAAATTTGAAAAACGCTCCCCTGCCACAGCTTTATGCAGCCCGGGAGCGATGGCCCCGACAGACGTTGCCCCTACCCCCACAACATAACTGTCCCCCTTATCCACCCTTCCCCCCCCCGCACCCCCGCTACCCAGACCGATCGTGACACCCTGCCCCACTTCCCCCCCACCGATCGCATGCAGAGTGGCAGCGGACCCCCCTGCACCCCCCCACCCCCCCACCAAAGATCCATCTGGCCCACCTCCCTCCCCCTCCCCCCCTTCACCAGAGAATGATCTAACCCCGTCTCCCTTCCCCGCCCCACCACCAGAGAACAATCTGGCCCACCTCCCTCATCCCCCTCCCCCCCACCACCGACCTGAGTTAGAGAGCCGCTGGAAGGTCTGAACTTACCTCTTCAGAAGCTGGAGCGTCCGAAACAGACTTTTGCCGAGCATGTCTGTTTCGTGCCGAATCTGGACGGGCGAATGCTGTGGTAAAGGGGGAAATACTGGTAAGTTTGGGCGACCAGCCCATTAAGTCAATTTAAATGCATGCAAATGCATTTAAATTGTCATCATGTCCGTTTCGGGTGTGGTGCCGATCGTGGTCATTTTAGTGCTTGGTAAAGGGGGAATGGGCGCGGAGGCGGCCACGGATCGTGGTACTCGCCTCACACCCGACTTTATCAAGTTCTTCGCACCCGAAAACGGGTGCAACTTATTGGTAAAATCGGACCCTATGACTCTATTTTTCCATTCTTAATCAATCCCTTGGTCCTCCTTTGCTGAATTTTAAACTGCTCCCAATCCTCAGGCCGATATCTTTTTCTTCCAATGTGCATGCTTCTTCCTTGAATCTGATACTATCTCTACTTTCCTTTGTGCTATAACGCAGGTCAGAAACTCCAAAGTGTTCTATGAAGTCTGCCTGGATCATAAGTTTTGCAATTTGAATTTAGCGAGGAAAAGCATGAGATGTATCATCTCTGGTATGATTCAAATGACCCACTAGGAAGCTTTCATCAGACAAAGTTTATTTAAGAATACAGTTAACATATAGCAATAACTTTTACCAATTACAAAGGTGAAAAAAACAACTGTGATATCGTATAAACCTGAACAACTATATGAAATGTTCCAAGCAAACAAACCTCCTTAAAACATACCTCTGCTACAGGTTTAACACAGAAAACACGAATGCTCACATTATGCTGGAACTTAGTCCTTTGGTTGGAGAATTGAAACTCTGACTTCTCAGCTTTCTAACTTCCAGCAGCCCTCAAAGTAGAGATAATGCCACTGCTGGTCTCTAAGGTTTAGCCAGTGAACCACTGCAAGAGACAGAATTCTGTCTCCAGGAAGACACGAAGAACTGCTTCCAGCTTGCCAACAGAATCGATAATACCAGGGAGACAGAGAGAAAACCTGCCTGCATTTGAAAGCCAGGACAACTTCTGACTCTGAACCAAAGTTGAAAGTGAATCCTTGGATTCATCTGGGGAGGAAGCACTTGACTTTGACTTGTCAATCAATCTTCCCCATAACAATTCAAAAGATCGTAAAATCCCAGACACTGCATGAAGCCCAGAGTAAAAATAAGCCAAACCCCATTTAAACCATTGAAGCAGCAATAAAAGGACTGCTAAGCAGGCAGCCGGTGCCACAATGTTAAAAACTGCTTACAATCTGCAGAGAACCTGATTTAAAAAACATCTCTTAAAGGCACACCAGCATCACACTTGTAAGCCATGGTTTGGCCAAAATTCCCTTACCACTCTTGCGCCAAACAAGACTAAACAACTTCTGGAGTTCACCTATTCATTTGTTAAATGCCTGCTAGTGCCTGTCCACCGTCTTTCCTTTCAGTAATGTTTCCCAGTCCATCATGGCCGATTCACGCCTCATACCATTGTAGTTCCCTTTATTGAAATTCAGGACCCTGGTCTCGGAATCAACTACACCACAGTCCACCTTGACAAAGAATTCCACCATATTATGGCCACTCGCCCCAAAGGATTCTCTCATAACTAGATTGCCAACTAACCCTTTCTCATTGCACAATGCCCAGTCCAAGATGACCTGTTCCCATGTTGGTTCTTCAATGTATTGCTCCAGAAAACCATTCCATATTTACTCCAGAAATTCCCCCTCTATTGTACGGTGACTAATTTGATTCTCCCAATCTATGCGCAGATTAAAGTCTCCCACTATCACAGATGTTCCTTTAACACATGCATCTCTGATTTTCTGTCTAATGCTTTTCACAACATTACCATGATAGTTTGGTGGTCTGTATTCTTCATGACGCACTCATTGGCTTCTCTTCAAATGGCAACCAGTCCTTTAATTGACATTTCCTTCTACACTGAGAGTTTGGTGGCACAGTGGTTAGCCCTGCTGCCTCACAGCGCCAGGGACCCGGGTTCAATTCTGGCGTCTGTGTGGAGTTTGCATGTTCTCCCCGTGTCTGCATGGGTTTTCTCCAGGTGCTCCGGTTTCCTCCCACAGTCCGAAAGATGTGCTGGTTAGGGTGCATTGGCCATGCGGAATTCTTCCTCGGTGTATCCGAACAGGCGCCGGAGTGTGGCGACTAGAGGATTTTCACAGCAACTTCATTGCAGTGTTAATGAAAGCCTACTTGTGACAAATAAATAACAAAAAAAAAAATAGATCAACCAAAGGTTCAAAATGGAGTCCGTATTTGTCCTCAGCAGGTTTGCATGCCACAGCGTCAGTTGGGTATAATTACTAGTGTAGATAAAATACATTCTGCAGAAATATTCCTGAGCTGCTGCTCAGACACGGAGACCAAAAGACCATAAGACATAGGAGCAGAATTAGGCCACTCGGCCCATAGCTCCGCCATTCAATCATGGCTGATATTTTTCTCATCCCCATTCTCCTGCCTTTTCCCATAACCCCTAGCCCCCTTATTGATCAAGAATGAGACAATGGATGCTAATGAATTGAGGTGAGGTGAGTTGGTAACAGTGATTGGACGGAGCAAAAGAATCACCACAATTATCCAGAATTTACAAATGAATATAAAGAAACCCTCATACCTGGACTCTGCCCAAAGTCGCACATCTTTCCCACTGAAATGGGGCTCCAGGCTCTACTCCTTGAAGATCAGAATATCTAGACTTGTTCACTTATTTTAGCAGAGGTGTTAAACAAAAATGCTATAATTGTAGACCAAAGCATTAATTATTCACTCTCTAATGTCTCATCAGAAACTTTCAATGATTGTGTGACTTCTACACTGCTCCTGGCCCTCAGGTTACATTGGCATCCATGTATGATCATGCACAGAACAAGCTAATGGCTCACAGCAGAGCCTGGCCCCCAATCAACTTGGAACCACCTTACCATTGGACCAAGGCTCCCAGTCTGCCCAGACTGTGTGGTAGACAATGTGCAACAACCACCCCATGTTTTGAAAAAGTCATGTACAGGCATCATCTACTTATCAAAATGAAACCTGGGACCCTCAAAGGTAGCCCCAGCGAGTGGCACAGAGTCTGCAGATCTTGTTCACATCGGATTTATCAATCATCTCAGAACCTATTAAACTGGAGTGGGAGCAAGTCATCCTCCAACCCAAGGAACTGCCTAAGAAGGAGACTGTGTTTGCGGAAGAAGAGGTAATGTAATGAGTTCGAGAGAACCTGTGTAATCTGAGTCATCTCTCCAACCTTCATTTATTTAGCCTCTTTGAGAAAGTTCTTGGAACAGGGATCATTGAGAGATCAAGAGATGGAAAAATTGAAAGCACTTCTCCAGATTGGGATTTCAACTTACACAGTTTTTTCTTCATCCTTTTTGGTAACGTATTAACTCCAAAGCATACATTACAACACAATTTAGGTTCATTGCATCTGTTGAAAGTTATAACTGAAGTGTTATCATGAAAATAACATCATAATACATCTTTCTCTTGTCTCCCTTTAAGTTGCCACATGGAGCTAAGTATGGGAACAGAAACTGGAGACTGACAGTACCTTACAGTGTTGTGACTTTAGTGTAGCTTTAAGGAAGGATTATTTTAAAACATGATTTCTGCAGTTCACAGCTTCAGTGATGTCATTGTTGCAGGCTTGACTGGAAATATCCTTTATTGCTATTTACGTGGCTTAAATGGGGTTCTTTGTGTTTACTCTGGGATTAGTTTTACAATCCTGCATTGTTAGGAGGATGATCATGTGTTTATGGACAGTTTTTTTTCATTTTCAGTTTGGAGCTGCAGGTTTGAGTTTTAGTTTTAGAAGAGACAGCATGCTAAAAAGTGTTTTCCCTCTCTATTGTTTTGAAAATTCTGTTGGTTAGTTGAAAACAAGAGCTTGTTTTCCAGAAGGGTGAAAATCTGCTATTGTTGGGGGTTGGACCAGAGTGTCTCTGGTGCTTTGGGAAACTGTCTTGTCTTCAAACTGTTCAAAGGGAATCCAGAGAACTGGAGACTTCAACCAAATGACTCAATTTCCAGTCTCACATGAGCAGTAGACCTTGCTGTATTGAACGTGCTTTAAAGGGTTTTGTCTATGGCAAGAGTTTTGGTTTGATTGGAACACATTAGATATCTTTGTTAAGGGTTATGCATTATCATGATTGTTTGTTTCTTGCTTGTAATTGATAAAAGCCCTTGCTAATTTTCTACTATACATGTTAACTATATTCTTAAATAAACTTGAAAGTTAAAGTTTATTTATTCGTCACAAGTAGGCTTACATTCACACTGCAATGAAGTTACTGTGAAAATCCCCCAGTCGCCACAATCCGGCGCCTGTTCGGATACACTGAGAGAGAATTTATCATGGCCAATCCACCTAACCAGCACATCTTTTGGACTGTGGGAGGAACCAGGAGCACCCGAAGGAAATCCATGCTGACACGGAGGGAACATACAAACTCCGCTCGGACAGTGGTCCAAGCCGGGAATCGAACCCAGGTCTCTGGCGCTGTGAGGCAGCAGTGCTAACCATTGTGCCACTGTGCCACTGTGCCACCCCACTTGTTTGATAAAAGCTCCTTAGTGGATCACTTGAATCATACCTGAAGTGAAACATCTCATTCTTATCCTAGATGCAAAATTCATGATCCAGGCAGGCTCCATAGAACACTTTCGTGTTTCTGACCTGAACCATAATAGTATTGATCTGAACATATTAAATAGGGGCAGAAGTAGGCCACTCAGCCTCTTGAGACTGCTCCACCATTTAATAAGATCATGGCTGATCTGCTTGTCACTTCAACCTCCCATCCCTGCTTACCCCTAATAATCTTTAATCCTCTTGTTAATCAAGACTCCATCGATCTTTGCCTTAAAAATATTCAAAAACTCTGCAACCATTGGCTTTTGATGAAGAGTTCCAAAGACTCACAAGTTTATTTATTTGTTAGCATCACAAGTAGACTTACATTAACACCTCAATGAAGTTACTATGAAGATTCCCTAGTCGCCACATTCCAGCATCTATTCGGGTACATTGAGGGAGAATTTAGCACGGCCAATGCACTTAACCAGCACGTCTTTCAGACTGTGGGAGGAAATCGGAGCACCCGGAGGAAACCCACGCAGGCACGGGGAAAATGTGCAGACTTCGCACAGACAGTTACCCAAGCCAGAATCGAACTCGGGTCCCTGGAGTTGTACCACTGTGCCACCCTGTAACCCTCTAAGAGAAAAAGATTCTCCTCATCTCTGTCTTAAATGAGTGGGACCCCTTATTTTTAAACAGTGACCGCCCCCCCCAGTTCTAAAATCTCTGACAAGAGGAAACATCCTCCCCACATTCAGCCTGTCAATCCCCCTCTGGATCTTAAAGGTTTTGATCAAGTTGCCTCTTATTCTTCATCGTCTCTCCATTCAAATCCTTCTAACCACCAGCTACACCCAACTCTGAAAATTTTGGGAGTGATGTTAAGGAGAAAGCACTCAATGATGTACAAAACATGGTGAACAGTTTCGTACATTTTAATAGTGATAATACTTCAAAGCTGCTACTCTGGCTTCAAAGCAATTTGTGATGTCCTGAGGCCCTGGAAGCTGCCATATAAAAGCAAGTCTTTCGAGAGGAAGTGACAGAGGAAGAGCAGGAACATGTCGGGGGTCAAATCACATCTATCTTCAGTTAATGGATCCAAACCTCAAGGAATTTGTTTTTAAATAAGAAAGCTTTCTGCATATCAAAGATTTACTAATGTCCTTTAGGGAAGTAAATCTGCTGTTCTTACCTGGTCTGGCCCATATGTGTCTCCGGAGCCACAGCTGGCCCAGCAAGCGATGCCTACATCCAGTGAATGAATTTGAAAAAATGGTAGAGTTGCTAAATTGGCTGATGACACAAAGGGGAGGCAATGACCCAGTGGTATTATCGCCACTCTATTAATTCAGAAACTCAGCTAATGTTCTGGGGACAGGAGTTCGAATCCCGCCACGGCAGATGGTGGAATTTGAATTCAATTAAAAATATATCTGGAATTAAGAATCTACTGATGACCATGAAACCATTGTCGATTGTCAGAAAACCTATCTGGTTCACTAATGTCCTTGAGGGAAGGGAATCTTCCATCCTTACCTGGTCTGGCCTACATGTGACTCCAAATCCACAGCAATGTGGTTGACTCTCAACTGCCTTTGGGCAGCTAGGGATGGGCAATAAATACTGGCCCAGCCAGTGATGCCCATGTCCCATGAATGAATAAAAATAAAGATGGGGAAGTAAGCTGTGAAGTGGACATAGGAAGGCTACAAAGGTTAAGAGGGTAGGGAAAGATCCGGCAAATGGAGTGTAAAATCATAGAAATCATAGAAACCCTACAGTGCAGAAAGAGGCCATTTGGCTCATTGAGTCTGCACCGACCACAATCCCACCCATATCCCTACATATTTATCCACTAATCCCTCTAACCTACGCATCTCTGGACACTAAGGGCAATTTTAGCATGGCCAATCAACCTGACCCGCACATCTTTGGACTGTGGGAGGAAACCGGAGCACCCGGAAGAAACCCACGCAGACACGAGGAGAATGTGCAAACTCCACACAGACAGTGACCCAAGCCGGGAATCGAACCCAGGTCCCTGGAGCTGTGAAGCAGCAGTGCTAACCACTGTGCTACCGTGCCGCCCTGCCACTGTGCTACCGTGCCGCCCTGCCACTGTGCTACCGTGCCGCCCTGCCACTGTGCTACCGTGCCGCCCTTGTGTATTGTGGGCAAATGTGAAATTGTACATTTTGGCAGGTATAATAAAAATGCTTATTATCTAATTGGTGGGTGATTGCAGAACCTGGCCAGATTGCTGAGATGCAGAGGGATCTGGCTGTCCTAGTTATGAATCATAAAAGGTTAGTATGCAGGGGCAGCAAGTAATTAGGAAAGCTAATAAAATGCTCTTGTTTATTGTGTAGGGGATTGAATACAAAAGTAGGGAGGTTACATTTCAGCTATACAGGGCACTGGTAAGACCACATATGGAGTTCTGTGTACAGTGTTGGTCTCCTTATTTAAGGAATGGCATTGGAAACAGTTCAGAGAAGGTTTACGAGACTCATACCTGGAATGGACAAGTTGTCTTATAAGGAAAGACTAGACAAGCTAGGCTTGTATCCACTGGAGTTTAGAAGAGTAAGAACTAAATTAATTGATTAGTTAAGCATTTGGTCAGAAAAGCAAAAGTTATGATAATGGTGATAAATTCATTTTTAAAAATCTTTTCATAGTGAGACTTTTACTGACATTGAGGTGATTGCAGCTTTTGGACTAACACAAACAAAGATATTTTCACTATTCAATGATTCATATAAATTCTGCTGCTTTTACATCTACCCACACAAAAAGACATCTTCTTCTAAGAATCCTAAATTGAGAGATTTACCTAGAATTCTGAATCATGTCATTATTTACTAAATGATTTGCCTGTCTCTCAGACACTGTCTGAGTTGAACTTCTGCCCTGTAAGACTTGTTACGATCTCGCAGGTTGGGGAAAACTCCACTCAAACACTCAAGCTTTTATATGCTATTAATGGAGCATCGAAGGAGCATTGCACAATTGTTTTTTTCAATTGTAGTGAAGATCAGTTAAAACTATAAAGGGAATAGTTGATTCAACAAAGGCTGAGTTTTCCTGAGTTACTTGGGTCAACTTCTGTTTCCCAGTTTATGATCAGTTAACTCTTACCCAAAGCAGCAGTGAAAAGGGCAGCACAGTGGCACAGTGATTAGCATTGCTCCCTCACAGCACCAGGGACCCGGGTTCGAATCCTGGCTTGGGTGACCGTCTGTGCGGGGTCTGTGCTTTCTATCCGTGTCTGCACAGGTTTCCTCCGGGTGCTCCGGTTTCCTCCCACAGTCCAAAGATGTGCAGATTAGGTGAATTGGCCATGCTAAATTGACCTTTAGTGTCCCAAGATGTTAGTGGGATGGGTGGGGGTTAAGGGAATGGGGAAGGAATGGGTCTGGGTAAGATGTTCCGTCGGACAGTCAGTGCAGACACGATGGGCTGAATTACCTCCTCCTGCATTGCAGAGATTCTATGATTATGATTAAAAGCATTTACGTAGCACCTTTCACAACCTCAGTACACCCCAAAGCATTTCACAACTGATAATGTATTTTTTAAAGTGTAATCTGTGGTGTATCGAAGAAAGTAAGCAAAAGTGTCCACAAACAACAATGTGAAAATAACTACTCTATTTCACTAATGTTGTTTGGTGGGGTAAGTAGTCAGGGCAGCAGCGGAAATCTCCCTTGAATGCTTTCTTAATAGCGTCCCGAGATATTTTATGTCCAGCTGTTTCATATCACCTCTGAAAGAAACCACCTCTAAAATGCAGCACTCTGTACTGCGGTGGAAGTAACTGTGGTGAACCATTGTTGCTTACCACCAGGAGTGCTGAGCCATGGTTTGGCCAGCACTATGAGTCTGTAGATATGTTACTGTTGGGGTTAGGGTTGGGCTGTTCTACCTGGTAATATAGTCCAATGGTACACTCCAGTTGGCTCCGCCTCCTGGGAGAGGTATAAAGGTCACTGCTCTGCCTGGCGACCCTTTAGTCTGGGATTGTATATTGTATATAGTAGCTCTGTTATTGTTGGTAATAAAAGCCTTTATTTCCCGGGTACCTCCTGCCTCCCGTGTGATTTATCACGCATCAATTTTATTACCAACAAAATTTTTTTTGACAAAAACAAAAGAAAACCATGGAGCAAATGCTGAAACCTGAGCGGCTTACGTTGGATCCACGTGCGGCGGGAGCGTCGAACACTTTTGACCATTGGTTGAAGTGTTTCCAAGATTACCTCGACGCCTCCACAGCGGTTCAAAACGACGCCGACAGACTGCGGGTCCTCCACGCGAGGGTAAGCGACGCTGTATACTTAGTGATCCGTGAGGCCCCCGACTACAAAGGGGCCCTCGAGCTTCTCAAAAAGCGATACAACAAACCGCCGAATGAGATCCATGCTCAACACCTTCTAGCCACTCGACGGCGGCAGCCCGGCGAAACGACGGAACAGTACCTGTGTGAACTTCAGCAGCTAGCCAGAGCCTGCAACTGCAAGTCAGTGTCGGCGGCCCAGTACATGAGCGACCAAGTTCGAGATGCGTTTGTGGCGGGAATCGGCTCGTCATACATCCGGCTTCGGCTGCTAGAGCAAGGTAACCTCGACCTCACTAAAATCGTAGAATTAGCTGACGCTCTAGAAACGGCCTCCAAAAGTCTGGAGATGTACCCCGACGACCGTGTGGGGACATTGTGGCAGGTGCAGCCGCAGACTCCACTTTATTCAGCGGTTTCGAAAAACTGCGCGATGGCGTTTCCAGCCTCGGACCTGACAACGGCAGCAGCTCCAGGAGGCCCGCGGTGTTACTTCTGTGGGGGGGGGTGAAACACCCACGGCAGCGATGTCTAGCTAAAGCGGTATTGTGCTCCGCCTGTGGCAAGAAGGGGCATTATTCCAAAGTCTGCAGGACCAAACCACCCTCCAAACATAGCAGTGCGGCGTGTGATTCCCCGGAGCCGGTCTCCCTGTCTTCAGCGCCTGCGAGGTCTTCCACCACGTGCGATCCCAGAGCATCGCCATTCCTAACGACGGAGTCGCAAGACACGTGCGACCTGCAGGGGCGCCGTTTTTGGCGGCATCGACCACGTGCGACCCATGGGGGCAGCCATTTTGGTCGGCACCGACCGCAAATGACCAGCAGGGGCCATAATCAACCAGCTCAGCTGCCTGCAGTTGCACCCACGATCCAACGGTGGCGTCAATCATCCTGGACCAAGCCAAGCCTCACAGACTCGACAAGTCCATGATGGACATACAGGTAAACGGATGCCAGATTTATTGTTTGTTTGACAGCGGGAGCACGGAGAGCTTCATTCACCCTGACACCGTAAAGCGGTGCGGTCTCCAGATTCGGACTGTCAAGCAGACAATTTCGATGGCGTCAAGGTCCCGGTCTGTCACCGTGCTAGGGAGCTGCGTGGTCAACCTGACGGTGCAGGGCACGGTTTACGAGAACTTCAGGCTCCTTGTGTTACCGCACCTTTGCGCGCCGATACTCCTAGGACTAGATTTTATGGTCCACCTGAAGAGTGTAACCCTGCAGTATGATGGGCCACTCCCTCCGCTTTCAGTGGGAGCACTGCAGCCTCTAAATTGCCCAAAGCGCTTCACATGTAGTCTCTCGACGCTCAGGATTACCCCACCCTCCCTATTCCAGAATCTCGTGCCAGGCTGCAAGCCCATCGCAACAAAGAGCAGGCGTTACAGCGCTGAGGATCGGATCTTCATTCGATCTGAAGTTCAGCGGCTCCTCAAGGAAGGGATCATCCAACCTAGCGCTAGTCCATGGAGAGCGCAAGTCGTGGTGGTTAAGAATGGGAACAAACCCCGGATGGTCATAGACTATAGTCAGACCATTAACAGATACATGCAGCTGGATGCGTATCCCCTCCCGCGCATATCTGACATGGTCAATCAGATTGCGCAGTACCGGGTGTTCTCCACCATTGACTTGAAGTCTGCTTACCACCAGCTCCCCATTCGCCCAGAGGACCAAAAATACACGGCCTTTGAGGCGGATGGTCGTCTGTACCACTTTTTAAGAGTTCCCTTTGGTGTCACGAATGGGGTCTCGGTCTTCCAGCGTGCTATGGACCGAATGGTGGACCAGAACGGGCTGCGGGCTACCTTCCCGTACCTGGATAACGTCACCATCTTCGGCCATGACCAGCAGGACCACGATGCCAACCTTCTTAGATTCTTACACACTGCATCTCGCCTGAATCTGACCTACAACAGGGAGAAGTGTGTATTTCGCACGCGCCGCCTAGCTATCCTCGGATACGTGGTGGAAAACGGGGTCCTTGGCCCTGATCCAGACTGTATGCGTCCCCTCCTCGAACTCCCCCTGCCCACTAGCATCAAAGCACTGAGAAGATGTTTAGGCTTCTTCTCATACTATGCACAGTGGGTTCCCAATTACGCGGACAAAGCCCGTCCGCTCATCAAGTCTACCTCCTTTCCCCTAACAACAGAGGCTCGCTTAGCCTTTGGAGGAATAAAAGCCGACATCGCGAACGCCACGATGCACGCTATTGATGAGTCCATCCCCTTCCAGGTGGAGAGTGATGCATCTGATTTCGCCCTGGCCGCCACACTTAACCAGGCGGGCAGGCCCGTCGCCTTTTTCTCTCGTACCCTCCAAGGCCCTGAAATTCGACATTCAGCGGTGGAAAAGGAGGCCCAGGCCATTGTGGAGGCCGTCAGGCATTGGCGCCATTACTTGGCGGGAAAACGGTTCACCCTGCTCACGGACCAGCGGTCCATGGCGTTCATGTTCAACAACACGTTACGGGGTAAGATCAAGAATGATAAAATCTTGAGGTGGAGAATCGAACTCTCCACCTACAATTATGATATCATGTACCATCCAGGGAAGCTCAACGAGCCCTCGGACGCCCTGTCACGTGGAACATGTGCTAGTGTGCAGGAGAATCGATTACAGGCTCTCCACAATGATCTCTGCCATCCGGGGGTCACTCGGCTTTTCCATTTTATAAAGGCCCGGAATCTACCCTACTCGGTGGAGGATGTCAGGCCCATAACCAGAAGCTGCCAGGTATGCGCGGAATGCAAACCGCACTTCTACCGACCTGACAGGGCACACCTCATTAAGGCCACTCGTCCTTTCGAAAGACTGAGTGTGGACTTCAAGGGCCCCCTTCCCTCGACAGATCGGAACGTGTACGTCCTCAATGTGATTGACGAGTACTCACAATTCCCTTTTGTCATTCCCTGTTCTGATATGACCGCTGCCACGGTTATCAAAGCATTACGGCATCTTTTCACCCTGTTCAGTTACCCCTGTTATATCCACAGCGATAGGGGCTCGTCGTTCATGAGCGACGACTTGAGGCAATACCTGCTCTCACACGGGATTGGCTCTAGTAGAACCACGAGCTACAACCCTAGGGGTAATGGACAGGTTGAACGAGAGAATGCTACAGTCTGGAAGGCTGTCTTACTGGCGTTGAGGTCTAAAGGTCTTCCAGTCTCCCGTTGGCAAGAGGTACTCCCTGATGCGCTCCATTCCATCCGCTCACTCCTGTGTACGGTAACCAACGCTACTCCTCATGAGAGAATGTTTTCATTCCCTAGGAAGTCTTCCTCTGGGACCTCATTACCGTCTTGGTTGACGTACTCAGGACCTGTCCTCCTGCGGCAGCATGTTAGGACCCGCTAGTCCGACCCTTTGGTTGAACAGGTCCATCTCCCCCACGCCAACCCTCAGTATGCCTATGTGGCATATCCTGACGGGCGAGAGGACACGGTCTCGATTCGAGATCTGGCGCCTGCAGGAGGCTTGGAAACCCCAGTCACTCCCACACCCCCAGTTAGGGACCCCCCGACCATTATCTCTTCTCCTGACACGGCACGGGCAGTATCGGGACCACCACTTAACCCTCTTATTCCCGTGTACAGCTTGCCTGAGTCCAGGAGATTGTCGCCACCTCGAGGCGTGCTCGAGTCCAGCGGATTGTCACCACCTCGTGGCCTACCGGCCCGTGAGGAATTGGAGGAGCTACTGGACACCGCCTTGGAGAGAAGGTCACCGCGATTGCCTGAACCGGCGTCATCGCCAGTGTTGAGGAGGTCGCAGCAACGGTGCGGTCCCCCAAAACAATTGAACTTATAGACAGATGAACAGTTGTTCTGTTTTTTTTGTGCCCCGCCGGCCTTTGTTTTTAAAGGAGGGGTGAATGTGGTGAACCATTGTTGGTTACCACCAGGAGTGCTGAGCCATGGTCTGGCCAGCACTATGAGTCTGTAGATATGTTACTGTTGGGGTTAGGCTTGGGCTGTTTCTACCTGGTAATATAGTCCTATGGTACACTCCAGTTGGCTCCGCCTTCTGGGAGAGGTATAAAGGTCACTGCTCTGCCTGGTGACCCTTTAGTCTGGGATTGTATATTGTATATAGTAGCTCCGTTATTGTTGGTAATAAAAGCTTTTATTTCCCAGGTACATCCAGCCTCCCGTGTAATTTATCGCGCATCAGTAACGACCTGGATTGCTTTCTGTGCTAAAGTCTCTGGAGCAGAAATTTGACCCACAACCCTAGTGCCAAGGTGGGAGTTCAATCAACAGAGTCACAGCTGACAGGCAGAGGAGGCAGCCGCAATTGGATTTGAGTGTTCCAGATCTAGGGAGGGAAAAGTTCACCAGCATTCCAGCACTTTGTTGATATATTCCCACTGCCCTCCTCCCCCCCTGTAGGTGGAGATCAGGTAAGACTGTGGGGGTGGTGTGTTATAGCTCACTCAGGCTGGGACGGGGGGGGAGGAGGGGGCGTGTCGTGGAGGTGGAGGGGGGGAATGGGGGTGGGCAGGGGGGCAGGATTTTCCAGTCCAGCCAACAATGGAAGTGGAAGTTCATGCACAAAGTCAACAGACTTCTGCCTCCACTCCAAATTTTCCGGCCATGCCCATGTTGCTTCCCTGGACCAGAAAATCCTGGCTAGGGAGTCTGAGTTCTTGTGGTAACAGGCAATTTTACATGCAGGGTGTGTAATGAGTTTAACGAGGTGGTGGACCTGTTAGAATATGAGTTCCTTGATTGAGGTAGTTTCATGCCATCCAATCCGGGAGCCCTGCAGAGGTATATAATGTGGAGTGCCTGGTTTATTGGCTCTCGGGGTGTATACTCTGTACTGGGAAGTACCTGTCTGAGAGTTACTAACCACTGTAAATAAATCTGGATTTGGTGAAGGGACACCAGCCTCATGGGAGTTATTTCAGAGAGTATCTGGAGCTATGAATAGTTATATTCAAGGCTCCAAGCTTTCTTTCCCCACTTGGCTAAACAGGAATCTCTCCCACTCTCATCGCCTGTCATGGGATATGTTGGAAAGGATTTCAGGTTGATAATTAACCTGTGTGGCCATGTTATGAATGCACCTTCCTTGGCTTTCACGTCCAGGACTTTCTGATGACCCACTCTCCACAAGACCTCTTCCATTTGGCTGTGGTAACGTTCCATAATTGACTAGAATCATAGAATCCCAACATTTCCGAAAGAGGCCATTTGGCCCATCGAGTCTGCACCAACCACAATCCCACCCAGGCTCTATCCCCATAACCCCATGCATTTACCCTGCTAGTCTGCCTGACACTTAAGGGGCAATATGCCATGGCCAATGCACCTAACCCCGCACATCTTTGGAGCGTGGAAGGAAACTGGAGCACCCGGAGGAAACCCATGCAGACACAGAGAGAACATGCAGACTCCACACAAACAGTTACCCAAGGCCAGAAACGAACCCAGGTCCTGTGAGACAGCAGTGCTAACCATTCTGCCACCATGTCACCCTTGGAATAGCCCAGTGATAAACATGCTGTGGGTTTATTGATATGCAACAGTCAGAAGGCAGCCATCTTTAACAGACAGGCATGGGTTGGTGGCTCCAGTTGAGTGTGTTGTGTCAAATTACATTTTGTTCCTTAACCAAAATTGGATACTGATGAAAAAGAGAGAGAGATTTGCATTTTGACCAGATTATAAATGCATTTTCAAAGAATGCAGTTATTATTTTGTTACATGTAACGCAGGAGGAAATCATCCCCTCCTTGTGGGAGTCCTGCTGTACCAGGGATTCCTGGGCCCTAAGTTGAGAAATTCCCTCCTTTAACTCGGTTTCTCTGCCTCTCTTTCTTTCTTCAAGACGCTTCTTAAAATTGACATCTCTGACCAAGCTTTTGTTCAGCAGTCCCACCTCCTTCTGTGGCTTGAAGCCAACTTACATCTGTGAGAACATTCCTGCAAAGTGCATTGTATCGTGTTACAGTGTTAAAGGTGTTAGGTCAAAACAAATTGTTGGCTGGGACACCTCTATTGGAGGGAAGAGAGGTTGTTAAAATATGAAGTGCACAGATGAGATAAGAACATTTAAAGTTTATTTATTATGGTCACAAGTAGCTTTACATTAACACTGCAATGAAATTGCTGTGAAAATCCCCTAGTCACCACATTCCGGCGCCTGTTCGGGTACACTGAGGGAGAACTTAGCATGGCCAATGCACCTAACTATTTGAGCCTGAGTCTGTGTTGTTGTTTCCCTCCATTTGAACCAATAAATCTGCTCCTACTTTCTTGCTCACACATGTAATGCTCCAAAACATTGTGAACTTGCAGGCAATACTTTACATTTTTGAACAAAAACAGAATGATTGGGCCCTGGAAAGTAGTGAAGATCAAGGGGACATTGGAGTGCATATCCTACACATGTTGCGAGATGAAAGGACAATTTTAGACATGGCCAATCCACCTAACCTGCACATCCTTTGACTGTTGGAAGAAATTGAAGCACCCGGAGGAAACCCACTCAGAAATGGGGAGAATGTACAAACTCCACACCATCACCAAAGGGCTGGAATCAAACCTAGGCCCCTGGAGCTGTGAGGCAGCAGTGCTAACCACTGTGCCACCGTAGTGCATCCTGGAAATGGTAGGCTTTGCTGTCACAGTGCACCAGTGATGGGCTCCAGGAAAGACTTCGTAATTTCAAAGGTGCAAAAATAATGTGTGACGTATATTCTTGCAGCTGGCATTAGTTCTGAACGCTTTAATACCTCCATTAACATGGTGGACAAAGGGGTATCATGTAATACCTGAAGTGTTCACACGCAAATGTCAGAGACTACTCTCTAAATCATTGTTTCCTATGAGAAACTGCTGTTTTATTAAGAAGGGACCATCTTATAAATTATCATTCTGGAGGCTGCACCCACAAGTTTGTCTCATCTATGCTGACGACCAAGTTTAATGCAGTTATGCAAATATAGAAAAAAGTGCGGTTGATAGTATTTGCTGATACAGCAAAACTGATAAAAATCAGTTCTATTTCACGAAAAGTGATCTTTAGCGAAGCGAGATGTTATCGGGTTTTAATTTTATTAAATATTACAGCCAGAAACTTCTTAAAAAGGAAATAAGAAGACTTCATTCTCCATCAGGAGATATAACTTGCGTTTAAGATGCGCTTAATTAATGTTAATGATTACAAGGTATTGTGCTGATAAAATGAGCAAAGAGTGTTCTTATTTTCTTTGTTTGCTTTGTTGTTCTATCGGTGACATGTCATCGATAAACATCTAACCAGCCCTTTACAAATGATGAGCCAAGTCTCATACATCTTCCAGTGTGTATTGGTCTGACCTGGTCAAAGACATGTAGGACTTTGTTCCACTGGTTTCTTTGCACTCGGCACCACAGAGCCGCAACCCTTCACTGCAAACAACTTGCTAAAGCTGCACTTTATAAGCTCTCTACATGGGCTTCCAGCTTAATCAGAAGCAAAACATTTTTTTTCTCTTATCAAGAGGATGGACATCAATGATTGTTGGAGTGTTTAGGGTTTCTCCTTCACGTTACAGCCAGTTTCACAGGGGTTAGAATGAAGCCCCCTCCACTCTGCCTATCAGTACAAATTCATCTCGAAGCTCAAGGCACATTCCTCCCACTGTACATGCGCACTGTGTCTGTCTTCGCAGTATCAGTTAGTGTGCGCTCTGGCTCACTGCGTAGTACCCTTGTTTCTGAGTCAGAAGGCTCGTGGATTCGAAGACCCAATCCAGAGATGCGAGCATAAAACCTAGGCAGGTGCTGCAGTGCAGTACTGAGGGTGTGTTGTACTGTCAGAGGTATTGCCTTCTATGTTAGATGTTAAGGAACCCATGTCCAAGCGCCCGTGATGCAACTTTGGGGAAAAGCAGGGGAGTTCTCCCTCGCGTTCTTGCCAAAAAAAGTTTAAAGTTTATTTATGAGTGTCACAAGTAAGGCTTACATTCACACTGCAATGAAGTTACTGTGAAAATCTCCTAATCGCCACACTCCGGCACCTGTTCAGGTACACTGAGGGAGAATTTAGCATGGCCAATCCACCTAACCTGCACATCTTTAGATAGTGGGAGGAAACCAGCGCACCTGGAGGAAACCCACACAGACATGGGGAGAACGTGCAAACTCCGTACAGGCAGTGACCCAAGCCAGGAATCGAACTTGGGCCCTGGCTCTGTGAGGCAGCAATGCTAACCACTGTGCCACAATACCCATCCCTCAACTACCATCATCACAAAGGATTACCTGGTTCTTAGTATATTGTTATCTGTGCGCGCTTGCTGGGTGCAATATTGACTGCTGTGTTTGCTACATTACAGCAGTCGTTGCAAAAGTGCTCCATCAGCTGTGAGGTGCTTTGGGATGTCCTGAGGTTGTGAAAAGTACAAAATAAATGCATAACTTTCCTCTTCCTTTCTTTCTTCTGGATGGGGCAGAGCAGGCACATGAGAATTGGGTTAATCTACGAAGTGGAATGACAGCAGGAATGTAGTTGAAGTAAGAATGTGGTGCAGGGGTGGAAGGAGGTGATGCATTATTACAACTCAGGGGCAACAGCGAATAGCTAAATATATTTTAAAAAGTAATAATCAGAATTGGCAAATTCAATCAAAGAGGATTCAATTAAAATGAGCTGAATAGAACATACCGACTTTAAAAGAATCCAAATTGTAAGGACATAAATAGTAAATATGAGGTGAAGGCATTTTAAACTAAATAAGTTAATAAACTAAAAGCGTAACTAATTAATTACACATTTTGAGCTAAAATCAAGCTAAATGCATCTATACAATGTGATCTGGAGCTCACACATTTTTCTTATGTTGAGAATTAAATCGTAACTAACAAACAAACAAGCAAAAAATAGATGAAAACTGGAAATGTCAGTTCAGGCAATGTGTCCAGGACTGTGATATGTCTGTGTTGAGTTTGTACGTTCTCCCTATGTCTGTGTGGGTTTCTTCCAGGTACTCCGGTTTCCTCCCACAGTCCAAAGATGTACAGGTCAGGTGGGACTACAGGGATAGGGTGGGGGTAGAGGGCCTGGGATAAGATACTCTGTCAGAGAGTCAGTGCAGACCCGATGGGCCAAGTGGCCTCCTTCTGCACTGTAGGGATTCTATGCTTCTATGAAATGGACACGGGTGGTAATCCCCAGGAAGAAAAAAAAGACTTGCATTTATATAGCACCTTTCACAACCACTAAATTTCTCAAAACATATTACAGCCAATGAAGTACGTTCTGCGGTGTAGTCCCTGTTGTAATGTATGAAATGTGGCAGCCAATTGGTACACAGCAAGCTCCCACAAACAGCAGTGTCATAATCACTAGCTAATCTGATTTTCAGATGTTGATTGAGGGATAAATATTAGGCAGAAAACCAACAATAACTCCCCTGTTCTTCTTCAATATAGTGCTATGGGATCTTTGACATCCGCCTGAGGGAGCAGACAGTTTTAACCCAGGTCATAGTTTTACGTTCCTCTCAAAAGGCAGTGCGGCTAACAGTGCCAAACTCCCTCTGTACTGCTTGGAGCATCAGCCATGACTTTAGCGTCCGAGCCCTCAAGTGGGACTTGATTCTAGAATCTCATGACTCAGGTAGAAGCACGACCAGCTGAGCCACAATAGCAAGTAAGCTAGAAGACAAACACTTAGCTAAAGGGGTTCTTCTGTGAGAAGAAAAGGTTGATTTAATGGGACAGTGGCCTCAGCACTGGGACAGGAGGGAGCTGCATCTGACTTAAAAATGTAATTGGAGTTGTCGACAGGCCTCCTGATAGCAGCAAAATATATTAATTTAGTGTGGTTAGCACTGCTGCCTCACAGCGCCAGGGACCCAGGTTTGATTGCAGCCTTGGGTGACTCTGTGGTGTTTGCACGTTTTAAAGTTTATTTATTAGTCACAAGTAGGCTTACATTCACACTGCAATGAAGTTACTGCGAAAATCCCTGTGTCGGCGTGGGTTTCCTCTGGGTCCTCCCACAGTCCAAAGGTTTGCAGGTTAGGTGGATTGGCCATGATAAATTGTCCCTCAGTGTCCCAAGATGTGTAGGTTAGGTGGATTGGCCATGGGAAATGCGTGGGGTTACAAGGATGAGGTGGGGAGAGGGCTTTGGTAGGGTACTCTGTCAGGGAATCGCAGCAGACCTTGATGGGCCAAATGGCCTCCTTCTGCACTCTGGGGGTTATTTGATTAATTCAGTGATTCAGAAAGGATTACATTAAACACAAAGTTGTTTTAATGGGAAACTTCAATTTTCAGACAGATTAGGAAATGCAGGGCAGTTCGATTCAGAAAGGTAGAACATTTCTCAAATACATCCAAGATAGTTTCTTGGAGCAATAACTGCAGAGGGCAGGTCATTTAGGAATGACTAATGAGCCAGCTTTAATAAGTTAAAAATGAGACACTGTTTATCTGACAGTGGTATCATATGATTGAATTCAATTCTGAGTTTGAAGTGAAGGGCTGAGAAACTTAACGCAGTTACTTAGAGTTACAACCAACTTTAACAGAATGACGCAGAACATGATGACAGCAAGCTGATCAGAACAGTTATCGGGTAAATCTACTGATAAGTAGCGGGGAAGTGTTTAAAAAATAATTTTGCATGATACAGGAACTGTAGAAACCCCTGAAGGGGAAGAACTTTAGTTACCACGTAAAACAGCAATGGCCAACAAAAGAGATGCAAGATAAGTCCAAAAATGTGCGGGTTAGGCAGATTGGCCGTGCTAAATTACTCCTTAGTGTCCCAAGATGTGGTTAAATGGATTAGTCATGAGAAATAAGTGGGGTTACAGGGATACAGTGGGAGACAGGGCCTGGGTAAGATACTCTGTCACAAAGTCAGTGCAGACTCAATTGTCTGAATGGCCTCCTTCTGCACTGTAGGGATTCTATGATTCGATGATAACAAAACGAAAGGAAATTACGAATAAAGGTGCAAAGAGTAGTGTAGATCTAGAGGACTGAGCTGGTGAAATTTAAGTTCAATAAAAAAATTCTGGAAATAAAAGTCTAATAATGACCACTGTTGATTGTTGGAGAAACCCACCTGGTTCACTAATGTCCTTTTGGGAAGGAAACATTCTGTCCTTACCTGGCCTGGCCTACATGCAGCTCCAGATCCCCAGCAATGTGGTTGACTAATAACTGCCCCTCTGAAATGGCCGAGCAAGCCACTCAGTTCAGGGGCAATTAGGGATGGACAACAAATACAGTGCTGCCAGTGAACCCACATCCTGTGAATAAACAAAGAACAGAAAATAATGCACAGCAAAGGAGGACAAAAAGTACTAAGAGCTGCAAACAGAGAATACAAAACCAAACTCGTGAAGGATGTCAGGATTAATGCTTTTACAATTACTAAAGAAAGGAAAGGGTAGTTAAGAGTAATAGGGACCCTCTGAAACAGCTGGACTTCTTATAATAAATGACAATAGGGATACAGCAGACTTTTTTAATGATTTAATTTGTGCCAGTCTTCACAATAGGGGCATTCTATTGAATTTAAGAATGGAGCATGCTCTGAGACTCACTGAAGCTATATGCAAGAAAGCAGCATTATGAAAAACTAATGCTAACAAATTCACAGCACCTGATGTTCGTCAAGGAAGTAGGTGAGGAAATCGCAGCTTCTTAAGCCATAATCTTCTAAAGCTCGCCTGATTCAGGAACAGTGCCTGAAGATTGTAAAATTGCAGGCATGTTATTGAAGCAAGTTGAGAAACTTGAGGGACAGATACCAGGAAGTAAAGACTTGTTAGTCTCACATCAGTTGTAGGGAAAGCTATTGAAATCTATTGTTAAGAAGAGTGCCTGAGCACTGAGAGAAATTTGAGCTGATTAGTGAGAGCTAGCATTGATTTGCAAAGTGTCACATTCAACAAGTGTAATTTTAAAAAAAAATAAGTAAATGGGTGGCACAGTGGTCAGCACTGCTGCTTCACAGCACCAGAGACCCGGTTCGATTCCCGGCTTGGGTCTGTGCGGAGTCTGCACATTCTCGCCGTGTCTGCGTGGGTTTCCTCCGGGTGCTCCGGTTTCCTCCCACAGTCTGAAAGATGTGCTGGTTAGGTGCATTGGCCATGCTAAATTCTCCCTCAGTGTACCCAAACAGACACCAGAGTGTAGCGACTAGGAGATTCTCACAGTAACTTCATTGTGGTGTTAATGTAAGCCTACTTGTGGCAATAATAAATAAGCTTTAAACTTGAAAATTTTGACTAAATAAACGAAAAGAAAGGGGTATATCTACAGATGCAGTTTAGATGGTATAATGGAGAACATTCAATAAGGCACTACATAGAAACCTAGAAAATAGCAGGAGTAGGCCATTCAGCCCTTTGAGCCTGCTCCGTCATACATTATGAAGATGGCTGATCATCAAATTCAATATCCTGATCCTGCCTACCCCCACCCCGCCCACCCCCCAATATCCCTTGATCCCTTTAGCCCCAAGAACTATGGCTAATTAGAGACTAATTATAGCTATGTTAGAGACTATTACATGGTTGGGAACGTGGTTAGGTATTAGAAGAGAGGGTTACATGATTTGGAAGAAAATCACTTGTGTTTTCCCAAAGGAATCTCTGCTGGGCCATTAATAATTTGCTACATTTATTAATAGCTTAGGTAACACAATAAATCATCTATCCAGCTTTACCAATGACACAGGTTGGCAATATAGATGGGAGTATAAAATTGCAGGAGATTCTCCAATCTTGTACATTCCCGGCTCGCTGGCAGCGAGAACAGACAATTTGGTGCTCAGTCAAAATTCCATTCAACCGGAGAATCCCAGCCGCGGACGAGGTTGAAGGTTTCTGCCAAATGATGAATTACGCGAGCAGGAAAAAGTGGACAGGTAAGTATGAAATTATCCCTTTTAGATCAGAAAGGATAGAACTGAGTATTATTTAAATGGTGAATAACTAATAACAGTAGCAGTCCAATGTGGTCTAGAAGTCTATGCACCCAGAAAACTAAAATTTAGTAGTCAGAAAGAAAAGATAATTAAAAAGGTAAATGAAATGTTAGCCATTATAGCTAATGGGCTAGAATATAAGGAGGGGGTCATTTTTGTACAACTATGCAATACCCTTGTTAGACCACACCTGTAATACTTTGTACAATTCAGATCTCGCACCTTACAAAGAATCTATTGGCCTTGGAAGGAGTGCACCACAGAGTTTCCAGAATGTTCTAGACTTGTAACTTTGGGAAGTAATTGATTCTGTCACAGACAGAATGCATTTGCTGTCCTACTGCCCATGATCAATTTGGTGAGAAAAAGATACAGTGTCCTTTCTTACCATTGATTTGTGTATTCCAATTAAATAACTCAGCAGCAAGCTTTTGTGAGTTTTTTTTAAAAAAAGGTTACTTATTCTCATACACTAACAAATAAACACGTCACACATTCAGTCTCACTCACATTCATGCATGCAAAGATAGGCCACAGACAAAGTGTGATGATTCTGTCCCTCTAAGAAATATATTTTAATCATGGTTTGCCTGCAGGATGTTTTGAGCAGTGCCTGGCATTTTATCAGAGCCGTTTTGTCTACAACCAGTATCCTCTACTGTTACTGAAACTGTATAATTGATACCATGTTTGTTTCAATCTGACCAATGCAATGTTCTGTTGTCTTAGTGTTCCCCTGAGATTGCAGACTTGAGCTTGATAGGCTTCCACAGAGAATTCCAACTTAGTTGCTGTATGTTGTTTGGAGTTGAGAGACAGCAGTGTTTTTTCTTTCCCCTCTGGAGTTGAAGGTTCTGCTTTCCAAGTGTTGCTGTTTTGGAAGCTGCAGAGAGAAAGGTATCCTTTTCTGTCTCTGAAGTCTGAAGACTGGAAGCTGCAAGGGACCAGGTTTACTCTTCAGTTTTGCTGTCTTGAGGATATATCCTTCTCTGTAAACTAGTGTTTGGATTGCTGTCCACAGGTGTTAAAAGCTGGAAATCTAGAATCACGTGAGCATAATTGTTTTCATGCTAACTAATCCTGAAGAAGGGTTTATGAATGTGGGGTATTGCTTTACATTGGAAAAACAGAGATAGCTAGCTGTTAAGAATTGTATCCTGCTTAAGTCTTGTAACTGGTATAAGCTATGCTAACTCTTTTAGTGATATTCTAACTGTGTTCTGAAGTAAACTTGTTTGATAAAAGCTTCCTTGTGGGTCACTTGAAGCAAACCCGGAGAGAAACACCTTATGCTCACCAATGCCAAAATCAAATGTAAAACTTAGGGTCCAGGCTATCTTCACAGTGTTTCTGGCCTGGGCCTTAACAAAAGATGGTGCACTTCTACAGATTCAGACTCTGATATATGATTCCCAGGTCCTCACATGGCAAACTGATGGTTTCTTGAGTGGATTTAATGATTTGTATTTGAAGTGAGGGTCTCGTAAGGCAAAGGGTTAATGAGGATTTTTGTAGTTTAATAATTAGGAAGCTGATTCTCGGGTGAACTTTGAAACTGGAAATGGTTCAGAAACTTGGCTGCCAGATAACTTGCAGTTATTTTCAGAATCTGGTTCTCAGACAGCTGCTGAATGGTGGTTCTTAAAAGACAAAGATGGGACAGCCTTTCTCTGTAGGGTCATCTTGTCAATGCTCGACTGCAGTCTGACTGGGTCTCTTTTGGGTTTTGTGATAACAATCTCAGTTTTGGACGTTTTGGTCACATAATCAATAACCACTGTCCGCTCAGAATGGCTTAAAGTTAAAAGGTCATAAATATAAATAAAATAGGAGATAGAGGGTGGTCTTTCGCACTAAACTTGTGGATAACATGTCTCATCGGTTTTCCTCTGTTGATTTGTAAGCCTGGAACAAGAGTCTAAAGGCGGGATTTTACAGCCTCGCTCGACTCAAGATCGGAAAATCCCGCCTGAGGTCAACGGACATTTCCATTATCCGCCCCTCGCCCTCTCCCATTCCATGGAGGGTGGGGCGGTAGAATTCCGGCGTGGGAGCCCATTGACTCTTTGTGTTAAGTAAGCTTTGGAGAATGGCAGGCTTTAATTCCACAAATGACATTTTTCTTGGTATGTCCATTCCAGGGGAAGGCCTCCACCAATGGTTGCTCAATTCAGAACTCTCTGGAAGCTTGATTTTCTGTGTTGAATAGGCAAAGGTCACCTGACTCCTTGGCAGCCATTTTAAGAGTTCATTTGTGTCCATTTAGAAAAAAAGACAGTTCCAGAAGCTTCCGTACAAGCTCAGTCTATGTGTAAAGTTACAAATATGACATGTCCTCACTGGGCATGACAGCATAGTAAAAAGAGGGAAGTATTTTTGCTAGCAGGAAGGCAGAGACAAAGTGACATAAACTTATGGGAACGCAGGAACATAGATGGCCATTCAGCCCATCAAGCCTGCTCTGTCCTTCAATACAATCATGGCTGATCATCGACTTCAATGTTTTTTTCCCATGGTGTCTCCATATCCCTTCGTGTCACTGATATTTAGAAACCAGGCAATCTCTGCTTTAATCATACTCAATGATTCAGCTCCCACAGCCCTCTGGAGTCGAGAATTCCAAAGATTCACAACCCTTTGTGTTAAAAAGTAATTCTCCTCACCTTGATCTATGATATCTATGGCTTCCATAAGACCATAAGACAGAGGAGCAGAATTAGGCCACTGAAGTCGGAAAATATACCTCGAGGCTGGTATGAGTCAAAATACAGTCAGGCTTTATTCTCACAAGCTTATGGGAGAACTTGACCCCTTGAAAGCGGAAGCCAAAGTTCTCTCTGAACACAAGAAGCGTGGATACTTATACATCAGGGTTCCCAATACAAGCCATAAAGCAAAGTCCAGTCAACAGTCCTTGATCATAAATTATAGTTCCTTTAACAGCTTCTGATAGTCTCTGGATCATGGTTAGAGACCATCTGGTATCCTTGGGTCATAAAGCACAATTCTCCTGGTCGTTGCAGTCAAGGTGTCACCTCTGGTCCCCTGCTCTTCCCGCAGCTTTTCCTTTGAAGTGACTGTGTACGATTACAGCTGTCCCAGTGGGAGTCCTCCTTCAAACGGCCATTCTCGCACTCTACCATTTGCTTCCTTTGTTTAAATCATAGACAAGCCTACGGGAAAGAAAGACTAACATCTATATTCAACTGTCTGTTTTATCAGAATGATATAAACAAGCGAGGGAACCATGAACAAATGGCTTATACTAAAGGTAAAAGATGAAACCAAGAACAAATGGCTTACACTACTAAAAGTAAAAGATGAAAGACATGAACAAATGGCTTGTATTACTACCAGGAGCAATATAAACAAAAAGGAGGCTAGCCATAAGGAAGAGTTATGTTTGTGATACATTCCAGGTACAAAGTTCAACCTTTTAGGCACGAAATACATTGAGTACAAAAAACATTAACCCTTTCCCTTCTTCAGCCACTCGGCCCATCAAGTCTGATCCGCCATTCAATCATGGCTGATTTATTTTTCTCATCCCCATTCTCCTGCCTTTTCCCCATGATCCCTGATCCCCTTGTTAATCAAGAACTTCCCATATTTAATATTTTCTCTTATTTTGAAATTGTGCCTCCTGGTTCTCGATTCCCCAGCCAGGAAAAAACATTTTACCTGCCTATCCCTTTAAGCATTTTGTATTCTTCGAAACTCAAACTGATCTTTCTCTACACCTTAGCTATGACTGTAATACTATATTCTGCACCCTCTCCTTTCCTTCTCCCCCATGTACTCTATGAATGGTATGTTTCATCTGTGTAGCGTGCAAGAAACAATACTTTTCACTGTATCCCAATACATGTGACAATAATAAATCAAATCAAATCAAATCAAAATCAGTTTCCCCAACCTTTTTTCATGTGGCAGCCCCGCCCCCCGGGACCAAGTCTGGTGAACTTGTGTTGCTCTGCCTCTATAGCAATCATATTCTTCCTAATGTAAGGAGACCAAAACTGCACACCATACTCCAGGTGCGGTCTATCCAGGCTTCTTTAGAACTGAGGCAAGACTTTGCTACGCTTGCACTTTAATGCAAAATCCAAATCAAATTAAATCTTAAAATCAAAGCCATGCCATTCAGGGAAGAATCATAGAACATAGAACATTACAGTGCAGTACAGGCCCTTCGGCCCTCGATGTTGCACCGACCAGTGAAACCAATCTAAAGTCCCTCTAATCTACACTATTCCAATATCATCCATATGTTTATCCAATAACCATTTGAATGCTCTTAATGTTGACGAGTCCACTACTGCTGCAGGCAGGGCATTCCACGCCCTTACTACTCTCTGAGTAAAGAACCTACCTCTGACATCTGTCCTATATCTACCACCCCTCAATTTAAAGCCATGTCCCCTCGTGTTAGCCATCTCACTATCCACCCTATCTCATCCTCTGATCATCTTGTATGCCTCTATGAAGTCACCTCTTAACCTTCTTCTCTCTAACGAAAACAACTTCAAGTCCCTCAGCCTTTCCTCATACGATCTTCCCACCATACCAGGCAACATCCTAGTAAATCTCCTCTGCACCCTTTCCAATGCTTCCACATCTTTCCTATAATGCGGCGACCAGAACTGCACGCAATACTCCAAGTGCGGCCGCACCAGTTTTGTACAGTTGCAATCGGGAAAATTCACCTTCACAAAAAGAATGGTGGAAGTGTGGAACTCTCTCTCTCTCTCTAAATAAAGTAGAGGATAGCTCAATCAATAAATTTAATATCAATAGATTTTTTGCTAGCCAGGCATTGAAAGGAATGCTGAGGTAGGTGGATGGAGTTAAGACACAGATCAACCATAATCTCACTAGGTGGGGTGGAACTGGAGCGGAGGGCAGAATGGCCTACTCTTGTAATGATGTTTCTATGCTGAATTCATGCCAAATTATGTTGACTGGGCTTTGGGAATGTGATTCAGGTTAGCCAACGTTCAGGGTGTGACCTTACTTGCCATACATACCACGCTCCCACTGCAGCGAGATCGGAGAATTTGACAGCCAGCCAAATCTCTGTCCTCTGCGGCGGGATGGGAAAATCCCACCGGCAAGAACGGTGGTAAGATTCTGGTCTTAGTTTTTATCCCTGATAGCAGCAGCCCATACTATCGGTGCAGGATAAGGTCGAAAGATGAAAGTGGGCAGTGTTACACTTTTCCTTGCACTCGGTGAGAGTGTAAATCTGAGCTGGAAAGGGACATCTGAATACAATAGATCTAACATTGGGCCATTTCTTACTGGTAAAATGTTGATGCTTTAATGAGGCATGCTGTCATTAGTGCTCAATCAGTCAAGAATTTCTGGAGATGAAAAGATCTGATACGAGTTATGAGTCTCCGACAAGAGGTTACCTCATGGTACAGGTTCTCCTCTATTTCATTTTCATATTTCCTGAATGAATAGTTTTCTTTCATCTGCCTGCAAAGCACTGGTGACAACCCTTCAAAAGTAATTTGTGGCTTGCGAGTATCTCTCAGGTATCCTGATGATGGGATGAGTGCCGGAATTTTCAAGCCGTTCATGCCCCGCCGTCACTGCCAGTGAGGACAAAGAATTTGGCATTCAGCCAAATCTCCATTCACTGCAGCGGGATCAGGGAATCCCATTGGTGTGAACGGCTGGAAAATTCCAGCCAAGAAGGCTGCACATCTTTTCTTCACACTTCTATACTACTGCATTAGGTTTCATTCCCAGAACCAACACATAGCTACATCATAACGGTGAAGCGAGAATTTGTGGTCTTGCAATTCTCCATCGATTTGTATCATCTGTTGGTGAAGCATCCTCCACTATGATGACTATTCAAGATTTTATCATTCTGGTAGTAAGCCTGCAATTGTGCTGCATCTTAGGATGGAATAACTTGCGACATTGAAACAAAACTCAAAAGATATTGAAATACTTGATAGACACTTGACTGCAATGCTACATCAGTGGTTAAGAACGAAATACTTACATTTATATAGTACATTTCACAATCACCAAAAATTTCAGAGTGCTCTAGAGCCAATGAAGTTCTTTTGAAGTGTAGGGTAACAGCTGTGTCCATGTACGTAGACTACGTAATTTAAACAGGAACCATCTACTCAATAGGAAATTATTTTCAGAATGGCACAGTACTCGGCCGCACAGTGGTTAGTTCTGTTGCCTCACAGTGCCAGGAACCCTGGTTCGATTCTGGCCTTGGGCGGCTGTCTGCGTGGAGTTTGCACATTCTCCCCGTGTCTGCATGGGTTTCCTCCCACACTCCAAAGATGTGCAGATCAGGTGGATAGGATATGGTAAATTGCCCCTTAGTGTCAGGGGGATTAGCAGGGCAAATACGTGGAGTTACGGGGATAGGACCTGGGCGACTGTCTGTGTGGAGTTTGCACGTTCTCCCCGTGTCTGCGTGGGTTTCCTTCAGGTGCTCCAGTTTCCTCCCACACTCCAAAGATGGGATCAGGGGTTATGGGGAAAAGGCAGGAGAATGAGGATGAGAAAAATATCAGCCATGATTGAATGGCGGAGAAGACTCGATGGGCCGAGAGGCCTAATTCTGCTCCTGTGACTTATGTCTTATGGTCTTATAGGTCAGGTGGATAGGATATGATAAATTGCCCCTTAGTGTCAGGAGGATTAGCAGTACAAACACGTGGGGTTACGGAAATAGGACCTGGGGGGGATTGTTGTCGATGCAGGCTGGATGGGCAAAACGGCCTCCTTCTGCACTGTAGGGATTCTATGGCCCTATTTCCATATCTATCGGAAGTAGGATAGTAATTGAGATAAACTAACACACCGGACGGGATTTTCAATGTGTTTGGTTATAGCAGAGGCAGCCTCCATTGGCTGGCGGTGGGATTTTCCAGTCCCGCCACTGACAACGGGTTTTCCTGTCTTTCACACCTTCCATTGGGGAACATGCAGAAAATTTCAGCCACTGTGTCTGTGAATTTAGCAGGAATATTTTTGCTCTTATTCCACCCAACCCACCCTGCCCTGTTAGCCAATCCATGTTAGCCTTTATTAAAAAGGGTTTGGAGGATAAGAATACAAAAATGTTGCTGAAATGATGTAAGACCTTGGTGGAACCACACCTGGAATGCTCAACACAACTTGCCTTATGTGATGACTTCAGCCAGGCTAATGAGGTTGGCTTGCGAGAGTATGAACTACCTGATGAGTCTTAATTGATGGTTAAATCAGGGAGCCTCATGCTCCCTATTTAAAGCACGTGTGTCAGACTCCCAGCCTGCATTCAGCAGGGAGCAACTAGAGCTGGCTGTGTACAGATGTATGGTGTAAATAAAGTAATTTGGTGATGGGACTTTCACCTCCGTGGAATTATTACACCTTTGGAGTGCAATGATTCCTGAAATGAGGGGACTGTTCTCTGATGAGAGTTTGAGTAGACCTGATCTATATTCACTCCAAAGAATGGGAGATGGTCTCATTGAAACATTTAAGATTCTCAAAATGTTTCCTTTTTTTATCATTGAAACCACATTTATATTTAAAGAACGCCTAAGTTTACAGCATAAAGGAGGATCATTCGGTAATGGAATAGCAATAGAACACAATTCCTCAGTTAACATGATAGAAACAGTCAGTGTTAAATTTGGAAAAAAAAAATGTTTTACAGCAGCTTACAAGGCATTCAAGAAGGCATTGGATGATTATTTGAACAGGAACAATGTGCAGCGGTACGGGGAGAAGGCAGGAGACTGGCACTGAGCCAAAATGCTTATTTCAGAGATCTGGTGCAAATGCGATGGCCAGTATTTTATGACCACGCTCGGGAAGGCTCGTAAAATCCCGCCCAAGGACAACGGACAAATCTGTTCTGCGAGCCTCGCCCTTCCCGATTCCGGGGTGGGAGAGGCAGTAAATTTCCGTCAGATGGGTGAGATGTTTTGCTTCCGCCCTCCCCCACTACCCCCTCGCCCCCCGAAATTCCTGCCCGAGATCAGCAAACCTTTAAGTGGTTCATTGGATTGTCTGCCCCACCTGCATTGATTCCCGCGAGGGGCGGGATTGGGCTGAATGTCCTCCTTCTGCATCATAATAATACCGTGAATCTGTGATTATGGGTGGGTTTTCCAGCCGCGCTCGGCCCCAAAGCCGGAAAATATCACCCGAGGTCGACAGACCTTTGCATGGTCTGTGTCTGCTCGCTACAATCCCCGTGGCAGACGGGAGGGAAAAATTACGTCCCATGGCTTTCAGAAACATTTGCCAAAATCTTGCTGGCATTTAGGTCCTGCCGGCAGCACACCCCCTGCCACGGGTTTCCCAGTGGCGAGGGGTGTGTTCAGTGGGAAACCCCATTGACAATGGCGGGACCATAAGATCCCACCATCAGCGAGTGGCACACCACTGCAAAATACATGGCAGAGGGGGAGGAAAATCCCACCCATTGTAAAGTACCTATCCACAAGACTTTGGAAGACCATTTTGAATAAAAACCCTACATTGGGGCTGATAGTTTGATGTACAGGAGGAACGAATCAACCAGTAAATAAGAAAGCACTAAAGAAAGAATCATAGAATCCTACAGTGCAGATGGAGGCTATTCAGCCTGTCAAGTCTGCACCGACCACAATTCCACCCAGGCTCTATCACCACAACCCCATGCATTTACCCTAACTAATCCTCCTGCCACTAAGGGGCAATTTAGCATGGC
Source organism: Mustelus asterias (assembly GCF_964213995.1). NCBI lineage: Eukaryota > Metazoa > Chordata > Chondrichthyes > Carcharhiniformes > Triakidae > Mustelus > Mustelus asterias. The sequence continues at coordinate 75,415,910 of NC_135819.1, forward strand.
CAATCCATCTCCTAACCCACACGTCTTTGGACTGTGGGAGGAAACCCACGCAGACATGGGCAGAATGTGTAGACTCTGCACAGTGACCCAAGCCTGGAATTGAACCCAGGTCCCTGGCACTGTGAGGCAGCAGTGCTAACCACTATGCCACCGTGTTGTCCACAAAAAATGAAAGCAAGTGAAATTCCTGGAATGGGACATAAAAATATCATCACTGAATCAACAGGTTTCGATGCAATCACATCTCCCAAGTTCTCCCACCTACAGGTAGAGCAGAAATATTCCACACACCCACCTCCCACACAAACCCTGGCTATCGCTACCAGCAATACAGAAAAACAACTATGACCTTGTGGATAAGTCACATTTTTTTTAACACATAGAAGGGATGGATTGCAAGATTGTGAACTGTTCCAATGTTTTGACGAAAGGAAGCAAGCTGTAGCTTGTGGCTTCAGGTTCAGTCCAATCTCCGCATCTGATCAGCAAAATGATGTGCACCGAAACATGCTTGTTGCCCACACACTGATCACTATCAACTGTTTCTGTCCATATTAAGCACTTCATGCATGTCATCCTGAAAGGAACTGTTTCTGACACCCATAATATATATTCACTGATACGAATACTCATTAAATTGCTCCAAATTGCCGGCAATTATCTATTTGTTTTGTGCATTCCTCATCATGATTTCTGTCCTTAAGAGGCCCAATGCCAACGCATCTTACTTTTGAAAGTTTGTCCCGTAACACTCCTGTTATCATGAAGTGGTTTCATTTTCTTATCTTCTTGCGCTTATTTTTCCATCATTTAGTTCAAACAACCCGATCCTTACTAAAGATTAAGGAGGTATATTACTAGATAGCTGTGATCATCTAAGTCAATGATAGGATTCATCTTGGAGCCAGGAACTTCGGATTGCATCTCTCTTTCATTTAATTAGGATAGGTCTTAAGTTTGTGTTGCAGCCACTAAGCGCATAATCGCTGGTATGTACATTAAACATTGTATATTATACATGAACATCGTAGGTTACTTAGTTAGAGCCTATCAATATCCCACCTGCTATTATTTAATTTGATTTATTATTGTCACATGTATTAGTTTATAGTGAAAAGAATTGTTTCTTGCTCACGATACAGACAAAGCATACCATTCATAGAGAAGGAAAGGAGAGAATGCAGAATGTAGTGTTACAGTCATAGCTAGAGTGTAGAGAAAGATCAACTTAGTGTGAGGTAGATTCATTTAAAAGTCTGATGGCAGCAGGGAAGAAACTGTTCTTGAGTCGGTTGGTACATGACCTCAGACTTTTGTAACTTTTTCCTGATGGAAGAAGGTGGAAGAGAGAATGTCCGGACTGCATGGGGCTCTTAATTATGCTGGCTGTTTTTCCGAGGCAGCGGGAAATGTAGACAGTGTCATTGGGCGGGAGGCTGGTTTGTGTGATGGACTGGGCTTCGTTCACGACACTTTGTAGTTCCTTGTGGTCTTCGATAGAGCAGGAGTCGTAGCAAACTGTGATACAACCAGAAAGAATGCTTTCTATGATGCATCTGTAAAAGTTGGTGCGAATTGTACTGGACATACCAAATTTCCTTCATCTTTTGAGAAAGTAGAGGAATTGGTGGGCTTTCTTAACTGTGTTAATTAATGCGGCTAGCTGGTTGTCATAGGGAAAAGGGAATTGGATGTATAATCCAGCAAGTGAGTGCAGAGAAGTTAGGAGACGTTAAATATGAACATCCATCAATAAAGGCACGTATTTTCTTGGATTTACACTTGGTTCAGCTTAGTCAAAGGGTCATCTGGACTCGAAACGTCAGCTCTTTTCTCTCCTTACAGATGCTGCCAAACCTGCTGAGATTTTCCAGCATTTTCTCTTTTGGTTTCAGATTCCAGCATCTACAGTAATTTGCTTTTATTCCTTTGGTTCTGCTTGTTCCAAACTTCCTCAAATTCTTTTGTTCTCTCTCTTTTTCCATATGTTTAGGTTTCTCTCCTTAAATATTTTTGTCCTGCTTTTCTCTTTCTGTCTATTTTATTAAGGTTGTCTTTGTTCTCAGCATGCGACTCGTGCTGGTAATCATTCGTGGGACATGGGCGTCGCTGGCTGGCCAGCAATTAGTGCCCAATCCTAGTTACTCTTGGAGGGGAGTTGAGAGGCAACCACATTATTGTGGCTCTGGAACATGTAGGCCAGACCAGGTATGGACAGCAGATTTCCTTCCCTAAAGGACATTAGTGAACCAGACGCGTTTCTCCAACAATCAACAATGGTTTCATGGTCATCAGTAGATTCTTAACCCCAGATATTTTTTATTGAATTCAAACTCCACCATCTGCCGTGGCTGGATTCGAACCTGAGAACATTTGCTGAGTTTCTGGATTAATAGCCTAGTGATAATACCATTAGGCCACCGCAATCTCCGCTTTACTGAGAAGTTCGAGGTGCTGCACCCTTCTCATTGGATCATTGCAGTCTTTGTCTCATTTTTATTTTCCAATCTCTCCATGGCCTTGCATCACCCCCTCTGAGCCCACAACCTTGCTGAGATTCCTCTAATTCTGCACTGTTGTCCACTTTCAATCATAATTACTCTACCAAAACGGTGGCCCTGCCTTTTGTCACCTAGGCCCCATTACCTCCCTTACACCTTTTTGCCTCTCGACTCCGCTTTCTTCCTTTAAGACGCATCCCAAAACCCAGCTCTTTGGCTAAACTTTCAGCCACCTGATCTAATATTTTCTTACGCGTCTCGGTGTCATATCTTGTTTTAAAATGCTCCTACGAGCTGCCTTGGGACATTTCATTATGTTAAATGTGTTGCATAAATATATGTTATTGTTGTGGAACCAACAGACCCAGAGACAATAGGCATCTTTTACTTATAAGGAACACTTTTACATGTCAAGGATCACCAGAGAGGCTAAGAGTGCAAGGGTCAATTCAGGCGATGCTCAGGAAACACTTTGCTATAAGCAGATCACACTGTAAGGCTGGAGATCTTTGCAGCAACCACATCTAGCAAAAGAGTTAACAAATATTTTGCTGCTTGACTAGTACCAGCCAGAGTGTCTGCAGTCACAGTTTGCAACACAGGTGATGCACACAAATGCCCTCAGCCAGAAAGGCACGGCGGCACAGTGGTTAACCACATTGCCTCAAAGCACCATGAACCCAGGTTCGATTCCCAACTTGGGTCACTGTCTGTGCAGAATCTGCGCGTTCTCCCCATGTCTGCAAGGGTTTCCTCTGGGTGCTCCGGTTTCCTCCCACAGTCTGAAAGACATATGGGTTAGGCACATTGGCCGTGCTAAATTCTCCCTCAGTGTACCCAAACAGGCGCTGGAGTGTGGCGACTCGGGGATTTTCACAGTAACTTCATTGCGGTGTTAATGTAGGCCTACTTGTGACACTAATAAATAAACTTTAAAGGCATCTTCTGGAGCGAGTGGAGCACAAGAGAATGACTAGAACCAACCAGAGGAGACAGCAACTGCAGTTGGTTCAGAAGATTGAAACTACCCAGAACACACCAGAACTCAATCGACTGATGTTCAGTTCACCTTCGTGTAATAATGGAATTTGTACATTTATATCTTGGCAAAAGGAAAGATTTGTATTAAATCATAAACAGAAAATGCTGGAAAATCTCAGCGGGTCTGACAGCATCTGTGGAGAGAGAATAGAGCCAAAATCATCCCGACTCGAAACGTTGGCTCTATTCTCTCTCCCAGATGTTGTCAGACCTGCTGAAGTTTTCTAGCATTTTCTGTTTTTTGTTTCAGATTCCAATGTCTGCAGTGTTTTGCTTTTATACTGAGACTAAATCAAGCTATACTTAATATTACAAGGACACGGTTACCCCAATAAATAATTATATTTATCGACATATGCTTATACCATTTGTTTCAGAAAGCAATGCAAATATATTACATGGTGTGTGACTAAAATGACCCTTCAAATGCAATGAAAAACATATTTACTTCCACATTGAGCCTAACCACTTTTCCAAAAAGTCTCACAATATTTTGGCTTTAAAGTATAGCTTTGAAAGGCAGTAACAGCCATTAGATTTATGTACAGTAAGATGCCACAGAAAAGCGATAGCGACTCCTCAGATACCGAAGCAGTTCAGTCCAACTGCAGCAAGACCTGGACAATATCCAGGCTTCGGCTGACAAGTGGCAAGTAATATTTGAACCACGCAAGTGCCAGGCAATGACCAACTCCAACAAGAGAGAATCTAACTATTACCCCTTGATATTCAATGGCATTACCACCACTGAATCCCCCACTATCAACATCCTGGGAGTGACCATTGACCAGGAACTTCACTGGACTAGCCATAGAAATACTATGGCTACCAGAGCAGGTCAAAGGCAACTCCTGACTCCCCAAAGCATGTCCACAATTGGCAAGACACATGTCAGGAGTGTAATGGAAGACTCTCCACTCGCCTGGATGAGTGCAGCTACAACAACACTCAAGAAGCTCGACACTGTCCAGAACAAAGCAGCCCGTCCAAATGTACTCCATCCACCACCGCTGAACAGCGGCAGCAGTGTGTACAATCTATAAGTTGCACAGCAGGAACTCACCAAAGCTCCTCGGACAGAACCTTTCAAACCTAAAACCACCAGAAACTAGAAGGACAAGGGCAACCGGTACCTGAGAGCACCACCACCTGGAACTTTCCCTCCAAGCCTCAGACAGCTCTGACTTGGAAATAATTGCCGTTCCTTCATTGTCACTGGGTCAATACTCTGCATTTTGCTTCCTAACATCACTGTGGGTGCAGTTACACCACAGGGACTGTAATAGTTCAAGAAGGCAATTCCCATCAACTTCTCCAGGGCAATTCGGAATGGGTAATAAATGCTGGCCTAGTCAGAGATGCCCACATCCCTTGAATGAGTAATTTTAAAAAAAGTACTCACTTTGCATTACACCACCATCCCTTTTGTTATTCACTCCCTCTTGCCTTCCACCCTGTCAAAGACCTTCTCTTTTGCTCTTTCTCCACCAACCCGAATGCTTTTTGAAACCCTGATTTTCTCCCCTCTGCGTCTAAATCATTACATCATTCTCTATGTCAACCAACCTCTCATGAAATTTCTCATTCTTTTCTGATAGCTGCAACTCTAAATTGTATCTTCTACCTGTGGGAAGCTTTGCCAGTGAGTGCCAGATCCAAAGGTTCTCCACATTCCTGAAAATCCTCAAGACCTCCATCTAGCCCCTTCTCATCCTCCTCTACACAAGCAAGTCAAACTCCAGCCGAGTCAGTTTTCCTCCGTGACCCAGTTCAGAGATTAGCCATGTAATCCACCTCTCAGCTCTCTCCAATAATTTTATTTTAATTCATGGGGTGTGGGCATCGCTGGCTGGACCAGCATTTATTGCTCATCCCTAATTGCCCTCCATTTCAGAGGGCAGATAAGAGTAAAACACATTGCTGTGGATCATCTGCAGTCATGATGTGGAGATGCCGGCGTTGCACTGGGGTAAACACAGTAAGAGTTTTAACAACACCAGGTTAAAGTCCAACAGGTTTATTTGGTAGCAAATACCATTAGCTTTCGGAGCGCTGCTCCTTCATCAGATGGAGTGGAAATCTACTCTCAAACAGGGCACAGAGACACAAAATCAAGTTACAGAATACTAATTAGAATGCGAATCTCTACAGCCAACCAAGTCTTAAAGATACAGACAATGTGAGTGGAGGGAGCATTAAACACAGGTTAAAGAGATGTGTATTGTCTCCAGACAGGACAGCCAGCAAGTCCAGGAGGCAAGCTGTGGGGGTTACTGATACTGTGACATAAACCGAACATCCTGGTTTAGGCCGTCCTCATATGTGCGGAACTTGGCTATCAGTTTCTGCTCAGCGACTCTGCGCTGTCGTGTGTTGTGAAGGCCGTCTTGGAGAACGCTTACCCGAAGATCAGAGGCTGAATTCCCATGACCGCTGAAGTGCTCCCCCACTGGAAGAGAACAGTCTTGCCTGGTGATTGTCGAGCGGTGTTCATTCATCCGTTGTCGTAGCGTCTGCATGGTTTCCCCAATGTACCATGCTTCGGGACATCCTTTCCTGCAGCGTATCAGGTAGACAACATTGGCCGAGTTGCAAAAGTAGGTACCATGTACCTGGTAGATGGTGTTCTCACGTGAGACGATGGCATCCGTGTCGATGATCAGGCACGTCTTGCAAAGGTTGCTGTGGCAGGGTTGTGTGGTGTCGTGGTCACTGTTCTCCTGAAGGCTGGGTAGTTTGCTGTGGACAATGGTCTGTTTGAGGTTGTGCGGTTGTTTGAAGGCATGAGGTTGGGGTGTGGGGATGGCCTTGGCGAGATGTTCGTCTTCATCAATGACATGTTGAAGGCTCCGGAGGAGATGCCGTAGCTTCTCCGCTCTGGGGAAGTACTGGACGACAAAGAGTACTCTGTCCACCGTGTCCCGTGTTTGTCTTCTGAGGAGGTCGGTGCGGTTTTTCGCTGTGGCGCGTCGGAACTGTTGATCGATGAGTCGAGCGCCATATCCTGTTCTTATGAGGGCATCTTTCAGTGTCTGGAGGTGTCTGTTGCGATCCTCCTCATCTGAGCAGATCCTGTGTATACGGAGGGCTTGTCCGTAGGGGATGGCTTCTTTAACGTGTTTAGGGTGGAAGCTGGAGAAGTGGAGCATCATGAGGTTATCCGTGGGCTTGCGGTACAGTGAGGTACTGAGGTGACCGTCCTTAATGGAGATGCGTGTGTCCAAGAATGCAACCGAATCCGGAGAGTAGTCCATGGTGAGTCTGATGGTGGGATGGAACTTGTTGATGTCATCATACAGTTATTTCAGTGATTGTTCACCATGAGTCCAAAGGAAGAAAATGTCATCGATGTATCTAGTGTATAGCATCGGTTGAAGGTCCTGTGCGGTGAAGAAGTCTTGTTCGAACCTGTGCATGAAGATGTTGGCATATTGAGATGCAAATTTGGTCCCCGTGGCTGTTCCGTGTGTCTGGATGAAGAACTGGTTGTTGAAGGTGAAGACATTGTGGTCCAGGATGAAGTGGATGAGTTGTAAAATTGCATCTGGAAACTGGCAGTTGTCGGCGTTGAGTACTGAGGCCGTTGCAGCAATGCCATCATCATGGGGGATGCTGGTGTAGAGTGCCGAGACATCCATTGTGACGAGGAGTGCTCCTGGTTCAACTGCTCCATGTGTGTTGAGTTTCTGTAGGGAGTCCGTAGTGTCGCGACAAAAGCTGGGGGTTCTTTGTACAATGGGTTTCAGGGTGCCCTCAACATAGCCGGAGAGGTTCTCGCACAGGGTCCCATTGCCCGATACGATGGGACGGCCGGGTGTGTTTGCCTTGTGTATCTTCGGGAGGCAGTAGAGATCTCCAACGTGGGGAGTACGTGGGATGAGAGCACAGAGGGTGCTCTGAAGGTCCGGATCAAAGGTCTTGATCAGAGTGTTGAGTTGACGGGTGTGTTCTTTGTTCGGATCTGTGGGTAACTGCCTGTAGTGTTCCTCGTTGTTCAGTTGTCGGTACACTTCTTTGCAGTAATCCGTTCTGTTCGGTATGACGATGGCCCCTCCTTTGTCTGCTGGTTTGATGACAAAGTTGCGGTTGGTCTTGAGAGCGTGGATGGCGTTGCGTTGTGCTTGGGTGATGTTCGGTGCTATCTTGTGAGTGCGGCTGATGAATTTGGTGTTGACGATTCCACTTCATCTGACGAAGGAGCAGCGCTCCGAACGCTAATGGCATTTGCTACCAAATAAACCTGTTGGACTTTAACCTGTTGTTGTTAAAACTCTTACTGTGATCATCTGTAGGCCAGACCAGGTAAGGATGGC